>NC_068954.1:7862679-8487679 GCF_026419915.1 Harpia harpyja
GTAATTCAAGGCATTGACCATCCAGTTCCTCTGGATTTCAGGAATTTTTTTAAAACTCATTTCACTAGCTGTATGGTTGCAGACAGCCACAATGTTGAAGGAAACTTGACAGTACAGAGAATTTGGCTGGAAGAAGCTGCACCAAGACTTCACCAACCTGCAGCCCTCTCTCCAGCTATTTATTTCTGCTCCCCTATTTCAGATCAAAGCCTCTTCCATTGATCTGTGTGCATGTGTGTGTATGGGGGTCTCAGTGACAGCAACCAGAGTGGGACCACAGGTCAGAGGGTCCATGTGTGTGTCCTGCCAGCAACCGGAGCAAGTGAGGGTGTGCATATTGTGTGGGTTATGTATGTCTATCTGTGATCACCGGTGACTATCGAGCTGGACTAGCTGGCATGTAGAATAAGAGCTTTGGGATCCAGGTATGAAAGCATCCACAAGCGTAGGTCAGATACTGGAGAGACCAGACAGCCTCTGAGTTGGCTACAGGAGAGACCAGGAGGTCCAGGCCACCCATGGGAAGACCAGGGGTCAGGGAGTCAACTGAGAGACCCATCTGCATGCACACGTCTGTGTGTGAGGCCACTGGAGATGAGAGGACCCATGAGCCAGCTATTGCATGGACTGCCTAAGGCCAGTTACTGAGGGATCCACGCTGCATGTATGCATGCATATTTTCTACTCACAGGCTTTCATCCTGATCAACGAGAAAAGGGAACAGGATGAGGCCACTGGTGCTGTTTGTGTTTGTGTGAATGCTGAGTGTTTCTCCCTGTGTTGATCTGAGCAGCCTTAGACAGCTCAGCATCACTGCTGCCTGCACCTGGGAACACAGGGCTGCTGCTGACTTGCCTCTATCAGGCTACCAGACTTGGCAACTCCAAACACTTCCCACTAAAAATTCCATGTGTGTGTGTACATATGTGTATATATATAATGTATTTATATGCAGACATGCACACACACACACAGAGACATGTGTTAAAAAAAAAAAAACCAACCAACTTTGCAGAATATTTTACGTAGTTTAAGTTGCAGGAGAAGCCTGAACCCCACTATAACTGTGGTGTTCATTTTTTGCAGTGCTAAATTTCTTAGAACACTTTGTTAAAATAGTGTTATGGCATTATAAATATTAATACATTATATAACTAATGTTAGTGTTACAGCATTATAAATATAAATGTCTTACTCTAATTGTAAAAAGTATAACTTAGCATGCATTAGTATGTATTATGTGTCAATTATATGAAGTATATTGCACATAGCACAATCATATTTATAAAATATATCTTATAGCATAACCTAAAGACAATTACCAGGTCACCTTGGGAAGCCTTACAGGGTTTGTTCAGTACTCAGAGAATGAGAGCTGTAATTTTGAGACAGATTTAGTGTATACTTCTTACAGCCCACAAAGGTCAATTCCACGCACTATAGACAAGCTAGGCACTATTTCATTCTAGAGATACAGCTGCAGTTAGTGTTAAGGTCATCACTTTATAGCTGAAGGAACTACATAAGTGACACTTCCTGAGCAGCTTCAATTGGCTCTTTCTCCTTGGCTCTCAACCAAGTCCTTGCCAAAACACAGTCATCACACAAATAAATCACAGCACTACTCACTGTGGCCTTGCTATTACATTCTAAGTAGTGATCAAGAGCTCACACCACTGGGGGTCACGTAGCTCTTATACATTAAGTTATAACAGGTTATTTTATTGAGAGGACAGTTTTTCTCTAGATGGCTTATATACCAGAGATTTTTCACAGCAAAACTACAGTGATATAATTAGGCTGCCATAATGATACGCATATAATTTTCTGTAGTAAACGTAGTCACATGGGGACACGCTTGCATAACTACCAATGCACCTTTGCTGGTAAACTTCCTCATGTAGACAAGTTTTAGTGGTGTTCATTTTGACTTTCAGTTCCACAATAAAGTCCTTTTGATCCCACCCCTTCCTGTGACAATTCTTACGGAAAACAAATTTGACCATGGAAATCAACATCATTACAAATCTAGCATCCAAATGGAAAGACCCTAGCTAAGAAAAAACAATCCCAAAGCTTGATGTCTTCCTGCAGGCATAGGCAGCACTGCCTGCCACAAATTTTAAGAGCTCAAACAGGATCTGTCCCCACATTCAGCCTGCTCCCAGGGCATGCTGATGCTCAACCTTTCCTACAAGCATCACTGGGTCTTATGCCAAGAGACTGACAGCCCTTCTGCACCTTCTGGTCCAGTCACTAAAATGGCTGAAAGCAATTTTGTGCCATTTCTTAAGGGCCAGGGACCAACTTATTCACGTGTCGCTAAAGCGATTTTAATCTTATGTAACAGGGAAAGGAGTCAGGAGCTGGATTCATGCACCTCCCTCAGGACATGCTCTGAGCTTACTGAACGTCTCACTACATATTCAAGAGGCCAAGAACATTTTATGGTGATGAACATCTTAGTCCACCTCCACCTAACCCATGATATAGAATAGCATAGCATAGCATAGCATTTGCACTTCCATGGCTTGTGTGGTCAATCTGCAAACAATCACTGTCACACTTTCTCCACTCCCAGGGGAGAAGCACCCTATAAGCCTCTGCAAGGCACCTCTTTATCTCCATCAAATCCCTTCTTGGGCCCTCCTTAGCCATATCACCCACAGAGAAGTCAATGCTGGTGAGCACAGTGCCTGACAGCAGTCTTCTGGTGCACCCTCATGCCCAAATAATGCACCTTTTGGGTTTTCCTCCAGTATTTTGAAAGCACGGGTTTACCACATACCAAAGAAAATTCAGACCCAAATCTTCTCTGGAAATAGGAAATATTTGGCATCTGTCATGAAAGCACCTGCTGTATATCAGGTCTTTGGTAAGGTCTGTGACAGGTCCTTTGTGTCCCTATGCAGCATGACAGTGAGACAGAGCACCAACCTGGGAAGGTTGGGGACTGTCCAATTTGACCAAAACATACTTTCACTATTGCAAACACATGGGGAAGGGTTTGTTTCTGTATTAGAAACATGCAGCAAGGGAAATATACATCAGCCTTGCTATAACCATGCACCTCTGCAGAGCTACAGCAGAAGAAGTGCTTAAAAGCAGCCTGGCCTTTGCCCACAGCTTTACTGGGAGTGACAGGGAAGTATCCTGTTACCACCCAAATTAAAAGAAAGCTTTTGCACAGCATATCACACTGGGACAAAGAAAACAGTTATTTGACCACACAAGTGACAGACAAGATTTTATGTGCACTGACCAACTCTTTAAGCAAATCAAGAACTAAGCCATGACAATCTGACAAGGGCTAAAAAACACCAGCACTAAATAAACAGGTTTCTGCCTATTCGGGAGAACTTATTCTGACAAGATTATGAGTACAGAGAGATGGCAGCTTTGTTTAGACTAGGGCAAACAGCAGGAGTGAAGGCAAAGTGCATAACCCTGCAGGGGCTGCTGCTAAAGCCATCAGAAGCAGATGCGAGTGCTTCACACACAGTGCCAGAGGCCAGCTCTGGGGCTCTCAGAGTGACCTACACATCCCTGAAAAAAGTAGATTTCAACTGGCAGGTCAAAATGTTGAACAACTCCTGTGATACCGGGGAGCAGATCTGAAATCCTGTTACCTTGCATGAAATAATACAGCGTGACTTACATGTGCAAATATCATCTTGGCAGGGAAGAGTTCTCCTACAGGAAAATATTTCCAATCAGGTTGTAGTCTCTCTCACTGATTTTAACAAGCACTTCAATGCTCCAATGGTCATTTTTATTAGAAACTTTTTTGTATTGCAAACTGTGAAATTGAAGGCCTCCCTCATTTGACGTTGTGTAATAAGGGTAGGGGATGATAGGCAATTTTCATGCCCAAGTAGGTTAAATCACTCTGGATTGCTTTGCCACCTAGCAATTTTTTCCACTGAAGAAGCAGGAAACTTTGGGGGACAGTGAAAAATTGCTGTCTGTGGTGGGAATGGCAGCTACTGCTTGCAGACATACAGTGTGAGCTCTGCGGACACACTGCAGAGAATCCACACTTGTGGTTCCCCTCCAGACTAGAGACCTTGTGCTTAATTCTCCCAGAATTCACCTCCCAAGAAAATTCAAAAATTAGGCAAAAGCTTGTTTCCAACACTGGGATTTTAACATCTCCCTTTTCCTTCTGCTTTAAATTCCGTATTTTATTTATTTATTCTTATTCAGGGTAGATTTGACAAATTTAATAAAAGCAACAGCTCCAGAATGAACCTGCATCCTTTTCCCCAGGACCTGCAATAAGAACTATGATGCTGCCCTCTGCATAACCTTTGCCTGTGAAATGCATATTTCTCTTTGCTTTGGCCAGGCCTTGGCAGCTTTATGAATCCCAAGAGAGGAAAGAAAATGAGGAGAGACTGAGACAAGATAGAAAAGGCTAAACAGTGAAAGGAAGAAGCAGAGTAGGGGGAAAAGAAGGAAATGAAAAAGGGAAAACAAAAGGAGACACAGGGTAGAGTAGGCATATAAAAAAAATTCTCTGTCTCATTTGTCAGTTAGAAGTGTGGTCCCAGGAACTTATCCTGCCAGCAAGAATCAGCTGGAAGCATCGTGGAGGCTGGGTCACTTGAAACTGGAGAAACAGAGAGCAGCCTTATAATACTAAAAAGGAGAAAAAAGAAAGATTTTGAGCAAGAATATCCATTTGTAAGTGACCTCTCTTTATGTTCCTAAGTGGTCAAGCTCAAAATCATATCTGCTTGCAGAAAGGACTGTGTTACCCAGAGACAAAAATTATCCAGGAGAAAAGGGAGCTCAGACTGGCTGTAAAAAGAGAAAAAATAAGAAGATAAAAAAGTAAGTTTCCATGAGTCTCCCCTAATTTCTGATATGCCCTATCTCTGATGACTTGGTTACAAACCTCAAATATTGCCTTAACAGAACATGCAGTGTGTTGCATATGCAACAACCAGGCAAAACTGCCAGATGAGCATCTTCTGTTTAAGCCATTGACTTCAGCCAAGAGGGATTTTATTATTCACCAGTAACTGGACAACTTAAAGCAATGATAAATGTTGTCAGGGTAGCAGGAATGATGATTTCACAGGTAAATTGGGGTTTTTTATTGTTTGATATAAACAATACTAACAAGAGACAGGCATCCTGAGCATCACCGGTTCGAGCTGTCAGGCTGCCCAAGCAGCCTGAAGCTAGCTAACCTCAACTTCCCACATGATCCTCCTGGAAAAGACATCGCAGTAATGGACAGGAAATTAGCGCTTGGGAGTAAAGGCAGGATGGTCTCTGTACCTTGGGCTGAAGATCAAGCATTAATGCAGGAGCTTCCTTTCTGCCTGTTAAACAAGCTATACCTTCCTGGTGCTCAAGTGAAAGCCTTGCCTCTCTCAAAATATCTCACCAATTTAACTGTAGTTTTATTTTTCCTGAAGAATCACATCACTTGATCACAGAACTTGTAGTATTCTGTTGGGGCTTTAAAAATTACTGGCTAAATTAGCTTATCCTAGTTTAGGCTTCATCCTCTAGACCTATTAGAGCCCTGTCCTCAGATTTTTTCTTTTTTGCATTGGTGGAAGGTAGCTTTGTTTCCTAGTTAAGCAAAACCATAGCGTGGAGGAGAACTTTGGCTTAGAAGACTGCCCCTTCCAGCCCACCACTCATGGTGTTTAGCTACCATTTGAGCTCTCTGCATAGAGTCAGTAGAAAGAAGAAAGCACTGTCAGGCGTGAAACATTTTATTCTAAAGTAGATGTCTAACTGAGAAAAGGAGTAGAGGTCAGACAAGCCATGTCTGAAACTGGTTTACACCTCTCTGCTGACTGTAAAGGGAGCCCCACGTAACTAGCTCAAACATAATTCATTATAGGTATCAAAAGAAAGATGAGCTGAACTGCTCATTGTGTATCATAGCATTGAGCAATGGCTTCATAATCTTCTTCTGATAAGGGTTTCCCAAGGTGAAGCTCGCTTTGGGTAAGGAAGGTCAGTACTGTGGCAACTCACTGCCCTGATCCCTCTGGGATCCCACACATTAATGAGGGTTTATGGTACAGCAACACAGTGGTTGCTGGTGCTAGAACACAGTCTTTGGAGAGACTCTGGTGTTCTTCAGCCTCTGCTATTCCTGCTGCTACCATAACTTTTGTCTTTAGTACTTTAAATCACGTTAAAGCGATTCCTACATAAAGCAAAAGAAAAACTGCGTTTATATAAATAAATAAAACAAGCCCAGGCTCAATCCATAGCCCTGAGGGAGAAGGATGAAACACCATTAGCATGACTGATAAGCTAAAATGACTACATTCTTCTCCTTGCCCCCAAAACAAGGTGAAGTTTTCTGTTTGGACAGCCTGCACTCTCCACTGAGCCATGCCCTGACAATGACTGGGAAACTGCTAGTTAGTGAAGGTCCAAATAGTGACCTTAAGCGTGCAAAAACTTGGACAGGACAATTGTGTGGCAGCTGTTAGCACATCCCCCTGATGCTGTTTAGTTTACTAGTATAAAGATTTAACCATACTAGTTTAGCTTCTCAGGACCAAAAGGCCATTCACAGGCAGCTTCTACCTCCTCCCTGATGCCATCAAGAACGCCCAGCTCTGGCTGCCAGCCGCAGGGCCAGAGAAGAGTTCCCAGCACACTTCATCTGGGATCAGTTTCATCTGCACCTCAGTTTCCCAAATATCAGCTGAAGATGACCCCATTTCTGCATCTATGGGCAGGCTAGGAAAAAATAAGGACCTGTGAATGGGAAGTAACAGGGGCCACAGAAACACTGGGGATAAAGAGATATAAATGCATACTGATTTTTAATCAGGAGCACTCAGTAGCACTTCAGGACGTGACAAAGGGAATGAAAGGATACACAAAGAGAGGGAGCTGCTTAATCTGGAATATAAGTTAATAATAATAATAATGAAGACATCTGACTAATAGAGAAAAGACAGAACAGCCCTGTTCTACCACATCACCCCAATCATCTCTTTAAAGGCATTAAGAGAAAACACAAAAGGTATTTTTCCACAGACTCCCTTTTCTCCCTCACCTCTCACTGAGGCCATTCCCCATATTTGCAGCTTCTTTCAAGGACAGAAATAATATTTGGCTTCCTTGGCAACCAAGAACAAAGAGACAATAGAAATCCAACAGTGGAATTTATTAAGCCGCATACTACACTAACCCCTTGTATAGGGACAGCAATCAGGCAGAGCAGAATGGCCCCAGCGTAACAGCAGTTAGAAAAGCTTTTTGGCTAAAAGCTATTTGCGCTGCTTTGACACAGAGCAGTTGTTTTGACTAATAGGCTAGAGAAGGGGATTTCTTTTGCAGAGTAACACTTTGAAGGGCTCTTTGCCTCACAGCTGTAACAGCAACGACATCCACAACACACATTTTCCTCCTACCTATTGTATTACATACCAAAACACATCACAGGCCAAAACAGTTTCAGGGTCGGCTGCTGCTATACTCGGTGAGAACTGTGCTCATATATGGGCAGCATTACAGCTAAAGGCTGTGATTAAACTACAAGACCTGGGAGCATTTCCCAGTCTTTGGATCTGAGTGCACGTCCCAGCTCTATCCCAACCCCATACTGGAAGCAGACACATCATCCCTCCCAAGAAAAGGCGATTTTTTTTTAAATTTTTTTTTATCTTCAGACAGCTTAGATTGATGAATATCCCCTCCTACATTATTCTGGTTTGGGACAGGACAGGGAACTGCACCTAGTTATTCTGCTGGTGAGCCTAATGTTATGCTTTTCTGTTACACGAAGGAACACTTCTGAAGCTGTGTATGTCATCTGCGTATTTTGCAGATGATACAGAACTGGAAGAAGCAGTTGATAGACCAGGTGGTTGTTCCATCATTCAGAGGGACCTTGACTATCTGCAGAAATGAGCAAACAGGAATCTCATGAATTTTAACTAAGGGAAAATACCAAGTCGTGCTCATGGGGAGGAGTATCCCCGTGCACCATGCTGGGGACCAACAGGCTGGAAAGCAGCTTTGTACAAAAGGATTAGGGCGTCCTGGTGGGTGCCAAGTTGACCACGAGCCAGTAATGTGCCCTCACAGCAAAGGCAGCCATTGGTAGGAGTATCACCAGCAGGTCAAGAGAGGTAAGCCCACCCCTCAGCACTGGTGAGACCCATCTGGAGTGCGGTATCCAATTTTGGATTCCCCAGTACAAGAGAGACATGAGCATACTGGTGCAAGTCCAGCAAAGGGCCACAACGAAGATCAAGGGACTAGAATATCTGTCATACGAGGAGAGGCTGGGACTGCTTAGACTGGAGATGAGAAGGTTCAGGGGATCTTGTCAACGTGTATAAATAACTGATGTGGGGGCGAGTAAAGATGGCAGAGCCAGGCTCTTCTCAGTGGTACCCAGTGAATGAACAAGAGGCAATGGGCACAAACTGAAATACAGGAAATTCCATTTAAACATATATGTATAACTGTGAGGGTGGTCAAACACTGCAATGGGTTGCCCAGAGAGGTTGTGGAGTATCCCACCTGCCAGATATTCAAAATCCAATTAGACGTGGACCTGAACAACCTGCTGTAGGTGACCCTGCTCTAAGCTGACAGGTTGGACTAGACAATCTCAAGAGTACCTTCCAACCTCAGCCATTCTGTGATATCACATCACTTCTCAGCATGCATTGACAAGCCCCAGTCTCCTTTAAAACACCCTGGAAGAAAAACTTTATTCAAAGTTGGAGTTCTGTTTGTCATGACCCCAGGTAGCATTTCAGCATCATTTCAGCTTTGCTCACATAGAGATGCTTATTAGTTAGACTCAGACTGTCCTGCAACAAAGTTCAGGAAAGTAAGAAATGGCTTTCCCAGGTACATCTCCTGGACAAGCAGCACCACTGACCTTTATAAATGACATTATCATTCAAGCAAACTGCTGCTCCAGACAATGGAAATGGCACTTGGCACTCTGCTGAGTAAGCACTGTAACAAGATCACCTTTCAGGATTTGTTTAGTCTTGTCTATGAATTAGACTTACTCTGATGCAACCATGGAGAGTGCTACAGGAACACAGTTTTAGATAATGAAATTTGAATAATTTGTTATTAATTTTACGTAATGACTTAGCGCCCAGATTTTACACAACCAATAGCATTCCCTTGTTGCCTGCTTGATTACTCCTTCTGAAGTTTGTTCTCCAAATCTCAAAAAAATGCCTTCCCAAATCATCACAAGCAATCTCTCAGCAAAGAGGAGAAAATCACCTGGCAGGTGAAGAGATGATGAGACATAGTCTCTGGAAACCAGGTGCTGCTTCCACCAGAAACACCACCCTCCACAGAGAGAGATGCTTTCCCTGTCCAAGAGAAAAGGCCATGCCAGGGGTGCTACAGAAAATGTACCAGCAGATGCCTGCCACTTTGACCTCTGTTTTTCCCCAGGACTTGCGAGCATGTGCTATGCTGGCAGCAAACTCAGCGCTTTGAGGTCTATCCTCATGCATTGTCTGGCAAAAGGGCTCCATAGGTGAGTGACACGTTCAACCTCCCCTTAGTGAAGGGAAGCAGGCGTTTCTGTAACGTTTTATGCTAAAGCATACATCCAACCCAGGTCTGAAGTGTCACACACTGAAAGTACTGCAGAGTGTACTGCAGGGTGAACAGCAGAAAGATCGCCTGACACTGAGAAGTGTGGTGATAAGTCACAGATAAAAGTCAAGGTAAATAAATGCAAAGTAAAACATGATAGAGGTTTTGGAGTAGTAACAGTTCTGTAAAAATATAAAAATCAATATTCAGTAATAACCAGGAAAAAAAAAATAATACTAGGAATTGTTAGGAAGGAATAGAAAGCAATCCAGAAACCACCATGGCATCACTGTATAACCATTCAAGGACTCATATTCAGAAGACTATCTGCATTCCTGGGTCCTCCCCTCCCACCTCTGTCCCCGCTCAGAAATCATGCAGTGGACTTAGAGACGGTTAAGAGAAAGGTGTTAAGTTGCAAGTAGCCCTCTTCTACCTGAGGACAGACAACTGAGAGGTGCAACAGACCACACAGAAACTGGAAGGGAGGTAAGGGGACTGAAAGTTTTGTTTATTTCAATGAAAAAAAAAAGGTTGGTGTAGGGGGTAATGAGGTAAACAAAAGGAGGTATTTCCTTACCTTCTGCAAAGCTGAGCTGTTGCACTTACTGCCACTGCCCTTCTGCAGGTCTCAAACATTTACATGGAGTAAAAACACCACAACATCAATGAATGGAAGAAAAATCCACCAAGAACCAGTGAACTCACACAGAACTCTTATTTAAGAGCTGTGAGGGTGATCAGACACTAGAAGAGATTGCCCAGAGTGGTTATGGGTGGCCCCTTGGTTCAACCTGGTATAGCTGCTCTTGCATGATGTTTAAAGTGCCTATATCTCTGCGGTGCCTGTACAGGGAGCCAAGGATGAGTATCTCAGATACAGAAATCTGCACGGCAGACTCAGAAGAAGTTAGGACAGAGTAATCCCAGCTCTACTTTGCACTGGGTTTTGCTCTCAAGCTACCCAATCTATCAGAAGGTAAAAAAGCAATGATGATGATGATGATGATGATGATAATAATAATAATTCAACTGTTATTATTATTACCTGGAAATAAGCTGTAGCATATTAGGTAACATGTCAGTACAGCAGAAAAGTCAGTAGGCTACTCTTATTAGCAGATAAAGAAATAGTGGAAGGGAACATGTCTGTCAAAGTCACATGAAGATTGGCTTTTGCAGAGAGCATAGCCTTCAGCATGGGGTGGCATGTTTATTAACTGAGTCTATCAATCTGCTTACAGTATCTGTCCCTGTTTCCATAGCCTGGAGCTGTGGTACTGAGGTGGATTGTATTAAGCAGAGTTAAAGACAAAGGAGGGAGAAAAGTGAAACAGGAGAATGCTGGAGAGCATGGAGATGAAAGACACACAGGAAGGCATTGGATTAATGGACAAGCATTTATGTTGTGATCAGCTAATGCACAGAGATTAGCATGCAAGGTATTTTCTGGAAAAAAAAAAAAAAAAGTCCTGTCAGCCACAAAGTGATGTACAAAAGATGAAACAGCCAAATGTCTAGGAAGCTGTAACTCCATCTTCCCTTCACTGTCTCTCACCCTCGGGGTGGGAGGGGGGTAAGCCACGAGAAAGGTCAGGGGATAAAAACAACAGTGGGGGAATTGGCAGAATGCCTCAGGTTCTGCAGAGCAGAACTGTACCTCCCAGAGGATAAACCAAGGGCACAAGTCTTGGGTTTCCACAACCTGCACCTTACCAAGGAGAGAAACTTCTTGGATACAATTTCAGCGTAGACTTCCTCTGCATCGAGAAACAACAGAACTGTTATATCTTGGCTAAGCAGTGGGAAACAGCACCAAAACCCTCCTACATATTGTTTTAAAAGTCATATGGGTCAAGCAGAATTATTCTCCAAAGAAAAACAGAGCATTTAGGTGGGATGGAAACCTTCGTTAGGACTGGAAAGAGTAGGACAGCAAGGAATAATTAAAAAACAAACTAACTATTCCAAAGCAGCTTTCAGAGCTTAGTGCCTCTAAGATCTCATGAGACTGAAATAATTCCTTCCAGCACTTCTTGTTCCCCACAGGAAAAGACAAAAACAGGAGGCTTCTGGGTTCCTTAACTCAGCAGATCCATCTGGGACCAACAGCTAAAAGAGACTGATTTGCTACTTAGACTCCCACATACAGCTCATTGATCCAGGGATTTCCAAAATCAACAGTAATTTGAAGAGCCTTTCAACAACCTGTCCAACCCCAGGCAGAAGGGCTGGTTGGAAGAATTTTTACATCTGTTTCTTTCTGTCAAGCCACTAGACCTAACAACAGTGCAATGGAATTATACTTTGTGCTTGACCCAGCCTGGGTATCAAGATGTTTTTCAGGTGGGACAGAGGGGGACAGGATCATTAACATTTGGGTACAAGTAGCTCTCAGCAGTCTCAGCATAGCTCATGCACAGACAGGACACATGGCTGTCATCAGGTTCTCATAGTCATCCCAATCCCTTACCTAGTTCTCAACCAAAATCACAAGGGAAGATCGAAGGGCACATTCTTCCCAAAGAGTGCTGGAGGTAAGTGATCCACAGCAACCCTTGCAAAGGTAGAAGGAAGGCTTGTGCTGGCTGGAACTTTTTGAAGTGCTTAACTAATACACTCATCGCTGAAAAGAGTAACATTGACTCTTTTTCCACCAGAACCAATGTGAACGAAGGGAAAGAGAGATGGATCAGGCATTAAGAAAATCCCCACTCTTAACATAGAGTGGGCTTGATTGTATTGATATTTCACATCCCTGAGCTCCTGATGTGAGTTGGGGGAAATCTCATTGAAACAGCTGGCTTCAGAGGGACAAAAGCAACAGCATGATATAGTAGTGGTTTTCATCCCAAAAACCACCATATGGCAAAACCAGCAAAAAAATTCCTTTTTCAACATCTGCTGTGTTCAAGGAAGAACAGTTAACCTATATGATTAAAATGGCACCAAAAGAGAGCTGTGTCCCTGAGGAGTGTCTCTTCTAACAAAATCAGTGCCCCAAAACTTTGACCAACCAGTCTGCTCAAAACAGTGTAGCTCTCTTTTTGCTCTCTTTACCCTAAATTCAACACAGAAGCTGGGAGAGTTTTATAACTCAAACCCAGTTTGATGTTTCCAGGTGACCCTAAGCTTTAAAAAACACAAAAATCCCCCTATACCAGCACCATGTCACACTCCTTAAAATCCCCTCTGAAAAAGTTTCAGTCAGCTGGCAAAACATCCATACATCTGAAAACTGGTGTTCTCCAGAGTAAATACAGGAAATGGGAATTTACCCAGTTCTAATGTGGGTGATAAACAGTTTACCCAGCTCTCCCTTCCCTACCTTGAATAATAAACAAATTTACCACTATAGTACCCATACAACATCCTCATTCAAACCCAAACTCCCACACCACTGAGCAGCTGAGAGCATAACTGCTCTATCCTGTTCACACCTGACTGGCCACCCACCCCTACAGAAGCAGATCTAAGCTGAGACAGACTATTTGTGTAAGGATGTATCAGGTAGGCACCCACCTGATATTAGGGCATTTAAATTAACATCAAAATCTGAGCTACCAACACTTGCATCTCTTTAAAGTCAATAGTGAGAAACAAGCACCTCCCAAGGACAATTTGTGGGCTGCCCCAGATCCTTTTAAGATGACATTGTGTAATCTCTGTTCTTGGTGATACTCAAAACTCAGCTGAACAAGACCCTGAGGAGCAACTTCAAAACTGTTATGGTCATAACTTTGTTCCAGCTCCAGGAAAGCACTTGGAGATACTTTGAGCATGCACTGAGATCCTCCTCACTTCAGCAGCCAAGGGACTGATGACTCCTCTCTACCCAGTAATCATGAAAATTCCAGTAAAACAGAGACGTTGAGAAACTGGAAGGAGTTCACCAAGAGGGCCACCAAGATGATTAGGGGGCTGGAGCACATAACATATAAGGCTAATGAAAGTATGGGTTTTTAGCCTGGCAAAGATTAAGGGGAGGACCTAACTGCAGGCTTACACTTCCTATTGGGGTTGGTTATTGAAAAGAAAGCCATATCCTTCTCAGAAGTGCACAGAGAGAGGACAAGAAGCAAAGGTCACAAATTGCAACAAGGGAAAACCCAACCAAACTTAACAAAACAATCTTTCACCACCAGAGAGGTTAAGTCCTGGAACAAGTTGCCCAGAGAGCCTGTGGAACCTCCATCCTTGGGATATTTTCAGGGTCAATTGGGCAAGGTCACAAGCAACCTAACACAACTTTCGAGGTCCACCTTGCTTTAAGGAGGGGTTTGAACTAGAAGATTTCCAATGGTCCCTTCCACCCTAAATCCATTTATGATTCTGTGACTGAGTTCCAGTCCCTTGGTGTCCTTTTAAAGTGTTTAATTTTCTAGTACAGACATAGCCACATAGTACAACTGCTATCCACAGGAGAGGTATGATTTCCTGAGTCAGGGACCTGTTTCTTTACCTTCTCTTCCCTCTACCAATTTTAATCAAAGTTTCTCTTGCCAAAAGAGAGAATGTTTTATTAAATGTCTTTTGAATAATTTGGAGAATTAAAGCTTGTAATACTAGACTAATTTCTCCATCCTACACAATGTAACATTCTGTCTCCTGCTCATCTTCAGGCAGCTCATAAAACTTTCATAATTATCATAGTCTGCTCTGTTGAACTGCTGAGAATTAGTTTTAATCTATAATCTTTAAAATTGTATTTCATATTGCACCTTGCACTTCTTTGAGGAAGGAGGCATATAGCATGTTACAATGGAACTGGCTTAGTGGCAACAATAGGCGCTTTTGTACCGGGGAATGGCATGTTGCCTGGGAATGGGCTAGAACAACAAATTGATACAACAGGCTTTGCCTGCTGTGGAAGTATTAAATCTCAGGTGATAGCGGAACTATCACCTTTCTCTGAAAAGCACCATGATCTGAGGCATGCTGTCCCTTAACCATAAAATGTAAATGACCCACGGACACAAGGAGAGACTGGTATAAGTCCCATTCAGCCCGGAGACTCAGAAAGGGCATTTCCTAGACAGCTCTGAAAATTAAACATAACTATATGCAGCTCTGCCAGTCCCTGAGACAAGTGGGTCTCTGGAGCAGTGAAGCACAGGGGATTATATTCAGAAACATGGGTCCTCTCAAGAAGCCTTTGTTTGCACATCAGTACATAGTACATCAATTCCCTTATTAAAGCTAATGCCAGGACTCCCTCACTTTAGGGCAGTCAACCTCTACCAATGCACACTTTGCAGAAGAGCAAGGGCTGGTCGACTTAGCTAGAGTAGCAAAAGCCAGTAATCTAGAAAGTCCTCAAGGATACCAAAGCCCGTGTTATTTGGGTCCCTCTCTTTTCACTCAGCTGAGCTATTTGGATTAGTTCAGGCTCTGGACACATCCTGATGCCCACACTTGGTCGCCCGGCATGAGGCAGCTTGGCAGCAAGGGGCAGCAGTGGCAATCCCAGCCTAGAAATTACTGCCTTTTCCTCTGTGAGCAAGTCAGGGGAATGGGTCCTTCAGCCACAGCCCAGAGGACCCACTAGCACCAAACCATACAATCTAGGACTTAATGCTCACTTTAGGTTAAGGAGAGGCACTTTTTAGGCATTTGTATAACATCTCTAAAAACAGCACCGCAGTCCTGACCAGGCTATAGCAAATGCATTCAGGGTCACCCATCTAATATCGCCAATTTACTGAGCTATGTAGGAGTTCCATCACCCCAGGATACCTCTGCCATCCATGGAGACAGAGGGGCACTTCAGCAGGGCAATTCAGCCAGCCTGGGATACAAACCGGACTCGAGGTGCCTGGGTCCCTCCACTCATCACAGGGTGTGCCCAGGCCACATACATTCCTAACATAGACATCGCTTTTACTTATAGGAGTACAGCAGGTTACTTCTCTTAGTGCTGTTTAAACCTTTGACAGATGTGAATCCCTCTAAAGAAAAGAAACAACATCTTGTTAGTGTCTGAATAACAGCTTTACAGATCTGAGCTGTGACTGTTTTAAATCCCACCCAATTATTCCTAAGCAGCTGCCACTGATCTAAGACCTAGCTTGGGACAAGCCACCGTGTCCCTTCTCCTCAGAGCTGTATGTGCTGAACTGGGGTGAGGGGTAGCTCATGGATGAGGAGAAGCAATTACCAAACAACTCTGTCACAAGGCATGGGGAATCCCAAAGCATGGACAAAGCTTCAGAAAGATGATACCAGACCCTTGACACTTCATCAGAAGTGCACAGTGAAAAGGAGATTGATCCAGTTTTGGATTTTAAAAAAAGATATTTAAAAAAAAAAAAAAGAATACCAGCAACACTGTCAAAACACACATTCAAGGTTCATTTACCTCCTAACTCTTTGTCTTTAATCCTTTTTCAGGAGAGAAGTCATCCAAGCTAATTAGTCCAAAGGTTTATGAAGGAAGCAAGTAAAAGAGACTACTCCTTAAATCCAGAGAGATAACAGGGAAGCTTCACTTAGCATTAGACCATAAATTTCCCCAAACCATCCTCTCTTCCTTTTATTGCTGAGACTAGCAAGTTCCCTGGAGTTCTTGGTTACAATGGGAACAAAGTAATTAGCACACGCGCTGCCTCTAATTAGCATATCTAGTCAAAGAAAGATGCTCACCTACTAAGTCGTCATGATAAATAATTGTCCTTTTTGCCCTGGGCTAGGTGGCAGAGAAAGGAGAAGGCCACAGCAGAGGAAGAGTGGGCAGTACCTGTACCACTCACTGCAGTCTTTCACCCAGACCCTTCCCAGAGTGAAAACTGAACAGCAAACAGAGATGAGAACTAAGAGGTAAAGGAGGGATGTGAGAAGACAGAGGAAACTGACCCATTTGTTTGCAAAAAAAAAAAAAAAAAAAAGCAGTAAGTTTCATCAGTAATGAGCAGATTGACTATCCACTTTAGGCAAAGGACAAGAACATCTAATTTTCTCTCTCATATCTCTCTCCCCTCGCCATGAAGACGAAGAATTCATGGCTGAAATTTCCACCTTTTTTAACTCCCATATATGCCTGAGACATGCAGCTCCATGAATTACAGTTCAGAGAGGCTAACTCAGTGCCCTAACTGTTGGGTCATCTACAGTCAAGAGCATGAGGAGCTGATCTGGGCAGTCAGGCTCTGGTTCCCTGCACAGACAACACAGAGAAGTAGAGCCCATCACTCAAATCATCAGAAGCAAGTGCCAAAGGTATCAGTTGTGGCAACTTCTCTCCATTGGCTAAAAGAGGCAGCAATGACAAGTGATCCCAGCACACCCCTTCATATCCACCACTGTCAGTCAACAAAGCAGAAAAGGCAGTGGGAGCTGTTTCAGGGAAAAGCTTTTCCCAGAAAATGGCCAGCCTGCATGAGGCAAGAAATTAGGCTTCTATCAATAATGGAGGAGAGGAGACTTGTGCCTGCAGCACTAGAGCTCTTCTTCCAGTTTGTTTCACACATTAATAACCCCACCCACACGTTAAGGGGTTTGTGGCTTCAGAGATTCGCTATCGTTGTATTATATCACACTGCAGATACAACATTTACAGGCTTTAGGAAAATTCACCCTAAAAGCAGCACTGGTCTTTTTGGAAGCTCTCACCAATAAGGGAGCCTCACAAAGACTCTTAGGAAGGGGGATTTGCAGGGGATTAGGACTAAGCCAGTTTCAGTTACTGAAAAGTGAACTTCTGCCCAAGGAATTAGGGCTGGGATAGCTAATTATTTGGCTTTCTTTTGCTCATACCTTTCACTACCACACTTCAGAGCATGCTACAGAGACAGAAGTAAGAAGCCAGACATTCTGCAGCCAACAGGGCCACACACTGCCTGAATGAGCGTAACATGGGTGGAAAACAAAAACCCCCTCTGGGAGTGTCTCCATGCAGCCATCTAGGCAGGAATCCAAAGGGCCAGGAATGGTTCTGGGTCACTCCCAGGGCAAGAACATTTTGAGGCTGAGGGAGAAATGGAGATCGACCTCCACCACTTGTGTGCAAAGATCTGCACAGGGTGCCTTGAACATGGTCAAAGAAAACTATTAGGCAGGTTTTGGAGAATACATGAGTTAGGGGAGTCACCCAGAGAAATCCAGTCTCTCACTATCCATCCACTCTTTGCAGGAAGTCTGTGCCAGGCATTGCCTTCTTAGCAAAGGCCTTATGGTCAGGGAAAAAAATAAATCCCTAGTTCAATTCCCAAGTCCAACAAAGAAGTCTCTTGGTTTCAATAAACTTCCCCTGCTTTTCTATGGAGCTACCCACTGTTTGTCTTTGATTTGCTCACTTCCAAGACTTTCTTTCAAAACCCCAAAGATGGTCTCTTCTGCTGTAGGTACAGTGAAAAGGGCCTATTTAGTTGAAATTAACCTCAGAGTAATTCATTGCACTCTTGTAAAACAGCTTATCATCACAAAGTGAAAGCTTAACCCAGAAAGGCTTCTAACCTCATAAACCACAAGCTTCTAACAAGGGAAGAATCAAGAGACTTTTATAATCCAGCTCTTTGCAAGAACAGCCACTGGAGTACATCAGGCCCCTTGAGTCACCCTGGGAGAACAAAACCACAGCAGAGCAGTTTGAGGATCTACAACTTAGAACTATTCACTTCCAGAGCCATATAAATACTAATTGCTGGACTAAAGGGACATTCAAAGATTGATCAAGTGTTAAGTTCAAGACCTGGTGTCGTTCCTGACATTGGACACTATCTCAGTCAGGACCTAGTGCTGTTAGGTCATTTCAGTCTCAATCCAGGCAATATTTTATGTATTTGACCTTCAACTCAGGTAAGATACATGGAAATATTAACCTGCTTTTAAAAACTGAGCATGCATTCACTCATGTGTCTTGGTAGACTAGGGCCTTGGTCTATGCAGATTTGGGACATTAAATTATTCTCTCTGCCATGATAAGCAAGGTGAACTCTGCTGCTTCTACTACCCAAAGAGGGGTCTGTGCAGATGTATCTGCTACCTGTGTCAATGTAAGAATAGTCATGCATGACACCAGCATTTTAATGCCACAAGAGTGAAACTAACCACCACCACCACACAAAGGTGTAACCTTCTAACCACCTCCTTAGTACTCATACTACACATAATTTTATAACAAAAAAGTTCAGGAGCTCAGCTCCAGAACCTGCTCTTCAGCAAAAAATGCCACTGCTTTATTACAAGATTGGCAAAGTTTTCCATAGCCAAACATAACCGCACTGCAGCATCTTCTTCCATGCAAATTTCACACTAACATCATCTGACTGATGGCACTCACAGGCCCACACATGCCAGGATACCTCTAGTGTTCCATCTTCCCTCTCTGCCTTCCACAGTGAGGAGTTCAAGACTACCTGGGGAGACTGTGGAACCAGACCAAGAAGGAGAAAGAAGGGAAAAAGACAGTAGGATTTCATCAGACAAATCCACAAACCATCCTAGGCACAGACCAACAGGGAACATGCACCTGCTCCCGTGATTAGACTTATGGCATGAGGTTGTTTCAGTCTTCTGCTAATTAGAAGTGTATTCAAAACTGGGGTATGAAATAGGATAAACACCAGACAGCTAATATGCTGATTATTCGTTTCCATGTATGAAGAAGAGGAAACCCAGCACAGCTGTCTTGCTTATCATACCACACAGGTAAAATCTCCCTGACTGAATCTCAGCCGTCCCTCCCCATACTGGCCTCCTTCAGTATTTACTCCCACCTCCGGGCTCTGTGTTTTGTCTAGCAGAGAGCAGGTGAGATTGGCTGTGTGGTCTCATAAAGCAGAGTAATCTTTAGCCCAAACTTGCCTGCTTGATCCTCCTGCCTAACAAAAAGAAACAACTCAGCTTTCAGCCTTGTTTACATGGGTACATAGAAGCATCTCCATTCAGACAGCAGCAGCCCAAGTCCCCCTCGCAAGCAAGGGTGAAAGATGTGCTGCCCTAACTGCCACAAAACATGGGCTCTGGTGCAATCTAACTGGGGAGCCATTCACATGCAGCCCTTCAGCTGTTCTTTTGTTTTGCCATAGTCTTCCACATAGCCTCAAGAGCAGCCACAGCGTAGGGCACATGCAAAATGTGGGGATATTTTATATGGGAGGCCTGCCTACCTATGGGCTGAAAGACCTATAACAAATTTGAAAAGAACAAAGCTATTTCTGTGGGTAAGGATCCAAAGAAAAATGCAGTATTTCCATACTTCCGAGCTCATCTTCATTCTGATGGGGATGTTTCCTGACTCCCAAAGCAAGACATTAGAGCAGCTACAGGACAGATCAACGAGCTGATATGGAAGTCCCTGGGCTGTCCTATATGGGACAGGTTCTTGTCCATGAATTCTCTATCTTGGGCAACTGCCATAACTACTGCACTCTTATGGTGAAGATCAGCTAACATCTCATTCACCAAAGGAATACAGCAGAGGACAGAAGATCTTCAACTGGCGGGATTCAAAGAGAAATGGACTCTATAGACTGGGCCTTCAGGCACTTGAATGTGGCTCTCCCAGCTACCAGGTGAGTATCCAAAAAGAAAGTGTATTCTAGAAAAAGGAGCAAGGGGAAAGAGTTAGCATCTCTGATTATGAAAAATGCCTAAGGATCTTCAAACGCAAAAACCTCAAAACATTTCATGACATACAGATTCGTTTTCTGTCCATTCCTATCCAAGAGGTCTGAATACCCCAAATCCCCCATGTTTCCTTTGAAATAGCAGCCTTAACTTACATGAGCCACTGTTTTCCATATATCAGATTAAGTCAGGATAATTAACTGAAGAACAGTGAATAAATACTTGCTTAGATTAATATTGTTCTTTTCCTCACACAGAGAGGCCAGGATAGCCTAATGTGAATGACCCCATCTACCACTAGCAAGTTGTTTCACATTTACTGAAGACTCAACCACGGGTGACTAAGTGGCTTGTTCGAAATGGGGATGGCATTGATTTGTAAGTGGAGGAAGGATCAGAGACCTCCATTAGTATTCCCCCTGCCTGGCTGCACTGATTCCCAACGAAAAGGGAAGGAGGATTTTCTCTGTTTTTTCACACCCCTGTCACAACAACAGTTTTAACTAGACTTCAAGTAATGTTTGGATGCAAAACAGATGTCACTTCCTCCTTGCATACCCCTGAAGGAATTTGGTGCTGTTTCATGTGCGCTGTCTCCCAGGATCCTGGGGATATCCAATTTCCCATTCAAACACAGGCAATAGAAAAAGCTGAAAGGCAGATTTTTGTGGATTTCTCTTCTGTCCCATGCCTGAACCTGTAACATGAATGAGGCTTTTGGTAGCTTTGTCCTTCCTTTTTAATAACTACTTCATTTACCACTTACAAAAGCCAGTCTTCTTTCCTTGTTGCAACCTCCTAATAAGATTCCCCCCACATCACTGAAGCCCAATTGTGCCCAGAGGCTGGGTTATTCAGGAAACAAGGAAGTTTGGATTACACAGCTATTCCTGCTGGCATTCAAAGCCACTGCACCCCTCCCCACGCAGCTCAGCTCTTCAGCAGGGAGAGATTCTCCAGCCAGTGCCAATTCCAGAGCGGCGGGACAGGCTGAACAGCTACGTGCTTTCCCTCCCTGCCCAGTTTACACCTTTTAGGTCTGTGGTAGGAAAGAGAAATCTCTTAGGTGAGAAGCTAAAGTTCTGCCAGGCCAATACAACCCTTCTCTGTTGGCTTATCCCCACTGTCACATTGAATCTCACAGCTGGCAACCACTCTGTGGAGGTGCCGAGTCCCCTTGTATCGCAGTCAGGCCTGGGGTGCTTCCATAGGGAAAAGGGGTCTGCTGTGTACATGGTTTCTGATACACCATCATCTGAGGACTTCACTGTAATTCTGGAGTTTCATCTCACCACATGCTGCGTTGCATTAGGAAGTGACGTGGTAAGCGCACTCTTCATGCGAGTTGGTCAACAGCAGCAACAAGGGGTTCGAGCTGCTCTGAGCAACTTTTAAGAGACTAATAAATCCCTGTCCCTCCTAGATCTTTGAGGTGCTAAGCATGTCATCCTGGCACAAGTTCTTCTTTGCAAGCAGTTCGCACATGAAGCTAGAAAACTGTAGCATTGCTCATCTGGATCCATCCCCCCCCCCAATCACTTTGCAAATAAACCAGGATCTCTGAGTACACCCAAGAAGCAAAGGTCCCTTAACCTGCCCATTCACTGATCCCACCATGCAGCCGTCAATGGACGCTTCAACACCGGAGCCTGAGGAACTTGGAGCAGGCCTATTTCTTTGAAAAATGGTGTCTTTCCCCTTCTGTTCTGGTTTCCCTCTCAAGCCACAGAGTCACTTTAGCTGTTTTGAGTAGCAGCTGAAAACCTGCACCTTTTTTTTTTTTTTTAAGTGTTGTTCACACACACACCCTTTTTTTTTTTTAAGGAAAGATGCCTCCTTTTTCCCCATCCAGATGCATTAGATAAACAAAATGGATGGATTTATTACCCCTGTAAGTACAGGGTCTAATTCAGTCCTACCATCTGACTCAGAGCAGATGATAGAGGCAAAGGAAGAGAGGAAGAAGAGAGACACAGAGACATGAAACAACTTACTGAGTCACATTGCAATTCTGTGAAAGTACCGGGGAACAGAAGCCCAGCTTTATGCCCTACTGATACTGCTCTACTCATCTAACTATTAGACCAAGAAATCACCCTTTTTACATGGCTGAGAAAAGTCTGAGGGCCCTAAGCAGTAATATCACTGTGAGAATAATCTATTTGAGTATCCTAATTACAAACTTTGTCTTGGGCTTCTTACTGCAATGGTATAGCTGTGCTGGGTCACAGTGTTTCTGACAATGTCACGCATGGAGGTTAGTAATAACAAGCTCACTTCAAGCCACTTCCATCAGCTCTGATGTGTTCTTACCCCAAAAAATTAATCGAGGTGAAGAGAGCAGCGTTTGGCTACTGAGCTTTTTGGCTGCTTTGAATCTTACTGCTCAGTGCAACCCTGACAGCTTTATTATAAGCACAGCAAATGTTTTGGAATGACAAGCAGGACTTGCAGTCATTTACTTGGTCTGGGACTGTTTGATTTCCATTTATCACACTCACACAAAGCAAGGTGTGTAGACAATACAGGGAAAGGAGACAACTTCAGAGCAAATTGCTCTCTGCAACGGAGCATGGGGTTCCCTCAGAAAGGAGCTGTTCCACTTGTCAGGCCAATTAGCAGCAGCTCTGCCGCTTTGGTGGGAAGTAGGGGGAGAGGGTCTGGTGGGGAGACGAATTAAACCCCTGCACGATTCATTGAACCACCCCTGAAATACCTTGGGGAAATCTGCATGCAGAAA
The DNA here is from genome assembly GCF_026419915.1 of Harpia harpyja. Classification (NCBI taxonomy): domain Eukaryota; kingdom Metazoa; phylum Chordata; class Aves; order Accipitriformes; family Accipitridae; genus Harpia; species Harpia harpyja. The sequence goes on from NC_068954.1 coordinate 7,885,559, forward strand.
CATCTCCTATTTCCTGCAGACATAGTCAGCACACGTAAGGAGGCTGCCAAGAAACACTAGGTGCATAGAAAGCCCAGTTCTTCACTCCACATTGACAAGCAGAGAGGGACCTGCATGCTCGTCTAGAATTTGCCATGGGAAATCAGAGAGAAAGGCAATGCACTTCAAAGACCCCAAGCCTTTGATAGTTCTCCCCAATAATAAACAATGTGGACCAGTGCGTCACAAGGAGCCAAGCACTAGCACACTAAACTAGAAGAGGCAAAGCGAACCATCCTCTTGCCAACCATTAAAACAGCAGAAGTAACAGCTGGTACTTGCAAGTATTTACACCACGGGACTAGGGATAGCAGCTATTAGGACCTCTGACCCTCTAGAGACGCCTGCTCCACGCTTTTGTGTGGGACCAAGTTGTTTCCTAAGCAGTCTGGCTAAGTGACACTCTCAGGGGACATTTCGTCCCCAGGCTGCCCTTAGATCATGAGAGAAGGGCCAGAGGAACTGTTCCTCCTTCCAGAAAGGACAAGCCCATCAGAGCTGAAGGCTACATAAAGCTAACCCAAGCCCTCAGCTCCTGAAGAGAACATCTTAGTGGTCATTAATAGGATATTAACGTCTGTGTGCACACTGTTAGGCAAGGGCAGCCTTGCTGCTGTGCTTGAGGCCAAATGTGAGGCTCTCCACAGAACTTCACTCTCTGCAATGGCAGTACCAGAGGAGCTGGTGACATTCAAGGCAGCTCCAAAAGTATCCTAAATTTTAGATCATGCTGAAGACCACATTTATCTTGCAACTTTTTCACTTCTGTCCTTCTATCCCATTTGGTTTTGCTGTAATGCTATATGACTGATACTGCGTGAAGACCTTCCTAAAAGGGACCTACCACTGCCTCCTGCAAGACCTGGTGAGATCCACAGTCACCATGATTTCAGCACATCCACCACAGAATCATATACTCCAGGTGCCATACGTGCCATGCAGTCACCCAGCTTGGGTATATATGGGCCATACGAGCAACTCCATCATCTTCAGCTGGCCCAGATGATTTCCTACCCTCTTTGGGCTTCACACATCTTGTCATATGACAAGAAGAGATGCCCCGATCACCCATTTTTCTTGTACACCCTTAAAAATAATAACTAGCGGCAGGTCCCCTTCTCTTGCCCTGAAACAACTGGCATGGCCTGGCCTTGGCTCTATGGTTAATCCCTTGTATCCTCCAAACCAGTACTGCTGGACCCCACGTGTCCATCCCTAACTCCAGAAATTGCACACAAACTGTTCAGAAAAGTGCCGGAGGACCAGTCTGACAGTACGACAGACTATCAAAACACACTGGCACTACAGTCACAATCCACGATTTCTTCTATAAATCACAAGGAAAAAGAAGCCAGAGAGAGGATATAGCCCATACCAAAACTATGGCACAGCAGGAACCTCTCAGGCACACTCTTCAGTTGCTACTGTACCTCATGCAGAGCCTAAAAGTGATGGGAGCATATCATTCCCAAAAATCTATGACAAATAATAAAATCCAGGGAGAATTACAGCTTACAAAGACAGAACTCAGCACTTCAAAGCATGACTGCACGCTAAAGCATTCCCACATGTCAGAAAATAACATTAAAATCCAGTGATATTGGCACTCACAAAAGCAGGTCTCTTTTTCTCTGTCTGAAAGGACATCTTGATTTCTGTATTACTCATCTTCAGAAAAAGGGCTCTGAGCATTTCCAACAGCATGAAGCTGTGTGTTAATTTGATTTCATCCCCTAAATGGACTATTAGTGGGGTAGGTGTTTGGTCTAAACTCATAAAAACAAATTCAGGGCTCCAGCTGGGTATATATGAACATTTCTGCCTACACAAGTGACAGGTATTTTTCAGGCTGAAGTGCCATCTTTTATAATATTCACTATTGATTTTAGTGTTGGTTAAAAAACTCCTAAAACACTTTAAAAAAACCATTGTGACTAGAGGCCCCTACCTGTCTTAGATTATTAAAAGAAATTAAAAAATACAACTGTGAACTTCACTATCAATTTTTCTCTTCTTATCATTTTCCTCCCAAATTAAAAAAAAGAAAAAGGCTTTTTGAGCAAAAGTTTTTGGTTTGTTTTGTCTTTGAAAATTCTCATCTTATTTGGAATTTTCAGGTTGAAAAACTGGGAAAAATAATCCCATAGAAAAAAGAACTTGTAGAATCTGTTTTCATTTTTATTTAAAATAAAAACTGTGACTGTTACTTGGCATTATGTTTTAAAGTGAGGTGGTTTTGCACCACCACAATAATAACTGACACTTTTGACTAGCCATTTGCTAAATAGCTTTGAACTATTTGGTAGCCTGTTAGAACTGAGGTGAAGTCATGGTCCCTCTTAAGAAGCAAAAATTTTCATTAATCCATTTGCAAAGAAATCCAGCGCTGAATAGGCTGAATTTCTTCCCATCAAACCTCAGCCCAGGATCCACTATACGGCATACGTGCACAGCCAGCTCCCCTCAGGAAGGGGAGCACTTTCCAGGAAAATCCCTGCTTTCCCAAAGACAGCAGGAGAGCACATCCAGGCCAACCAGTGAGGGAGAAGCAGCAGCCAAGACAGGGGGAACAGCGGGGCGCGAGGGCTCTGGATCAGGGTTTTCACCTCTTTCAGGATTTTCTTTTGAAAGCTGTCAGAGCCAAAAGAGAGTGGTCTATTCAAGTTCCAAATGCATAGGGTCTCTTTGGTATAAATTTTCTTAATCAGTAACAACCAAATCCTAGCCTCACATCCCTGTGTGCAACCCAATTACTGAGATTTCAAAGCCAAGCAGCACTATTAAGCGTGTTTAGCCAGACCTCCACCATAACACAGGTCTTAGGTGTTCACACGACAAACCTTTCACTAAAGCTCAATAACTTCAAAAAGAAGTATTCACTGAGTAAACCCCTGCATTTTGGATTGAAAAGCTCCAAGCAAGCAAAAATCTGTGGCTTATCTTCATAAGCTCCACTAATAGTTAATTACCCTCCTTGTTAAATGCTCAAGTCTTGTTTCCAGCAAGCATTACTCACAACTGGATACAGGCCCAGGCTCTCTCCAGCTGAGGTAAATGAGTGTATTTTTCTCATCTCAGTTCCTTTCACTACACTCCTGGAATACAAAATGAGATTCAGTAATGGTAATTGAGCTGTTGACAAGTCTTCCCAGCCAGGGACATAGAATTAGTGTTGCTAACCTTAATAATTTAAATTACAAACCCAACAGTAATTAGTGTTTTTCTTGGAGCTCCATCTCCTGGAGACAGGTGATTATGGGAGAATCCCTACTTTTCTTACTTTAAAAGTACATTGTAGACACTGTGGAAAAATCTAGAAGTGCCTTGACTACCCCTAGCAGATGTATGGGTACAACCAAAGACAGATTGAATGAACTCTAACTTTACTTATTTCTCATTAAAATTAATGATTATTGTTATAGCAGATGTCATGATTTGCAACTGTTGAATGTTTGGAAGGAGAGAGACTGCAGAGTTATCTCTGAGACAAGTAGAGGCTGAGAATATTAAAAGAAACCAGAAAGTCCTTCTTCTGGGGCTGAGAGAAAAAGAGATGACCACAAGAGTTTTGAGTTTGGGGCAGTCACCACCAGCAGAAATGATGCAGGCACCAAGGGAGCTCACATCAGCTTTGCTGCTAACTTTGAGAGATTGAGTATCAACTCTCATCACTGGAAAAGTCCTAAGTTTGCTTTGGCAATGGAAATCTCTGGCCAAGAAGACCTACAAAGATACCGATATGCAATATCAGCTGAGACACAGAAAAATAAGCATGTTCCTGATCTGAACACATCAAGGTAGGTGTACCTCCCGCAGTTGTCAGATATAAAAAAAAAAAGCGTTGGCCCAGAAGACGCAAGTCCTACACAGCAACTGAGGAATCATGACTACTATAAACTATCGCTGCTACTACTACTTAGTGATGATCCATTAATTGAAGATGACTTGTGTTATTCTATTATTTGAATTTATTATTTGAATTGAACTAGTAAGTTTAACTGAAGACAAGAGAGATCTAATTGAAGTTTCCCTACAGGCTGGTCCCTGTGTATTCTGAAAACCAAGACAAACATCTTTTACAACAACACAGAGTGACCTCCTTGATTTAATAAAAGGCAGCACCACACTAATCTGCAAGAGCATACAGGATGTTCAGCTTTCACATTCCCCACGTTTTTCTTCTTCTGAATCTGCACTGTCAATGTTTGTCTCCAAGTTAAATTGGCCTTAAGGGTAATATAACAGTCCCCAGGTTCTCACACTGCACAGGGTTAAGTCAGGCTAATTCAATCCGTCTCCCACTGAGCTCAGACAAACAAGGCCACATAACCCTCCTAAAGCAGGGGGGAACTCTCTACTCTGAGAATGACTCCACAGTATTAGTAGCAGTTGAGACCCTCTTCTATCAAGAAAATGACATTTTCTAGTATCTGCAGGAAATATGGAAGGCATTTTCTCCAGGAATTCAGCCTCCCATGCTCAGTTGGAGAAAGATCTTGGTTCATAAATAGCAAATTTCTGCTTTATTTTTGACTATTCAATGAAAATTTCTATTCATTCAAGGGCTGGTAGACAGATTATTGGGTGCTGTTTTACTGGAATTAGTGCTCTGCAGAAGACCATTTGATAGATTAGCTCTTCCTTAGATGTGGTCCCCAGGAGACAATTTAGGACATCTTCTCCGAGTAAAATGCTGCTGTTCGGTACTGTAAACACTTAACCCTTTTTGTGTGTTTGTGCTTTCAGTGTGCAGTAGCCAGGACGATAATCCCACAGCTGGGTTGCAGTGCATAATCTCACTATGTATTTATGCGATTCCCCATTTACCTATGTGCTGTACAAAGGCCCACTTTACTTGCTCAAACCTCATCATTCCCTGAAACCCAGCAGCATTACCCCAGTGCCTCTTCACTCAGCTGATAATCTCTTTGATAAACCTTGGTATTCAGAGAGCATAGTCTAAAATATGTATCCTATAAAAGCTTTAATTATCCCTAATTTATTAACTCTGATTTCCCTTTATTTCAAAATACAGTGCAGGTGAAAAATAACTAACTCTCTCCTATGGTGCTACTTCAGCAGTGGCATCAAATAAGTCTGCAATAAATCTCTAACTTACAAGTACATTTTAAAAGCTCCACTTAATGCTGTTAGAAGTTTAAAAAGAAGTTAATATTTAACTTTACATGTTTTAAAAGTTTATTCTACTTTGGCTTTTTGTTCCAAAAGTGATTTTTGTGCGTGAAAGTTTAACAAAAAATCCTTTCAAAGAGGGGAATCCAATTTGATTTAGCTGAGCTACTGCTCTGTTCTTCTTAAAATTATAGTCCTTTAAGAAAAAAAAAAAATCCAGGTACACACCAAAATAGGACATTTCCAGATAATCATTAAATTTTTTTTTGAGTCTCAGTCTCCTTTACAATGGCAATGGACACTATAAATACCCCAAAATAGACAGAAAGATAAATAAGGAATCCAGGATTACTTTTAAAAGTAGAGTAAAATGAACATATCCTCATCGTAGAACCGTCAGATGCTATCAACATCTGGGTACATCTGCATGGGTTTGTAAATGGGAAATGATAGTGCAGAATGACAATCTCTAGCTGCACCTGATCAAGATGGCATTTTAAACTGACAGCTAAAAACACAGTAAAATTGATGGGAAAGGCAACCTTTAAAAAGGCATGTGCAGAAGCATTAAGCACCTGTTTGCTTTATTGACAGGGCAGGCTTTGTTTAAAAAGAATAGCAAGCATATTTAATCTTCATGTCAAAAGACACAGTGGCATTAAAGGGTAGAGAGTTACCTCAGGGACAAAACTACAGTCTTTAATCATCCCGATCTTCATTGTTTTGGACACTGGAGCTTGATTCAATAACTTCACCCTCGCGTTCTTACCACTACCAGTGCAGTGACTTCGAAAGGTCTGGGACTCTAGCCCTTGTTCTAAAGGTGGCAATTACACAAAACTGGCAACATCAACAGATTCTGGTTCCAGGTCAAGTAACACCAGAGAATAAGAAGGAGATATTAATTATAGAGAGTGGATAATTGCTTCCTTACCAGCTAATCCTCCCATTTATCCACCCAAAAGGTCAGATCCAGAAACCTAACACCCTTTCAAAGTACAGTGAATAATCTGTCCTTGTGGCCCTACGCCAGAACTCTTGGCTATGCACTAATCTGGACTACTTAGGGGCAAAGAGCCTGCGCCAGCCATTTAAAGAAAATGTAAACATTCATCTTTCTTGCTGGCCACTTGAAATAGGCACCTTAAACCTATCAGAAACAGGCACAAATGCAATTCATCACAGCCAATTTCTGTTGTTTAGCCAAGACAAGCAATACTTTGGTGTCTCATTATGCAAAGCCAAGGCAAAACACAAGAGCTGCGAGTCTGTCTTCACATAAACTGGTGTGCAACATGACTGTCTAAGTAAAGATCTGCTGGGTTAGGCACTAAGGTGCTCTTCTCCTTCGCCATGGGGAAAGAAGGTAGCTTTTATCAGACCTGCCAATACTGAGCACACAACCAGCACTGCCAACGCACACCATCTCTGAGCAGACAGGCTCCCGCTCTTCCAGTCAAAGCCATTTGAGGTCAGACAGCCAAGTAAACAGTCTGGCAGCAGATCACTGGCCTCTGACTAATCAGACCAAACAAAACAGTAAAGTTAACATTATTTTCCTATAATGAATCCTATTGATCAACCACCTTGGACGTATGACGTGTGCAGAAAGTCACGGTGAGGTCTTTCAGGTAAAATATTCCTAGTCTTTCATTACTCTTTGAAGTACACCCAGCACCCATCAAGTGAGCAGACGCTTGCCCCGCTATATCTAGCTCTCACCTCCAAACCATCTGCTCCGTTTTATTTTGGTCAGACTATTCTTACACCCCCATACATCGGCCTTTTCACATGGCAGGCAGAGTGACAGCAAGGCAAGTGGTGGGGAAAAAGCCATGGAGCCAGGCAACAGCTGGAAATCTGCTCTCTGCTAAAGCCCCTTCCACAACTCCTGTATGTGTTTTCCCCATCCTGACTGCAGAACAAGACCACGTTTCTGAATGAATATAAAATTAAACCCATCAAACTCTGTTTTAACAACTTTGAACCAGCAGAGGAAGTTCTTGCATTACAGTGCTGCAGCATTTTTGATTGCAAAAGCCCTAAAGCTAGATTTCCTTTTTGGTAAGATTAGACTCCCACAGTGAAGTTTTGTTCCATTAGTTATTCCAAAGGAAAACCATCCAGTGACTTTAAGTGACATGGGCTCAGACCCAGATTCAATACAAGATTTAGCTCAAGTCCTGCTTAAAATCCTTACTTCCCACCAAAAATCAACCAAGGAGGAGTCTGAGCAGCAGAAAAGATCCTACTTAGTTAAGATCCTACTTAAGTCATGGTGTTTCGAAGACCATTTGAAGGGACTGACTTCTGGAGCTGCATCTCCCTCCCTGTTGCCCACTAAGGGAACTGTAACACTGAAGGTTAAAGGAGCTAAATTCTAGTCTCCCAAGTAAGGAAGGATCATTGCAAAGCAAGCTTCTCACACAAGCAACCACCTCAGACCAGGGCAGAGAAAGGCATTTTGCTTTATTTCCTGTAATATCTAGACAACTCAAATAAGCCTCAATTGCTTCTTTTACAAAACTAGAGAAACAAAATAATGGTTCTCGTGCAAAAGAACTGAATAAATGCATTAGGCAGATGATGGGATTCTCTCCATGACATTTAAAAATGAGGTAATAACTTTTATTTAACATGTCATCAACCAGTCTCATTTGTTTTCTTTCTTAATGGCACTTTTTGGTCCCCACACAGAGCCAAATCTTACTTTGTTACAGGACAACAGAAACTTTTTGCTTTTGATATTTAGTATCAGCAATTTTTTTGGCACACATAGGGAGTATTTTAAGGTCATACTTCCCAGTCATTGCTCTGCTTACTGATCAGAAAGTGACTTTGGAGAGCTGGGAAAAGCCAGGTGCCTCAGCAGCAGCCGGCAGAGATACAGCCTGTACTTCCCTCTTCAGTTACGTCTATGCTGCCTTAGAAAGAAGGAGCACGAGAGAGACCTTCACAGCCTCAGATTTGGGCAGAATTTGATCTTGCCTTCAACACATGAAAGGCCATATAATCAAACTCTGTAAAATCAAATCAAAGTCTGTTTTGAGCTACAATCCTGTGGCAAAGGCTCCATTATCTGAAGAGTGCCAACTTTGTGTTTTGAACTACACATCTGGTTTTTTCCCCCCTGGTTTGGGGCTTTTTAAAATTCCTTTTCCCCCACCCTGCTTGCGAGTCAGTCCCTGCCTGCAACATTCCTCAGTGAAATGCCTTTGTTGCCTTTCCTGTTAGGAAAACGCCTGCCGTACAGCGGGCACCGTCACAGCCTAGTAAGTTGGCACTTTGTTACGCTTTTCCACTCCAACAGCTCTCTGCAGCCATCAGCTGTAAAGCAACATACAGAGGCTGCCAATTAATTTACTGCGCCATTAATCAATGTATTCTATACCGGTAACTTTCAAATAGATAAAAGCCATGCAGCACCAGAGCAGAGATGCCAGATTGCCCATGCTTGGCTGAGCTGTACTTGGTTCAGCTTCTCCTCTGTGTAAGGGCAGAAAGGGAGAGGAGTGGTTGGAAAGAGGCTGGGAGGGCTCCGACAGACATATGGTCGGACATTAAAATCAGATGGTTGAAGCTGTTTTCATGCCTCCTGTCCTTTGATGGAAACATCCAATTCACACAGAAGTTGGCTCCTGAACTGCCAGTTCTTACTTTGGTAAGTTGAAGAAGTGCCCAGTCTTTGGCTAGGGCAAGTCACACAGGCCCCTCGTTTCAAACAGCTTTACAATAGGAGCACAAACCAGATGCAGGACAGGGCATGGAAGTCATATCTGACTCCAAATACCCATGTTTTGTCATGTATCTACATGTGACAGAGGCATTTGTGTTTGTATCATATGACGGTTGGACAAGTACCCATCACGTCACATGGGAGGCACAGAGTCCCTCTGAAAGACTGCGACAGGGAGCAGGTCACCACAATGGTTCAGGTGGCCAGAAGCTATTCCCTGTCCACATGTTGGGGGGACTCAGGAAAGGACATCTGGGAGCAGAGAAGGTCAATTTTTCTGGCAGAGACCTCCACCATTCAAGACACCCCTAAACGACTGTCCTCCTGACTGTGGGTCCCCAGACACATAGTATATTTACATCTCATTTCCAGCTGAGCCATCAGGGCTGGCAAAACCTTACGCCGGGTCATTGGGGTACCTGCGGCACAGAGCTGGCAATGAAGTGCAGAAACACTCTTCTGCCCAGGGTCTGCACCATGCTCGGTCTGCGAGGGTGCAGGGATATGTGCAGCAGTGCACTGCTTCAGGCATTATTTCGAGCACATGCTGGCAACAACCACCACCCTCCAACACATCCCATCCCTTCAGCGGGGGAACCAAGGCGCTGAACACCATCATCCCTGGACCACCAATGTAACACTTATGGAGGCTAACTCCAGTTAATGTTTATGTGGGGTTTTAACTTGCCCACTTGCTCTCAGGCTTTTACTACCAGCCCAATCTGAATTTCCACTGTTCATTGACACAAACGTTACCAGAGAGAGGAGAATTGAATGTCTCCAAGCCCATTTACCCTCCACCTCACAAGGTACAGGGGTGGGTCCTGTATAAACAGGTTTTTTTGTTTGAGGGCTCCTGACAAAGCAGAGCCTGACCTTTCCCCTTCAGGGGAACAGCAGGCTTCAATTAAATGTTGCTGAGGGTTGGGGCTATTTTCCCCTCTTGCGGGTCAGGGTGATGCTTGAACTCTCCTTGCCTCAGCTCTCCCACCCACCCCATCAATCTCTCCTCTGCCCTGCCCGACAGCTGGGGCCACTGTGATTTATAACGGCCTCCCCCACAGCTGCATCTCTTTGGGGACTTTCCCTGCCACTGCGAAGTGCCTCCGCTCACTGGACTGCCTGGCAGTTGGGTGCCCTTACAGCAGCAGAACCTAGACCCTTTGCAGGAGGAGGAGGAGGTCACTTGCCAGATTAACGTTTTCCACATTGAATTCTACTTCCAGCACAGCTCTTAGGAAGACATTAGTTTGGAACTGAGTCGTATGTATAGTGTTGGTTTTGATCTGTGATAATGTAAATAGGACTCAAGATGGGGCCTAAGAAACTAGAGCTCACATTACTCTGTGGGGATGGTAAAGGATCAGAGGAGAACGGTCCAGCTATGTTTAACCTGATCTGTATAAAACCTGAGAGTAGCTCATTATCACTGCAGCATCGCTGCTGTCAGACCCATGTTATTGTACACTTGCTGACGATCCAGCCCATTGAGCTTTCATAATACCAAACACACTAAACCACTACAAAAAAGTTCCTCCTTTCCCTTCTGCCAGGACACACAGAGTGCTGATGGGCTGCATCCCAGTTACAAGTACATTTTTCAATAAGGCTTCTTATCGTAAATACACTCTTCATTATTTCACGGCCAGATGAAGTCTGGCTACTATTCTGGACACTACTTTAAAGACTAAGAGTTTTTATCCGGCTGTTCCAAGCTTGGGCACTCATCAGTAGAGCTGCCGCAATGGCCCAGAGCCCAGGACAAGATTTGCCTGCGCTGGATGCTCACTAAAAGAAGATAGCATGAGGGTGCTGCCAGGTAAGGTGGCGAGAGTGTGCAATTGGATTTCCTCAGCTCTTATTTTAGGCAATACAGCCAAGCTTGGCAAACCCTGCTTATTGTTTGTTTCCTGGAAAAATGTTGGTGTGGGTAGGTCACAGAGGTAAGGAATGAGTGCTTGTGTTGAACATGGAGCAAAGCAGAAAGGAGTAGGACTATATCCAACTTCTTCCCACTTACCTTTGGGGTATCTCTTGGGCCACAATCCTGCAGAGAGACTCAGGATGGGAAGTGCCTCAGTGTGTGCTGGTGTCAAGCATGCTAAAAATGGATGGAAATGAAAGGAACCAGCAGGTCCTCTGTGAAAGCAGTATCTGGTGACAGTATCTCAGGTTGAGCCAAGCCAAAACAGAGGTGTTCCTATCTCACAGGTCACTCTTGCAAACTGCAGTATTTTTTTTGCCTCTATTTTTTAGCCCCCAAACTTCTATTTCTTGCCTACTTCAGTGGGGATGAAAGGACTGATCCCAGAAAATGAAGAGTTGAGCCCAAACAAAGTGTTATGCTGAAGAAGCCTACAATCTCATCCCAAAAACAAGTATCGGGATTTCTGACTCTTAAGTCTTACATATTTGTGGATAAGGGGACACCATAAACACAACCTTCCCTACAGAACAAAGATATTTAAATTATGAGCCCCTTCCAAAAGAATGAGATGTCAGGATTATTTCTTCTTGCTAAGCCACTGGTCATACAAGCACAGCAATATACTGCCAGTGCCTCATTAACTTTTGCTGGAGGCCTGTCTCTTAGTGCCCAAAACTGGCCAAAAAGGCCAAAAAAAAGACAGCAGGCCTCGATGAATCCCACAGGCCTGCACACAACTGAGACATCACAAAAACAGGTTTTTAGCTCAGAGAAATCACATGCCGCCTTTTGCTTCAGCTTTTGTTCTTCAGAGATACCATTGACTCTCCTTCCTTCCAAATTAGTGGAACCACTATGTCAGGCCATCTGGTGCATCAAAATTTATCTTCAGATTTCATTATCCAACCCACTGACCCCAGTGTTTCCTCCCATTGACTAATGAGATTAGCCCATCACCTCCTAATTGCAGCATTTATACCTAGTCTGCTTTACAACACCCAAGAAAACAAATCCCCATGTTTCAGAGTGAATGAATGTCATTCTGCTTTTAGAACAAGCACAGCATTTCTAAGAATAGGAGATGACACATACATCAAAACAATTAATGAATATCCTTAGGCTGGAAAGTGAAAAATAGAAAATACAAACACAAACACACTAATCTCAAACCACTGAGGCCAATCTCCTCGCTCCTTGGGCTTGTTTAGCTCTATCAGAGCAGTACAAGGAGTGTTACGTAGCATTCCTCATGGTAAGGGAGCAACTACAAGGCTAGCAATCCAGTACATAGACATTACTTGTAAGGACACTAAGAGAGGGTGGTATTCCACTTCCATACCTCACCACCCTAATAGGAATTTTCCTACAAAAAGTGTCCTAAAAAGACAGAAAGGAGTTACAGAATCACCTTATATCCATTGCATATCAGCAAAGTGCCAAGAACTAAAAAAGGCACAGGAGATGGGCTAGAAGTCAGGTTGTCAGCTTTACTGCTCTCTACTTTAGTGATTTTGAGCAGGACCCATCTAGTCTAAGCTAGCTCTCTGGACCTTCTTTGGGTCATTGGAGAGGAACAAGCAATCATGGGATGCCAGTGATCTCTAGATGTAGATGTAATGCCAGGCAGATGATGCATCCCCTAGAAGTCCAAAGGAACAGCTTAGGTGAGATGAAGGTGTCTTTGGAACAGTTAAGGAAAATGGAATCCTACTGCTGAAGGTACAATCTGTGCCTCAGTTCCTCCACCTGCAAGATAGTGCTATCGGTATTTATCCTCTACAGCAAAATGCTTCTACAGCCATGAATGATCGATGCTATGTAACTGTGAATTACTCTTGATAGATTTATTGAGTGTACTTAAACATGTTAGTAGGAAACCTGGTGGAAATTCAGAACTAGAGGAAAAAGAGGGTGGAAACATTACAACTTTCAAGTAAAACTAGAAAATTTAGAGTTAAGTCACAAACAAAAAGCACCTGGCCTGTCTTGCCTTGGAGGCACACCAAGCCTCCAAGGTGTTTAATCTGCAGCCTTACCTTACTACTACAGGTTTTAAAGTTTCCAGAGCAGTCCTAAAAGCCTCATTAGAAACACCAATAATGATTTATCACTGAAGCACTAGCATGAACAAGCCATCAGATTGAGAATAAAACACCCTTCATCAGAGCATTCAAAATACACCAAGCTTTGCTCATGCCTGGGCATCAGAAGGGCTGGATCCTCTCCTCACATGGTCAGGCAAGATTAAGATGGAGAACAGCCTGGGAGAGTAAATTTCCACCTCTGTCCACCAATTTCCTGCATGCTCAGTCTCTGGTTAAATACACCATTAGATGGACATTTCCCTACCCCTCTGCACCACGTTTTTGTGATAAGTGTGCCTTCCACATGTCTAATGTCTAAGAAAACTTCTTACCCTCATTGCACATCCCACAGGGGCTGGAGCACAGCTGAGCTGTTATCACATGAGCCAGACACCATTTATATGACAGCTTCTCTACAATGCAAATCAGGCTCATTATCACCAGTGGAAAAAGGCCTAAATGAAAAGTTATTGCCCCTTGATAGCTGCTGCTTCAAGAGCAGAAAAGGGTGTTGACCTCACTCTTGCCCCACCACCACCAGGCCAAGTGTTCAGGGAAAAGCCTCATCTCCCTCCGCATACATCAGTACTGCCATTAAGCCAATGACATACAGCTGGGATGGAAGCAGCTCTGATCTCCTCCAGAAAACTATGCTAGGAAATGGGCCAGAAAGACCCTGAAACAAGGGATCAAGCATCTAGCCAGCCTCCCTCCCCATCCAGCATTTTGTAGCTTGGGCTGCTTTGGCCAGCAGACACAGAAATGCAGCTCTGTACTAATCCCCCAACACTGACAAGGCTGAGAGGGACTTTAAAAGGCAATTCTGCATCCAACTGGCATGGATACTACGGTAATACCTCACTCATGGTACTGACAGCGTCCTGCAGCCCTCACTAACCCCACAGCAGAAAAGTAGTTTCCAAACTGCAGAAGACTTTTGCACAAAGGGACAGGTCTGAGTTTAAAGACAATTCTGAAATCTCTTATGATCATAGAATCACAGAATGGTTTTGGTTGGAAGGGACCTTTAAAGATCACCTAGTCCAATCCCTGCAACATCTTTCACTAGATCAGGTTGCTCAAAGCCCCATCCAACCTGGCCTTGAACACTTCCAGGAATGGAGCATCCACAGCTTCTCTGGGCAACATGTTCCAGTGTCTCAGTACCCTCATCATAAAAAATTTCTTCCTTATGTCTAAGTCTAAATCTACCCTCTTTCAGTTCAAAACCATTGCCCCTTGTCCTATCACTACAGGCCTTGGTAAAAAGTCTCTCTCTGTCTTTCTTATAAGTCCCCTTTAAGTATTGAAAGGCTGCAATAAGGTCTTGCCTGGAGATCAAGGTAGGTCAGGCTGATTTGGTCCTTTGTAAGACAATGTGTAAAGTTTGGACCAAGACAATTCTGATACTGCACCAGGGAGCAGCAGGGGCACAGCTGGACCACAGCCCTAGTGGTGAAAAAAGCAGTAGAAGTGTTTCATTCTTTACCACCTTTGCAAGAAAGTAATGGGGACAGTGGAGAAGGTATATCAGAGCCTGCCATTGTCAGGCCAAGCTGGCAAAGAAAATGCTCCCACCAGCCACAGCTGCACCTTTACCTTACTCCAGGTGTGCTGCATGGTATAGGCAGGCAGCCACCATAAGTCTCATAGGCTAGCAACTTGCTGAAGCAGTGTCTTGCCAAAAGGATTTGCTGGCAAACTTCACAGATGTGGGTAAACCCTCTGTATGCTACTTTTGAGCCTACTTCCATGATTTGGGCTGCAGAAGTGCAAATAAAGGCATCCTTTCCAGAGTAACTTCATCTAACTAGTCACAGGCAGGATCAAGTAAAAACATTCATTTGAAAGCAGCAGATAGACAGGACTATCTATCTAACCATCTGCTCAGTTATCTACTTTGGGAGACCTTTCTGTATCAGAAAGTCTTCAGAGAGGCAGCACTATTAATGGGGCAGTACACATACCCTTCAACTTCCCAGCCCCAAAACTATTTAGAAGTCACTACAATCCAGGTAACTATGGGATCTGGGCTCCAAAAAAAACCAGCAAGGACTCAAGCTACAGTAGAAGATACACGGAGACACTCAGGAAACATGTAATCAAAAGGGTCAGGCAGGGAAACAGAGGCTGAATCCCATGGCCTCTCGCAGTGAGCTTCAG
The DNA here is from genome assembly GCF_026419915.1 of Harpia harpyja. Lineage (NCBI taxonomy): Eukaryota > Metazoa > Chordata > Aves > Accipitriformes > Accipitridae > Harpia > Harpia harpyja. Next base: position 7,900,641 of record NC_068954.1, read on the forward strand.
GGCTGTGTAGGCAGGACACACAGGAGGTCTGTGACAGTCTCTTTAATCACAGGGTCCCCTCACAATTGAACCAGGTTTGGTGCTACAGCCTCAGACTCCAGGACACCCAAGGATTGTGGTTCCAATTGGCTTGACAATATTTCATTTCACTGAATGTGATTTCTTTCCCATGTGCCTCATTCTCCCCTGTGCACATAAAGGATGGAAGCCTTTGAAAAAGCACTGAGAGAAATTCAGGGTGGGCATTAGTTACTATTTTTGACAGCACTAAAACAACATATGAAAAGGGTTTCTTTGTTGCTATGATTTTTTTTCCCTGAGTTGCAGCTTAGAGGGGGAAAACAGAAGACAATGTCCCGTCCGATGCCTGCCTGATAGAGCAACAGAGGCTGGCTCTGTCACAGCACTGCAGAAGTTGTGCTTTTGGGGGAGTACTGGTTTTATTTCAGGAGAAAAAAAGGAAATGAGCAATCCCAGATGGAAAGGGTCTGAATGCTTGCTCAGGTTGGGCCATGAAGAAAAGAGATTGGTATTGTCAAAGGGTGTTTCATTGTTCGGCTCTTTCTGAGAAACCTTAAAATATATCCAGAAATGTAACAAGAACAGAAAACAGATCTGTTTCTTCAGCTGCCTGTTTGCAACCTGGCTGGCAACAGATAGACTATAGCTTAGCAGTGTTAATTACCCTGATTAACCCTTGCTCTTGCTAATGACATTTCTTTAAAAAAACACTTCATATCCATCAGAAGAGGGCATAAAGAGAAGCCAAGTCTCCCTCATGTGAATAGCCCCACTGCTTTATATTGAATTACTCACCAAGTCAGGACTCCTCACCACTTAAGCATTAGCCTCCAGGCTAATCAATAGCAACAAATTACTACAATAACCAGCCAAGCTCATTCTTTCATTGGTGCCACTTTCAAACACTGTCCACAGTCTGCCCTCCCTGCCAGACTGCTTCAACCATGAACTTCCAGCCAGGAGTCAAGCTCCAGGCAATAATTCCAAGATCAGTCAGAGAAGTAGGACGTAGGAGAGATGCATGGGCACAAGGATTTCCTTAAGGATCAGAAAATGGCTCTTAACCCAGGAAGCAGTGGGATTCACCCCTCTTAGCATCCTTAGTGTGGCTCCATCTCATGGAAGCAGCTGGAATCAGCCAGGGCTGTACCTCTAATCTCCCAGAGCTGAGGGACCTCAGAAAGAAGAAAAAATGCAGATAATACAAATTAGATCAACAGATAGATAGCTAAGGTGGGCCCCAAAAGCAGAATGTGAGGATGCAAACGGAAGAAAGCAAACAATAGACAACAGCAGCACGTACAACACCAGCACTGAGCTAGGACCAACATGGGCACGCACGTGAGCATCTCCAGAAGCAGCACCCCCACAGCTCAACATTGCTCCTGAGCCACAACTTCTCCCTGAGAGCCTGCTGCAGGCACAGTCATGCCGCTCTCTTGCTGGCACTGGTGTGCACAGACCCAGCTCAAAGCTCTCGGTCCCAACTGCTTGATAAAGCAGCTTGGACAGTCCACATGCAACCCGTCAAGAGCCAACAACTGTCACCAAGAAGGACAGACAGAACCAACGCAGGTCACTGGTGAAAAGGTTTGTCTGTCTTTTCTGCAAAAAAGAGCTTCCTGTGTCCAGACATCGGAGAGGTTGGTGTGAATAGGTCCGGATTTTCTGATCTGTAGAAGAGAGTAATGCTGAGAGGCAGAAAAGGATAGTCTTCTGTCTCACAGGTCAAACCAGTGAAGAGGGGCCCTTAATCTCCAATACCCTGCAATAGGCATAGTAATCAGTCTTGTACTCCAATGACTTAAATCAAAGGAAACATTTAAAAAACAATTTATCATTCATATTGTGATATCACACTGGCCAATCAACTTCCTTTTCACCCTCCAACAGGCTTTTCTTGAGCAGAAATAATCACCACCAGCTCCAACACACAGATGGATAAGCGATGGGAAAATGCAGAGGAGGCTGGAGTGAACAAAAGGCACTTCAGGCCTGCTGGGGTCAGAATGCGTATCTGTACGGTAGGTTGGACTCTTCACTAATCCAGCTCTGTTTCTAATGAGATGGGTTCCCATTACAGCAAAAGGAGGTCCATGGCTTAATTTGCTAAGGGGACCATTGTCATGCAGCTTAGGGAAGCAAAATAATCTTATCAGTTTGAACTTGAACCTTGCCCTGCAATTATATGGACAATGTTTAAGAAAAGAGAGATAAAGAAAAAGTGATTTTCATTTATCCAGCAAGAAAAATGGATTGTCTAACACCAAGCATTCAGCTTTCTGTAGTTGCTGACAGAGCTTTACACTCCAGCCACCAGCTATACCATTGCCAAAATGCACTAACTACTATCTGTGCATGCTAACTCTGAACCAAAACCAAGCCAAATGGCACCAACCGCATTTACAGTGCAACTTACTGGTATAGCAGAGCCTCTACTCTTGCAGTATAGCCAAATCGAAAGCCTGGGGCTGTCAGCTGAAGATGAACAAACCCACAGAGCAGGAAGAATCAGAAGATTTTTTCACCCCTTCTTGCTGAACCTCTGTCTCTGCCTCCCTATTCAATCCATCAGCTCCCCTTGGCTGCTATAGAAGAGAGACCATCCTCTTCTGGGAGTTCTGCATCCCACACAACGCAACTAAAACAAAGAACATTTTGGCAAGTAACAGCCAGGCTTCATCTATTCTTTTTTCTATACAATTCATTCCTTCAAAGTTGTTTAGCTGAACAAAAACCAGTGCTATCCTTTATTGTAAGACTAACAATAAACTAACATGTGAGCACAGCGTGGGTCACAGATGCGTGCGCTTCACCATCAGCTGTGGAGCCACTTCCCTGCTCAACTCACTTTTATAAAGCTTTAACCTCTTTGAGCTGGAATTCAGCTTGAGCACATAAACCAGGAAGCAAACAGTGTTAACAAACAGAAGCGGCCCCTGTACAAAAGATACACGAAGAGACGGATGTGCTTTGGAAACAGTCAGATTGCCAACCTCACTTTCCAAGAGGTGACCCACATAAAAAAAAACCTAGAGAGAAACTAAACTGTACAAATCCCCAGGACTCTAGTTTTTAGTGATATCACTTGCACCAGAGGATCTTTATTTGTGCCCTTGAATAGGCACTTTTATATTTTTTGTCTCCTATGAAGGGACAGAAACAAACAAAAATTTGGAGGGGGAATGTCTTCAAAACTCATTTTTAAAGGTCTCTTGGAATACGTTCCAAGGACCGACCCCCAATTTGTAACCCGATTTTAAGTACTCTTATCTCATCCCAAATAAAGTAACCCTCAAAGCATGACTGCTCTAAGACAAAAACCTATGCAAAACCAGACCCTTCCTACAACTGCATTTTATGGGTCATGTCAGCCAACTGAAAGCCTGCCATCATATCCACCTCTAGCTCATATTACATACAAAATACAGGTGTAATGTTGCCCTTTCCTTAGTGTAATGGGTCTGACTGTGATGGAGTTAATTTTCTTCATAGCTGCTTGTATAGTGCTGTGCTTTGGATCTGTGACAAAAACAGTATTGATAACCTACTAATGTTTTAGCAATTGCTGAACAGTGTTTGCACAGCATCAACGCTTTCTCTGTTTCTCAGGCTGCCCCCCCAGTGAATAGATTGGGGGGTGCACAAGAGGTTAAGAGGGCACACAACCAGGCAGATGACCCCAACTAACCAAAAAGGTGTTCCATGCCATATAACATCATGTTCAGCAATAAAACAGAGTGGAGTGGGGTTTAGGTAAGTCAGCCATCTTTTGCTTGGGAACTGGCTGGGCATCGGTCTACCTGTGAAAGGTGGTAAGTGATTGCATCACTTGTTTTCTTTCTTTTTTCTTCCACTTCTCCTTCACTTATGAAACTATTTTTATCTTGACCCACAAGTTTTCTTGCTTTTACTCTTCCTTTCCTCTTCCCCTGTTCTACTGGGAGTGGGAAGGGGAGGCGAGCAAGCGGCTATATGGTGCTTAGCTGCCTACGGGGGTTAACCCACAGCACTTAGCTACGTGCACTTGACTTTGCAACTGTAACACCCATTTTAAGCCATACAGCCCTTTTGCATATATGCATATATGCGTTACAGTATTGGAGAAGGAATTGTGTATCGAGTACCACATATTTCTTCCTGCCTACCACAGCTTGAGAGAATGGGTAAGGGGCTGCTCCTGGAGAAAAAGGTAGATACTGAACAATCTCTGAAATATCAGGCAATTACAGGTCCTGATGCTAATCTCTCTGCCTTGGATCCTCATCTGTGCAATGCAGGTAACACTCCAGACTCTCCTTCCAGAAGGGTAAGTACATCCCTGTTTGTAGAACACTCACAACAAGCAGAATAGGGTTTAAATAACACATGGTAAATAAGGTCCTAGGGCCATAAGGAACCAGAAGGATAAAGAAAACAAATATGAGGCAGCTGTCCTGTGCACTGGACAATACAGGAGTCCCGAGGAGGTGAAGAAAAAGTAGTATGTTCTCAGTAAAGAGTAACTCATAATGTAAAAACCCAAATGGCTAGTTTTGAGTAGGTAAAACTACCTTAATTTTAACATTTAACTTCCACACGTTTGATTTGCAACCTTAACGCTGTTCTTTAAATGTTCCACACAAAAGCCAAAATTTTTCAAAACCAAAGCGCAGATTTTTGTCCCATAGCATCTTATGGGCATTGCCAGGGCCACAGCAGCACTGCACGTACAGGCCCCTCACAGACCACAGAGGCAGGAGACTTCCCAAAGACTGAGGCCCAAAATTGAACATAATCCAGCTACAGCAGCTCAAGTTACCACCTAATCAGTCTAATTGCATTAAGTGTCTGCACTCTTGGCCCAACACAGCTTTAAGTAAAAATGCATGAGCCAAAAGCCTTTGCAAAATACAGTAAACATGGGAAATGAATGCCAGGAATAGCACCTGCCATAGATCAACCTTAATATCAATGCAGAGGAGCAAACAATAAAGGATCACAGCTGAGTCCACAGGTCCTAGGCACAGGATGCAGGTCACCCCAGCCCACAGTGTAATACAAAAATCACAGAGGAAAAATTAGCAGAAAATCCCCCCACTGCTGTGTTTGTTTTTATATTTACTTGTTGGAGTAAAAGCCCATTTTAAACCCTTGAGGCTAATACAACACATGTCGATAATATCATAGCAGCAAAACCACAGGCATCTGATAGTAGATGAAAATAAAATAACACAATCAGATAGGGGGTCTCAGAGTAGGTGGTCTGAATGGTCCAACTCTATTGAAGATCTAGTATAACTTACCTGAAGACAGCCCTCTCTCACCCTCGTGATTCTGGTGCTTTTATGAGCTGCTGGAGGAGTGAAAAGTGTCTCTGCTGGCAACTAGTGTTGATACCAAGTCAAAAGATGGTGCACAAAAGTACATAGTGAAGTTCTTTGATTGTAAGTGGCTGACAAAACTTCTCATAGTCTGGGTCTCTAGGCCATTCTCTTAATGTAACATTAAAAAAAGGAAATACATTTTCTTTTTTTTTTACATCTTTCTTCCTCTGTTGTTAAGGATATGGGATACTTTGCCAGCAGGTGGATGTAACCTCCTCTGCCCCCATAACTAAAGTGCTTGGACAACATCTACTGCAAATTCTTCAGCAGTATGCTACATCCATCTGTTAATTCAAATACACTTCTGAAACCTGACCACTCGGAGAGTTTGCCCAAACTGCAGGTCCCACACACGCCGCTTCAACTTTGTGCAAGGATCCAGATGGATCCAAGAGTGATTATTGCATAGCAAGCCTTAACATCCAAAGGAGCCCCATCAACACTGACACCACAGCATCTACCAACATGGTTCAAGAGCACTGGGTATATTTGAAGAGACTCAGCCAAGACTTATTTTACTGTGCAACTCAGAACTGCCAAATCATCATTGTCTCTCTGACATGAAAAAGACACGCACTGGGTTCCAGGCAGCCAAACATTAAGCATCCCTGAAAGAGCAGACATACATACTTTAATTACTACAAATGAGCTCATATCCTCAGTTAGTGAGCTGAGCTGGGCATACTTGGATCAGCCCAAACCCAGGCTGAGACACAGAACTCACCATCTTCCTTCAGGCAAAAGGAGCAGCTAGGTAAATAAATAAATAACTAAATAAATAAATAGTAACCCAAGCAGTTCTCTTAAACATGTTCACAATTATTACTTCTATATCAGATTTAATCAGCAAGCAGATGAGTTGGGATTAACTTCTGTGCTTCTGTACATCCTGCAACGCTCTTGGCAAGTCAGCAAAGTTGACTCACACCTGAGCTGAATTTGGCCTTTGCCTGTCTCTTGGAAAGAGCACAAAAATTCCAGACAACAGCAGTACTGGATCAGTGAGGCACAGCACTTGCAAGGACACAAGGAACATTGTAGTATTGCACCAAACCAACCTGACCAAAAATCCTCTGAACTACTTTTAGCAGCACATTGGGTCTGTTCCTGCAGGCAGCCACATACCTTTCAAGGGACAGAAACAGACTGAGTCTGTGAAGGTCTTGGGTATCTGGATAAAAAGGAATCACAAGAGCACAAAAAACCCCCAGGGGTAGTTGCTTCAAATGGTCCCCACAGGGACTGGGATTGCTGTCTTGGAACAGAAAGCAGAAAATTCAATCTAGACACGCACAAACATGCCAAGCACAAGCAGCTAATCTCAAATAAGACATGTAAACAGTCCTGGTGTTGGCCACCTAAATCACTGCACACCCACCTAAACACAACATAGTCCAATTTTCAGTTCTGAACACCAAGCACTTTGGGAGATCAGGCCATGTTTAAATTAGCATCAACAAAAGGATCAGCAAAAGTGCCAAGTGTAAATACATAGGGGTTTTCCCCCCCCCCTGCAGAGATTAAGCTTATTCTAAAAAACCCCAACTTAAATGATTATTTTAGCTTCTAAGTATCTTGGTTGAGAAAGGATACATTAAAATGCCTGCTTTTTTTTTTTTTTTCCAAATTGACCAAACTATTTGTGTTATATAAAATCTGCTTTCACAGAGTCTTAAATCAGGGAACAATTTTTACCTGAGGACATAAACAGTTGCTTTCTTTAATTCTGCAGCATTTGTATCCCTAACAACACACAGACATAGGAAGAATGCTGCAAGGACATTTTCCTCAAATAGACTGTGCATCTAGTGGGTACTGATAACCTGGGATACTTTGAAGGGATTAAAATTACCACCACGGATTTTTTTTTTTAATAATACTAATTAAATAAATTGTTCCTGGTACTGACAAAAGTCTGCATCAGCGGATCAGTTTCTGGGCCACTGCAATTAGTAGGTACTATATAAACATTGCCAATCTTCACACAGACATTGGGATCCCTGGGGTCTCTTGGCTCTTGCTGACAGCTCTGATGGCTAAAACAGTGGATTTCCACATGACGTGAGCCAGATGCATACAAATGGCTCTTGAGCTTGAAGTTATTGCCTACATGAGGTTTCACACGGACCCCTCACGAGACATCCTGGCACCCACAGCAGCCCCATCCATCCCTCCCCGACAGTGCCTCCTTTCCCTGGCACCACAAATACAGACCTGCAGCTGCTTTTCTGCAGCAGTAACAGCAGCACTTCTGGTCACAGCCCAGGACCACAAACACACGGAATTGGAAACACGTGTTTCTCTTTCCTGAAGCTCAGTTTGGTCCCCTCAGCTGTCAGTAAAAGTAAACTCTGAACATATTAAGAGTCAGCAAGCGCCGAGTCCTCCCTCACAGCATTATCATCACAACTGTTGGGAAATCCACAGTGTTCTCTGGAGCAGGCCTCAGGACAGGAGCACACTGACACTTGTATTTTTGCTTAACGTGGTCTATTGATGCCCAGAAAGCTGCATCCCTGCTGACAAACCAGAACTGCTCTCCAAGGCACCAAAATAGCCCCAGCTTCTGTGCTTCTTCTCCTCCTTTCCCAAAAGCAGCAGAACTGGCACTTGACACCACCCCCCCCCCCCATTGATTTCCTCCTCCAACACCTCTCCGCTCTCTGAGGTCTTTAGACTGCTTCCCACTGACAGACAGACAGACAGACATACGTGACACAAAACCGACTGCACCTTCCCCTTGCGAGAACTGCTCAGCCATGGCTGCCAGAGCCAGCCATCCCCTTCAGCTCCCCAGACCCATCCCCTGCAGCTCACCGTGCAGCCACAGCTCCAGAACATTACCAGAAGAGGCCAACAGTGGTTTTTAACTGGCTTTGATGAGGTTTTGGATTTTGTCACCTTAGCAAAGGAGAGTTTCTCTACCCCAGCACAGACCTCCCCCAGTAAGCCAAACTGCAGCCTACACAGCTGTGATGGATGGGTTGGCACATATGACCTCCAGCTGAGGAGGAAAACATCACCTGGGGCAAGGACTTCTTCAAGCAGCAGCCTGAGGTCCATCCAACCTCATCACTCAGAGCCCTTCACCAAGAGAAGGTATGGAGGTGGCCTGGGTTTGGCCCAGTCTTTAAATGAAGCCTAAAGCATGTCTGTTTGCCCCTGGGGTCAAAAGCACAAACCTCATTACTGAGTCACACCACACACTGGGAAAGAAATTGTATCTGCCTTTCTCTTGAAACCCCCCTTTCACAGCCTGCAGCTTTCAACACATGGAAATCCTGGACCCCCCTTGACACCATTGACCCATTCAGGGCTCCAAAACCAATATCAAAGTCTGACTAAAGCCATTCAGAAGCTGTTAGCATGTAGATTTTGGCGATAATTTGGTGAATGGACTTGTCAAACAAATTGCCTTTATTATGGACTGATTAAATGCAATCAGGGAGAAGTGCTTTTCCCCTCCCAGCTCCAGCCCTCATCAGCTCAAACAAACATACTGAGCCAATTAGCAGGGAGGTGGCAAAAGCAGCTTTCACTTGAAACCTGCCATTCTTGGGGAAAAGAAAAAAAAAAAAAAAACCAACAATCTTTGTGCTTTCAAAGCCAGGAAGAGCCTCCAGGGAGAGGTCCGGAAAGCTACCCAGGGCTCACCTGCAGGGTGTGGATGGGAGTTAGCAGTATTCATCTGGCTCGATGCCGGATCAGCTCCCTTAAGCAAAGTGCTGCTCACATCCAGTTTGTGCCAAATATAATGCAAAGAACATAAATATTAAAGCAGGCCCGGGGGAGCAGCGCTACTGGGGCTGTTATTCCTACAGCTTTATGTCCTGCAGCTGGGTTCTCCTGTGTCAGAAAAGGCATGAACTCCCATCAAAGCTATTTCCATGCCTAGAAAACTAAGGTTTTGGCTTAGATCCCTGCAGTGGATTCTCTGATGTCTGCAAATGGTTGAGCTCACAGCACAGCTTTTTCTGTACTGCAGCAGTAGTGAAGGGATCTGCCTCTGCTAACATGAAACTCACCGCAATTGCATAGATCTGATGCCACTACTTTTCTGTCCAACATGCCTGAAATTAGCTAATGAATGGGAAACTTATTGAGGAGAATTGGAGCACAGCATCATAATCACATAAGCCCAATTCCCTGCAGGTGTGCAGCTGGAAGTTAAATGGTCACCTTGGCTGGCACTGGGTAGAGCAGAATTCAACATGTGTTTGCACAAATTAGCTTCAGAGACAGGAATCCCATGGCTGGAGCTAGAGACAGCACATGGGATATGAGCAATAGCTGTTAACTAAGCTTTCAACTAAGTTTTCAACACCTGCATTTTAAGTTAGCACCAAAGACTAATTTTGGCCCCATTTTCATTAACCTAGTCCCTCTGTGCACTGCACATGGATTGCTGCCTCCCCGAGCCTACACAGAGGAGCTATGGCATAGCTTCTTCTGGCAGGGCAAGGACATTGCTTTGTCTTAGACTCCCACCACAAATAGAAAAGGGCTAAAACAAAGGTGACGTTTTATCAACTAGCAGGGATTTTGGAGAGTTCATTTCTGGGACTGAGATTAGGATTAAGGGTTTATAGTTAAAGCACTGAAATTCAAAAGACCAGCCTCTTACCCCACACCTCATCACAGTCTTCAAGCGTCACCTTGAACATAAGGGGTATGTGACACATCACAACAGTGGGTCCTAAGCCTTCAAACAGTCCCAAGCACAAGAACTGATCACAGAATGAGATTAGATCAAGAGCCCCTACTACAAGCAGCCACACAGAAAAAGTCCAGGCCTTCTTAACAAGTGGCTGCAAAGCGCCTGATAACTCCACTCTTTCCCAAAGGACCTGCTTCCTACCCCCACACCCTCCTGCAAACATCAATGTTTTAAGAACTATTAAAGAAAACAACTTCAAAACTCTTCACATAGTTCGAATACTTCACTTAAAAGGAATTTTAATTCTTACATCTCAGATTGCACCAGTCCCCAGCAGGACATGCAGTCATCATGTTCACGTTGTGACATTTCAGCTGTTCAAACAGGAGAGATGGAGCCACAATGTGAGACCATGTGCTCAGAGGCCTGGGAGCCGAGGTGATGGAGATCCCCAGCAGCTCTCCCTGTGCTTTCCCGTGAGTGCCACCCTGGGCCTCTCCTTACTCTCTCAGGGTGCCTTCCCATGACCTATGTAAAGAAGAAATCTTCTGCAGCCAAGAGGCACACACCTTGAAGACCCAGCCAGTGGGAGAGTATTGGGAGCAGAGGGACATGGGTGGGTGCGCAGTTCTTGGTAAGTCTTTTGGCCAGTTGCATAGCTGCAGTGTGTAAGTCAGATCAGCACTGCTTGTGATCTGCTTAGAGCTCAAGACTGGCCATCCCTAAACTGTTTCCTTCCAGGGCTGGCTCTATGCGCTCTGTCTGGCCCATCACGAAAAGGCCATGACCTATTACTAACAGCAGCACCTCCCTGGTAGTGCTGAGTCGAACCAAGCTGAGAAGCCAGAGCAGCTTTGTTGCCAAACAAGGTCTACAGGACTGAGTTTAAAAAAACATTTTTCTCCAAAGAGCATCAGCTGCTCTCTCTGGATAGTACTGCTACTTGCAACCTGGAAAAGCCCTTACATCCCAATGGGCTGCATGTGGACAGGAGTTGAACTGCTGCAGAAACCTCTCATGGGATCAGAGCAAGCCTTGTGCTCCTCAGCAGCAATAGCCAATGCAAATCCATTCATCTCCTTGGGATGCAGACAATTTATGTTTTGGATGCACCACCTCTAGGTGGGATAGCATACGGTAAAGCTATAAGACTTCCCCGAAGACGTTCACCTGCTCAATTCCAGCCATGCCAGAGAAGAACCCAGAAGACGCCAAAGTATAGAAAAAGTATGTAAGTGGCCAGAAACCTTTACGGTCAAATTATGTTAAAAGGCTACACCCCTTCCATTCCTCATGCCAGCTGACAATTCATATATAGGGGTAACAGTAACAAACAAGGTGCTCCATCACGTAGGAAGAGTTATCTGGGCCACTGCTCCTTCAGAGAGGCACATGGTACATGCCCTCAAGCATTGGAGGGAGACGAATGGGGTCTTTGCAAAATGTATTGGGGAAGCATAAAGTGTGATTTGGAAAATGCTGTACCTTTTCCTACCCCCTTTCATCTTTTGGCTACCCAGCTCCTGAACTTAGAAAACCGTATTCAAGCTGCTACACACTGGGTACAGCCCTTTCCTGCAGCAAATCATGTTTCCTGTCCCGCAAGGTACAGTCAGTCCAACAAGACTGCGGACGTTTGCCAAGCCTGCTATCAGGAAACATAGCTTAGATCTGGCAGAACATTTCAACAGTTGTGGAAACACATGGGAGGTTGTGCTGTTGGGATTGCAGACCCTGCTTCAGAGTACAGCCTTGCCATGCACGTACACAGGGTTTTAAGCCACCCCTCTTCTCCCAAAGTGTGACAGTACAGTTGGATTTTGCAGAAAACTTGATTTTGTTATCAGCAATCTTCTTATCCATTTTTTAAAAGGACAGCATCTGACTCCCTGCCAGCATCACCAAAGCCTATCGAATTTGCTTCCATTGTTCTATCGATGTTGTGTCCACACAATGTAAAGTACCCTTGTTCTGGGACACTTTTGCACATTTTAATGCTTAGCAATTTGGCCTGGCTGAGAAAAACTTTATTTGTATTTCAGAAGGACCAGTACTTTCCCTGTTGCAGCTTTAGCTCCTGTCATGCCCACTCCATGCACCCCTTCCGCATTAACATGCTTGCAAGGAGGAGCACAGAGAAAGCTCAATGCCAAGAAAGATAAAAACACAGTAGAAACAGGGAAATGCCTCGGTTCTTTCCATTCAGAGGCAGATCTGCCTTGAATGGCAGCCCCCAGGACTGATCTGCCTCCAATGGAGACTGAATCACAAGCAAGTCAGCTCCCTTCAATTCACATTAAGACTTCACGCTACTGTACATATTGTCCCCCCCTCCATCACAAGCTCCTCCTTTTTAACACAAATCTCTCACAGCACACAGACACATGCACTCCCAGAAGCAAGTAGCAGCGTTGTGATGTGTTGAAACCAGAGTCCAGTGAGATTCAGCTCTTGCTAATGGCACTTTTTCATCAGCAAACTGTAATTGGCAGCTCTTATCCACTACAAGAGTTTTGCAACACACACCTAAAGAATATGCCAGACTAGATCTTCACACGAAGACCCAAAATTAGAACCGATATCCCAAAAGCAGTGACCTCATCAGCCATTCCCAAGCAAACTAATCAACCTTGCTCAACTGTAAAGTAAGATCTGCTATATTTTCTCTGATCCACATGCGCATCCACAAAGAACAGAAGCAGAAAGGTAATTTTAAAGTGACTGATGCAGCTGTACATAGTTATAAAACTTACACGGGACTCCATACCTTCAAAGTGCTGTGTATTTACCTGCTGTGCACAACTCAAAACAAGTGCTATGAACATTTTTAGAAATTATTTAGATTTAGAAATAAGACACTTTTTCTCCTGGCTTAAGCAAACATAGGCTCAGAGTATAATTCATTCTGTGCGTGTAACATCTCTTTTATCTCAGCTCAAGGGGCTTTTGCAACAATCAGGAGCTGTATGTTAAGAGGAGGGGAACCTGGCCCATTACAAAATACTTGGATCTTGCTATGTTAGCTTTAACTTATGTCCTAGACCGTCCCAGTCTCCTAACCTAGCTCTTTTCACTCCCCAGAGAAACAGCACAAAACCTGCTACAAACTTACACAAGTTAACACTGTTCCCTTCCTTGGTCCCAAAGTTACTCAGACTAACTCTGCTGAAATAGTTTTGCTTGAGAAAGGCTTTTAACAAACTCAAAATCTTCTTACGGAAGATCCTTTTCATCGGCTTATTTTAAAAAGATTAAAATTACTCCCCGCATAACTATCCTAGATCTGCTCACATCCACTTTCCCTGAGCCGCTCCTGAGCACTGTAACAAGAGCTCCCATCCATAAGCAGCCACCCAGCCTATGAAAGGATCGGTGCTTCTCCCCTACCTGAGAAGTCTGCAGAAGTCTTAGCAAAGTTGCTGAAAGCTGTCAAGCACATGAGTCCTATGAGGAAGGCGGAGGTGGGAGACACATCTGGGCAGCACATCCTTAGGTATGCTCAAGGCTTGTTTTCTTCCAGAGAAAAGGAAAGCGCTTGCTGCCCGAATCCAGTACTCCTCATTGCCCGGAGAACAGTGTTAGTCCCATTGCTTGGGAGGATCACAGCCAGCAGCAGCAGGGAAGGAAAAGCACTCAGCACACACACACACACACTCACACACACTCACACACATCCCTGGGAGTGAATGAATCCCGGCTGAGTGAGGCTGACGAATGAGACAGACCTACCTGAGCCTTGGCGGAGGTCCCAGGGTCCTAAAAGCCATCGCTTCCCCCAAATTTGCTGCAGACTATTAGTGTGCAGCTGTCCAGCAGCAGCACTGCAAGCTGTTAGCGGGGAGGGTCGGCGGGGGGGTGGGGGGGGGGGTGGGATGCGCCCTGGGGGGCTGGTTTGGAGAAGCCCGGTTGCTGTTGGGTTAGATACCCAGGCATCTTGTCTCTCCCGTGCAGACAGACAGACAGAAGGATGGACAGTATTTTCAAAGGAGGGAGCCCAAAACAAAGCGTCTGAATTCACACAGATTTTTGGAGTGACGGTTATTTGTAGCTGCTGCTGAAACCAGTGTGAGCAGTGCTGTCCCGCCAGACTGGTGACAGGGCAATTCTTCAGCTGTGTCCGCTGTTGAGAGAGATCCTACAATGGAGGAGACTTTGCACAGGCCCAGGGATCAAACCTTTCTGGATCTCATTGCAGGACTGGGACTGGTGTCAGCCCACATATCCAAAATCCTCCTTCCTGTTGACAGCAGCCAGCCATGCCAGGCTCCCTCTATTCCACCTGACCCCTCTCCCCTCCATCAAAATCAATAGAGGATTTTCACGCAGATCCTAACCTGTGGCGTTCAGACCCAGGAGACCTGTCTCCTTCCATAGCAATTACTTTAACCTCCAACTAGCATGGCATTAGCTGCTAACATGAGCACTACTTACCCTGCAGAGTTAAAAGAAAGCTCCAGCACACCTGGAAGCACATCCAGTACTTGATCCTGCCTGATCTTCATCCATATCCTGGCAGCATCAAGCCAGCCATGCTAACTTGGAAGAGCTGAGCTGAGCTCTGGGGACACAGAGGTGGACTGGACTGGCAGACCCTGTTCTCCCTGGGTACGGGAAGGAGATCCCGGGCTTTGGTCATCAGCATTAGCTGCAGCTCAGGCATAGGTTTGCATATAAATAATGAACATAACCAATATATCTAGGCTAGAGCAGAGGCTGTGTCAGTGCAGACAGTGGGGGATAGTTTTCATAGGCAAAGCCAACACCAGCCATTTAGCAGCCTGTATGTATACACAAACCTATGGAGCAGCACTGTGTGGGGCTGCCAGGGAAAGCGAGATGGAGCCAGGCACACGCACAGCTGCTGAAGAAAGCTGCAGCTTCTATCCAGCAAAAATAACCTGAGTGGGAACATCCAAGGAAAACCACAACTGGTTTTTACTCCTCTTTCCTGTTCATCACATGGAATTAAGTGAAACTTTCCAAAACATTCACCTTAGAGCTGAAAACAAGAGTAACAGACTTCAGCCCAAAGGGCTCTGGGTTTTTTTCAGAGCTGAGTGCACTTGTAAAGAGTTTCTTATGCTGAAATTTCTAACAATGTTTCAGCTGTTCTCAGACGAAAATCAGACTGGCTGTCAGATTATATGTGAAAGACATTTTCAAGAGTGCTGCCATGAATACCACAGTCATTGTTTCCACCAGAAATCTGTCCTGGGATGATCTGTGTCCTAGAAGCAGACCTCAAGGGGAGCTGTAAGTCCTGTGGCCCCGTTTGCTTTCTGTCCATATTGCCACTTGCTCAAGTTCCAATCAGCGACGCTGAGGATGAGGGTAGCGTGGGAAATCTTGAGTTTGAGCTTGAATCCTGCCCATGACCCATCCACCCAGACCACGTGAACAAGAGGCTGGTCTGGCCTGAATTGCACCCAAGCAACCCTCCTTCCCAAAAACAGGTCTTCACACACTGAGGATCTACAGTGAAGGTGCAGATGGGTCACCTCTCAAGGACAGTGGCGGCTCTGGGTTAACCTGACAGCACAGACACACCCTGAGGCCCAGCAGGCTCTGTACAATCCAGTCCCAGTCCCTCCTCTCTGCAGAGAATCCTGACACCTTACCTTTTTGCAGAGGGCTGCTTAAGCAAGATCAAAGACCAGGAACTTCTCTGGGCTGCCTTACTCTTTATTTCACCTGAGACTTTAATCCCACATGCCAGACTTCTCTGACCCATACTTTCCAGGGTTGACCTAAGTTTTAAAGGGAAAAGATCAGGACATTGGCTCCTAGCATCTATGTATAATTCTTGTCTCACCTAGTTCTGCTGCCCTTGCCAAGAGGAAGATTCACCACTCTTGCCTTATAGGCGTGAGATAACCATACCAGATTATCAGTCAAAGCTCCTTATCAGCAGGACAAAGAAACAATAGGGCCCCTAGAAATTTATCAGTGCTCTGGAAAAGGGAAGCACTATTTGCTGAAAAGAGCCCACCCTGTTAGCAGGTGTTGATTTTAGTGATTAAAGGGTAATTAGGTTTGGCTGACTCAGTATATGGAGAAGAAAAAAACTCTGGTGACAAAGGGTTTAAGGCTAAAGATGGGAAGTGTGCTTGAGCAGCCCTTTAGATTATTGTTAATAAAGTCAAACCAGAGGGGAGGAAGTTTACAGCAGTGTCACGTGAGGGCTTTGTTTTTAAGCAAGTTTGTAAAGATGTGTTCAAAAGGAAAGCAGAAAGCAGCTCTTGCTAAAAAAAAAAAAAAAAAAGCTTTATTGGCCTTTGAGAAACAGACAATTCAGTTAAAGCCCATCTCCATAATGCCCTTATTCCTTAGGGCTTGTGTGTTTCAAACGGAAAGAGGCCACCTGTCCCAACAGCAGCACAAACAAAAGATGGTTTCTCTGTCATGGACAGTCTCATGGGGTAAACATGAATCAAGGGGACACCAATATGGACCTTTATTCTTGGGAGTAACAGCCCTTGAAATACAGCCATGCCTTCAAATATGTCTCCTGGGGATAGGTAATAATACATAGGATGATACACAATCTCTTGGATGCCTTGTCCCCAAAGCCACCCAGAAGCAGGAATAGGCCAGTACTGATGCAGTTCAGCATTACATCTTAGCTTGGAGGAATGATTATTTGGTCTCTTTCTCTCCACAGTGTAACTATGAAGAATGACTGCTTTTTTTAGATAACAGCATTTGGGTATACGTAAAAACACTTCTTCCCCCTAGAAGACACAGAGCCTTGTGTCCGAGCTGGGTTTTAATACCTTCCTGATCATGGCAAAAAGCGCATGGGGTCTTTGTGCCCAGCTTAAGAAGTGAAGAAGTCCATAGCACCTAGTTACATCCACAGTGCCTAGGCCTGAGATCAGCACCTCTCAGCTTCCCCTGCAGTAATCGGTGCTGTAGCCACTCAGCACTGAGACACAGGCACACAAACCAGTTCCACCTCCTGGAGTGCTTCTCCAGCCAGAGCCAAACCATGAGCTAGGCACCTGAATCCTAGCATGGCTTTAGTCCAGCATGGTTAACAACTGTACCTCAGTCCTCCTTTTTGACTATGATACTTAAGTACATTATTCTTTCTCCTCCCATACTCCTCTCTCTTGCAGACCCCTCCTTCTCCTGCTACATATAAAACTGTAATATCTGAAATATGCAGGCAAATTCCCAAAGTGCTTTAAAAGCAGTTAAGTACAACTGCAACTGGGGAAACTGAGGCACTGAGAAGTGAAGCAATTTGTCATCCAATTTTGTCACCCCAATGTCACCCAGTTTATAAATGGTAATCAGGAATAGACCCAGTTAGGATGGTTCCCAGTTTAATGCTGTATGTGCTGATCTTGCTTCCTTCTAGGGCTGATTTTTGGTAATGCTTTCCTGTTTTTCACTGACCCTGCACCACTAACCTCTACCTTGCTGACTAAACCATCAACAGCTCAAGGAAGAGCTGGTCAGTAGAAGAGCCAGACCAGGATTAGCTTTCAGCTAGGGAACCATATGTAGGGTGGATGCCATGTTTGTTTCCACAGTCACAAGTAGATTTATTTGTACAAATGTGCTAGCACTAGTCTTGTTTTCTGAACCCTAGTAACATTACTTACTTCTTACTGTGTTTTCCCTAAGGTCTCAAAGCACTCTCCAAAAGACAACCATTGCATTCTGCCATTTCACACATGGACGAAGCACAGTGATATGTTTGAGGTCACTACTTCTTCGAGGTCACTACTTCTTCAAGGTCAGCCAGGGGAAACTGTCAGACATGAGAGAAGATTAAATACTTTTAATCTTTAAGTCCAGTTAGAGCCCTTTCCAGTTGGACATATTGCCTCCTTGTAAATGAATGTATATTAACGACAAAGAATATGTGCATTTATACCTATAGAAATACATATAAACTGGGTGGACAGAGCATCAAATATAAAACAGCAAAGCTCTTTGTTGGTTTGGTTTTTTTTTTTTTATCTTTCCCCTAAGAGTGTCTTATGAAAACAGATGGGATTACTCATGGAAGTAAGTGCTGTTTGCTTTCATCAATTTGAAGGCACAGGACTTCACATAATGCAGTTTTGCAATACAACACCAAGTATCTCACAAGTAAAATCCTCCCATCTCCATATTCAATGTTAAACAACAGCTGTGCAGAATATTCAAACTGGTAAGCCTTTGAAGTTTTCACATTTTGTGTCACTCAACCACCCCAGTTTACAAAATGCATATAAAACCTGGGGAACTTTGCTCCATACTGGGAGAGGTTTGGAGTGGGGGTGTTGCTTTAACATAATTCTGTGTAGAGCAAAGGTCCCAAGTGATGCACTTATGTCACTAAAACATTGGGAAATGTGCAGAGTGATGCAAAATCCTCCAATGCATGAAAATGTCAAAAATAAAGTATTTGGAGACTATAAAGTAATCCACAACAAAGCTGAAAACCTTCTCCTCTTGTCTGCACCAAGTAATTGATGTTGAAACCTCTCTCAGCTGACATTCTCCTTAGTATAGTGATGCCATGTTCTATGTTAAAGGATACTGTACAGTCTGGTACTTTATCTGGGACCAGCATATCTGACTGGGTTTAGTTGGTGCCTTGTGTACAAGATGGTCTTGGGTTAATCACTAGAACTACAGGGATTTGAAGTCATCTTCATACTTCATCTTTGTACTCCACTGCAAGTCACATAAGGATTTTGAGAGACAAGGATTTCAAGGATCAGAGTTCCTCAGCTGTGAATTGGATCCTTCCTTTTCCCTGTGTTTCATCTGTCCTGCCTGTCTGGATGTTGTCCCCTAAGATTTTTTGCTATGTGGGCATACAGCACCCAGCTGAGACCCTGACGTTCACTGAGACCTTCAGGACTTCCACTGTCTTCTTATAGCTGTAATGTGAAACTATTCTCCAACTTGACCTGACTCATTAGTCCTCTCCTAACAGTTTTCCTGGGAAGATTTCTCCATCAATTTGATGATGGTATGTACTGGCTTTTTTTGCCACTGTTATCTTTCCTTTAGTATATTCTATAGCTCTCTGGGAGTCCTTGTTAGATAAGAGGCTGAATTTTACACCTGAAGATATCTGTCTCTGACCTAGATGGTCTTTGCTTTGAAAAGCAGAGACATCCCAGCTGGTTCAATGTGAGTAGCAATATGTTTTTTTCTATTATCTCACCTATGGTAACCAAGGGAGAATTGTCTCTATCCTGCTGCTACGAAGGTGTGAGTCACTTCAGGTTGCAGATCCCTTTTAATCTTGATCTCCGCTATATTTTTCCCTTTTGTTTCCTGTTTTACTACCAAACCTCACAGATAACTTACATTGCTGTTCATTTCCACAGGAACCAGAATTCTTCCTCAGATTTACTCGTCTGGAAGTTCTCTGCTTGCCCTGTGGAAGAAACATGCCATGATGCAATTTGATACAAACTGGGAATCATCTCAACAGTCATACTTAAAATGATACCACAGGCACCTATCCCAAACCTCACAAGTACTGTGGACTCCACCTTGAGGGCATGCAAGTGCAGTAGCATGAAGGACAACAAAAGAGTCCTTCTGTGCTCCCCCAGATCCTCCTGTCCCTCACGGGCACACATCCTCTACACACAATCACACCCATTCTTATTGCAACTACTGTTATAACTTACATTGGACACTTAGATTGGGAAAGCCATTTTCATTGCCAGAGACCACCTTTCCCACAAAAGTGTTTCCAAGCGTAGTCATGAAGCCTTTGCATAACATCCACATCTATAGTAATAAGCTAAACCAAGCAAGGGTCTGGACACAAGCACTGCAACTCCTCTGGTTACAATTACCTGTTTGACTAGTCCTTGGCACACTTTTGACCCAGGCCACCTGGCACCCAGACAATTCCTGAGCATGGCTTGGGAGTTGGCAGGAACTTTGGCCATTCCCAACAGGCAGGAAGGAATCCTGCTCTGGAATTTGATAGCATGAACATGGCCAGATGATGTGTGCTAAAAGACTCACCAGTGTTTCAGAAGTTCTTGATGGCCATAGTGAAGACACAGTGGCATGGGCTAAGAACTGAATAAATAACCCTGGACCCAGGGCAGACTGGTACTGTCTGCCAGTGCTACAGCATCTTCTCCATCTTGCTACCTAGGCAAGCCTGATTAGAGCTGCCCAGGTATGACAGTGCATCCTGCAGTCCCACCTCCAGACTCCAGCACAGCTCCAGCCCAGGATGCTACCTGCCGTGCCCCCACCTATTTACAGTGGTTAGCAGGATAGACCGTTCCTACAGGGGTGTTCAGCATAGACTGTGCTCATGTTTGAGCTGGTGAAGTCAACAAAAAACATTTTACTGGCTTCCCTTGTTCAGGGTCAGGACTGTCTTCTCCTGTGAGAGTGAACCAACAACACATCTCCCTAAGTCCCTCCCATCCTCATGTCTTTGATCATGGATGGATT
The DNA here is from genome assembly GCF_026419915.1 of Harpia harpyja. Lineage (NCBI taxonomy): Eukaryota > Metazoa > Chordata > Aves > Accipitriformes > Accipitridae > Harpia > Harpia harpyja. The sequence goes on from NC_068954.1 coordinate 7,921,122, forward strand.
TGAACAATTCTAGATTGCAGGGATGCAATTTCACTAAAGCGTAACACTTTCTAATGTTCTCCTTATTAAAGGACAGGTCTAATAGAATGCAGAGCTGAAGAACATGTGAGCAACATACAGTGAGCAAATCTCTTTCCAGCATAACTCAGACAGATGAGTTTTCACCTCAGGCTTATCATTGCCTAGGGGCACCAGGTATTTCCCTCGTTTTTGTACAGACAGCATGTTACACAAAAAAACCTCTGGCTCACAGATCACAAAATGGTAAGAAATCAAAGGGAATCAGAGGAAATGCCTTCTTGCTGAATGGCTAAAATTAATCCCAAGTGTAATTTCACTGGCATCAGAGCAAATTCAACAATGGACTAGGTGTGCCATTTGCAAGAACAGGTTTATGTTTTCCTTTCACCTGTGCTTAAAAATACATTTTCTTTTCCTTTTTTTAATCTCTTCTATTTGAAAAGACTGTTTCAAGAGTAACTGTATGCTTCCACATGCATTTAAGTACTCCGTACAATAATATCACCAGTTATTTGTTTTACAATTGTCTCAAGAGATTATGCAGTGACAAAGTCCAGGTGTGCTGGGCATTGCAGACAGTCCTGGACTATGTCATCTAAAACAGTCTAAGGAACTTACAATGGCATTGAAGTTCAAGTCATTCAAACTTTTGCACTCTGTAGCCACAACAGTAGCATTAGGGAACTCCAGTTAACTTGCTTCTAGGGCAAGAGACACTTCCCACTGCAGAAAGCTCATACTGAAATTTTACGGCATTCATTGTCTCTGGGCACCTGGCCCGAAGACACATTGCTGATACCTAATGCAGTAACGTTACTTACTGGACCAGCTACAAAGAACACGGAGGAAGGAAGGAGACTATACAGTGGCTTACAAGAGATTTGCCAATGTCTGAGTTCACCAGGCTAGGCACTGTCTGGACTGACAGCAGTGTTACATGCAGAGCTGTGTGTGTATGCTAACTGTTAGCTTAGCTGTTGCAAGCAACGGGGAACTGCATAAGACTAGCATAAAAGGTGGCATTTCTATACACAAGTAACGTGCCTCAGAAACACCTCAGCTGAGGTAAAAAGGGACTAGAGCCCACCCAGCTTCCAACCCCTTTTCGATTTTTGCTGGACCAGCCCTTTGTGATTGACAAGCCAGCATCACCCTCCCAGCCTTCCCCCGCCCGCCACTGGTGCTTGTTCTCTGCCCTGTTCTGCAGTTATCCCCTGGGTGCTATTTCATGCACAGCCCTTCCCTAGTCATTCTCAACCTGAGATGCTCTTGCCCACAGAGAATCTTTTCTATTTATTACTACACTGTTGATAATTTCTTGCTTCACTTGCTAACCCCATCTTGGACATACATAACTAGCCAAACCACCTTCTCCTTTCCTGCCGTGACAGGTAAAATCATTTCTTTTCAGCTCACTGAATTGACCCCGACACAGCACACCAGCTAGCCTCCACATAACCCTCCCTTTGCAAAATGTACTTTCCGACATTAAAGGAAAAGCAGCTATGTTCATTAAAAGGAGTCCCCGTCCTAAGTGCTGATTTGAGGCAGTTTGGTTTTCACCAAAAGAAGATAGCCACAAATGGTGTTATGAATACCTAGGAGAGTTGAGGGCTTCTTCAGCTCATTTAGGAAGCAGTGTCCATAGCTGCTGCTGCTTCCGTGGAGGAGGAGGCAGAGACACAAAGCTTGTAAAGCCCAGTTCTCAGGGGAAAGCCCTGCTGTGAATCCAGGGGAAGCTAAGTGAGACATAAAACGAAGCGGCAGTTTCTCTCTCCCACCTATCTTCATGCAATATTACTGCACGCAGTTGAACCAGTGTAGTGGAAAATAATGTTATGATTTCTAAAGGGATTTTGCAAAACAAAGGACATTGAATCACATTTTCTTCTCAGTTTAGTACTGTTCACACAGTAATGAAGAGCAGAAGTTGGCTTGCTTTGTTTAAAATGAGAAGCTGTGACTTTGAGCAATTTGATCATAAATTTTTGTCTTGCTTTTTCTCCTGCATGAGCAGGTTGTGATAGTAGGTATAATTTACTATGACAAACCACTAGCATTAATGCATTTATCAAGAAAAACAAATGGTCCCCCTTTGAAATCTCCTGCCCACCTAGAGAGAGTAATGGGGTTATAAATGGAGAAAGAACAAATATTGACTCTATGAAATGTAAAGGTACCTGGGAGTTCACCCATCAGTCTTTAGGTTACACTTGCCTTTCAAGATGAATGGGATTTCTTTTATAATCCATTTTGATTATTTTTTTTTAAGCATCTCAGGAAACAGGATGGGGACATTCAACTCAGTGCTCTCTTTAGGTTTTCAAGATGTTCCAGACTGTTTCTGAAGGACAGTATCTCTGATTTCTGGAATGAGGTAGATGCTCCCAACCCAAGAGTTGTCTCTCAGTTTGACATAAGTACTGAAGGAGCTGCCTGGACTGGTCAATGAGTTATTTGTTTGACGGTGTTTCTGGTGCAGCTTTCTGCAAGATGGCGCCAGGGACTCACCCTCCATCACTTACACTGTGGAAACTCAGGGACACAGACACCTCTTGGCATCTGGACCCATACAGGACTCAAGAGGACCCAAGAATTTACTGCCTAAGGGAAAGGCCTCTGGCATCAATTACTGAACTTAATCTTACTTTGTCACACACTTTTCATCCCCCTCCAAACTCATAATGTCTCGCTCATTTAACCTCTGAAGCAATGCTATACCTGTCTTCTACACCAACTGTTGGAGTCTACTTTAGATTTATTTCAACATTGGCTTCCACATTAGATTCAACTCCTCTTAAAAATGTCTTACTGAATCTGAAAATTAGGAGAATCGAGTGTTTCATGAATGCTGAGATAAGTCAGTGTTGCTGTCCCTTCTGTAACCTTTAAGGATGCCAGGCATCCCATAGGGAACTCAGTACTGAGTGGGGGCACAACAAAGCGCCAAAACCTCAAGAGAAGCTGCAAAGCCGGTCACATCTCAAATTCTTGATGATCTGAAAACACCACAGATTCCAAGAGGAATTGAAAAACACTTCTGACTCTGAACACAGGGCCAGTGTCTACTGAGGCACTGGCATAGCTGCCAAGAGACCAGCTCGTATTTCATATATCACCTGCACCCTGATAGAAATCATTGGCACCTGTTTTTTTTCCTTCTCCCATAAAGGTTATACAATAACAATTTATCCTTCAGGGCTGGAATGCCACAAAGGGAAAAGGAAATGGAAGAAAATAGGTGTGCATGAACACACTGGTGATGTGCCATGGAAGCTATGCCCATTGCCAGACGCCCTCCAGGAGCCTCGGGCTCAGGGGAGCAGATGTGATCACTTCTCCAGCAACTGCGCGCAAAGGGGAGAACATGCAGTTGGTCTGGCAGGGTTAACCACGTGTGGCTCCAACAGGATGTATGCTCCAAAACGACCAAGGCCTGGGGGTGTTTTGACAGAATGAGCTGAAGATTTTCCAGTCCATCGCTTCTCCAAGTTCAGTGCTAGGATGCTGTGTCTGAAGAACAGTTCTCCCTCTCCCCTTCGCTTGCCCTACAGTAAGGTAAAAAAAATGCAATTGTGGATGCTTGATGGCTACCTTAACGAACAGCTGTTCAAGCCAGAAGGGTCTGGCACCTTAGGTTATTTTAAGCAACATTTTGGGATATCTCCAATTATTAAGTTTCAGCAAGGTCAACTCACCTTAAGCTAACCAACAACTCACGTCTCATTAAAGGGAAGCTTCCAGAAAGACTAGAGCTGCCATCACATTGTTTAAATAGTCTAATAAAATCCACTATACTCAAACCTTTCTAGCGTAGTTTACAGTGCTGTTTTGTTACCTGGGATAAACAGGACACAGAGGAATCCAGGCACTGCCTTGTGCCCACACTGACATGGTTTCGCAAGAGAGCCTGGAGGACTCAGATACTCCTGGATTGTGTGACATACATGGCCCCGCAGTCCGAAAGGAGCTATGTTTTCCGCACCAGCCACTGGTAAGGCTACAGCAACTGTGAATAACTTGACAGTTACTCTGTAGAGGGCAGGATTTAGCTAGGACAAAAGCAGACTCTGGGCTGCTTTTCTCAGGAAGATGTCACCATGCAGCGGAGCTACTCCACACCACGGAGTCTGTCCTCGTCCTTCCAGTTAGCTTCCTTGGGTCTCCATTTCTCTACTGGAAAAGCAGCTCAGGAGAGCCTCAGAAGTGCCAGATATCAGCCCAGCATCGCCTAGCAATAAGGGCATAGTGAATTCTTGAGGGGATTCACTCTTTAACCTTTCTTCCTCACACTCTGACATTTGGGTGACGCCTCTGTGAGCAGGGATCACTTCCAGGCTCTGTACCTGGCTTTATGACTGTATAAATCAATTAAACACAGATGAGAGGACAGAAGAAGCATTTGTGCCACACTGTTGCATAAATGTCAGGGGAAGGAGCTTCACTCCTGAGGTAACAGATGCCAAAGTAAGGTTTTAAAAATGAATTATCAAAAGCAATGTTTCCACTTTCAAATCCAACTGAAACCAAACCGTGCCAAGTCCTGAGGTCTGTATTGAGCCAGTGCTCATTCCTGTTTCTGAAGGAGATGACCACAGGTGTTTTCTGCACACCCAGAGAGGATGAGGTGGGGAAGGCCCTTCAGGAGCCAGCCCCATTTCTTTTGGAATCTGGGGACATCTGACTGCCTCTTCTTCAGAATAGAATAGAATAGAATAGAATAGAATAGAATAGAATAGAATAATTTCAGTTGGAAGCGACCTACAATGATCATCAAGTCCAACTGCCTGACCACTTCAGGGCTGACCAAAAGTTAAAGCAAGTTATTAAGGGCATTGTCCAAATGCCTCTTAAACACTGACAGGCTTGGGGCATCGACCACCTCTCTAGGAAGCCTGTTCCAGTGCTTGACCACCCTCTCAGTAAAGAAAGGCTTCCTAATGTCCAGTCTGAATCTCCCCTGGTGCAGCTTTGAAGGTTTAGGTCTTCTCAACCCCAAACGCACAACAGACCACATCTCCAGAGCAGCTCAGCCCCTTGTGGACATCTCTTTCTGTCTAGAGACATAATAACAATAACAGCAGGTGTTACCACCTTTTGCTGTGTTTCTTCTAAAAAGACATCCAAGTTCCCTTGGGCAACGTGCAAATTCACTCCCTTCTTCACACCCTCTGACACTCCACAGACAGCTGTGTTGGGGCTGCTGCAACATGGCCTCGGGTGTTTAGAAGAAATCTCTGTGATTTCAGACTGCAACACAGCCTGTTTCAGAAGCTGATATGGACAGCCCTCATCCTGGTGCTGCAGAAATTGATGCACGTATCTATGCTGGGACCGAAGCACCACGTCCCTGGCCTCATGGGGACATGAATGGGTTAAATCCAGACAGCATGTGTTAGATGCAGGTAGGCAGGTCGGCAGGTCTGCTTGAGCCAGGAAGCAGCCTGCCCATGTTCACACCACTCAGAGTAAGAGCCCTGCCCCAATGCTTGTAACAAGTTTTGGGGGTTTCTTAATTCACACTCAGAGTCATATAAATCCAGAAGTGTCCTAAACCTCAAGTAGCTATCTCTGAACTTGTTCTGAGCCAACACTGGTACAGCCTGTTGGGCATCTCCACATCAGAAACGTATAACCCTTCCCTATCTGGCCAAAAGCAGCATGCGGTCTGAGAGGGTCAGTTCTTCTGGTTTTCATGCTTACAATAAAGTTGAGCTAAAGCACAGAAAACAGAAGTGAAAATGGCTCAGAGTCACAAAGAACAGGTGGAGCAAAACACAAGGAAGGTCTCCTTCATCCCGGGGTAATCCCTAAACATCGGCCTTTTTTCCTCTAATGAATAGAACCATCATTCAGTAAAATCTTTAGCGAGGAAGCGTGTTTCTACAGAAGTCCAAGAGGGATCAGTTATACTGGTGACCTGAGAGCGAGAATACGTTGTCTTTATTGATACATCTGCAAGGACACAAACATCATGGGAGGAAGACAGTTCACTGAAACACCCATGCCAAAAGAGCTTTGGTTTTGAAATAGGCTGGAGGTGGAAGCATGTCCAGCTGGATAACTGAGTGAACCCGACCTCTCAATGCAATGTTGTGGCCAAAAGGCCTACCTCAGTACTGGATATAAACACAGCTGAAGACTGTGAGCTATCGTATCTCCGTATTTGAGATGATTGCAAGCACTACTGAACTGCCATGTCCAGTTTTGAAACAAACAGTTTAAGGATATTGAAATACTGGAAGAGACTTCAAAGACATTAACATGAAGGATGATATTTAATCGAAGACCTTGGCCACATCCTAATTCCATAGAAGAGAAGGAATCAGGCTAAGCACTATTTTCTACCTGTCTGGATTTTCTTCCCAAGGAAACTCAGATGTTCAGACAGGGAACTGCAGTGCATTTTGGTGGGAACAAAAAAGAGCTGCAGGGCACAGCATCCCTAGATCAAGTCATAGCTGCCTAGGCATTGTGAAAACACACCTACAGGGTGCTCCATGGGACATCCCTGCTCCTCCAGGGTAGATTCGGCTAAAACTTCTTATCAAAAAGGACTTAAAGAGTGACTTGACCAGGACTACCTGAGAGGAAGACACACACTTATTAACAGGGGGCCATAATTCAAGCTGGGCAAGCAGTCACAAATAAATTTTGTATAGTAGCAGTAAGGAACCACAGGTAAGCTTCCCAGGGACCTGATAGGAGGGACTAGAAATATGCTTTACTCAGAATTAATTCAGAGAAGTCCCAAAGCCTGTTTAATCTTTGCCAGATTGCCTGAGAACAGTGCTGCGTTTAATTTAGGAATCTCATCCTACTCCTAGAAACCTTTTACAGAAGTGAACTTATGTGATTGCAAAGTGATCCATATTTTCACAGTTATTTTTATATAGGTAAGAAAAGTAGGAAGGCAGCTGTTCCTCTCCTATATCTGAACCTGCTCAGCAAAGAAACTGAAGGCAAGTCCCTTGTACCAGTATTTCAAACTTGAGAAAGCTGCCCTGAAAACACAGCCAAGAACAGGACCCACACACACAAGTAAGATGCTTACACAGCACAAGTTATTGGAATTACTCCTATATGCTCTGTTCCTCATCCCCCTGAGATATATTATTCTGCCTCTTTAACAGTGCTTAGGCAGTGCTAAGAACTTGAAAAAAAATCTTGCAGAGATCTTTGCTTCAGGGGGTGTACTAGGTGCTGGTGGAGATTTTTTTGTATTTTAAGGGTCAGAGTGCCCTCTTCTGTCCCATCCGTGTCCTGATTATTAACTCGCATCTGTGTTAGATCAGCAGATTATTGAGAAATACTGTGACTTGTCTTCTTCACACCCCATCATCTTCTGAACAACAGTTAAGAAACCAAACAGCTGATCACAAACTAGAAAATAACTCTCATTATTGTGGAGGTTCAGGCTACAAAGTCAGCTGCCACCAATAAAAGGGGCTGGGGGAACATCACAGGCAACATGATTCATCTAATTAGTTGACGGGGTCAGGCATATTTTGAAATGAACCTCTGCAAAGTTTAAACAGTGGGGTATTATTTATAGGTCCACGCTCTGCATTTAAACTTTGCCTCTCTCCTGCCTGAGTAGCCACTAATTGTATCCAGACTGTAGCTGACACCTGAGAAAATCTGACTGAAACAAACATATTAAAAGTAGCTCAATAATACCAAAGTATATAATAACTTCTGAACTAATCATGGTGAAAACTCTGGGACTGCAGTTTAGCTGAATTACGGATAGAGCTAACAGTGGCCCGGAAAAGATTATTAGCTGAGCCTTTCTATCATGAAAACACAGAGGAGCGTGTTTCTGGAAACCATAGTCACGCAAACCACTTTCACGCAGCAAAGCCAGCACTAATAAACTGCGGAGGGTCCCCTCGGTGTCCCAAGGAGCTTTTACGAGCGTTCCTGCCCTCTATTCCCACCACCACCGACGAGCCCAGCGACACCCCGGGAGCCCCAGCTTGGCAACCCGCTGCCACAGCCCCTGCCCTCTCCCCTTCCAGGTCAGCTCTAGGGCCGGGGCTGCTCTCTGCTCCTCCTTTTGGGTCCTTCTCCCCCACCCGGCATCTCCCTGAGGGCTTGGGGGCGACAGGAGCCATTTTGTCTCCTCCCACCCTTGGAGGGACGCTTGGCTCCAGCTCCAACCCCCCACCCTGTGAGGAGGCGGCAGATTGCCATGGGCCAGGGGCCCGTCCACTGCGGCAGGGACCAGCCACGGCCCCACCGACCCTCCAGCGTGGCAGAGCCACGGTCCTTCCCTCACGTCTGAACCGGACGGCCCCCGAGGAGCCGAGGCGGGCCCCGTCCCTCCTCCCTGCAGGCACGGGAAGGCAGGGCCGCCGGCCACCGCTCCGCTTCGCCCTTGGCGCTGGTTTGTCCCGCTGCGCAGACCGTAGCGGCGCTGCGCGCGCGCGCCGGCAAGCCGGAAGCGGCCGCAGTCGCCATGGCAGCCGCCGGCGGGAGGCTGTTGCCGCGGAGTGCCGCCGCGGGGCTGGCGGGCCTCGCCGCCGCCGCCGCCGCCCGGCCAGCCTTGCCCGGCAGTGAGGACCGCCCGTACCCCTTATCTCCTGCCTGCCCGGCGCCCTCCTCCTGCCCGCGGCCGGGGAGCGGCTGCCCGCGGCCTGCTCCTGTCCCTCAGGGCGCCGCGGGGTGTTTGCCCAGAGAGCGGGGGCGGGTGGGGGTACCCCCGCTAAGGGGGGGGGGCCGGGCCGGCCTGGCGGGGGTGGGAACTCGAACCCGGACTGTTGGGGGGCAGTTCAACTTGAAAACACGTTTTTTAAAAAAATATTTTCTTTTTATAGGGTGCTTTTCTTCCTCAAGCTGTCGAATTAGCAGCGATGGAAAGCCAGCAAAATTTCAGCCGCCTCCAAAGCCCGTCATTATTGACAGGCAGAAGCAGAGAGAGGAGAGGAGGTAGGGTGTCCTGGCATTTCTCACAGGGGCCTGTGTACAGGTCTGCTGTCAGGCTGGTAATTGTGTGAGCGTCGCCTTAAAGTTCCGAGGCATTATTACACAAAAAGTATTTGCAAAGTTCTACCAAAAGGAATTTGTGTTGAAATATGCTTAAAAAACCCTTCAAATACTGCGTTCTAGAGTTCCTGAAAGCAGTGAAACAGGGAAAAAAATGTATAGCAGTAAGGATTTTTGCAAATTTGTGGTTGACATGTGAGGTTTTCATTTCTTAAAGGCATGCATCTCTCAGCATGCCACAAGGTGACAGGGACATGGGTCCTGTGTCTGCCTTTGACTTACACCTTGAGATTAACTCTAAGTGCCTACATTACTGTTTGTGAAATGGAGCTGCAAAATGCTTTTGGTTTACACTTTTAAAAGTTTGGATTTTCTTACAGGTTCTTGAGCCCTGAATTTATACCTCCCAGAGGGAGAACAGATCCTCTTAAATTTTATATAGAAAGAAAGGATATGATACAGAGACGGAAAGTCTTCAACATCCCAGAGTTCTATGTTGGTCAGTAACAGCACTATAACTTTCACAATTTCATCTATATTTTTTGTAGGGTGGGATGGTAAAAGGTGTGGTTTCATGTTGTAGAATATCATAGAACATCACAGCATCAGGTATGTTAGATCAACTAGTATGTGCTTTTATACATACTACTTCATATTTTAATTTCATATTTATATCCAGTTTCCATTGAAAGTATAATACTAGTGTGTTTCTTACGTGTTTTTTAAATCCTGGCACTTTAGCATATGGTTGAAGGTGTAAAGGTGAAAAAGCTTCATAGTTAACCTGCAGAATCACTTTAACATATATTAATTCAGGGCACATTAGAAGTTTATTCTATTTCTGGCAGTTTTCATGGAAAATAAAACATTTTCAAAATGTACCTAAACGCATGTGCTTTGTCTGACTCTGTTCCCACGTTTTGGTACATATTTACTTGAACAGTCTATTTATTTTAATTTTTTTTTTTTTTGGCAGGCAGTGTACTTGCCGTTACTACTGCAGATCCATATGCCAATGAGAAAGCCAACCGGTTTGTAGGCATCTGCATTCAAAGAGGAGGAAAAGGACTTGGCGCTACCTTTGTCCTTCGGAACGTTATAGAAGGCCAAGGTGGGTTTTTAACTGTGGTAATTATGCTAGAAATCTTAAGCAAAAAAATGTTGAAGTTGTATGTGAAGGGATATCTGGTGTAGAAACTTAGTCTGCAGAGAGGATGGCAACAGATTAAAGTGAAATTGTGCGTCTACCTACTAGGGGATACTGCAGGTTTAAAAGTGTATACACAGAGATGCTGATGTGCCATATAGTTGAAGACATGGAACTGCTTAGTAATTTTTTTTCTATATACTTAGTGATTTTTAGATCTGTACTCTGAGGAGACTGAATGTGATCCACTATGGTTGTGCTTATATTTGAGCCTGGGCAGTCTACTGCTAGCCATGTAAATACTAGCCCATTTTGAACGCTGTGTATTTGCATGAAATGTTTAACAAGCAATAGATCAGCAGAGTTTTATAATAGGCTCATATTCTGGTTTATGGCAAAATGGGGGGAGATGCAAATACTGATGTTCTGAGAGCAAATATGAAAGAGGTGGGTGTCTCTATATACACTACACATACAGTGAGATAGATAGTAACAGCCATTGTAACCAAAAGGGAGTAAAGTGTAAAACCCAAGCCCTTCTTCCTTAAATTCAAGCCATTCAATGTCTTTCAAGCTGTTATCAAAGACTTAACTTACAAAAGAAATCTGAATTTGTGTGTACAATCACATGTGCACACACCACTGTATATTGTAGTTCCCTGTATAAGTAAAAAGCAGTTCTTGAATAATACAGGAACGTATAATACTGAGGAAATACTAATTTGGTGTTAGTATTTCTAACTAATTTGGTTCATTAAACCAGACTTTCTCTCTCTGAGGTGTTGAAATACGTTATGAACTGTACAGTCCTCGAGTGCAGGCCATCGAGGTTCTGAAGCTAGAAAAGAGGCTGGATGACAACCTGATGTACCTGCGAGATGCCCTCCCTGAATATAGTACTTTTGATGTGAATATGAAACCTGTGTCTCATTTAGACCATGAAGAAATTCCTGTAAACAAGGTAGGAGCCACATGTTTCAGAGGGAAACTGGAGGATCATTTAGGTAGCTTTCGTATCTGACTGATATCCTGGAAGGTGGTTAAACACCAATTTGCTACATCAGTTACCAGGGCGATGAAAGGCTACAAAATAAGGCAAGTCTTTATGCCATTTCTATAGTGAAAGAATGTTGAGACTGTAAATACCTACCATCCTTAGTGGTTAATTTTGAAGATATGCAAGGAGTGGTGGCCTCCACACGCCGCTATATAACACCGCGCAGAGAAAAGCTTTTCTTACAGGAGTGTTATTGTTAACATGGTTACTGATTTGGGAGTGGTAGGCATCAGGAAAGAAGGTAATATCCTCTGCATGTCAGAGAAGATCCAGAAACTAGCAGATGTGTCAAAGTGTTATCTAGTAACTAGGTAACTTAGTGATCATTTCTCCTTTTCCCTATCGTGCTGCTTTTCTTTTTCCTTAATAAGGAATAGGAGTGGAACTACAAAAGATGAGTTAACTTCACTTTATATGTCAATTTAAGGACTGTGTAATAAATCAAGACAGCGTTAATTAGAAAGTTTTACAAGATACTACGACAACAGTCATGTGGACACAAAAAATTCCTTTTCTCCTAACAGTGTAAAGTAGTAGTTTCTTAACATACTGACAAATTGGTCTGTTTTCTTGTACTTTCCTTGTGTTAGAAAAGCAGCTGTCTCACCTTTTGCTAAGCTCACAATCAAAATTCTGGTTACTTAATACTTTTTTTTTTTTTTTTTTTTTAAATCTTTCACCCTAGCTGCAGGTACGAATGAAACCTAAACCATGGTCAAAACGGTGGGAAAGGCCAAAATACGATATAAAAGGAATAAAGTTTGAGCTACCTGAAAAAAAAATGAAAGAAGCACAAAAGTGGAGCCAGCCATGGCTAGAGTTTGATATGCTGCGAGAATATGATACTTCAAAAATAGAGGCAAAAATTTGGAAAGAAGTGACTGAAGAGCTTAAAAAATAATAATGGTTTTTGGAATTACTGAAAAAAATTAACATTTACTTTGAATTTACTGTATAGACTATCAGTTGTCAAGTTTTGTATATACATAAGCAAAATAAACAATAAAGTTAACCTTTCCAGAACTGTAAAAACATTTGTGGCTGAACACTAACTTTCTGTTCCTGAAAACAGCCACTCCTTTTTGAGGACTGTAATGCTGTGTTCACTCCTTCTCCAGAAAGGAGAAGCCTCCTTTTTTAACTTAGTTAACAAGGGGGGTTTGTAGCACCTAGTCACATTAGTTGTCATTTCCAAACACTTCTGTTACTTCTCTCTTTACAGACTAGGTAGTGGCCAGTTGTAGAACTGCTTGACTCTCAACTTCAGAAACAGGCTATAGCAGGGAAGTAGACATGTCTGAGCCAACCATACACTCTCAGAGTAAGTGCTGTTTAGTTTTCACATTAAAAAAAACCAAACCTGTTTCTGATAGAGCAGTAATACTAATCTGCCAACAGAGCAGCAAACACAGTTTTGAAGAACTGAGCCGGTTTGTTTAAGCCGAATCATGTGAATTAGTGTAAGGTTCCTGATGAAGGGCTCCTGAAGTGTCAGAGTAGGTTCTCAATACTGGGACAGCTGGCTTCATGAAACTGTATTTCCATAGTAGAAGCACCCAGGGGTTCTGAGCTCAAGCATTAACTGCCTTCCCATGCTTATAAGTAAGTCATTACAAACACTCTTTCTTCCAGAAAGAAAGATCTACAGTGCTAAACTGTAATAGAACATCTATTATGTTTTTATAATAGCACAAGGTTGGTTGCTTCAGGGGAGAGCTTCAGCTAGGATGAGACAAAGGAGAACAAGAGAAAAGCAATGAGATCATGAGCTTGTGGTGATTGATCAGCTATCACATTTTTGTTGGCATTCTCAGAGGAAAAGCAACAGAAATTCACCATTATTAGAAAGCACGATTTGCAACGTAACTCCTGAAGGTAACGAAGGCTAATGGTGTCTGAGTTTTTTCATACTTCTGATAACATTCGTGGCACATGTTAAAGAATGGAACTGTACCAGTCTCATTAACACAGCAAAATATTTTTATTTTCAAAATAAACAAAATGATTTTAAAAGTCCCCTTTTGTCTGTAACACTGATCAAAGCTATTTACAATTATTTTACAAAAATATCTTTTTAACTTAAAAAAATATAAAAGAAATCATAGGGATTAAGTCTGCAAGAGTTAAATTCTAGTCCCAGAAGATTTTGGAGAAATACAGTCACAAGTAAACATACAGAGTCTGTGATGCACTACAGCTTCTACAATAAAGTATCCTTGTTATTCTATAGCTATTTATTGCAAATACACAAAGTTATAAAACGTTAGAAATCTAATAAGGGTATGATGAAGTAAGGTTCAGTAGATCTTACTGGGAAGCAAATTCCTAGAGTTTCAGTTACTGGAAAGTAGCTGAAGTTGTTCTTGTGCTTCTCATCATCAAGATGTCTGTTATTAAAAGCCTGACAAAGCAGGATGTGTGACAAATCAAGCTCTGCACACAAGTTCAGTCTGTATCACTCAAGTACAAGACTATGCACATCAGACGCTATCTTCATGTTCGCTCTTCCCCAGATGTTCTCCTGTGCAACTTCTTGCCTCACTGAACCCACATTTACCATCAGTAAACATTCATCAGTCAAACTCCTGATCTGCACACTGACTTCCCTTGTTCCTGTACCAGGGTCAAAACCCCTGTGATGTTACGAATTCTTTTTCACGAGGGATGGCTTAACAATAACCCTACCAAAAAGCACTGTGGACCACAAGTTAGAAGAGCTCAATGACTGCTAAGTCAGAGCGATATTTAGCAATTAATACTGAAAATAGCTTGTAAAGTCATCTACTGGCTAGCAGTGGCAAGTTTTACAGGCACTTTCTCTATTTCCAGGAATCCTTCTAAAAAAGGATAAAGCATTGTCATACATTTTAGAATGCCTGAACCATCGCTTTGACAACTGTAACTTCTAAAGACTCCTTAACCTAGGAGTAGGTGGCAGAAGATGACATTCAGAAAAAAAACCCTCAACTAGTTAACAGCAAGACAGTGATTACCACTACACCTTTGAGTAGGCAGGATCCACTATTTAAATTTCATACTAGTACTGCTTTAGTGTGAACAGCAGGCTTGTTTCAGTAATACATGTGTTGCTTCAAAAATTTCTATTTCCCAATCATCGATTTAAGGTGTTCAAGTTTGTACTCTTCAATGAAGTCTTCAACAATATGCAGAGCTTTGACTTTCACCAGCAGGAGAAGAACTTCTTTTGTTTCATCACTATTAAAAAAACAAACAAACAAAAACAAAACAAACCAAACTTAGCAGCACTTTTATGTACCTGACTTAAGTACACTTTACGTTTATTAATTTTAAGAAGAGTCAGGTATCTCTTCTTGGGCAATTGTCAGCAGGTGACCTTGGCTACACCCATCACTAACAGTACCCAACATCTAGCACCTCAAACTATCACATTAAACTAGAACTGCAGAAGTGCTCCTTTACATTATGGACTGCATCTTTTTATGTACGTATGTGATGGGAACATCCTTGAAAGTGTCAAATATATAAGACTTAAGGAATTTAAGAAACACTTAACACAAAGTGTTCAAGGAAGTGCTTGAATCCCAAGGAGAGCCTTATCTATTACCTGTGGTTATTCTTGTGTAGCATACGGGCACACTGCAGCAAGTGCTGGCAGAAGTTCAGTAACTCAGGGAGAGTTGATCCGCTTTTCAGATCTTGGAACCATCTTTCTGGGAGGCATGCAACCACCTGTTCACACAAAAAATATTTGTACGAAGTTTAAAAAGAAAAGTCTTTCAATATAACCAAGTCACATCGCTTCTGACAGCAACTTTTTGGCAGGTTCAGTCAGTAGTAGTAGTGTGTTTTTTTCTTTGAAACCAAGATTGATTATCCCTACAAGTAGTTATTGTTAAGAACCTATGGACCAATATTTGCTCTAAAATGCTTTTATGCACCAAGATCATAAAAAAATTTAAATTTAAAAACAAACTTTAAATGTTTTAATTTTAAATTTTTTAAATATTCCATCTTCAGTTTTGACCCCTCTACATTGGAAAAAAAAAAAAAAGAAAAAAGCTTTTAGCTTTTTCAATGCCAATATACATGTTATCTTTTACCTTAGTACACTTTTCTATATTATCCGGTCCTAGTGGTGTATTTAAGAGGTTCAGAAGAAGGTAACGATTCAGCAACTTGCTCAGTCCCAAATCACGGACCGTATCTTCTTGTACAATCCCATCCCAAAGAAGAACATTGGAGAGCAGCTGCATTAATGAAGAAACAGAGAATATGTATACCTGGTGGCTGGAAGTGTGCTAAAACACAATATTACAAGTTTTATGTAAGATAAAGATTAAAAGACAATATTATGTCTATCCGATTTAAGTACTCAAAACCCAGGATTCACACTCTCCAAACTTACTGTCAGTTAACCACTAATAAGCTGCATATAGTAAATAACCTTATCAAGTAGGATAATTAATTTTACATCTGCATATGAACTGTACCCCAATATGTGTATATATGACCTCCTGTATTGGGTTTCTGTGGCAAGGTTTTGGTAGCAGGGGGCTGCAGGGGTGGCTTCTGTGAGAAGCTGCTAGAAGCTTCCCCCATGTCTGACAGAGCCAATACCAGCCGGCTCCAAGTCAGACCCGCTGCTGGCCAAGGCTGAGCCCATCAGTGACGGTGGTAGTGCCTCTGGGATAATGTATTCAAGAAGGGGAAAAAAACCTACACAACAAATTGCAGTCAGAGAGGAGTGACAACATGTGAGAGCACCAGCCCTGCAGACCCCCAGGTCAGTGCAGAAGGAGGGGAGGAGATGCTCCAGGCACCGGAGCAGAGATTCCCCTGCAGCCCGTGGGGAAGACCATGGTGAGGCAGGCTGTCCCCCTGCAGCCCAGGGAGGTCCACGGTGGAGCAGATCTCCACCTGCAGCCCAGGGAGGACCCCACGCCAGAGCAGGTGGGTTCCCGAAGGAGGCTGTGACCCCGTGGGAAGCCCGTGCTGGAGCAGGCTCCTGGCAGGACCTGTGGCCCCGTGGAGAGAGGAGCCCACGCTGGAGCAGGGGAAGAGTGTGAGGAGTCCTGAGGAGGAAGGAGTGGTAGAGACAATGTGTGATGAACTGACCCCAACCCCATTTCCCATCCCCCTGCACTGCTGGGGGGAGGAGGTAGAGAATTTGGGAGTTGAGCCCAGGAAGAAAGGAGGTGTGGGGGAAGGTGTTTTTAAGATTTGGTTTTATTTCTCACTACCCTACTCTGATTTGCTTGGCAACAAATTAAATTAATTTTTTTCCCCAAGTTGAATCTGTTTTGCCTGTGATGGTAACTGGTGAGCGATCTCTCCCTGCCCTCATCTCGACCCACCAGCCTTTTGTTATATTTTCTCTCCCCTGTCCAGCTGAGGAGGTGAGTGATAGAGCAGCTTTGGTGGGCACCTGGCATCCAACCAGGGTCAACCCACCACACCTCCAAAGCTGGGAAGAACATTTTACCCTTCTAACAGGTTAACAATTTGCTAAGGCCCAAGTAGAGAAGATGACTATGCTTTACACAGAAGAGCTAGCAGTCAAATCTGAAAGCATGAAACAAGGAAAGAGTATTAAGACACTCCCCCTACAAGAAATAGGGACCAAAACCAAGTGACATCCAATTCTAAGCAAACCATCAGAGAATCCAAGACAGAAGTAAAAAAAAAAGTTCCTACATCTGCTCAGGATAAGACTACACACAGTCCTTCATAACATGATGAGGTTGGTAGCCACCGTTCATAGCAGCACAAAGACATTTTTTGTAGTTGATATCAGTATTATGAGGTACTGAGAGTTTTCTTCTGTTGCCCCTATCACTATAAATCCTTACAATTGTTGTCATTTTTGAGTCTGATGCAAGAACATGATTATTTTTTCCCTTAACTCAGAACAGGTTAATTTTTAGGTAGCTGTTAACCTCAAGGTGTTTCACCCTCACAGACACAGCCTGCTGTCTTTGCACTCACCAGTCAAAAAGTACTCAAAAACCCACCTCCTTTTGCACTTTTCTCTGGAGTATCCGATGGGACACTTCCATCTAACTGCATGAGCGACTAAAACATAGATCAAAGGAAAAGGAGTGCTTCCACTGGCCAGCATTAATCAGGAAAGTACACAGTGTAGTAAACAAAGAGCATGTTTTGAGCTACACACTGTATCTACACTAGGCAAGTTAGGCAATACCAGGGTACAAACACTGAACTTCCATCACCTGTACTTGTACATTAGAAGAGTTCCTGGCTCACTTCTCACCCAAGCCACTTAGTATTCCTCCATACAGTTTCTGGGCATGGTTTAGAGGCCATTCCTAATAAGCATTGTGAAGATGGCAGCCTGTATTAAGAGACAGAGCTTAATAGCATGAGGGGGGGGCTGCACAATGGCAGTGGGTCTCAGTGCCACAGAGCAGTCTCAAGCACAGATGCGTTACACTAGCCTAAGTATTAAGTAGGTCCCAACAGTTTAACACAGACAAGATGCAGTACTATTTACCCTGGGGTGACTGAATTCACACCTCCACTCCAGAAAAAATGATGTGACAACTATTCAACAGATATACAGAGCAAGAACACTTTAAACTACTCTCCATTATCACCCCTTCAAAGATGACCACTGTGACAGTGAAGAAATCAAAAACTAAAAGGAGAAAACTTCAGTCTGCAGAGGAAAGCACCCAGGTCTGACTTCCAGGAAAACACAACACACAGTCCTAGAAGCTGGGATCAGAATCCCAAGTCTGCCTTGGTTTTTGCTAGGTGTCCCAATCCCTGGGGATTAAGCTCCCTCTTGCTTTCTCTTCATCTGTCCATGAAAGATTCCTGCACAGCAGCTCACCCCAGGAGCAGAAGTGGCAAGTCTTTTGCTAAACAGACCTCAACACATCCAACTTCCCAAGCTTTTCAACAGAAAGGAAGCTCTGCATCATGACAACGGGAAGCCTATGCAGGGCTAGGCTTCATGAATAGCTGGGGAACTGCAGTACGGTCTGGGATTTTAATGGGGTTTTATGCATTTAAGTCTCATCTTTAGTAAGAATCCAAATCTATTCCTAGAGGAAACACATCTTAAGTAGGAACTGAATCACAGGCATTCAGAAATCCCCAACTCAGCACCCCCAATAAAACTACACTGATGTGCTTATATGAACACACAGTAATTATATTCTACAATAATGGTTAGCATAACTAATACCATCATCTTATAAGGCAAACAGCCATTCTCTGTGACCGAGCTGGTCACATATTAGTCCCCTTTCTCCTCATTACCAGACCACGAAGGTCCTGTGCACCAAGTAGACAAACCAAATAGATTTCTTCTTCCCCTCCCTGTCAGCCTCAAAATTCCTGAGAGCCAGGCTGACTACTCCCCTCCTTACCGGCCCTGAAGGCCCCAGGCACCTGGCCAACTTTGTGGTGGTGACGACCCCATCACAGAACAGGGAAAAAGAACAGCACACAGAGCACTGTCTATGAAATCAAGCAGTTACAAGTCCTAAGGGGAACTTGCACCACAACTGCTGCTGCATAGTGAGACCCATAAGCCCCCTGGGTGGCCAGGGACACCTCTACTGTCCTCTGCTTCCTCTGCAGATGGAGTGACCCATATTCTTTTATGACTGTTGTATTATTGATACCGCAAGCCAAATGTTAAGATTTGACCCGATCTGCAGAGGGTCCAGGTGATTAGGAACCATAAGCTAAGCTGTGCTATAAATTGTGCTATGCTACTTATAAAATTGTGCTACACTGATTCTGATTATAAAAATCCTGTGCTACTCAGATCATAAAATACTGTGCTATGCTGATCATAAAATTCTGTTAAAAAAAACAATAAAGCTTTAATTGTACCTACAACTTAGTGCCATCATCATGCTGCCCAGGATCCCCAAAAGAACCTGTCTGTCCCCGTAGCATTGGGTGACGGTGACTAACTAGTATGATGTAAGGCCAACAGGCCTGGCTGACCCACTCAAGGAAAAAAAATGAACCAGCAAGAACAGATGGTCAGACCAAAGTATCTTGCAGAACATGTACCAGTTGGGTAAACAGAAAAAAAGCGTTCATTTATGGTTCATTCTTATATCATCACACGCAGGTTGCACAGAGAACACATCCTTCACCGAGAAAAATGGTTAACCATACTAATAAAAATGTATTAATCTCCCAGGACTAAGACTTGCCTGAAGATGTATTTCCTGACTGACTGCAAAGTATTTTTTCACTAAAAGGAATTTCAAATAAAAAATAGGTATATTTTCTCTACCTTAACAGCTGACCAAAACCGTCTTTCTTGAAATTTAGAACATAGTGATGATTTGTCTTCCACAGCACTGGTCATGGAAAGAAGAAAAAAGGTAAAATAAGGATTTATTTTTTGTTTGCTCTTAAAAGAAGATAAACTGACAATTGATCTCTTAGATACTGATGAATGTTAATTCTGACATTCTTTCAGCAGTGACAGCCACAATCAGAATAAACGTCTAGGGAAACAGCTGTTGATTTGAACCCATTATAATACAACTACTATGAAATAAGTTTCGATAAAATTAGCAGTTGGAAACACCTGTGTCTACGTATCATAGATTCGTAACAAACCAGCATTGCTTAGAACCAAACATCCTACACCAGCTTTAGCAAAGCTTCTCTCCTAGCTGTATCTTAACACCACATCTCCCAGACTCCTACTCAATCCCACCTTTGAAATAGTGCCCAGGAATAAGCATCAACAATATAAACCCTATTTTAGGAATGACAGAAGGAATCAGGGGACACACAGACATGACACCAGACCACCTAAACTAACACAGGCCCTCAGATATAAGTTGCTATACCAAAACCAGACTGTGGACCTCGTATACTGGAAAGCTTTTGGTTACAGAAGCAAAAAAAGCATTGAGTTACCCTTACTAGAAAGACTTCATAAACAGGAACTTTTCCTTCATAACCTTTCCAATAATAAAACAGTAGAATCATAGAATGGTTTGGGTCAGAAGGGACCTCAAAGATCATCTAGTTCCAACCCCCCCTGCCATAGGCAGGGACACTTTCCACTAGACCAGGTTGCTCAAAGCCCCATCCAACCTGGCCTTGAACACTTCCAGGGATGGGGCATCCACAGCCTCTCTGGGCAACCTGTTCCAGTGCCTCACCACCCTCACAGTGAAGAACATCCTTACACCTAATCTAAATCTATCCTTTTAATTTAAAGCCATTACCCTTACCCCTTGTCCTATCACTACATGCCTTTGTAAAAAATCCCTCTCCAGCTTTCTTGTAGACCCCCTTTAGGTACTGAAAGGCTGCTATAAAGTCTTTCTGAAGCCTTCTCCTCTCCAGGATAAACAACCCCAACTCTCTCAGCCTCTCTTCATAGCAGAGGTGCTCCAGCCCTCTGATCATCTTCATGGTCCTCCTCTGGACTCGCTCCAACAGGTCCATGTCCTTCTTGTGTTGGGGGCCCCAGAGCTGAATGCAGTACTCCAGGTGGGGTCTCACGAGAGTGGAAGGCATGCTTATTCCATTAGCTGTTAATGGATGTCTACAATATTTCATCTACATCTGTGGGGAAGAGGGGTACGGGAATTTAAAAAAAAGAAAAAAGCTTAAAAAAGTCCAAGTCAGCTTACCTTTTAGGATACAGAGGAATAAAGACATCTTCCTCTACAGATTTCTTCATTCTTAGGACAACCATGTTCATCAAATCCTGTTTAAAAAGAATTATTAATGTGTCCTCTGAAGAAAGACTTCATCTTCCATTTATAACAACTTCAATGGTTAATTTGCACATCTAGAACCACAAAATGCTAATTAGAGCTAAGTACAGTTGCCACTTGTATATAATACACACTGAGACCATGACTACATTAAAAACAGTAGACAAATCACAGCTGTAATTATCTATAGAATTAATCTAAAGGATTTTTTTTTTTTTAAAAGATTAAGTTATTTCCCCGAGACCTTTCTTTGCATATTAGCTTGCAAGGCAGCAGGAAAAATGTATAGATTAACAAAATAAGTTATGCACATAGGATCTCCATAAAAAGCTATGAAATTCTATGTAAAAAAAAATCACCATAGCTAGGGTAGCATGCGTTTTTAGGCAACATGCTTTTAGGTGCCATAGATTGCCACCTAGCTTTTTCTTTTTTATTTTTAAGCCTTTTTTATTTATTTATTTAAAGTTCTGGTTTACTTTACTTTCTGTACAAACGGTATCTTGGCTAAGGTCAGTTGTACCACTCGACTTCAAGGCATGGTTTCAGATGAGCAACCTTTGGAAGGCTCAGTTGGAAGGCATAAACATTTTATTAAAAATATTTCTTTTCATACTCAGGGCCTAAACATCCATCCCATTTCACCAGTTTTATACTAGATAAACCTCCAGATTTACATCAGAATAAAACCACAATCAGGCTGAAGAAGGGCATGCTGGAGTGACTATGTGTATAAAAGCAATTATTAAAAGATTGCTAAGATTACAAAGTAGTCTTTCTCCTAGCCAATTAATTAACCTTTGGGGATTTTCAAGTTTTAAAATTCTAGATCTACTTTATAAATAAAAGCTTAAGGAGTTGACTACTGGAGCATTATCAGCATTTAAAGCTCAAATTTTGAAAGATAACTAAATGCAAATCTAAAATTCTAACCATTGTTATTGCAGTGAAGCAAGATTAGACCTACAGTCAGATTCTTGATAGGTACAGGCAGAATTTTTCTAGGAACAGGAGCTAATTTCTGCCTCAAGAGTGTCCCATCTCCCATCATCTTTAATAACGAGAGCATCAAAGAGCTCTAAGTTTAACTGTTAAATCTTCTTAATATGGAGTGACAAAATAAACAAGTAATCAGAACCGAACGACTTCAGGACAATGTTCTAAGCGCCCATAGGAGCACGCACAGAAAGCACACACAGTGGATGAAGTTCCCCCTTCCCCAATACCACAGGAGCTTTTACCTTTTTTGCTTGAGTGCATTCACGTTTGGAAAGGACTCGTTTTTCAAAGATGTTATTGCAAAGCTGTACAAGGTTCTTTGTCTGTGAAGTAGATGAAGGATCCCACACACTCTTTACAAATGCTGAAAAAAAAAAAATTTATTGCATTCACAGTATGCAAGTAGCTATCCACTCTAGTTTCAAGGCCTTACAATATAACAGAAGTAAACATACAAAAAGCTAAGCCTCTCACAATAATCTTAAAAAGAGGCTACCTTAGCTTCACTCGGTGGAACCATGTAATCGCTACATCTTGGAGCACCATTATATAACTAACATTATTTGATAGCTATCACTTTTATTTAAGGTTTCGTTGCCTAGTTGCAGTGAACATTTTCAAGACAATCTTACTATACCTGTAATTTTTGGAAGAATAGTTTTTTCAATCACTCTAGGCAAAACTTCTTGATCAGTATCATCATCCCTTTTTGATTCAGATACATTTTTGGCATCACTGAATTCTTCTATTGCTCTGCACCAGGGCATCTCTTCCAACTCTGTAAAATTCTGCTGAAAGATCATTCCTGTTAGTTGTTCAGCTGGTCAGGATTAAAAGAAGAGCTCCATCCAATGATACCACAGATTCCCACTTAATTTCAGATCCACCTTCACCACTGAACAGGCCAAACGAGCAAATCACAAACACTAGATTTAAAGCTATAATTTAAAAGGTGGGATTGTTAAAGTGTCTTCAAAGAACTCAGGAGAAGAATTGTTTTTACAGGGGGTGTTGGAAAAGGGCCTGGAGGTAGGGGGAAAGAAGAAAGTTAACAAGATTCCAACCACATGCTTCAAGTTCTGAGACCAATACAGTATCTTTCTATTCATTTCTAATACACTGTGCTATACATAGAAAAAACATCTCATTTTTCATATTAATACATAATACACCACACATACAATTTTTGAAGAAAACAAAGTCAGCTGATGCACCTACCTCAAGAGGATTCCAATTTATTAACTGAACTCTGATCAATGGATTTAATAGTTTAGGCAGGCAGAAACTGATATAAGCATCACAGTAAGAGTCAGGAAACTTCTCTTTCCATTCCTGGAATTTCAACAGGATTTTTCTGATGTCACAAAAATCTGCATGTACATCTTCAAAGACCTTCCTACTATCCTCTAAAAGGTTATCTATGGATAATATTCATTGGGAATAAAAAGAAACAGTCACAGAACTTAGAGGCATAAGCTGAAGAGTTTATGTATCTATAGGACATAAGAAATAGCTGTATGATAATGGCATTTGTAATTTATCTTTGACACACCTGACACTGAAATGGGTTTTAAAACTGGCTCCCTGGAAAACCCAGTTTCAGAAAAAAATACTGTCAGAAGACCAAAAAAGGCAAGTTTCCTCATGGTCTATTCCACAGTTTTATACAACCACTATGTTTCAAACTTTATACCACAGTGATAAAATTTCAGACATGAAAACCCTGCTGCTGTTATCTGGAGAAAAGGTATTATGCATTTCCCTGCTCCTCTTCATCCATTCATTCAAGGTAATTAAAACGCCAGCCTTTAATTCACTTTATCTTTAGAAAACAATGATTATATAAAACACATTGTAGCATTGGATTGAGTACTGTCAGATCAGCTTTGGCATAATCTAAAAGAGCTTACTTCTAGTTGAAACAGTCATGCGTAATGCCACCACCACATAATTCATACCAAAAGAAATCTACAACCATACACCTATTCTTCCCAAGTCATTAGTCAGAATTGCCTGAATGCATCTTGTCTACAGTGTGTAACTAAGAATATGTAAGTCAAACGAAGTATTTCTTCACCTTTCCTAAAAAAAAAAAAAAAATTTAAAAATATCAGAAAGAGTTTTTTTTCTAGGACATCACAGTAAGACTGTCAACAACCTTTGCTCTTCTGGAACTCGGTCACCTCTGACGGAGTCAGCTCATCGTCACTTGACATGCCTTCATGGTGATCAGCTTCTCCTGAACACTCTCTCATTTGCCGTCTGCAAGTCCTGTATTTTGTAATGAACTCAGATGAGTTATCCTCTCCCATGTATGCAGAAGGAAGCTTAATGAAAAATAATCCGACTTCAAAAAACGTACTTAAAGCAAGTTGCGAGAGCAACAGCCTAAGGAAAGGCAATGAGGGAGCAATAGTAATTATGTAACTAAAAGCACACAAACTGTGAAAGGACAGGGAGATTTGGGAAATGACATAAAAGAGGTTAAAGCGCCATCTCTATCTCCCCTATGAACCATGTAATAACCTTCACTTCACCTCATTCCCACTGATGAGGCTAATAACTCATCCCACCTGGAACACCAAACATCTAGCACAGTACTGGATGCTGCCTCTGACAGTTTTAGTGTATAGTAAACTACTGAGCTCTTGGCCTTTGTCATCTCAGTTCTGGAGTACTTGTGCAACAACCCACATAAAAATTGTGATAGCACCCAAGTGCCAGTTGGGCTCAAAAAACTATTGCCATGACACCAAGAATCATAACAGACTGCAAAATCAATAGCTTGCATCTATGCCACAGGAAAATGATATATGATATGAAAGTGATATTGCATAAATACATTTTTAGGGTTATTTACATCAATTAGCATTAAAGGTTAACTGCTTCAAGTGGAAGTTCTTATACAGTTTTTTATTTAAGTTCCAAGGTTCTTGCTGCTTCAAAGTACAGTTATGAGTTAAGGCACTAATGCAAGTGTAAAACTTTCAAAGCTCCCAATAACTTAAAAAAAAAAAATCGGTACCAATCTCTGAACACTATAATATCAAAATATCTAAAATGTAGTATGTCTGACCTACATTGATAGCAGAGTAGGGGTAGATGTTGCTTTGCTTCACTCACCACCACCACCACCCCCCCAGCGGCAACAATACCGCCTATTTTTGCCATCTATACAATAATACAAAAATATATTTCTGTTCAAGGTCATAGTATTATTTATTAAAACAGGAGGGAAAAAGCTCCCCTCATACAGTTTTGCTTCACTTAAAGACTTGTTAATTTAAAATAACAAGACCTATTAGCTTTCAGATTCAAATCAACATGAAGAGAATTACATTAACAAATAATGGTTTCCAAGTACTTCAAGTTTTGGAAAGCAAATACATACTTCTCATGTAATCTCATTTAGTAATCCTACAGGCTTACATTCGTCACTGCATAAATGACAGGAAGTCAGTACACAGTACATTAGTTAAGTGCACCTGTATGTAATAGTTACCTTCGATGTTCACACATTTCCAGCAGCTGTGCCTTCTCATCATCTTCCAATCCACCATTAGCTGGTTTGTCATTCCCACCTATCAGAAGACAGAAACAGTCAAAAATAAAATGGTATGATTTTAAAGTTCCTATTTTTTCAAACAGGAAACACACATTCTCCTTCTACTGTTCTTCATTTGGAAAACAGCCAAAGAAAAATCAAACCTCCTAATCAAAACTCTAACAGTCTCCAGAGTAACACACAGTAGATATTACTTGTTAACCGCATATAGTCAGATGTGGTTGTTCCCTTATAGCAGTTGATGAAAAGGTGAGTTTGATGACATTCCAGCGACTGCGTCCTAATCCTGGAAAAGGAGCTTAGTGCCTGCCACAACAGGTTCTCTAGCAGTGTGAAAGGCAAGCACAGGGACCTAACTTTGTCCTGCATATCAAAAATGAAACCTTGTAATAAATTAGAATAACTTTTGAGGTTTGGTTCCAACACTGTAGTGGAAGTTAAATCCCTAATTTACACTAGTCAAAATCATTGCATTTCGATTTCAAGACTAGTCAGCTCCCCACTGCCTCCTGTTATCTGAGTGGTCACCGACTGTGTGTCCACAATTACCCCTACTCTGATTCTTGAGTCCAACACAGAAGTAGAAACTAGAAGCATTTTCTAGTTGGGCCATTCATCTGTAGTACTATTAGCTGGCTGATATGTGCACAACGTGCCTAAAAAAGTGTACTACTACTTAAGTATTATCATGTAAGAAAAAACAGCCTTTCCACTATATTAAATACAACTAGGAACATAAAAAACAATTAAAAGTGCTGTTAAACATGCAAGTACAGTCTCCTTTGTAATGAGCTAGAAGTAAAATCATTTCAATGGCAACTATTATTATGGCATTACCCTTTTCTTAACACCTGCTGTCAATCTGCTACACCATTTTACAAAAATCATAGAGGCTGATAGCTTTCTCTAATCAACAGTTTATCCTGTGTAGTGAGAAGACTGAACCCATGTGATTAGTAGTTACCAGAAACTGGTGCATCTGGCCTCCATCTGGTCCCAGCAGCTCCAAGCATATTGCTCTTAGCTTTGCCTAAACAGTTTTAAAGGGTTTGGTTTTGGAGGTTGGGTTTCTTTTAAAGAGCAGCAGCTAAAGATTCACACAGCATACAAACAATACATTGGTGTGGAAAAAAAAAATATGAAATGAGAAAGTCGTAATACTTTTTCCTACACAGACAAAAAAAAAATTGTTTTTGATAAAACCCTTACACAAAGATGTTTCTTTCTTCATGTCCTTCCCTTCACGTGTCACCTCCTAGTATGAAATCTCCATTCTAAGCACACACACAGCCTTAAAGACTCTCATTTAAGCACAATGTTGCCAAGTAAACACACTGCTTTTTCATATATTCACAAAATCACAGAATCCTACATCGCAAGCTTTCTCCCACTTAAGACCTACTAGAACACCAACTACACATTTATTTTTAAATATTGATGGCAAATTGATGACTTGAATAACTCAAAATTAACAAAGTATTTGATCATGTTATGTTCACTGTTAAACCAGAGAAAAATAACATCATGGACCTTACTGAGGTGAGGATTCCAACTGAGGTATAGCATAACATGGCTACTGACAAAAGGGGAAAGGAGGTCAAAGGTGAGAATAAAATACTTCACCCAAAAAAAGTAATTGTATATTTCTGCTCGAAAAGTAAATGTTTCAATAAGAAAATAACTTTTAACTTCATACTAACTTGTCAGATGCTGAATATAAGCAGATTCATTTTTCAGCTCATCTTGCCTTCGTTTCAATACCATCATAGCTCGTTTCTGAAGAAGTCCATGTACAGCCAATTCTAGCTCATTAATGTATTTCAGCTGAAATACAATAAACAGCAACCAGATTTTCAATCAAATAAAATGCAAAAAGAACAAACAAAAAACAGTTTTCAGTACTTGGTTAGAAACAAAGTATTACAGACTGAAAAGTACGTTTGGAGTCATTGGAATTTGTCAGACTGTTTTGTAAGACTGAAAAACACAAACTAAATGCCAGTTGCTCATCATGGGACTACCCAAGACTTCATACAAAAGTGTTCAATCAGACACTATTTGTGTACTTAATTAGCTTTCAGTTTGCTCTTGAGCCACTAGCCATTGAAGAAAATCTATTCATTAATTCTCCTTACAGTTACATAAAGAGGGGTAATGGGTACAAGTTACCCCTGGGGACGTTGCAGTTGGACCCAAGAGGAAAGTTTTTCACAGTGAGAACAATCAGCCATTGGAATAATCTCCCCAAGGAAGTGGTGGATTCCCCAACATTGGACACTTTTAAGATTCAGCTGGACAGGGTGCTGGGCCATCTTGTCTAGACAATGCTTTTTGCCAAGAACGGTTGGACCACATGATCCTTGAGGTCCCTTCCAACCTGGTATTCTACAATCGATTCTATGAACTGCAATACAATCAAGTGACATAAATTAGATTTCATAGCACTATCTATAGAGGATAACAGCAGTTTACTTTCACTGAGGCCAAACTTTAGGCAGCTCCTCCCCTTTTTTAAATACACAATGTTTGCAGTTCAGGAAACATGCAGCTGATAACAGACAAATTCTCACACAGCTCTGCTAACTCAATCTCGGCTCAAACCTAACGTGAAATCCTTACTACCTCTGTTACATGACCTTAAGTAAAGACATTTAGAGAGATCTCAAAAGTGAATTTAAGCGCCATCTCTCATTCAACTTCAACACACTCTAGTTACTAGACCTCCAGAAAACTCCCTCCAATAACATTTTGTTTTCATCCAACAGAACATAGTGAGACCATAGCTTAAGTTGGTACACCTATACCAGCTCGATCGTCACTTTAGGTCACAGTGAGGGTTGATTTGTTTTCCCTACATTAAAATTTCTGATAGAACTGATTTTTAATTGAGTGACTTCCTTCATCATTTCCAAACAAAAAACCCTAATCTCTTGTTGACAGAATGCACGTTTATCATCTAAAAAAAAAAAAAAAAAGGAAGAGGAAGATATACATACCTTTTCATTCAAACAGTTTATCAAGTTTTCTACATATGTTTTCATGGCTCTGTAGAATTTGTAATTCAGAGCTGCATCCGAAGACTTCTCTAACTCCTGGACAGTAATTTTTGAACTTTCGATGTCCTCTATATATTTTTCATACTCCCTCTGGTGGGCACGGTGTACATCCTGTAATGACATTATCCTAAAAAAGAGAAACCCAGTCAACTAAAACTATTGCTGTTGTGGTTTAACCCCAGCTAGCCACTAAGCACCATGCAGCCGCTCACTCACTCTTCCCCCCCAACCCCACCCAGTGGGATGGGGGAGACAATTGGAAGGAAAAAGGTAAAACTCATGGGTTGAGATAAGAACAGTTTAATAGAACAGAAAGGAAGAAAATAATAATGATAACAATAATAAAATTACAATAACAATAATAAAAGGATTGGAACATACAAAACAAGTGATGCACAATGCAATTGATCACCACTCACTGACCAATGCCCAGTTAGTTCCCCATCAGCGATTTGCCTCTCCCGGCCAACTCCCCCCAGTTTATATACTGGGCATGACATCACACGGTATGGAATACCCCGTTGGCCAGTTTGGGTCAGCTGCCCTGGCTCTGTCCCCCCCCCAGCTTCTTGTGCCCCTCCAGCCTTCTTGCTGGCTGGGCATGAGAAGCTGAAAAATCCTTGACTTGGTATAAACACTACTCAGCAACACTAAAAACATCAGTGTGTTATCAACATTCTTCTCATACTAAATCCAAAACATAACACTATACCAGCTACTAGAAAGAAAATTAACTCTATCCCAGCCGAAACCAGGACAATTGCCAAAATAGCAGTTGATACATTCCAAAACATTTTTCCCACTATAATCACATACAAAATCTTTGCCTGTGCTAATAATAGCACTTGCATTTCAGCTAATAAGTGTTGAAACATTTACCCATGCCAACGTTTGCAGAAGTAAGGGGCGTGGACAAGCATCATGCTTTGGATACTCAAATGTCACTTATGGTGCTAGTTTTGAAAGCACCACTAACAATTTACCTAGATCTCTCAATACACCATGCTTCCCAAAAACATAAAAAGCCAAATTTTGTGATATCACATTAAATGGATTCTACCCAACATGATCTGGATAAAACTTCAGCTCATGCCAGTATGTCCATACCAGTTTAGTTTAAGTTGCATGGATAGGAGCAACTGTAAGCATTCAACATGTGTTCACTACTAAATACAAACCAACTAAGGACTCTTGCTGCTAGTAGGTGATAAAACCCAGGAACCTATGTCTATAGCTGTCACTATTAGGTAGGTAGCACAGGAACATTTACATATGTTACAACTCTGCTTCCTCTTGCCCCCCCCCCCCTTCCTTCCTTCCATATCCCAAGTGATTGCTCAGCTTGAGCAAGCCTGTAACAGAACCGAGGAACAGACTTATTTCACTTCCCTGAAGGAAACACTTCGCAATGAAAATAATTGAACTAAGCTATTGTTCTCTACTCTGCTAGAAGTTAAAAAAAAAAAAAAAAAGCAGCTATTTCAGCATTTAGCATGTTAACCACATCTATAAAGTTCACATCAACCAGGGTCCCCCTCCCCTTCTTGCTATTTTCCAGGTAGGTTTCCCACTTTTGATAGCTTTATTCTCATTTTTCTTCTTTGATTCTGTATGTAAATTCCTACTTCATTTAACTCATTCCTTTCAGGTGATTATGGCAAAGAAAGCATACAATTCCACAAAAATATTTAATCCAATTTAGTTGCAATTGTCTAAACAAGCAGGTCAATGATGGCCTGTACAAAGCAAAGCATGTACAGAGAGAGCTGGGTACAAGCCCATAGCACATATTTATGTTTCAGCTGTATAATGTTACTTGTCTAAACTTATCTGAACAGCTGCTTCCCAGTGGTCTGAGAGATGACAGGGGATGGCTTACCTTAGGATGCCTGACCCCAGCTGTCCTTCTCACACACCCTCTTGGAGGTTCCCACCTCCAACCCAGGACACTTCAGCTGCCCATACGACAGCTGCTGAACTGCTAAAGAAAAGTCACGGCCTGGCACACAACTAAAGAAAAAAAACAAGGCAGGTTCTAGTTTGCCTAAACAGGCTGTAGAGAATTTACTCCTGCTTTAGGAAATACTGAGCTATTTTTGCAGCTGGTATAAGAACCACAGTAAGAGGGCTAGGATTGCCAGCTCCATCTGCCTCAGTTGAAGTTTTGCTTGCTGGGCAAACATAACACTGAACCAATGCTCCTGCCAAAAACTAGCAAGCATAAAAAGCTGCTGCCATTTAAATGAACTTACTCTCTAAAGTTCTAGTTGATAAAACACTCTTGAAAAGTCCAAATGCTCCCCTACAACAAAGCATTGCCAAGTAAAGAAAAAAATTTGTAGTACTCTACCAGACATCATAACAGGCACATTACACATGAAATAACAAGCCCAAAATCCTCCAACACTCCGGAAAAAAGAATAAGACTTCAAAGCTGTCATCTCTCATTCTGTGACAAAAAACTCAGACAACTCAAACATTAAGTTGATAAGAGCAGGATTTACCTTTCAGTTAGTCGCTTCTTCACAATTTCCAAGTTCACAGGTGGTAGAGAAACAGAGGGATCAAACTTTGGTTTAGCTGGTTGAGATTTATGCAGGGAAGCATCATCATAAGTTTCCTGCAAGAATTTTAAGTTTTAATTTTTAATACACCAGTTACACAAGTTTTCCCTCTGCAGCTCTACAGATCAACAAGATGTATCATTCGAATATACAAGGCATATGATATAAAGATATGTTTTTTAATCATCAAATTAAGTACAGAAAATGTTGTACAGAAAAAGACAAAAGCAAGGAAAACTGGAAGTATAAAAAACTGCGTACATATGTTGTATAAAAACATACAGTGCGTACACATATAAACAGCACAAAGTAGTCCGTAACTTAGGGTACGCTTAAATTGCTGTCTTGGTCTGAAAATATTAATAGCTTTCAGTAACGCATAATGCTTCTATACTAACAGCTGAGACTTCACTAGTATCAAGATTCTAAATATAAAATGTAGAAATAAACTACAGCCAAGTGGTGATGGTAATATCTGTTTTTACTCATATCTTGCTTTTTTAAAACTATTTGAATATATTTATGATAAATTGTTTGCCATCTATTAGTTATTTAATATTCTATTTTCTCATAGTAAGCTTTCTGATTTCACCCCCCCCAATAAATATGAATGCTACCTTCTGACAAAGCCAGTGGCCAAGACAGGTTTTTCACTCTGACAACTCAGCTTAACTGTAATCGTAACTAAAAAAGGATTCCACTGAGTTTTAGCTTATAAATTAACAGACACTTTGTATTCTAAAACAGTAGAAGTTTGTATATTAAAATCTAGCCAAAACACAATCAGTTGAAGCAATCAAGATCACGACTAATAAGGTCTGCTACTACAAATTGTTGCAGTTCCCTGAACAGCAGAAATTAATATTTTCCAGAAACAAGTAGAATACGAGGACCTAAGAACACCAATCATACTGGATTTGAAATTCAGCAGCAGAAAGATGTAACTTTCTCCCAGTCCTCTACCTACTCCTGTTTAATGGGCAAAAATTTCTACAATTGTCTATTCTGACATAAAGAACTGGTTATTCAGATTTTCCTAGTCTGTTCCAGAGTAGGTGATTCAAGCCAGAAACAAAACTTCTAGCTCATCAGAAAATACACCGTTTATTTTTGCTAATTATTTACCAGGAAAAAAAAAAAAGACAGAATTCTGCTGAACTGTGAAAAGAGCTCTCAGATTGCCACCCAACAGAAGTTTAGCATAATAAAAGAGTAATTTTTACTTCCCGACCTTTTAACATTTGTATTATTTGCATGCTCTTGCTTTCAAGATTCCTTGGACAGCAGCAAAGAAATCAGGGTTCAGAATTTTATTCTCTGCTTTTCACAGTTTTCCATCACATACAGGTATCTGCCTTTGAGGTAGACAACAATACCCTGTTTCTCAACAGCTAGACAGATGTTACAAATTTTCATTATCATCTTCCCATATTTCGAAGCAACTTTTCCATGAAGAATCAGGGTATAACTTCCTAAAATGCTCTCTAATGAGAGGGTAGATAAGAGATATGACAGTACTCCAGACAAGCTCTATTGCCTATGAGCAAAAAGCAACTACCAGTGGTTAGGAAAGCATATGTCACCTGAGAGACTTTAACGGCTTTCTTTATTTGCTGTTCTTCCCACTTCATTTGTGCTTCCTCTTCACTTGATTCATCAGAGACTGGAAGTTAAAACAATTGTTACTAGATGCAATTACATCCTTTATTTTTCCCCTGCCACGTTCTTCTCCCTCTAAAGCAACAATGGTTCTCCCAAACATTACTGGGAAGCAATACACAAAAAATAGCAGATGAAAAACCTGCAGATGGGGGACTTCCAAACTGAAAGACAAGGAAGGCTTGGAAACAGCTAGTGGGATTTGAAGAATTCACACCAATATTAATTTCCCCAACTTACTGTTTCTCAGACAATTACTACTGCAGTACAAGGAGCACAAACATCTCCCTTTTATGTCTCAAAGCAAAGCTGTGTATAACACATGTAAATAAGAGTGTAAGTAAAGACTGTAACACAGTGAGTGACATTATACACAGCAAATCCTTGAGTGTTCCAAAACATACACTCTACTATAGATACAAAAATATCTCATTAGAATTAATCAGAATTGCAGAATCAGCTCATAGTTATGCATTCCTTATAATCCTTACTCAAATAAAGTAAACCAGTGCTTCATAAACAAAACTATAAACAGCTATAGGAGGATAAAAGCAATGGAAAAGCCAGATATGCTTTGCATGCAATAGGTTTGTTTACTTCTGAAGGGCTGTGTTGTTGGGGATTTTTCTCCTTTTTCAAGAACAGTCATAACATCAATGTAGGGAGAGCACTCGGAAGACCGGACCAGAAGCAGGCGGCAGGATTTACAGCAACTTTATTCACATTAAATACTGTGCCTCCTACAAGGCAAATTTTTGTAGTCAACAAGGCCAAAAATAATTTTTTAAATGTTTCTCAAAGCATCCTGCACCACATTTGTGACACCTAAACCAGGTTAATGTCCCATATAAACCTCAAGCACAAGCTGTAGAGCCTTTTGCCAAGACCCTTGAGAAGCAAAGCCTTGCGCTGCACTCACTCTTTACTGGACAAGTCCCACATTCTTCCAGACACCAGTAAAACAAAACCACAACCCCTGGGAGAAATGGCACAAACTCACCCATGTGTTCAGTCATCCTCTGCCTAAGAGTTCTCATTTTAGGAACAAAATTGAGATTCTTCATATCAGACTCATCTTCACTCTCTAAATCACTGGTTTCTCTTCTCCAAGAGACCTGGTGACTGTTTGAAACATCCAGGGGAAGATAATCGGCCCGTGTCCTGGCTAAGTGACGTTTCCTCCGAGCAGCCTCAATACAGGCTGCACTGGGGATATTACCTGCATTGAAGAGAAAGAAAAGTTTAAACAAAAGACTAAAAGCAACACTCTGTATCACTCCTAATGTCAATAATCACCACTGTTCAGGATCACTGTACAATTCTGAATATAGGACACAAGATGTTTTTCTACTATGTTTACCATGTTGAATATAAGGAGATGGAAAAGCATCTTTAAAAAGTGGCTCTCAGTCTAAAAACAAAGCTCAGACTTTTTTCTTTTAAAGAAATTGCTGTTAGCCCATCCTCCTTTTTTCCATCTCCCCAAAAGATCAGGGTTACTAAATTTATTGAGTTTACAAAGGAATCCCAAGTTTACAAGTCAGCACAAGTGAGGTTATATTTTAATCTCATGAAGGAAATTACACATCGTTAAACAGGAATTTTTTGCTGCCTTTCTTCTGAAACCAAGGGTCATAATTTCTGATCCATTTCCAAAATTAACACAGAAATACAACAAACATCTGCAAGCAAAAATATTGGGGAACCATCACTATTCTTTCAGAAGAAGGGTAACCCTGACTCACCACAAACGAGATGCCTACACGTTATGTGATTTAAGCTGAGTGGGATTCATCTCACCTATCTTGTCATGTACTTCAAAGACTGTTGTAAAATAACTTCCTTTAAAAAAACAATCCAGGAAACTAACCTGGTGATAAATCCTTCCTTCTTTGTGGAGAGCTGGATTCATTTTCAGAGTCTGAGCTGTTGTGGTCCTCACTTAGTGAAGAATAACTTTCATCTTTCTTCTCCCCCTCTTCTTCAAGAGTGCCTTTGGTGTTGCCAGTTCTAAGCGCCAACTGACAGATTTCTGTATTAGGGAAAAAAAAGTAAGATTCGTGATTTTAGTTTCAGCAGCTGGAATGTGATGTGCCATAACTGGTAACTATCTACACCTTGCTGCAGCAAAGACTGGTCACTTCTTTATCTCCACCTGTCCTCATCAAAACACATAAAATTTTCTGACACTCCAAGACAGTAAATTACAAGCCAGTTCTTGTCTCGAATCAAAGCATCTGTGATAGTCCTTAAACTAGTATGTCCTTCTGAGAGCACATTTACATGCACAAAAGCAATGACATGAGCTCCCGGATAACAACAGATTAACATCCTGATAGTTCACAGCATGTTTGGATTCATCTCCCTTGACTCTATAAACTGTATTTAGAAAGCCCTTTTTTTTTTTTAAGCATTAACAATGAGGGAGTCCTTATTTAAACTATAAAAGTTTATGTATGTCGTCTCCGATTATCTTTGAATTCTTTAAAAACATTGATTTCTCTTCACCTGCCACTACATCTTCAGTAAATTAGATTACTGAACAAAAGAATGTGCCACCTGTTAGAGTATGAGGTATACTTTTATAAGAAGTTACTAAGAAAATTTACCATCTCATCTCAATCACAATCTCGAAGGGAAATATTTCTCAATCTAATTTATTTTTATCTAACAGTAGCAATTAGGGTATATCTGTGAATTGACAAAGATGTCAAAAGCAGAATAGAGGGGAAGAGAACTTTTAGAGACACTGTTTATAAAACACACAAACCCCAAATAACCCAAGAGGAAACCTACTACAGTTCAATGAGACTAGGAATACTACCAGAACAATCAAGGCTATTGACTGTATTCAATTAAAATATTTAAATGCTGTAATAGCACACAGTTTAATAACACAAAGTTTGAGGTTTACATTACATTTTATCAAACAAAATCCTACCAAGCTCACATTTTCTCTCAATGCAAATACTCAGATCAAACTGCAATCTGATAGCAATAAGCAGTGGATAGTTGCCACACAGTTTGAAAGGTATGATGCTGAGGTATGAATTTATCATAAGTTTATTAATTCTGATGTACTACTGGGGTTCTGCATACCCAAGTCTTCTCAAGAACAGCCTCCAAGTTCTGGTACTGTTTTGCCAAGGTCATACGGAAAATAATTTCAGTACAAATACATTAAAATTGTAAACCTGTAACGTAACATTATAAGTATAATCCCGGGTTCAATTAACAAGTAAAAAACATCTAACGGCAGTATTTGTACATCACTCTTCATTTACTGATTTTGTAATATATTTTCATGTAAGTATTCCATAAAACATTTAACTGAAAAAAGTACTTACTTTTGCTTTCTTCAGTTTCTGTCTGTGCAGGCAGCAGGCTTTCCTTCTTTTGAATTCTAAAGGTCACTTCATTGAAGGATGGTTTTTTGATTTTAAAAAATTCTTCATCACCTATCCCGATAAAACAAAATGATTCCGAATAACATAAACAAAGACAGCAGTATATATGCATATATATATTACCTATAAAGTGCACGTAACCCCCTGTGTGTGCGCAGCGTATTTTTTGAAGTTCTAGCTGCATTAAGTCTAACTAGTTCTATGGCTTTATCACTCAAGATCCATCACCTCTTAATAAAAAAACATGCAGCTCAGCCTCCTCAATACAACAACACTGTACTGTTGAAACATACCGTTTCTCTGCAGTCTGTGTCCATCACAAAGTGACTCCTGTAAGCTGCCCTGACCCGCCTTGTGTCATGAGCCACAAAAGCGACAGCCCAGGAAGAGTTAATTAAACATCTAAGTTTCAGTTATTTAAGCCTAGTTAGCCGTGGAAACACAGACAGTTTTCTCCGGTTTTCTCTGCTCTAAGAAGCTTTCAGAAGCTTCCCAGCCAAAAGCACACGGACATGTATCATCTTCAAAGTGCTTTTATACGCCTTTCTGCTACAAACCCTCACAACAGCCCTATCCATGACACGGTATTCCTATTTTTGGTCACAAAGAGCCATAAAGGTGACCTGTGGCTCCCCGGGTCACCAGCCCGGGGCTCAGGCAGGCAGGACCCCCCCCCACCGTGCGCGGGGTGCGGAGGAGCAGCCTGTTCCTCCAAGCTCCCAGCCTGGCTGTTCCTCCCGGAGCCCCCGGCGCTGGCAGGGTACCGGCTGCCACCCCGGGGCGGGTGAGGCTCCGCCGGAGCCGGGGGACGCCGCCGAACCCCTTACCTTCCCGCTCCTCCTCACTACCGAAGCTCAGCAGCACTTTTCCCCCCCGCGCCGGCCCCGTTCCGGCGAGGCGCGGCCCTCGGCCGGTGGCTGCCCTTCCGCTCTCTTCCCGGTCCCCGGGGCTGCCCGCCGCCTCCTCTGGGGGCCGCGGCCCCTCCGCGGCGGCGGCCGCCCCGGCCCCCTCAGGGGACGCGGCGGCACTGCCGGGATGCCCCCCCTCGCCCTCCTCAGGCTCCGCTTCCCGCTCGGAGCCAGGGCCGGGGGCTGCCGGCGGCGAGGAAGGGGGGGCGGCGGCAACGACCGGCTCCGGCTCCTCATCGCTGCTGCCGCTGGAGGCGGCGCGCCGCCGGCCGCGGAAATTGCGCGGGGGCCGCCGGAACATTCCGCTCAGCGAAGGGGCCGCGCAGCGCCCGCGCACACCGCCTCACCAGCGCGCATGCGCGACGACGCCAAAACTCCGCCTCCGCCCCGCGCAAACCCCGCCCCGCGGCGCAGACCCGCCTCTCCTCGCCTCGTCCCGCCCGGAGCCGGGGCGGGGCAGGGGGAAGAGCTGTCCAATGAGGGCGAGGGGGCGTGTCCCGCGTGTAACCGTCGGGGAGCCGGAGGGTGGGCGGGAGCGGGTGCTGTGAGGGGCTGAGGGGAACGGGGGAAGTGTCCCGGAGGTAGGAAGTAGAAGGCGTTTTGCTGGTAATTAATTGATCGCTGACGCGCGAAAATTAAATTTCTTTGAAGGGCCGTGGGCCTGTTTGTGGCAGGGGCTGCCGGCGGTGGGCGCTTCCCCTGCTTGGTGCTAGGGCGTCAAAAACTTACCCGGTTTTGTTATTACATGTAAAATTTATGATAGTTTATAAATAACTTAAGATAAATTGCAAATAATGTCCAATGATAATAACTATCTATTTAATAATGACTATTCATACATAAACTTTTTTATAATTATTATACATTATGTAAATTAATATGTGAATATATAATTACTAATGCATAATTATTAATAAATAAAATAGCTATTTCAGCATTATTAATAATACAAACTAATAATAAATATACTTTATAATAATACATTGTTATGAATATGAAGTTTATTCCGTAACTTGTCAAAAACTAATCGCACGTTTTTATTCCTTTTCTTTAGGTTTAGCTCGCTGAAGGAGTCAGGCAGGTGCCAGCACTGGTGCGAGGGGAGTAGAACATATGGCTGGGAACAGAAGGAAGGTGGGATTGTGGCAAGTGATCACTTAAATTGCTTTGCATGTTGAAGTGTTGTGCTGTAGCTTGTACCAGGCTTTCATTTCTGCGGTGCTGGCTTGAGCTATGTGTGGTGGGCTATGTGGAAACAAAGCACATCCAGCTTCAAATGAAACCATGACAGCTACACAGAGCAAGTCCTTCAAGTAAGGCCTTTGTGCCGCTCAAGAAATAACCAAAAATAGCGGATGTTTGAAATGTTCTTGCTTAAATTGCTCCACCTTTCTGTCTTTCATTTGTAAGATGAAGATACTAATATTAACTTGCCTCAGGAATCTTGTGAAGAGAAAGCTGCATTTGTGAAGCACCCATGACAGTAAGAACAACATAAAAACCCAAGAGAAAAATAACTAAAATATATTTCTACTCAGTAGTGGTTCTGAATGGTGTGTATTAAATAAAGCCCAAGGCTATACAATGAATAATGAGGATTATAAAAACTTTAAAGTAACAATTCAATAAGCACCATTCATCTTGCAAGCATTATTCATCTTATGCACTGAAAAAGGTTGGGGGTCTGGTGAGAAAATAAAGTAGTTCTGCAAGCACTGGAACTAAACTTTTCTGTGGATTTGTGCCTTAAATTGACTTATTGCGAGGTCTGATTCAAAGCTGCTTTATCGCTGTGGAATTTATATGTGCTTTCCCTGCGTAGTTTCTCTGACGGAGGGTGAAGTCAAGGAGGATAGCCTGGGGATGCAGGGGTATATTAAGTTTCTCCATTGTAACCTGGACAATGCAGAGTTTGATTGACGTGGAATAATGCCAATGAAGTTACTTGTTTCTTGTTTACCACTCCAGGACTGATGAAGACTTCATGATGCTAAACAAAGATCTTGTGAGTTTTACGAGGAACCTATTGTTATTCTGACATCCTTATAACAGTGACAAAGCTCCTTTCCTTTGCTGCGACACTGTGTTAGAGTTTCCTCTCTTTCATCTGATTTTAAATCCTCTCGGTCTAGTGAGTGCTACTTAGGCAGGACTGAGCTGGGTCCTTGTAAGACAAAATGGTCCTGGAATTCAGTGTGGCAGAAACATGGGACACAACTGTTGTACACTTGGTATATCTAGCAGGTTGAAACTACCATGTTTGCAGCTGTCACTCCAGTTAATATGCACGCTAAGTGCCAAGATACTCATCTAGGCGGTGACATCCAATCAAGATGATCCCAGTGCAGAAGAGGAAAAGCAAATTCGACTGCAGCAATGCAGCATAGTATCTCTTTGGAAGGACTGCCAGTGCCAAGTGCCAATGGATTTTTTTTTTTTTATTAGGCAGTAAAAGCCCCTTTCCTGACATTGCTGACATAGGACAAAAAGATAATTTTGCCTTAAACTATTTAGAGTTGAAGGTTAAAGATAACAGACAGACAGGTGAGGATTATTGGACAGAAATATTAGAATCATTAGACAACTGATGCAGTTTTAGTGACTCTGCAGTAGATCAGCAAATTGTTGTAGGTTTTCCTTACCAAAGCAAGAAGCAGCATGAAAGCAAGACAAACCTTGCATGAAAATTCAGGTGAAGCTTTAATGGCTGATAGTATGGTCTCTTTTCGCAGTCCATTGATTTCAGCTCTGGCTTGAACTCTGTTAAACTTTAATGTGACTTGCTCTGAAAGACTAACCACTCTTCAAAAATAACTTTCAAGTGCAGAAAAACCCTAGATCTAAAAGGTCAACTCAGTTTTGGTGAAAGACTGCAAAACTAGACCCAACCCCCTGAATGCAACAACTTTAAGCCACTGACTGATTGGAGGTACAGCACAATGTTGTTACTTGCAGCAGCTGGGGGAAGAGTTTGTCTTTGCTTCTGTTGCCTCTCATGGAAAAATCCGGCAGAATGTCAGGCAGAGGGGGGCAGTA
The DNA here is from genome assembly GCF_026419915.1 of Harpia harpyja. Taxonomy (NCBI): domain Eukaryota; kingdom Metazoa; phylum Chordata; class Aves; order Accipitriformes; family Accipitridae; genus Harpia; species Harpia harpyja. The sequence goes on from NC_068954.1 coordinate 7,961,242, forward strand.
GCGCCTCAAACTGTCAGCATTGCATATGTCGAGCGAGAGTCACAGTCAGGGGAAACTTCCGTGTTTCATCAACACAGAGCTTTTGTGTAAACTTCCATAAACCGGCTTAAAACCAGAGTGATCTGTTTGCCCTGCCAACGAATCCCTGATTTTATTAATTATGTTATTAATCATACATTTACTTTACTCTCTTATACTGTTTTTCCTGTCTTTATCATAGTACTTAATTTCTCTATAGCATGCCTGCGTCTTTCCAGAAATCTCTGAATCTGGAAAACTTTCCTTTTCACGGCAACTCACAAAATGTTCTGAAAGATCTGAGAAGATTCATTTCAAAGTTGATTGTTATATCATTCAACCCTTAAAAGCAACATGTAATTCCAGAGAACCTCACAAAATTTGGGTAGGAGGTACACTATGAGGTACACTACTTAAGAGTGGCACTGGTTCCTGGATTCCAGTCTCACCAGGTGCTGGCACCTGAACGTATGATCCCCCAAGGCCCCTCTATTTCCCACACTTGTTCCTCCCCAAATCACCTAAATCTCTGTCTTTCCCCACCTTTGGTTCCTCCCCTAAACATTCCATAGTAAATCCTGTGCAATCCTAAAATGCTCTTCGCCTGCATCCTATAAAGTGCAGCACACCCCCAACCCCCAGAACCCCCAAAGTGCAGTAACCCCCATAGTCCTGGAGAGCTGCTCCCAAGACTCACCTTGATGAGTTTCACGCCTGGCCCCTGGGGCTGATGGCTCTGCTGGAACAGCCCTGGGAAAGGCCCCAGTCTTTGATGGGCTGGTGGCCCCTGTGATGAGTAGCTGGGCTGGGTATTATTTGCTCTTCCCCACCATTGTCTCCCTGTTGGCATGCACATGAGCTGTTATCACATAACCTAACAACACGTACCCAATGACATGTTTCTAGCACCTAAAACTGAAAGCTTTGGGAAAAAATGCATTTATAGCAAATGCAGTAGGGATACCAGCCTATTGGGATTTGACTGGCTTCTTGGCTTGCATTAAAACATGAGTGTGGAGAAACAAATGCATCTGAAATTAACTTGCAGCTCTGGTTTACCAAGGTATTATTTACTAATTACAGCATAAGGATTGCAAATTGCAACAAATAACCTTGCTTAATGCCACTACTCTGTTACTGTCAGCACTTGAAACTTATGAAATTCATGTGTACTTGAATGTTTCTGCCTGCCTGCGCTGCAGTTAGGTTTTGCAAGTAAAACTCTTGTGTCTGCTCAGCAGTTGGCAAAATATTATTTGCCATAATTCAGTCTGCATGAGTCAGCACTGCCTTCCTTCACAACACATTCTGGCCTGTCCGGAAATCTATTTTCTCTATGGTTACATAGATGTTCTATAAATCTCAATAATTTCAGTATGGTTAGCCAAACGAGCCTTTGCCACTCTTCGAACAAATGCAGTCCAGCTCGCCATCCCCTACAAAATAATATCTGTGCTTGGCAGGGACAAAGTTGGGAGACGAATACTTTATACAGCTATTAAGTAGCAGAAAATCCTGCAAATGAATACAGTAGCATGTACAATTTGTTGTTTTAAGAACTGTGTGGGTTTTTGGTTAAGAATCTAAACCAGCATCTCCAGAAGTACTATTTCTGATGCAGTGTGTGCTTTGTGCCTTCTATACCTTTTTGATAAATTATCACTCAGAATCAACATCAGAAATGCACCACCCCTGTTGTGTTAGGTGTGGAAAGTAAATATTAACTTGCCCCTTTGTTTATCCCATTGCGTTTTGTGCCTCCAGGTTTAAATAAAGACCTAGGCTAAAGACAGTATCTAGCCTTTGCTCAAAAAGAAGAAAATGGTTGAATACTGATGTAAAAATGAAACCTGGCAGCATCATTGCTTCTGTATTAGCTGAAGGAAAAAGAGGAGGCACAAAAGGAAATTTAGCATGAATAATAGAGTTGAATCTAATAAAGGGGTCAGAGCTGTCACTCATCACATAGGTGTGGCTGTTTCTAAGTAGCTCTTTATAGCTGGGACAACAAACTGGACTCTCCAGATGAGGAAATGCCTCTCATTAGCAAGAAAAATTAAACAGGACACCACATGAGGAACCTGTGCAGATCACTATGCTGCAATTACTGCTTTTTGACCATTCAGAAATAGTTGTTGCTTTACTTCACATTCCTTGATCCCTGAACTGTACACAAAGCATGACTTATTCTTGGCAGTAATTGAGTTCTGGTGTTCATTTATATCCTGGCTTAACTTTATATGATTTAAACATACCCTCGCAGAAACATGTCTGTCAACAAGCTTAGACACTGCCTGGTCAGAGGGCTTGGATAGGGAGAATAAAGCATTCACTTCTGATGTGTTTTCCTGCAGCACAGCAGAGAAAATAGGCAATATTATGGAGTAAACTGAGAGCAGGGAAGAAGTCATATTACCTACTGCCGCTCAGTTCAGGCTAAGCAACTTTATTCATGATCTCTTGCTATCAGTGGAGATCTTCCCTTATTGCTCTAAAGATAGCAAAATTGCCTGTAGCGGGAAATTGAGGACAGAGTACAGGTAATGATTAAAAAGTAAAGCCTTAATGTGAAAATTGAGTTGCTTTTAATATTTATAGTTTCTCCATCTTCATTATATCTTGTTAGCTTTTGCTGTTGTATGTTGGTTTTGGCTAAGATATGACAAGGATGCGCAGGATAGTAAATGATAACATAGTAATACTAGAGGATGAGACATTGCTTACAGTAAATCCTTTTCTGCTTCTTCCACGCATTTCATCTTAATTGGTCTCTTCTGGGTAGCTGCTGTGCTGCAACCCTGCCCCTATATCTGGAACAAGTCTCTATGCTATCATACCATCGGTTGCTTCTCCTTTCAGCTGTCTTTTCTATTATTCATCAGTTATTATTGAGTAATTTCCCTTACCTTAATGGCTTTCTGAGACAAACAAATTAATTCCTGCAGTTTTAAGTTGCTTTGCCACTGTCTACTCCTTGCTAGAAGGGTACTAACTGCCACTAAGAGGGTCCTTCTGTTTCACCTGGTACTTGACATCAGCCCCCAAAACTGCGTGCTGAAGCTTGCGAAAAGCACTCTCCCCAAACCCCAAGATGCCCAAAGGCAGCATCTGCAACAGTGCCTTTAGAAACTCCACCTTCATAAAAGTAGAATGTTTTTCTTTTGAACCTACTTCAAGCAGTAGTCAAACTTTGAATGGAAACAAATTTCATTCTAGCAAACAGAGGACAAAATTCTTCGTTTTAAAGAAATGGTAATGCAGTTACTAATTAAAACAAAAAATTTAGATACAGTAGATGTAACACTAGTTTGTGCCCCAGACATAACCAAAAAAACATGTTTGTAAGGGTCTGCTCAGGTTGGGTAAGAGTTAGTTCAGCTTCACTTTAAGGATGCATTTTTTATAGCTCTCACTAAACTTTGGATGTCTACATGCTCCAGTTCCAAGGAAGAGTGAGTGAGTGACTGAGGGGCTGCTGTATTCAAATGTGTCTTCACAGCAGCCTGTGAGTCCTGCTCTTCTTCCTGCTAATTAATTAATCTTACAGATATTTATTGTTCTAATACCTCTGATTAGCTCTGGTTGTTTGTGGTAATGCAGATGAAACAGCATTCAGTTTGTCTAGAATAAGAATACATAAAGCTTTGATATGTTAATTTTTTACACAAGGTTTTCTCTCTAGGGAGTCAGCTGAATTTTGCATTCTCTCCAACTTCTCCCTTCCCAGGCAACAAAGCTCGCAGTATTGCTGGTTTTCCTGGCTTCAGTTTTGTATCAAAGGAGGTATTAGGCAACATCTGTAGTTACCTCAAAATGAGGTACATTGCTGCTTTTCTATAGGGATCTCACATAACATTACTAACACAGATGGGTCCTTCACCGTACATATTTGCAGAATCAAGTATCCCAATGTCCTTTATACACTTCCTGCTTTGTGCACTTTGTCACCTCGAAGGCAATGGTTAAGCACTATGTTTGGTTGTCATTTTTTTAAAGTAAGTTCAATAACTTATCTTCAGGTGGCAGTATGTTTTCAGGCAGGAGCAGAGAAGCAATTCGGGATTTTTTTCAGTGTCATATAAGGGGTCTCATTCCCAGTAGTGAAGAAGGCATATGTATCTCCTTTCATATACACAGACTGGCAAATCTGCATATTAAAAAAAAAAGCCACTATTGACTTTATTTAGCATATGAATTATCTAGTGTGGGGGGAGAGGAATGTTTAACAGTAAGAACACACAATATATCAAAATATGTAATTAATTGTTGTAAACATTGTTAGGGTACAAAGTTGCATGTACTGTCCTAAGGTGGTATTCAAAGCTAAGATGTTACAGCTTCCAGGTATCTCCCTTGTTTCTGCGGGAGTTTGCAACAGAGGCAATGGAGGCAGCAAAGCAGGTGATGAGAGTCACTAAAGGTCATATTCTAGCCTAGCCATAGGTTTAAGTAGTTGCAGAACTGTATATAAAATTAAAATCAACTAAACATACGTTAAAACTCAGCCCCTGTGTGATTCATCTTCCCTTTGATCATGTGAACAAAACGCGTGCTGTACCACATACCTGGCCCCCGGCACCACTTCCCAGCTCTCCCCACCTCGGTTTTCTGCATGGCCTTTTGGCCAGTGGGACAAATGTCACACAGTACATGGCCCAAGTCTGTTTGCTTGGTGGGACCTGGTGGTAACGTCAATTATGGAAGAAAAGAGCCATGAGGTTCCTTGAGAAGACACCTAGTTCAATGTTCAAGGCAGGGTCAGCTGTATTTACCGCACTCCTCACAGGTATCTGTCTAACCTGTTCTTAGAGACTTTTCTTGATAGATTTTTCCCCTGCCCTTCCCAGTACTTAACTACTGTAATCAGTAACCTGATCTTTTTCTTCCTATGAGAAGTAACATGTTTATCTGGTTTATTGTTATCTCGATCCAATCCTCACTACAATAGCCTTTATGAATCTGTAGACTGTTATGTCTGATGCAAGGACTTATCTTCAATCCCAAGCAGGCTGTAGGTGTTGCCTACACAACAAAGTCACATTTAGAACTATGCTATATCACTATAATGTGTACTAGATGTATTAAGGGCTGCGTTTTAAGAGACATTAGAAAGTAATTAAAATGAAAAATGTCGGATGAGAGACTTTTTAACTGGCCTCCAGAGGAGTCTGTTCTTGACCCAAGGCTGCTCTGTTATCTCAGTCAATTATTTGGAATTAAATGAAGCACTGCTCATGCAATCTGCAGATGCCTTCAAAACAGCCGAAGGCCACCTGGGCTGGGGGCCACTGAGTGATTTAAATCACAAAGTCAGCAAGTGCCCCTTGAACAACTTGTGTTTTAATCCACCTACACAGCAAATATCTATGCATCAAAGACGAGGTTGCTGGCTGTGCATGGGAACAAAAATACAAAGCATGCTTTTGGGCTGGGAGCAAGGAAGGAAAATAGTGTCTTCAAAAGCATTGGATCAGATGAGGGCTGAGAAGATCACGAGGGATAAATGCATGAATGCAAGCTGCCAACGCAATGTGGCAGCTGTAACAGCAAATGCAATCGTTAGATGTCTAAGCAAAAATACTGAAGAGTAGTATGTGCTAGTATGTGGCTATGACCATTACATGGCACAGTAACGTGACTATTCTGGAGTCACGATGAATGATAAAAGGTGTAACAAACTGGAAAGGCTTATTAAGAACCCAGAAGAATGAGTCAGTGGAAAAATCTGCTCTGTATGAAGGTGGTATGTAACTATCTACACAGCAAAAACATAGCAGAAAGGCGCTGCAGTCTTCTGTACATAGCAAGATCCACTCACTGAAGAGGGAAAATGTTTAATGTTTAAAAATGATGGCATTTTTCATGCCTTTCCCTTCTCTAGGACTCTTTAATTTTTGAAAACGTAAATCCCTGAAACCCTACATATTTCAGTATGCCGAGCAGTGCCTGGCATGAGCCGAATTTAGTTCCTCGTGCCAGCTGCCTCCTGCCCGGTGCCGCCGGTGGGACACGCTTCCCACTGAGGAGCACCAGCAGGCACTCCCAAGGATACCGTCATCCCTCTCCCAGGGGTGCCCAGCGTGGAAAAATTAGCTTAATCTGGGCGTCCTGTCTGCGCAGAACGGTCAAAGCAGCGGCATTAGCTTTTCAGCTTCCACAAGGAACTAGCAGTCGAGATAGGACTGAGATTAGAGTTTGTTACCCTTTTTTTCTAAACATACAGCTAGAAAACTAAAGAAGAAGTAATTTATGGAGCAGATGGGGAGGCAGCGGTTGGAATCAAGAGTGAGAAAAATTTCAGTAAGGATGTGGTAAATTTTCTGTCAGTTAAGGTCTTTAAACGGCAGCTTACTACTTCGCAGGAATCATCCTGCAGAGCACAGGGCGCCGACCGGCGCTCGCAGCGGGGCTCGCTGCGTGGGATCCCGGCGTCCTGTGCCGCAAAGGTCAGGCCGGGCGACGGTAACAGGTCTGTCTTTCCCACCTCCGGATCCCAGCACTACTCGTTGGCTAGCTTGGGCCAGACCCGGGAGGCGGCACCCCAGGGCAAGGCGACCCTTCACTGAGGCGCCAGCCTTGCGCCCCAAGCGCTGATGCCCCCCTCGCCCGGGGCTGCCCGCCCGCCCCTCGGGATGCGGTCGTGCTCCGCCAAGCGAACGCCGCCAACCCCACGCCCTCGCCCCGCGACTGCCGGGCGCGGAGCCGGCACCCAGCGGCGCCCTCGGCCCGTGCCCGCCGGCCCCGGCTCCCTCCCCCCCTCTTCCTTCCCGGGCGGCCCCCGCCTCCGCCGCCATGTTGTGGGGCTGACGCCGCCGCGGGAGGCGGAGGAGGAGGAGGCAGCAGCCCTTGCGGAGCCGGCGCTGACGGGCAGCGCAACAGGTACAAGCGGCGGGGCGGCCTGCGGCTCCTCCGCGCCCGCAGGAGCGGGGCCACCTCCCGACCGGACCCGACCCGACCGGCGGGGCGGCCCCGTCCCCAGGGCGCGGGGGGCGGCCGGGGGAAGGGAGGTGCGGGGTGTATGTGAGGGCGAGCTCCGGCGGCGCGGAGCTGTCAGCCCGGCCGCCCCGCGGGGCCTCGCTGCGGGCCCGGGGCGGCGGGTGCACGGCCGGCCTGGGCGCTGCCGGGCGGGGAAGCGCCTGCTCCTGCCGTCCTGTAAGCACAGCAGCCGCCCGGGCAGGGGGCGGGCGTGGGCAGGAACAGGCGAGGTTTCTATTGCGCCAAGCCGCTTTATTTATATATCCCCCCCCCCCCCGCCTTTGAGGGTGGTGGGGTTTGGGGTTTTTTCCCTCTTAAAAATAGCGTTTTGCGTAGGTTTCGCCCTCCTGGAGAGCGGCTGACTTGCCCGACTCCCCGGCGAGGCTGTGAGTCCCCCCCCGCGGCGGCGGCGGGGCCGGGCGCTGTCAGGGAGCCGGGGCTGGGCAGCGGCTCCCCCGCGCTCCCCGCCGCAGTCCCGTTCCCGGCGTTTCTATGGGAGCTGCTCTTCCCGGGAGCCGGCTCCGTCGCCGGGCCGTAAAGTTTGGCCGGTGAGCTCCGCTGCTTGTCTGCGGGGCGGGGGGGGAGGCGGCAGTGCGGGCAGAGCTGACGGTAGCGCCTGCTGCTAGCGCTGCTGCTCGCCTTGGCTCTATCACTGCTCTGCGAGGGGAAGAAACACCGGTGTCGGTGCCCAAACAGCTCACTGTCTGCCCAAGGGAGCGCCCTGGCGAGGTGAGGTAACGCGGACGTGTTAAGAGACCCCGGGTGGTTGTGGGGATGGTGATTTTGTTTCTTGTAGTTACTGTGAAAGCCTAGAGTTTGGAGAAATTGAACTGGTTTCTGCAGTTGAAGTTTGTAAACTGCTTTGTCTGTAAATAGACTGGCTTTCCTTGGTCTTGGCTTCATGCTGCGGCATGTCGTAGCTCAGAAAATAAAATGGGGCTGAGATAACGTGATTCGGTTCCCTAAACATTAAGATACTATTTTGAGTACATTAAATGGTTTTCATAGCAGTTGACGCTTTGACATCTGTCACATAGCAGAACTTGAAAGTAGACGGTGCTTTAGATAGCACCTATAATCTTTAACCTATGCTCATAGCGGTTCTCTTAAACATCAGTTGGAAATTCCCCATCTAAAACACTGGAATGAGAAGTTACAAGCTGCTTGCCCTTGTGTTCAGGCTGCCCTAGCGTTTGCATCTCTCTTTTGGGAACATGATGTTTTTTAAACTTGTTTTTGTTCATGCTTGCCTGTGATGGCAGCAGCTCCCACGCTTGAATGTGCACAGGAAAACATAAAAAGCATGTGAAGCAGTACAGCTTTGGCGTGGTGTGGATAACATCGGTGGTACACAAAATGCAGCTTGCTTTCAAGAGTTTTAAATTGTTCATCTGAAATTAGGTTGTAATTCAAAGACTGTAGCTGTAACAGTCATCTATGGCCACTGATGCGACGGTGATGTTTAGAAATAATGAGTATTAGGAACTAATGGGATAAATAGCTAGCTGGGCTTCATTCTTCTACTAAACCTTGTTCATTTTTGTTCTCATGTTTCCGCTCTACCTTCCCTGTTTGGTTTGTCTGTATTTTTTTTATTCTGACTAAGCTGGGAGGAGCGTTCACATCACCATACCTCTGATATTAAGAGAAACCTTAGTTCAGACTCTAGGCTCTGTATAATGTTAAGAGAACCGCATGCATCCCTGCAAACATGGATTGAGACTGCTCCATGCTCTCTGTTACGCAGAAACTGTGGTCAGATTAGCATCCTAACTCAGGTACCTAAGTTAGATCAAGTGAATATGCTTCTCCATTTAATTACTATCCTGAGGGAATTGCGTTTACTTTTTTCTCCTCTGTCTATACAGGATGTAGCATATGGGATGTATCCCTCACTGAGCTGTTAGCTGCTACTGTAATATAAACAAAGAGTATGTTCCTGTAGCACTAACAATAACAAAAATGCTGTACCTGTGGCTTGTTTGTGCTAATCGCCATATGGGGTTATCTACCGTAGGTGGTTCTGCTATTAGAGCTTTATCTGCTGCTTATTTTTTTCACCATTCTTGTTGTGGACAGAGTAAGGTAGGTTAAGGCAGAAGTGACCTGTGAATGATTTTGAACTGTGTTGTTGAGAAGGCTTTATTTATTGAGTTTCAGGTATTACAGTGACTGGGAACATGACAGTTCTTACAGTAGGTTTATTTACAGATATTTCTGTTGGGGTCTTTAATATTGAAAAGTGAATTAATTTCATGCCATAGCAAAGTAGCAGCTATGAAAAATGAAGCTAAGTTCTGTAGGTGATAGTAATTCTTCATTGAGCTACTCATCTGGAGCTGGTGGGGAAAATGGGACAGGATTTTGAAAGTGAAAGGTAGTCTATGTCTTTTGCATGGGGCATTATCAAAAAGCTTCACACCCCTTGAAAAGAGGCGTCTGTTGGGAAAAGACCTTGTGATTAGCTCCTGAAGAGCAGTGTAGTCCAGGTCATTAGTTCCTGTTGCAAATTGAGACAGAGGTCTCTGGCCTGAGAGATACCTCATTAATTAACAGTCTACAAGTCTACAGGTAAATTCTCTGCTCTTACCTCAAAAGATTAAGTTTGATCAGCATGTAAAATTTGAGAAGAGACCATTTCATGAGATTTTCTTTTTAAGTCCAGAGTTGTTCTCTTTGCCTTTTTAAAACTGGTTCAAAAGTTGGACATGTTTCCTTTCAAGTGAAAATAGGCTGGAAATGAACATTAAAAGTAAAGATCTCCAATATCTCAGTTTTTAAAATAGCTTTTAACTGCTTCCATTTGCTTTTATTTACCTAAAATGTAGTCATAGAATAATTTAGTTTGGAAGGGACTTCTGGAGATAACTGGTCCAACTCTCACTAAAAGCACAGCCAACTTAGAGCAGGTTGCTCAGAGCCGTGTCTGGTTGTGTTTGGACTACCTCCAAGGGTGGAGATCCCACAACCTCTCTGGGTAGCCCTCTCCAGTTTGGCATCCAAACTTGGTCAGAGTGCATCCCATCCCATTGCCCGGATTGTCAGTGAAGACACTAAACAGTATTGGCTGTGGTATCAACCCCTGAGGAACATCATTAGTTCCAACCAGATGGATTTTGGACTCCTGATCACAGCCCTTTGAGTCCACTGGTCAAGCTAGTTTTCCACTCGGTTTACAGTCAACCTATTAAAACTGTATTTCACCATTTTGGCTCTAAAGATACTGTGGGAAACGTTGTTGAAAGCCTTCGTAAAGTCACAACAAGCTGCTCTGCCCTCGTCCACAGAGCAGGTCATCTCAACACAGAAAGCTATGAGATGTCAGGTGTGGTTAGTCCTGGGTAGGTGCATGCTGGCAGTTTCCCATCATCTTCTTGTTCTTTAAGCATCTGTAGGTGGTTCCCAGGAGGATTTGCTCCATAATCTTTCCAGGGACTGAAGTCAGACTTAGCAGCCTTCTGTTTTGTTGAACTGTCCCTCTTGCCCTTCCAGAAGATGGGTGTGATGTTTGCCTTTTTCCAGTTGTCAGGATCCCTGACCAGTCACCAAGACCTTCCAAAAACCATAGAGCTTGGTCTTGCAATGACGTCAGCCAGTGTTCCTGGCAGCACTGGTGCTGTGACTTGTTCCATATATGTGTATGCAACTGCTACATTTCCTTGTTTTCAAGTTACTTTATTTTGACTTCCGAAAGCTGCTTTCAGTTCAGTGTAATGCCACATCTCTTGGCAAGGTATATTAGATGACGGATCCTGCTATGTTTTTAAGTTTTGGGGGGAAGCTTGACATAAACATAGTCCTTTTGTGAAAATTGTGAGAGGAGTATAGGTTGTTGACTTTGTGAATTTGTGGTGTTGCTTTTGGATTGGAGGGCTCATTTTGTGTGGCTGAATGATGTGGGAAAGTCAGTGACCTTTCTTTACCTTTCTATCTTAAGTGATGACTGGTGATTATAAAGATAACAAAGATAATGTAGAACTAATTAGAGAATTCTCTTTTTTTATGACTGACCTATTTCAAGCACTATCATTTGTCAGTAAAACACTTAAAGTGTACTTTGAGGTTCAGAGATTGACCCTAGGTATGGGGTGAAATAGGGTAGTTACTGTATTCTTTTTAGCTTTAAAAACACATTATCACCCTTGAACTTCACCTTCTAAAATTGCATGTTCCTTGTGTACCCTGGTTGGTGAAAGATGATGCAAAAGACTATTTGGGGGGGAAGCACTCTTGTTAGAGTGCCTGGTCAGATTTTTGGAAGTGCTAAGCAGCTGTTTTAAGTGATCCCACAATTTTCAAATGCTTAGTTGCAAATGTTGCGGGTGCCTGAATTACCTCTGGAAATCTGTTTCTGAATCCTGATCAGCATAGAACTGGGAGGCTTATCTCTACACGTTGGTTCAAGTTCCTTTCAGTGACCGACCAATGTAAGCTGAAATTTTAAGCCAGCTGTGAGCAGTGCCACTGGTGAAGCCTTGTTTTCTGTGGTGTTGGCTGTCTGAATCTAATCAGATGTAAGCTTTTGTTGAAGTTTTTCTCGTGGGCAGTATGTTTAGAACATCTTTCAGCCATGTAGATTCTCTGGTGTCTAATATTGGTATGCAACTGTACAGCAGTCTTTCTCGTTAATGGGGGCACTAAATTTGGTAGTGTCTTCTCTGTTTGGTTGCCTATTTTCATGAATCTTGTAGGCAGTTAAGATCTTTGCAAAGTCCACCCTTCTGTTAAGTTTGGTTCATGTTGGATGATGGGATTCATCAAAGTATGTATTAACTACTCGTGCCTCATACCCTTAGAAAGCCAAGCTAAGAATTTAAGCATGCTGGTTACTTGGTTAGTAGGATGTTACTCCTTTCATTGAAGATCTTGTCCATCAGGATTTTTTTTTTTTTATTCTCAGATTTATTTAAGTCTTTCTCTAGAAAACAAGATAGGTAATTTTATTTCATGAGGCGTCTTTGATTCTTCTTACATCCATACATACTTTGTTTTATTGCGTATTGCAAGACTGACTATACAGAGACTGTAGTAACTTGTTTTTCTGGTACTGTTGTGGCATTAGCACCAAACATTCAAAAGGTGAGGAATAGGTCACATAAAAATCATAAAGTAAAAGTGGAGCTGATGAAATGTCATTTTCTTCAAATTCAGAATGTTTAAGACTTCGTAAGTATAGGAACACAGCCTGGCCAGGTTGGTTACTTGGATCCTAGAGTTAAAGTAATGGGTTGAACATTAATATATAGATGAGCACAGTGTTGTGTAACTCTTATTTTCAGAACACCACATGAAATTCAAATGATGTAACATGATGACAGTAGCAGCGCAACACGTTGGAGTTACCTAATAAAGGACAATTACCTGAGTACTATTTTTAAACATTTTTGCAGTTACAGATAGTTGAAAAAACATGGTTGATCGAGATAAGTCACAGCTGCTTTGGAACTGCGATTCTGAGAGCAGCCAGTTTGACTTGAGACGTTTTGATATGGGATGTTGTTGCTTCAGCTTCAGAAGTAGTAGATAATAATTCTGAGCTGAGTCTTCTAGTGAAAACTTTCAAGGCTGATGCAAGTGGAGCTTGTGAAATGCTGTGGCATCAGTTGTGAGTGATATCTGCAGCTAGTGATTCAACAGCATACACATGAAGTAAGGGAAGAACAGGAAATGGGAGTTATTCTTCTTTGTTTCTAAAAATACTACAACTGGAATGCAAAAAAAATGACCTATTATGGCTATACTAATAAATGTATCAAAAATCAGAGCTGACTTAAATAATACTTTTAGCCTTATCTTTCAAAGGTCAAGAATTTTACTAATCAAAATCTAAAACTCCCTTGCTTTTTCCACTACACTCTTAGTGTAGTCATAATATTATGAGTTTCTTAAGGTAGGACAAGTGTCTTTCTAACTGAGATACACTTCTGCTTATAGGGACTTCACATGACATTGAGATATGTGTCTAACCGAGGTATAATTGGTTCCCTAAGTTCATGAAATTCATTTGCAGTGGTCAAAACATGATTACTGTATGCTGTTAGAGCCCAGTGTTGAAGGTTAAGAGACCAAATTTCAACTGGATGCTTTGGAGAACTGTTCTTGGTAATATAGCGTGGACAGGACTTGTGGCTGAGAGCATGGTCAGAGCAGGAGGCTTCAGCTGGGGCAGGTAAGAGGTGCTGTGGCTACGCTGCCTGGGTCCTGGGTCCAGCTCAGGACCAGCATGCCTCCCGGGGCTCCTGTACTGGGCGGGATCTCTTGGACCTCCATTACAGCCACGGTTTTCTATCTTGCTTTGGGGAATGCATTTTTACCCATCTGTTGCCCATCCAAAATAATGCTACCTAGTTAATTTTTCTTGTTTTGACTGCCAAAGCTGATTTGCTTTTTCTCCCATGAGGTTTTCTTGGGTTTTGTTTCATCAAAAATAAACTACATTTCTTTGCTTTAAAGGCCTCTTGTGGCCTGTCTCCTCTCTGCTTGTCATCTCATTCAATTTTGAGAAGTTAAGCCTGTGATGGTTTTGTGCACCTGCCCAGCTTGAAAGCAGATACCTAAAATGTAAATCCAAGTCTCGCTGAATGTTTTACCTTCATTAGTTTTACACATAGTGAAATACTGTTCTCTGCTGTGCGTAGAAGATGGGCCACATATTCTGTATCTTTTGTTTTATTCTTAGCTATAGCAGTCCATTAGATGTTCTGTATGTTTTGCACTGTTATCTGGTACTGAAAGCTGAGCAACAAGTTAAGTAGCAGCTCCTGTATCATAAGGAGAAGATAATCTAAGAATTCTTCTGTTAGGTGGGGTTTTTTTCTCTGTTAGGAGGCAGATTTCACTTGTGCTTCTGATGGAAGGACAGGAGGAGGCTCAAAAATTTCCTCTAAGATGGCAAGACTTCAAATGGATAAGCTCTTAAGTAATATGCTCTGAATGTTTCCAGTCATGGTTGAAGTCAGAAAATACTGGAAAGAAGAGAAAACTCATCAAAGATTTATGTTTCATCTAAGTCCACGTTGACGTAAATTAGGAGTTGCAGTGTGGAAGTAGAGAACTGTAGGTTTCAAGGTGTGTGGACCTCACCAAACAGCATCTTGGGGCTCTTGCACAGTGCTTGCAAATAATTAGATGTGAGAATTGATGTGTCTCAAAACAGGATCTAGAAAAAACAGCATATGGAGTGGGGAGTCATGTAAATTAGAAAGTAGGAAGCAAAAAAGACAAGAGTGTATTTTAAGTTACCACCCATTCAGGAGCAAGTGTATCTCACTCAGCTCTCTGGAAAGGTTATGATATGCAGAAAGGTTATGATATGCAGCCTGGAGTTCCTTCTCGAAGGTAAAAGCTCAGAGCCCCTTAAAAAAAGAATCTTATAAATAATCCACCATCTGCTTTTTTCTTTTTTTCTTTTCCTTTTTAAGCAAAGCAAGCAGAGGTGATGATGTCTGCCAGTGTCTGGGATCAGGTTAGTGAATGTATTCTTCCAGGGCATGACAGAGCTGGGTTCAATTCCCATCTTTTCCTGAGGAAGTTCATGTATGCATCTCCTGGGAGAAGGGCCAGGGATTTAAATAGTGAGCTTCCTGAAGTGGGATTCTCATTCCCTCCTTCAGAATTTCTTCTTCTTTGCAAAGAAGAATCAAAGCTGGAGGGGCATAGACAGAGAGAGACCTGCGGCTGTCTGGCTCAGTGGAAGAGAATTTCATGTAGGAGGTTGAAGTCCTGAGTTGACGTTACTATTCCAAACACTGTGCATGGGTTTCCTTAAACAACTGTGCAATAAAATGTGGGAAAGCCTTCTCCTAGGAGGAAGGAAAGATCTGTTTCAGTCTCCAGCGACAGAGGAGAGAGTTGAACTGGGTCTTGATATTTTGAATGGGTGCTTTCACAGCTGGGCAGCTGTGTAAGAAAGAGTAAACCCATCAATACTGACCACACAATTATGTTTTTTAAAAAGAAACAGAGATTCTTGTATTTTGTGTGGCATCCATTTTGCATGGTCTGTATATTCAGAAAGCCTGTTAGTTGGGCAAGGTGGGCAGAAAGCTTTGTCAGAAAAAAATATTTTTTGTGTTCTGTCTTAATCACTGTTTGGAAGCAAGTTGCTCTGTAACAGTGAGCAAGGAAGGGACTTCGTACCATAGGGTTAAGAAGAAAAATATTTAACACTTTTATTTTTTTTTTTCTTGAAATGTCAAAATATTAGCTTGCAGTACTCTTATCCACAGTAACAGAGGGGAGCAGGAAGAGCTAGCGATCTGCTAGCTACCCGGGATTGACTTCTTCATTTTGTTACTGATGTCATTCATTTGTTATCAGAGTGGGTGGACTTTGTGAAGCTGGCCACAGTACATTTTGAAAAGGCCATGTCACTGTGTATAACTCCACTGTATAAAGGAGATAAATTCTTGGCCTGCCAAAATGTTGCGTTGTTTTTATTTTATTGTTTTTAATCGGTAAACTTTTCTACTGATATGTCTTGAACAAAGAGAAGTTGTAGTCTGTGCTGCTTTATAATGCCTTACTAATGCTTACTATTCTCCGATTTTCAAGAGGATAATCCAAAAAAAGCACAGAACAACTACATGGGCTGTTACGCTGTCACTGTTTGATTTGCAAATACTGAGTAGTCTTTGTGTTGTCCAGATCTACAGGTGTTGCAAAGAATAAATCGGTCAACTAGTACTGCAATCTCTGTCCTTGCTAATTGGTTCTTACAGCAAAAATCTGCAATGTATCTTCTTTCTGTCCTTGAGAAAAGCAAAAGACTAGTAGTGTGTCCACACAGGCTGCTTCTGCGGTATTTGCTTTATTCCAGTTAAAACTGGTAGGACAGAGCCTGATGCACCAGACCTTCATTCCTACTAAAACTGTGTGGCTGTGTTTTTTTCTGAGAAATATTTTGAAAAAAATTGATTAAAGTATAAATATTAACAAAGATTGTGGTAAGACTGTTCTTCATAAAATGGCAATATGCCTATGATGGAAAAGAAAGTTTTTCTTTTCCCTTTCTCCTGCAGTCTGCCCAGCTCTAATGTTTTCTAATGCTTTCAGCATGGTTGTAAGGTTCCCCCTCCTTCTTGCAATCTTGTCATTTCTTTTCTCAACTTGCATCAACTGTAAGGAACACTGAGAGAGGGAGCAGAAGTTGCAGTTTGGCAGGTCAGTTTGTGAAAACAATTAGTGCTTTAAACATTGGGACTACTCAGATGGTTTGTTTACAAGAACTTGCCGTTCTGCTATTTAAACCTAACATCCAAGTTTTCCTGTTTTCACCCTAAATGGCATCAGGGCTTAATGTCGTCTACAGTGTTCACCAGGATGTTTGATCCTGTTTTGTTACAATGTGGATCTGGTGCTGTGGCTGCCACAGTTTCTTTCAACGGGTAACTGAGTTCACCAAGCACCTCTCCTAGAACATTTTGCAGAGACAAATCATTTTCTGTGAGATATTCTGGTTGTGATGGCCATTTTTCCATCTATATCTTCTGTTTGGGACACTACTTATAGTCTTTTCTTGATTTTTTTTTTCTTCAGTAAATGTTTTTATATGGCATTGGGTTTCTCTGTAGTGTTGTGTAATAAGGTTCTTTGGAAATTTACAGCTTTCACCTTGATTAATGATTGAAAGTTATCAGAGTTGTTCTAAAAAAATGTAAGTTTGGCCTAAAGCAAGAATATTTTGCTGAGATTTCCCTTGGTAAATAAATGGTGCACACCTGTGTCCCAAAGGTGTAAGGTACTTTTGCAGATGGCAACTAGAGCAACTTTATTTGGAATTTGTGAAAATAAGCTGCTTTTAACGTTGATATGTGCGTAATATCCAAGCCTTTGGGGTGTGCTGTGGAAACGTAGACGACGGAATACTTGTTGAGGGCAAGCTGCATTCTTTGGGAGGGATTGTTTCCACAGACCTTTGAAAAATATGTGTAGACTTTGAGTTTACTGGTCTGTTTCCTCCTTCCCTAAAAAACTGAATGAGGGGAAATTATGTTGCAGCGATGCTTTTATTTTTGCTTTTTTTACCTCTCGGTGCAACTTTGGAATCTGTCACCAGAGAAGCATGTGTGCTTGGTGTAACCCTGGTGTCTGGATGAAACGGATCTGTGTAAAGGGATAGAATGGGGTCTCAGTGCTGGTGTGATATGAAATCTTGTAAAAACCGCATTTATGATTCCTGGTTGCTTCTGTAAGGTCGTAGTTTTCAGTATTATTTGTGGGGGTTAATGTAGGAGGTTTTTGGTGCCCTTCAGGTCTAGTATTTTAAAATATGACAAGATCTGCCTGTAGACATAATAATGAGATGGCAGAGCTAAATCATGATTTAATTACATCACATTGGTGTAATGTACTCTTAGTACAGATCTGTTGGGCAGTTCCCTCTTGGTTTTGGACCTGAGGTTGGTGCATCTACATGGCAGTGTCTGGTGCAGACTTATGAGGCTGGGTCAGCCCCAGGCTTGGGAAATTTAGGGAATTTTCAGGTATGCTGAAAAAACCTGTGTTGATAATTTGGGCCGAGCTGGTCATTATTTTTGAGAGTGCTGCACTGGAACAGAGTATCAGTGTGGTATTAGAAACATCTGATCTCTGACTCCTTCTTTTGAGAGGACAGATAATGGTATGGATGATAACTTGGGTGTGCTGTATTCAGTGTCTGACTACGGTTTCTAATTCTGCTTGATGTGAGCTATGAAACTTCTGTTACCACAGAATGGTTTGGGTTGGAAGGGGCCTTTAAAGATCATCTAGTCCAACCCCCCTGCCATGGGCAGGGACATCTTTCACTAGACCAGGTTGCTCAAAGCCCCATCCAGCCTGGCCTTGAACACTTCCAATGATGGGGCATCCACAACTTCTCTGGGCAACCTGTTCCAGTGTCTCACTGCCCTATTCGTAAAAAAAATTTTCTCCTTGTGTCCAATCTAAATCTACCTTCTTTTAGTTTAAAACTGTTGCCCCTTGTTCTGTCCCCACAGGCCCTGGGAAAAAGTCTCTCTCCATCTTTCTTATAAGCCCCCTTCAAGTATTGCAATAAGGTTTCCCCAGAGCCTTCTTTCCTCCCGGCTGAACAACCCCAACTCTCCCAGCCTTTCCTCACAGGAGAGTTGTTCCAGCCCTCTGACCATTTTCACAGCCCTCCTCTGGACCTGCTCCAACAGGTCCATGTCTGTCTTGCACTGGGGACCCCAGAGCTGGATGCAGAACTCCAGGTGAGGTCTCACAAGAGCAGAGGGGGAGAATCACCTCCCTCAACCTGCTGGCCACGCTTCTTTTGATGCAGCCCAGGATAGAGAACACTTGTCTTACAGATTAGTGAAGGGTAGTTGCCTGTGTATGTAGCTGTCGGTAACAGTGGGCTGGAGTTACCCCAGCTGATGAAGATGAACAAGGAACACGTGTGCTCCATAGATGCAGAGCTTTCATAAATAGGAAGGACCCTCACCAAGCTAACATGAGGGCTTTGACCTCAAATTTTTTCAGTTGAAATTGATTTTGACATACGGTATATCTGAGACTCTAGGGACATAAAAATGAGAGAGAGGGGGTTTACACATTTTGTGTGCGTTCAGCTGCCTGGGTTACTTCTCCCACTCACGTGGTCAGCAGTTGGGAGTTCAGAAAGCTCAATCTACATGAGCCGTTTCAGCAAAACCAAAGACGACAGTCTGACTTTCTCTATAGCTGTAAGTTGTGTAAAGTATTTTAAAAATAGATCTTAAGATTTTGGGCTATAAGAGTTAATCAGTTTATTATCAGACTTGTATTGTCTGATAATTATCTGACTTGTATTGTGAGGCCTCACCTTGAGTACTGCGTGCAGTTTTGGGCTCCACAATGTAAGAAGGATATAAAAATATCAGAATGTGTCCAAAGGAGGGCAACAAATATGGTGAAAGGACTAGAGGGCAAGACTTCTGAGGAGCAGCTGAGGTTTGTTGAGCTTAGAGAAGGAGAGACCGAGGGGTGACCTCATTGCTCTCTACAGCTTCCTCATGAGGGGGAGCGTCGAGGGAGGTCCTGGTCCCTTCTCTCTGGTGATAGAACGTGAGGGAACGGCTTAAAGCTGCATCAGGGGAGGTTAAGATCGGATATTAGGAAAAAGCTCTCCACTGAGAGGGTGGTCATGCACTGGAACAAGCTCCCCAGGGAAGTGGTCGTGGCCCCAAGCCAGCTGGTGTTCGTGAAGTGTTTGGACAATGCTCTTAGATGTTTTAACTTTCAGGTTGTCCCGTGTGGGGTCTGAAGTTGGACTCAATGATCCTCATGAGTCCCTTCCAACTTGGGGTATTCTGTGGTTCTGTGATTCTACTGTAATTACTCATTTAAAAAACCCTAAAAGAGATCTGAAAATAAGAAAAAAAAAATACATTGGAGGAAAGATCAAATGTGTAGCCTTTATCCAGTAAGGCTGTAAATCTAGCACAAGTCACATGCAGGTAGAAATCTCTGTCAACGCAGAGCTCTGCTGAGCTTTGCTCTGTGGATTCTGGGGATGTTGTCCAGCATCCCGCCTCTGTGTCATGGTTTCAGGTTCTCTTCTAGCTCTACTTGACAGAACAGCTTTTGCAGAGAAATGTGCTGTAGAAATGTTCAACAACATTGGAATAATTTTGGGGGAACGCTACATATAGATTTCAGGTGTCTTTTGGTAGATTGCTGGTAAGGCCTAGGAAGAGATGCTGGAAGCAACCTAAAAATACTCCAATTTGTTTTAGAATTCTTGTCTTGGAATAGATCCATGCTTCCTTTTTTAATCTTTCTGCAGCTGATACGTAATATCACCCTGAGAGATCATTTGGACTTGCTAATCATTCAATTTACTCTTTTATATATATATATGTGTGTGTTTGTGTATACACAAATGTATGTATAATATATATAAAAAAACCTGGAATGTCAAATTGTCAAATGTCTTAATGACACTGGTCTGTAATGTGTCAGATTTAAAAAAAAAAAAAAAAATTGTTCATTCCTTACTGGACAGTTATATAAGCAACATAGAGCAAGATAACTTCAGATAAAATACTGTTCTTCATTCATTTGGGGGGGACCAGGTACGCACGTGGCTATGAGGTGTACAAATGACCCAGTGAGAATGAATGATTTGTGGCCTATTACAGTAGCATGATTTTAGATGTTATTTATAGGATATGTAAATAATGATACAAATAATATATAAACATATAAATAAGTATAGTAATAATAATGGCGTAAAATATGTAGAGAGGATTGTTAACAACTGATCCCAGACATTTTTATTTTCATTGCAGAAATGTGCAATAGATATAAAAAACACTCTCCTGTCTACATGTGAAACCAGAGTGCTTTCTATTTGTGTGATTTTTGTGATGAGGTGTGTAGGAGTTTCCTTGGAGGGGGAGGGAGTGTGGGGGATGTGATACTTCTGTACTTGATATTAAAATCTGTGGTTGTATTGAGATGTGAAGGGGTTTTTTAGTGCGGGGAGAAGGTTTGGTATCTAAAGAGGGCATGACAGAGGGATATGAGATGTGATTTTGGTTTGTTTTTTTTTAAATTAAAATCAAAATTTCATTTTTGTAGCTTCATCCTGAACAATAGTTTCTCCATGTAAACCTCAGGATAATGATGTATAAATTTCAGTATTTAACTGAAATTATTTCATCCAAAGCAAAAGCTCACTGCATTGTCTTAGTTCTATGTAAAGCCGTGCTTATGCTTATCCCTCAGATAAGTATTAGTGAATACTTTGCAGTTCTAAAGAATTAATAACATTAATACAGGTACTCTTGAAAGGATAAATATTAGAAAAACAAAGTAAGTCTTAGTACTCTGATATTTATTATGAAAATAAATTATATTGAGACCCCTTTAAATCCTGCTTTTGAGTCTATGCAATAGCTCAAGAGAAGGAATAACTTCATTGTGTTGGTTACAGAAAACTGGCTGACTACAAATTTTTATTAGGACAAGGCATTTTTTCAGAATACATCATGTAAGAGTGTTTTCTTTGTAAATGCTGCGTGGAGTAGTGGAGTGGATGAATTCCAATAATGATTATTCTTCCACTTTTCTCAGCAGAAGCATTCAGTTACGGAGCTGTGCGTTGCACTTTTTTTATGATATGCATAAATATTTACCAGGGATAGTTGGAAAAGATCTGCTAGGACCCTGAGTCTGTCCTCCTGCCAGGAGAGGGCTGTTTTCCACGCCATATGCTCTGACATGTTGTCAACTGTTTGTGTACATTATGCAGCAGTTGCTAAACAGTTGGTACTGTTTTCCTTTAAGAATGTGCCACTAGGTTCAGGACTGCACTGCATACCCTATAAAAAAAATAGAAAAAAAAATTCCCCCACCCCCTCCCAAATGTAAATTCAGCTTGTTCAGCAGCAGCCTGAAGCCCAGCATTGTTTGCTATCGGAAGTGTGAGCTAAAGGGGACAGACATTCCCCCTGCTCAGCGGGAGCATAGAGCTACATTTTGCCCTTGTTGCATTATTAATGGCACAATGTTTTTATGTTGCAGATGGCTAAGAGCTAGCAAGGCATATTCAAGACCATGATGGCTCAGTTTCCCACAGCCATGAATGGTGAGTAGCTCGGGTTGGTTTGTTTAGGTAGGGGTGGGAGCGTTTGTCTTTATTATTTCATTTATTTATTTATTTATTTAAATGCTGGTTTTACTACCTGCAGCAGCATTATGGTCAGTTTGCTGCAGATTGCTTCCTGTAGCCTAACTTGTACTGTAAAACTGGGAGAAATTCAGTAGAAGCATTACTGCAGTATAATTTAAAGTACAGATAGGCCTGGAGCATCTAGTAATCTCAGGTCATTTAAAGGGTTGAGGAATGTGTGACTTGTAGTGTGAATACTGTCTGACTTCAAGTGGGGAATATGCTAGGTAATAGTTGGTTAAACTTGCATACCTTTTCTGTTATGTAATTCAGCACAAAATGTGTTTCATTATAATATATTATGCTATTTATTTTAAACCAAAACATTTGAATGTGTTAAGCAATTTGCTACATTGATGAAAATAATCAGTCTTTCTCAAAAAAAAGTTAAGAATTTTCCTCTGGATTCTGTGCCCCATCTACTATAGAAACTTTTTTATTTGTTTCTTGGTGATTTCCTTTCAAAGACATACAGGAGTTGAAACCTTAAAATTGTTTGTGCATGTATGTGTGTGTTGGAGCTCTTTATTTCTAGAGCAAGCTTATTTGTGAAGACACAATTTACAAATATCTGCTGAGAAATTTGATGTTTACATGTTGTTGTTTACAGAGCTGGCCAAAATGAAAAGACAAGTATAGGAACAATGCTTTGCACATCAGATATTCCAGATAGGGAGTATTTCTCCTGATAAAAATAGGGAAATAGATATCAGAAAAAGTATTTCTTATCTCATTTATCTTTGAAGCTTACTACAGGACTGGGAGGTCTTTATTTAACTAATTTAGAAAATCGTCACTTCTGAAATAAATTGGGTGAGTAAGGGGAAGTGTTTTTTTGCAGAACAACAACATTCAGATTTCAGATTAAACCTCTGTTTTACGCATCTGTTTCATGTGTGCATAAAATATTTTGTGAAAAAATAATCAGTGTGATCAACACCTTTTTTTTTTTTTTTTATACTGTCAGCTGCAGTTTGTTCCAGACTTTGTTTCACACACTTAACAATAAAAGAGAAGTAAAGGGAGTCAATATATTGTATATAATAGGGAAAAACCTAAATACCAGTTGGGTTTTTTTCCACTTTCTTGGACATAATGAAAAAGCATTTTTTTTTAATTGCCACATGCTTTTTGTTCCTCAATTTAAAATAAACAAACAGAAGCTCTCTTCAGGGAGGATACAGATTTATGTTCTTGACTGTCTCCATGGTTGCTTTATGCATAAACTATTTGGTGTATTTTTGGTTTGGCTTTTTACTCCTAGGTTCTGTTGGAGGATTGCCAGTGTATTGACAGCACTGAGCACATACATGACTTGATCTCAGAAGTCTTAGTTTGGGAGAGCGATCCTTCCCTTGATCTGAAATCCCTTGGGCAGTACACTCTCAAAAGGAACAGTGCCACGAGGTGCAGCCTTTCCCCTCGCAGAGTTTTACTGTGTTGAATAACATAGTAAGAGAATGCGAGTAAGAGAGATACTAGGCAATAGTTAAACTATTGCTCCTCACAGAATATTTGAATGACTGTGTGTAGTTTTGCCGTCCTATTTCTTATCAGAAGTGATTAAATTTCAAACAAGTCAGGTGGGAAAAAAGAGTAGTTTTAGTGTGATTTCTGGATAAATACTGACCAACCTTTTCTGTTGAAATTGTTCTTCTCTAACCTGTGTTCTTCTTCCCTGCTACTTAACTACCGCTGTTGTTTGCATTCAAAGTAGATCACCTGCATTTACCACTCATTGCTCAGTGGAAACCTCTAATTATGTTGTTAGACCTTGGTAGTGACTTCAAGCATGAGATGAAGAATGAGGTACATGTGAGGCAACTAAAACCATTAGGAATTGCTGCAGCCTAATTGCCACTGGCTGCCTGCCACACCTTCATATTAGTGGAGCGTTGACCCTTTCCCTTTGTATCTTACTAGGGGAAATAGTGTTTTTCTTCTGGGGAAGAAACCTCTTATTCTTATCAAGGTACAATATACTTAGCTTTTAGTTCATTAGTAGTGTAAGGCATGAAGTAGTGTCTGTTTCAGGATTATTTTTTGGCATTCAGTGTTACAGGAAAGTGAGTGGATAGCGTGGAGTAGATGAGTGTACAAGTGTGTGATTATATGACACAGGGTGACAACGAATTTGAGAACTGCAGGGTTCAGATGACAAAGCACAATACTCAGTCTCAAACAAATACAAGTAGAAGATGCTACAAGACGTTATTTACGAACCCAGGCAGAGAAAGGGAAGTCTGCGCAGGACCTCAAGGAGGAAGGGCAGCTGAGTCGTGTGCTTGAGTTCCGGTTGAGAGACTCAACTTCATTGAGGGCACCTTGAGCTGTTACTCAGCATATACCTCCACCAGAGCAGGTTCCCAAGATTGTCTGTCCAGCTTCAGCATGTGGCTGATGGCCGAACTGCATGTTATACTGAGAACTGGCATATTCTTTAATTATGTGGCCACGTGTAAACTTCAGCTTGCTGAGCTGGTGTGTACTCTAGGGGCACATTATCTTGCTAGACTGCTTACCTTTCTTCTCTAAAGTCATGAAAGGACACAGTGAACAGAAAGGAGTTCCCTTTGACTCTCTAATTCTGTCCAAGGTGACCTTTGTAGATGCCTTGCTAACAGGTTGGAAATTCAAAGAGGAAAAGCAGGACTTAAAGAGTACATGTTGGTTTTTCTGGAACTCGGGGCAGACCTGCCAGTTTTTACAAATTTATCTCCTGTGCAAAATGTAAAGGTTGTGATGACATTTTATATGAACAGGCAAGGCTGAGTTACATGTTTCTTCTTATGTAGAAAGGCTGCCAATTACAAAATATACATACAGCACCAGATGGATAACAGACATTTATCTGTGTGGAGTCTGGTTCTATCAAAGAGCCACTCCAGGCATATCCATCTCCCCAGTCCGCAAACGAGATCAAGGATTCCCTACTAAAGATTTAGTTTTATCCTGTAACTGTCTGAATATTGATCACTATCTCTGTGAAAATGATAAAACAAACCCAGTTTCTGGTAGTTTATTCTCCGTACAGTTCTCCATCTGGACAAAGATTTCTTAGGAATTCATCCTAAGTCTTGCAAAAGCTTTTGGAAGCGGCATTTAGTTACACTAAATAACAAATACTTTCAGTGATTGTATTTCTGAAGAAGGAGTTAATATACTAACCACAAACAACAGTTAAAAGGATAAAGGCTTTAATAGGTTAAAATGTACTTCCACTTAATTTGTCTCTGTGATTGCTGCCTTTATCACAGAGCAGGAAGAAGTGGCCTTCATTGCCATGGTATGCCATCTTTAGAGCTGGAGAGCAGCTGCAAGATGTTGCTGTTCTCCTAACTCCCCTTCTTCTGTAGGCTAGATTTTTTTCAGGGTTTAATATCCATGCTGATGCTGGATCTTGGTTTGGGGAGATTTAATCTTGATGGTCCAGCCGGAACAAGGAAAGCAATATTTGCCAATCAGTATCCTTCACATTGTTTCCTTAAGTACCATTGGAATTTTTGGGCTGTGCTTTTTTTTTGTTTATGTTTTTATTTGTCCTTCCTCTTCCCTCCTACCACCTGTTTCCTTTTGATATAATTTTTTGTGGTCCAGCAGGAAGATACCTCTGATAAACTGAGGTGCAAAAAGTAATACTCTTAACTCATTTCACATGCTTCTCTACCTTCATAAGTCAAACTGGATGTTATGCTACTGTGAATAGAATTGAGTTTTGTGTCCATGCACTTAGGTGTGTTGGAGACTAGGGTAGACATAAAAGGGTTGAGTGAGGTCCTGGTTCCACTGATGTCAAGGGTAAAACACTCACTGATGCTAAGTTCTGTTCCATCTTCTCTATTAAAAAAAGTCTGTCTCAAGATCTGTGGTCTGAATTTGTTTGAATTAGGAGGAACCCTGGTCACCACAGTTCAATTAAAAACTACTTGAATGCAATCTGACTCCTAACCTTGTGTGCACTGTCGATATGGAAACTGTAGACTTGGAAATCAACAAGTGTAGATAAAGATACTAAGCTGAATTAGACTTTGCAAAGAAAATATCAGAACTTGTTCTCCCATCTAAAAGAAGGAAAAGGAAAGAAATTCTAAGACAAGGACAAATACTTTTCTGTGTCCTTACTTATAAATTAATCCTTCCTCTCACTTTTCAGTGAGGACAGTGGTATCAGCTGATATGGAGCAAAATTAGTATGCTCGAGTCAGAGGGGCGTATATCTTCCACTATCACACCCTGCAGAAAATTAGATTTCCAGTTGTGTGTGCCGTATTATATGTTTTCTTTAATCATAACAAGTCAGAAATGGCACTATAGGATTGCAGAATACAAAGTGTCTTATTCATATTTAATTATGAGGATAATATGATTCACACGGAACATGTAAGAGGAAATCTTGGAAGGAAGAAATAATTGGACATGGAGGTAAATGTTAAAGGGAATAAATGGAACTAGGTTTTAACAAAGGAAGGTTGCACCTTATGCCTTCTTCAGTAACTGAATTTTGTAGGCAAAGTCTAACAGATCCATGTTTGGACTTAGAGAAATAACTAAGAGGGAGAGAAAATGCAAACTTTAAATTAGGATGTTGTAATAATGATATTCTTCACTGATTTTTATCTTGAGACCAGTATTAGTTGTTATTATTTATGTCAACATCATCAGTAAAAAGCAAATGTATGCTGGTTAAATTGGTTGATGACACAAACTTAGGAGTAATTTTCCAGCCAGAATTATACAGTATGAACTGCACATCATTGGTTAAGTTTCATCACATTTCTGTTGTGCTGTCTTCAAATAGCTTTTTAGTCATGCTATTATGGGCTAGAAGAATTTTTGCTGTATGCTGGGAACTTAGCAGTTGGCTGTGACTAAGGAGGAGGACAACCGGATGTATTAGATGATCACGTAATAATTACATGATTGAGGGAAAGGAAATGCATCCTAAAATGTGGTGGGTGAAATAAGGAATACTGTGTGCTGTTGCATAAGGCACTGGTGAGACATCTTGTGGGATATAGGGTAGAATTTGGGTTATCTGCTTAGGAGGGAAGATAACCCAGGAAGTGTAAGAGATGCAGAGTTAGGCTTCAGTGTTATCCTGGAGAAATGAATTAAATGTTGAGAAGGACTAAAGAGATTGGCTTTGTTAACCTACCAAAATAAAAGCTTACTTTTATTTCATTGTATTTACTTTACAGTAAATAAATTTGCTCTTTATTTTTTTGTATTAGGAAGATAAACATTAAGGAGGGAAAATAACTTTAAGTACAATGTTAGCACAAGGTTAGATAGAGATGAATCAGCTGTTGGTGCAGTTGGTCTGGGAATGGGAACAGTTCTGTCAGCAGTGACATTCTGGACTATGGTCAAGGAAAAAGTCTGATCACCTTATGGCAGAGCTCGCGTTTTAGGAAGGAATTAATGTATTAAGAGTTTCTTGGAGTAGCAGCAGTCTGGACATGGTGACCTTGGAAGTCCCTTCCAATCCTATGCTCCTAAAATGTAAAAAATGAACTAAATAAAATAACTAGATCATAACCTAGTGAAGATTAGTGTTAGATCTTCGTCCATTAAATTACTTTAAGCCTATAGCTGCTTTGTCTTGCTAAGATTTTATTTTGTTAGTGTCATGTGTTGGCTTTTATAGGGTAACATTACACTGAGTGGGGAACCCAGGACAGTTTTTATCTGTAATAATAATACTGTAATGCAAGCTGCTTTATTTGTTTTGGATGTCAGTGAGACTTCCTGATGATTTTTCTTCAAAGCATATAAAAACCTAAACAAAAAAACACAAGAAGATCTACAAATACTTCCCCAAAATGGAGCCAGAGGACTGAAAGCTTAGGTGAAGGGATTCAGAAACATAAATCTATCCCATGGCTGAGCTTCAAAGGGCTTTGACTTTTAAAATTTTCATTTCCTTGAAGGTTTAGCTCAAAAGTCTGGGAACTGTACTACTCTGATAAACCACTTCATGCGGTTGTTGCAGTTTAGGGTTGATGGCCATCATGTGAAGTGGTACTATCTTAACATCTACTAAATTCCATGTCATCTGTGATCATTGTGGCCACTTTGAACAGGCCATAGATGATATTAATTGGTATTGGCAGAATGAGTTCAGGTTTAGCCCACTAATTATAATGGCAAGAATAAACACATTTTTAGACATTGTGGTCTGTCAAATATATTTATATAATGCTGTGTTACTTTAATTAGGAATCTTGTATGTTCAGGCTTTTCAATATACTGCGTCGGTTCTTCAGGACATCTGTTGTTTTTCCTACAATGGAATAGTAACCTTAAATCATAATTGAGATAGCTAGAAGGGGTGAAACCCTGGAAAGCTGAAAGAATATCAGTGTTCATGGGACTAGCATTCTTATCAGGTACCTTCAGAGAAGATATTTTAATAACTTAAAAACATCTGTGGTTTAGTTGGATGTGAAGTTCTCTGTG
Source organism: Harpia harpyja (assembly GCF_026419915.1). Taxonomy (NCBI): domain Eukaryota; kingdom Metazoa; phylum Chordata; class Aves; order Accipitriformes; family Accipitridae; genus Harpia; species Harpia harpyja. The sequence continues at coordinate 7,989,353 of NC_068954.1, forward strand.
TGCGAGTCTCAAGAACAGGTAAGATAAACTGAATATCAAGAGCTGTCTTAATGCTGTTTATTGAGGGAATTTGTTTAAAAGTTATGTTTTGGGGTTTTTTTTAATAATAGTTGGTGTACTTTAAAGCATGTACCAACATTTTCCCCTGCATTTCTTCTCATAACCCTAGTTTTGTGTTTAACTGTGATCTCTGCAGTATAGTTTTTGTTTCTTTAGGAAACACATATTTCCTGAAAGTCATGGTTTCCTATTATCGAAGAACTCTGCACTTGTTATAGTGTGTGTTGATACTTGTATAACAGTATGGAAAAGAGTAGGCTTATATTTTCTTCAGAACTACAGGTAAAATTTGCTGTGCAACAAATGATAGTGCTTTTGTAACACTGTATTTCACAAGAAATCTTCAAGCTTGGGGCGGGGGGGGGCGGGGAAATACAGGTGCGAGGTAATGTATAAACTGTTTCTGATATAGATGATGGGGGTTCGAAGGCCAGCAGTGTTGCTTGTCTTATTTCTCATGTTCTCTATATTCAGATTGGATTGAGAAATACACGGACAGTACTTTTTAACCTAACCTGAAAATAACTCAACATCTGCTAGGCTCACCTTTCTGGAAATTATCTGCTCTGCTGTTGCCAGGATCTGTTACACTTGAGGCTATGGAAAGACCTAGAATTAGACACAGAGTAAGGATACCAAGGAAAAAGATGGCCAAAGAGAGAACGTGGCTCCTGTGTTAAGGGAGACTGAATGGATTAGAGCTGTTTAGTTTAGTTTAGAGATGAGACAGCTGAGTTGAGGATATGATAGAAATCTGTAAAGCCATATTAGTATAGAAAAGGCTAACAAGGGAAAGAATAGTCACTGTTTTTTCGTAACTGAAAAGGAAAGCAATACCTAGTGAAATTACTGAGCTTAAGGCAGGCAGAAGAAAATGGGTTTGTTGGTTGGTTGGTTTGTTTCACATAATGAACAACCCAGTTTTGGGACTCACTGTTTCAAGATGCTTTGGAACCAAAAGTTCCAAGTACATGGAATTAAAACTTGGGGAGGAAAGATCTATGCCATGGCTATTAAATGCTTTTTTTTGTTGTTGTTTTGGTTTTGGTGCTTTTTTGGCTCAAGAAGTCAGCCAAATTGCTGATTTCTGACAGTTGAGAAACTGTAATACCCAGGGAAGAAATCCGTTCCTAATTCTATTCCCTAAGTAGCCCTATGAGCCACTGTGGAGGCAGAATTAGGGACTATGGTATAAACTGATACCAAAGGTCTTATGAACATTAGACAATTTTTAATTTATTATATTTAAAATCAAACTCCCTAGTGCACTGGGAAAGTAGTATTGTATATGTACTGGATATAGTTGGCAGGTTCTGCTAATTGGTAATTTACCATTATAAGGAGTACTGTTTAAGCAAACTCTCTTATTCTTGCTTTTGTGACCTTTGTGTTTTCTTCCAGCTTCTCCTACATGTTTTCCTTCTGTCAGGACTAGAAATTACAAAGAGGAGGGTAACAAGAATGATCAAAGATACAGAACAGCTTCCATATGAGGAATAATTACATTGACTAGGACATTTCAGCTTGGAAAAGAAACGGTGGGGATGGTTGGTATAGTAGATGTCACCTTCTCAAGGTCATTCGTCATTTTATAGGCAAGGGAATAGTAATTAATCTCTGATAACACAAGAATTAACCAGTATCGAATGAAAATACCACTGGCAGATACCAAACAGAGCACTTTGCACAGTGTCAAATAAACAGTGAAAGCCGTAGGAAGCTGCGGATGCCAAAAGGGTACTTGGATTCCTTAAGCGATTAGAGATGGGTGGATTTTCCTTCCATTGATGAGGTATCACCTCTGGTTCAGGAGCACCACTACGAGCTGAGAAGCCATCCTGGGGAAGTACCACTACGTGCTTGCCTCAGCCTGTCATTCTGTGCCAGGAGCTTAGCTAGGTGAATATTCGGTCTGTGCTGGCAGGGTCGTTACTGTTTTGTTTCCTAAATTATCTCCTAATTTAATTTTATTCCACAGATCATTTGTGAAATGCCTCTTTATTTTCCGTCTCTCCCACCCTTCCTGTGTAATTTTTTTTTTTTTTTTTAATTTGGTGGTGGTTCTCTTTTCGTCTTTCCTTTCAAGTCTGTATCCCAATTTTCCATTGTAAAATATAGCCCATCAGCCTTCCTCCTGGTCCCAGACTTCCTCCTCACGTCTGAGAACCCGGAGATGCCATTTTTACTCTAATGGCTAGATAATTATGAGAACTACAAAAATTACTATAAAGGGTCTAATATTCCTTGAACAGAGCTCTGTTCTGATTTTATGTCAGGGTATGTTTTTGTAGGAGAATCATTTCCTTTACTCCACCTAATTTCAAGGTTCATTTTGCATCCTTTTGCCTGGTATTTTTATTGCCTGCATTTCTGCCAGTGTGGAAAGATTTACTAGCTGCCACAGATGGAAACTCACCTGAATCTTATTAGTTTTGCCGCACTCCACAGAGATTTGCTAGGCAATAATTAAACAAATTATACTTTTGTAAATTTTTAGTTAAGTTGTAGTGGTTTTTTTGTGAATGCTGGTGAGCAACAGCAGTGTAAAAAGTATGTTTTCAGAATTAGAAAAGTTCAGTCTAAGTTCTGGTGGCCTTTTTCCTCAAACATGGTGACTAGAAACTTTCATTTTCCTCACTGAAGACTTCGATGCTATGCACGTTGACAGGAGTTTACTCAGAAAAGCTTCTGACTTGTCCTAAACCAAAGGGTAAGCATATCTTCCATCTTCTGTGTCATGCTGGGAAGGAAGGCTGTGGAGTCTGTCAGCTGGAAGTATGCTTACCTTAACAACAAATGGAGGCAGGTCTTGCAGCTGGTAGGGGAGAATTTGGCAAAGTATGCTTACTTTATGCCTTGATAATATTGCTTACTTTGAACTTTTCATGCCTTCCACTGGAAAGATGCTTGTTGGTGTGACTTTTTTCTTCTCTCTTTTTTCTGTCTCTAAAATTAATCTGAAAGTACTAATTGCAGGACTAGGGAAGTCATCATCCCCCAGTACTCAGCACTGGTGAGGCCGCACCTCGAGTACTGTGTTCGGTTTTGGGCCCCTCGCTACAAGAAAGACCTTGAGGTGCTGGAGCGTGTCCAGAGAAGGGCAACGAAGCTGGTGAAGGGTCCAGAGCACAAGTCTTATGAGGAGCAGCTGAGGGAACTGGGGTTGTTCAGCCTGGAGAAAAGGAGGCTGAGGGGAGACCTGATCGCTCTCTACAACTACCTGAAAGGGGGTTGTAGCCGGGTGGGGGTCGGTCTCTTCTCCCAAGTAACCAGCGACAGGACAAGAGGAGATGGCCTCAAGTTGTGCCAGGGGAGGTTTAGATTGGTTGTTAGGAAAAATGCCTTCACTGAAAGGGTTGTACTGAAAGTGTTGTCAAACATTGGAAGAGGCTGCCCAGGGCAGTGGTGGAGTCACCATCCCTGGAGGTATTTAAAAGACATGCAGATGTGGTGCTTAGGGCCATGGTTTAGTGGTGGCCTTGGCAGTACTAGGTTAACGGTTGGGCTTGATGATCTTAAAGGGCTTTTCCAAGCTAAATGATTCTCTGATTCTGGGCAAAGACATGGCTATGTCATTGGGTAGAAGAATGGGCTTGTTTCATGTGCTGCATCAGTGTTAGTAACTCAATAACTACAGGTGATTTCAAAGGCATTGTTTTTCCAGAATTAGGCAGAAAATACTTTTATATTTATTGCTACTATTGAATGTAGATATGGGGAAGGCTTAGGTTAAGCCAAGTCTGTGTGCCAACTTTTTCCTGTAAGAAAAGGAAAAATTAAATTAGTTTTTAAGACTAAAGTTTGAGTTTACCAACAGTGTAGGTTACAGTAATTGCACTTCTTGATGAGTAGAAAACTTGTTTCATTAAAACTTCAGAAAATACTATTGAATGAGTTGTCACAAATTCTACAGAAAACTAGTGTAAAAGGTAGCATGCTAATGTGCAGTTGAGAGTACTGTCATGTTTATACACTTTTCCTAATGTGTTTTTTACATTAGTGGAGCTCTAACAAAACTTTAAAAAGAGATTATTTTGTTTACACATCTTCAAGTAAAATTGCTGTAAATTGCTGTCTGTGGTTTTGGTTTTTTTTTTTTTTTAGTATTTTGCTTGCTTGATGTGTTGCTTTATGTTTCAGTGAAGCTTGGCAATAATTTAATTAAATGGGAACTGCTGGAAATGGATAGCCATAATGAGCTAAATGATTCTGTGATTTTTATAAAGTATAGAAATACTATCCTGTTATTATAAACTGATAGTTTAAGTGCTTTGGAGTCGTCAAGTTGTGCTGTAAAATTCAGAAAACAAGTGGATCTTTAATGTTATCATGGACTAGACTATTAGGTATCTCTAAATTGTTTTAGGGATTATACTCATTCTAAAAGCAAGGATTATGTTTCTACATTGAGATCACTGCATGGCACAGAAATTTTAATGTTCTTCCTTTACAGATAGATTTTGTGTATCCAAGTGGGGGGATGCCAGTGACCATATTGTCAGGCAAAATACTGCATCATATGGAGTTCTGCTTCTGTTTTGTAGGAGCTGGTGGTTAGTTTAAACAAGCCCAATAGTTGATTTTAATGAACTGCTGAACCTGAGGATTCCCAATACACCAAAATACCTAGAAATCCTGTACATAATGTAGACAATATGAACTGTACCCTAAAATACAATGTGTCTGCTGCTGCTTTGTCCATATTTCTGTAAGCATGCTCTTCAATTAAGCAAGCATTTCTTGGCCAAATCTGTGTAGCTCTGCACTTGTCTGACTCTAACAGCTTGTCTGCAGGTAACTTATTTTTGGATAGCACATCAGAGACACTTGAAAATCTTTAAAAATTCTCTTGGCTTCAATGGGCACAATTCTTGTAATGTTAGTGAAAATACAAAATTGAAGGAGAAACATGTTTCCCCTTTTTTAACATGCTTTAGCTACAGGTGTTTCCTTTTAACTGTGTATAAAGAAGCTGCTGAAATTGTTGTTAAGCATAGACATATCCTTTTCCTCTGGCAGTTGCTGCAGTGTTGCTTAATATGCTGAGAGCCTCCGTGAAGCATTTCTGGTAAGACAAGTAGCAGCGGGATTAATGTATGTGTTGTGAAAGGAGGTTGCATGTGGCTCCTGCCGTGACCCAAGAACATGGGAGCTGGGAATAGGAGGTGTGTTCCTCAAGGAAGAGCAAGGTGGTACTTTGGGATGGACCCAAAGCCACAGTAACACATTTGCACACCTAAATAAGAATAAATGCTTATCATCAGTCAGCATTTTCTCCTATGTTTTATATATAAAGAATCAACAACAAGGGAGGGAAGCAAATATTGAAAATAGCAATAACACTGATAAGGAATCTGGAAATCCAGACTAATGGTAAAATGTTCTGTATATTTTCAGACTCCTGGAGTGTTTACTCACCACTGAGGGAAAAATTAGAAGTGTGATTCAACATCTCAGTTGGGAGCATTAAATCTAATAAATAATTCTGTGGTGAACTTATCTACAAACACAGACAGAGAAAGACTGGGATTATTAGATTTATCCCAACATGTCTTATACCAAACAACTCTCTCAGGGCTCCTAATGGGAGGCAGTAATGTAATTGCTGGTTGCATTAAGGAACACCCCATGTTGTGCAGCTTGAGGCATGCTGCTGCATGTCTGTATTGAAACTTCCCTGTCTTTAAACGTGGGGATAAATATTTATTTAGGGTCATTATGAAGCTTAATACTAGTTTTTTTGATGGTTAAAAAGGTAGTGGTATAATCACTCATCCTCGTGACTTATGTGTACAAGGAATGCTCTTTCAATTTAGGTTTATTATCTCTGTGGAGTTAATTAGCTTTGTAGGTCGTAGGAGCATAGTTTTTATTAGAGAAAAAACAAGCAACGCCTATCAGTGAAAAACAAACGCAGTTCTTTGGAGAATGTGAGAAATGTCTTACGATTTTCCACAAGTAAGAAGTTGCCTTTATCCTCTTCACTAATAGTACTGCTCTTGGTACAATTACCTTTTGCCTACAAGTAGTACTAACCAGTGGCAGAGGTCTTTACAGAGCATTTTCAAGGCTATGTACTTTTCTTCTAGGATTGCACTTTCTTTTCTCCCCTCTTTTTCAATGGCAGCTTACTGTTTTAAGAAAAGAACAGTGTTTCCGTTTCTGATGTTGGCAGCCCATCAAAGCAAGTCCTTTATTTTCTTCAGAAGATTATCTGTCTGATGCAGTGTTGTAAAGACACTTCTGGAGCTGTCCTACCAAATGCTGTGATCCTGCCATAAGCAGACCCTCATACTCTCTCGTAGAAAGATATTTTTTATTTAGAATGAATTTAAAGGAACAGAAAAAGTTGTTTAATCCCCAGTATAGTCACTTGTTTTCAACACTATAAAACTGTGAGTGCTACCACATTGAATTACATGTTAATACCTGTTACATGAAGGTGAAGTTGGTATGCACTTTGTCATCTTTAGAGAAGTCTTGAAGGTACATTAAAATGATGGTTAGTACCGGGTTGTTTGTGTGGGTCTTTGTCATTCCGTACGGACTTTCTATGTGGGTAGAATCCACATGCGACTTTGAACTCTTGAACGTGTTGTAGAGCTGTGGAGTGGGCAAGTAAAGGAGCTGTCTCTGTTGGTTTTCTGATCTGGTATAAGGAATCCACTGAGACGCTTCTGGACCTTGAGTGCAGGTTTCCCATGTTGGATCTCAAGAACACTTGCTAGTCCTGATGTTTATCCAGAGTCTTCTCTGAAAGTACCAACCTTCTCTAGAAAAGAAAGATAGTTTGACATCTGTCTTCCGAAAGTGTTACTAATATAGAAATATGTTCTTTTTTTTCATAAACAGAAAAAGCAAGTGAAGGCAATAGTTACTCTATTCTGGGGAAAATCTTTGTGGGGAAAGTCTCCCAGGTTCAGCATTTCTTGAGTTTTGATTCCTAAAAATGCAGTGTAGTCAAATGCAGTGTAGTCAAATACAGTGTTAGCTTAATCCAGGTGGGTCTTGCTTCATGTATGAAGTTGTGAGATTGCAAAGTAACCTCTTTTGAAGAATAATTATTTTATGAAATATCTTCATGTCAGAGAGACTGTACTTTTTTTCTTCCCCTCCAAAATCGTACCATCTACAGTTGGGAAAAAATTATTTCTCTCTAGAAAATTTCCAGGAAATTTAAGCTAAGTCAGAAAAGTAGTAATGTGCTATTCATTGGCTGCAGCAAAGCCTGTCATGAGAGCATGTAGTGGCAACTGTATTTTGATTTCTGATGCTGAACTGATTTGTAAAAGTATTGTAGTTCACTGCTACTTGGTGCCAGCTGAGAATCTCGGGAGAGCCAAAGATTCACCACTGCTCTATCAAGGAGATGCGTGCCTCTTGCTCCATCCTGTGATCAGAGGTGTTTGTGAAGAGGAGATGCCTGCAGTTTGGTTTTGTGATTTGCGTATGTCTTGCCATGAGTAAGGGCTGGGGCTGTGAGGAAGGAAGAAGAACAATGATGTCTCTGGGCAAAATTAATTGTTCCCTTTAGCTGCATCTGGCTTATGGGCAAGATGTTTCTCAGCCCTGGGATTGAAGGCGTTAGTGCAAAAAAATATTGAGCTAAGCTAGATAAGTTTAGATGATATGTCTTGGATGGCAGATGTTTCTGTTTGACCCTTCCTGCAGCTTTGTCCTTCCAAGAAAAGGAGTGGTCTTCCCTTTGTCACAGTTCAGCGTGCCCAAAACTTGGTTGTTTGTAAACCAGGCTGTGTAATTTTTCTCAGCAGTGATGCTGAGTGGCCAGTTTTATCACTGGTGGTAGCTTTGGGAAGCAGCCACAGTATTTGTGAGGACTGTAGCATGTTTTTATGGTGATTGCACAGGAGAACTGAGTTTCAGACTAATTTTGTCTGTGGTAAGTCTTTATTGTGATGGTCTCGGTTGTACTATAAGTAATCATGGCAATTACTTTGAAGAATGGTTTCATGACGTGCTTTGTGGAATTGCCAAGACCTTGTGATCCCCATTGTTCAAAGTGTTAATTTCAGATAGACCGATGTGGTATTTGTGCTTGGTATTTTGAGGAATCTTAATTTAAATGACACTTTCTGTACATAGATTTTCTTTTCTTATTTGTATCACCGAATGGTAACATCAAAAGAGACATGAGCACCTGGTTAAGCTAAAAATAAGCGCTCGCAATGCTTTAAACTCTCCTCTTGTGCTATGCTCTTTATTTTGTTTCTGTTGCATATTGGGGTAGGAGTTGGAAAAAACAGTGAATCCTTTAAATAAGAAATGTTGGATGGGGCTTGAATGCCCACACTGTGGATCCCTATTATAAGTATTGAGGTCTTTAAAATTTTTTTCCTTTTAAACAAATGATTTCATTGTCCAATGGTTATTAACCTGTATTCATAAAACAATGGCCTGTTATAGTTCAGGCTGAAAATGGCAGACACTCTCTCTTAAGTGATGTTAGGTTAAAATTTAGTTTTCTGGGACTTTGTTCAGTTATAGACAAGCACAAAAAATCTCACTATCAGACTGGGAGAGCTGTGCTGACTTGAAGGTACATTGTTCTCTAGATCCTAATTCCTGCTAAAAAAAGCCCACATTACTTTCTTGGCTTGGCTTGTAAGGAATCACAGCTTTGGAAAGACTTTGGATACTACTTTGCTTCCCCTGCCCCTCCCCCCAACCATTTCTGGTTGGAATTTAATACACATTTTCATTCAACTTTCTAAATTAAAAGATGCTGTGATATCTCCTTTTAAACATCTTAAATTTCAAGGTATTACTTGTTGTTAGGTTGATAGGTTTGATAGGTTGAATGTTGATAGGTGTTAAGAGAGATGTGGCTAAAATTGTCTGAACTGAATATGTTTTCTTTGAATTTATATTTACAAAGTATGTATATTTTTATATATTTACTTCTAAGTAAAACAGTCAAATTATGAGGGAGGGGGTCTGCTTTGGATTTTAAGACTTACTACATTATTTTCTTCCATGCCTATAAAAAACCCAGTGGAGAGCATATCTTTATGGAATTAGTCACCAGAAAAAAAGATTTTCAGTCTCTGTCCTCAGGGATAGGGAAAATCCGAAATTCTTCTTACCTTCGAAAATAAATTATTAGCAGGTTGGTCTTTTCAGGATATATATTAATTCTCCTGAAACATTCACACTATGTACTTTGATAACGTGTGTTCATAGTTATTACTTTGCTGTGACAGTAGCTGCTTGCGCTGACTTGCTAGGACTATGCTAGAAGTACTTGTTGCTATAATAATGTGAGTTGTAGCCAAAGATATCTTTCTTAAATGAAATTTATACTTGCAAGAAACCTGTCATGGAGATGGTTGCTGAAAAAATGCTTTTGCATGTTTAGTCTGGGAACGAATAAACCATGCTAACAGCGATTGCGGTCCTTTGGGCAAAAGTGCGCAAAATATTTAGTGTGCAAAAAATAGTGAGATTCTTGGGGAGTGTTTATGAAGGCAAAAATGAGAATGAAGGGTGAATGCTGATCTTGAAACACTTGTTGAATGAGATGTTAACTGTCATACAGCTACAGGTGTGAATCTGGTGATTCATTGAACTGCAAAATTTTAACACATTTGAGAGAATGCCATGTAGAACTTTGAATTTCATAGTTGAAGAGGAAACATAATTTACCAGATTGTATTCAAAGACATGTTATGCTGAAATGTACTAGAAGAGTTTCAAGATTGATTGCCATTTTCTTGCTTACTTTGTGATGTATAAATAGGAAATTGTGCATTTCACTGTATGTTTAAACAGAAGTTCCCTTACAATGTAAATTGGATTCTTTAGAGAAACTATGGTGGTGGCAGTAACTCCGGTCAAGGAATTGTTACTGTATTTTTAGCACTTTGCAGCCACTGACATGTGAATATATTGTGGTGGTCTTAATCTTTCTGTCATTGATTATAAAAAGCTGAGGAGTGTTGTAGCTACCTGCTTCAAAACATGATCAAAACACGGTATTTTATATAAGGAAAATGTGATGTTGCTAATGTTTTATTTTCCATAAATGAAGTTGCTGCTGACAGCTTTAGGAGGACTTCTTTATTTTGTCCAGATAATTTCTATAAGCATTAACCGCATTATGCGCGTCCCATTCATATCTTAAAATTAACATTTTTAAAAAGATTTAAGTGCTGCTCTTAATTTTTGCCATTGGATGTAAGTTGTCCTCATTTGTGTATTATAGCAATACTCACACTGCCCATCAATTACTAGATTTAGATCTGATTTAGATTTATTATCAGTATATAATCTAGATTTATTTAGACTCATTTAATCAGAAGAAAGAAGGGGAGGGTTCTTGAGGTGCAGTTTTGCATGCAGCCTGCAAGAAGACCCTTTCATTGAGGCCACTCTAAAAAAAAAATTGGTATATCCTTAAGAGAGGGAAGCAAAACTCCAAATTCAGGTGCATAGAGGTTGTATCCCAGTGCCCTCCCACTCTTTCTGTCGTACATATCCCCAGTGAGTTTCTGTTTTGTTTCGGTTTAGTTTTTTTAACTATTTGTATTTCCCTATTAAGCAGCATGGGTGAAGAATTAAATTTGTACACATGTGAGGAGAATGACAGTCTTAACAGGAGCTTCTTAAGAGGAGACATTAAGTCTTTTTGGAAAATGTGTTTGCATATATGGATAAACACAGATGAGAGATGATTAACATCATTAATGTGTCTATATTGGCATGTACATCAGCTTGCAGTCCCTTTGCTTTGTTATTATTCTCTGAAAAAAAACTGTTGAATTTTCGTAGATTCAAAGCTTTGAAACTAAGTTTATGTAGGAAAAGAGGAAGCATTTTGTAGTAACTTTCTTTAAAAGTGCTGTGGTTTTTAAAGCAACTTGTTAATATCTTATTTGAAGGATTATTATTCCCTTGACTGTCTTCTAGTGAGCAATACAAATACTTGAAGAACAGATTTAACAGTTCTTTGGAAGTAGTAATGCTCAATAGAATATATTTTTAAAGGTCAGGGTTTTTTAAGTAATAACCTTTTCATGCTGTTTTTGGGGGTTCCATTCAGAATTTTGGCTAATTCTTGCATTCATTGATTTGAAAAATTAGATATTTGTCAAGAACTTCCCGACTAAAACTTCCTTCTACTTAAAAAACAAACCCAATTATTTCTGGCAAACTGCTTTTCCTGCAAAGGATGCACACCCTGACCTTTAGACAGCAGGTAGGAGTTTTTCTGAAAGTCACTCTGTTTCTACCTGGTATATCAGCACAGCTCTGTAAATATGATTATTCCCTGCAATTTGTCTTTGTTACTTTGAGGCTGTAATATTTTATACTTTTTTTTTTTTTTTTTAAAGCTTTGAAAAATGGTAAATCGAAATTGTATGCTGTTTAAAAAAACCAAACCAACCTGGAATGTTACTCCTTTGTCAGACAAAACCAACATATTTTTGTTAGCAGTCCCAATTTTTTTTTTTTGGAGTATTGGCAAGATGAAGCATGAGTCTCTTTTGCAGCGGTACCGTGTTAGCCCTCTGTATGAGAACCTTTAAGCGGCATTGAATGCCATTTGTTTATCGGTGAACCAGAGGAGTATTTGGTTCACACAGGGTATGGTGAGCAACGTGCGTCCTGCCTGGGCTGCACACAATCAGCAGCAAAGGAAACTGCTTTGCACCAGCTTTGAAGGATGACAGACCTTGTTTGAAAGCCGAGTGTAAAGCAATCTAGTTGAGGAATTGTCTCAGCTAGCGTGTGCACATCTGGGAAGCAGGTTTCTGTTTCATAACGTCCTTGCCAAACTGGTAGGAGCTGGGTGTGTCTAGATCTGACTTTGTCTCTTGAGAAGCCAAGCTTTTATTTTGCAAGTGACGTGCTTTATTTGGTGTGGGTTTTTTTGTTTGTTTTTTTTTTTTTTTTAGGAGGTCCAAACATATGGGCCATCACCTCTGAAGAGCGGGCCAAGCATGACAAGCAGTTTGATAGCCTTAAACCCACAGGAGGCTACATTACAGGTCGGTCTGAGATTCTGCATTACATGTTAACTTCTGTGTGCACATAAGTGTCTTTGTAAAACAGTTTGAAAACTGCATCCTATTTCTCGCCCTTTGTTGTGTGACTAATAACCATACTCCTTGGGCAAACAGCCAAGCGTTATTATTAAACTTCTACAAACTTTGGGCTAAAGTCTGGCACAGGAACGCTCTTTTATTAACCCTGTCACTTCTGCAGCTAGTGGTTATGTGCTGTCATTCTGTCTAGTTTCAAAAACCAAAGACTATCAGGCGAAATCTGTGCTTAGTTGGGAGGCTGCCAAGGAGCACTTAACAGTAGCTATTGTGGCAAGTGACGCCAGAGACACCAGAAGTGGCTCTCCTCTGTCTGAACAGTGTTAGAGAATACTGTGCTGTTAGATATCTTTGTTTCGGGGAGGAGGCAGGGAGAGAGATGCTGACAGCTTGTCCTTGTTAATGACCGCTTGAAATTTATTACCCCGTGGGCCTTCAGCAAGTTCTGGATAGGCTAATGGCATTTTGCAATGGCCTGCTGTCAGTTCCAGTTGCATTCAGCTGCTTCTTCTCTGAAACAATTGGGTCATGTTGCTGCGCACCTCAGAATTTGCAGTTTTTAAATTGAAGAATCTGCTTGTGACATCAAGAAAAGGCTCGATTTCACTGGCAAAGATGACTTAATTTAAGAATGCCCCATTCTTTGTGTGCAGGTGGGCACTAAAGACCCACCCCAATCTCTTCTACCCTCCTAACTACCTATCTGGTGACTCCACTGCCCCTGCTTTTCCTCATTTTGGTCCAAAAAAGACTGAGGAAAGAGTGGGGAAGTTGTCTGTCTGGAACACGCACATCTTCTGGCTAAGTGATAGGTAAGTCGTGCTTTGGCCAAACAGCTCTGGGAGGCTGGTGTTTACTTTACCACCAGCTGAAAAGTATGCAGTCCCAGGGACTTGACTACCTTTAGGCCACATCTGGGCTCTTACCTGCACGTACGTCTGTAGACTTCATTAATTATTTGGCAAGTGCTTGAAATGAAAGGCTGCGTATGAATATAAAGGAAGAAAGCTGAAAGAATAACTTGAAGTCTTAGCTTTAAGCATCTGTAATTCACTCATAGGTAAGCATAAACACCACTATCTGTGTTTTATTACAAGTTTGTTTAACAGCACACTCAGTACCAATTGATGTGGAACTTGATATGGGATTGCACAACAGTTCCCATTCCCTTCCCAAAATACTGAAATAGCGGATGTTCTCTGACGGAACGGGATATTAGTTAGGACATGAAATTTTTCCAGTTTTTTAGAGAGGCAGTACTGGCTAAAGTTAGATTGAATGAAGGAGAAGGAAAGAAATAGCGTGCATATCCTTTCCTGTAAAAGTAATTGGGTCAGGACTAAATTATCAGTCATTTTTACTTCTTTAAATCTTGCATCTATTAAACTGTTGGCAGCTGTTATTTGTGACCTGTTAAAGCTTTTTATAGCTATTTGAAATCACTTCTCAGAGCAGGGATTCAGGATTACAGAATACATGGGTATCTGATGATTGCAGTCACCAGGGAAGGAGTTAGGTGGTATGAAACTGGAAAGCTTGGCATCTAGCGTGCTGGTTCCTTTTGAAAATCTGGTCCCATAAGAAAGTGCTGAGGTCTTCTGAAAAACTATCCTCTAGTGTAAAAGTCTGTCTGTCTTTCTTGTTTATCATAGGTGATCAAGCACGTACCTTTTTTTTGCAATCAGGTCTACCAGCTTCAATCCTTGCTGAAATATGGTAAGGTATTATTTACTTTTTTTTCTTTTTTTAAGATAGGAGATACATAGCATTCAAATACTACCTTTGGTATGTTGTGTTGTCTCAAACAGGCTTTCAGCAGTCAAAGTAGGAGTGTTGTCTGAATCATTGTTTTAATTTTCTCAAATTTAGAGGAAGGATTGAGCCCATATGTGTACCAACACTTAATTAAAAAGCAGTATCTTTTAAAATCTTTCTTATGATGTTAATTCAAATTGGATGATATTGAACACAGCCTTTTTAAACTATAGTAAGTGCTTGAAACAAAAACTGATGATAAATTGCAAGGCTTTCATAGAGGGAAGTGCCTGTTGGATTGCGACAAAGGTAATTGTTAAGCCTTGTCTTTATGTTTTAAATAATAATATGGAAAAAGAGGTAAAAAATAACACTTTAAATAATAATATGGAAAAAGAGGTAAATAATTGGTTAATGAATTGCTGGAGATACCAAACTGAATGATGTTTGAAATACTAGTAACCGCTAAAAAATGGCAATAAGATTAAGTGTGGGAAAAATTATATGCTACTAAACTGGGAGTGGAAAATACACTGAAAATAGAAGATGGGGAAAAAAATCTAAAGCCACAGAAAATGTTATAACACAGTTGTAATACACTGTAAGATACCAACCAATGCTGTAATACAGGAACTGGAAGAAGTGCTGTTCTTTGCAGCATGTATGTGATGATTACAACACTTGAAACAGACTTTTTTTTCTTTGTAACTCCTTGGTCTTCACTAGAATACTGTGTTCATTTTGGGGTACTTGGTTGTTATCAACATGTACATGTGCTAAAAGACACGGAGTGGAGGCTCATGATAATTAAGAACTCACTTGTGAAAGAATATTAAAGAAACTAACTAAATGCAAAGTTAATTTTTTCTTCAGACACTTAAAGTGCCTAGAAAAGAGCTGTAAAGAAATTTTTGTGTAGGGCCTTGGAGTTTTATACTGAATAGTAACAGAATGAAATTGAAAATGTAGCTTAATATTGTCTGATTTTTTTTTTTCTCCTAATTATATTTACATTCCTGTGCCTGGTCCTTGCATGTTTAAGTACCAGTAAGATTTCATATTTTCTGTCTGACAAGAAATTTTGTCTGTTTATGTATGCACTGTTGCATATACTTCCTGTTGTGTTTGAGTTCCTTTGACACTTTTCCAAATAAAGATAGTGTGGCTGTCAGGCTTAAAAAAACCCACAACACTGTGAATTAATGGAGTTTTCATAGTGGTATATAGTGCCTTTAGCAGGTTTCTGCATCCTCCCGTTTTCAGATTCTTGCATTAATTCCTTACATTACCAGACATTAATTTAAAATAATTAGTCTGGGTAGTAGCATAGAAAAAAGCATAGCAGAGGCAACAAGTGTATCCACTGAGCAGGAGACTACTGCTTTTCCTAGTGTCTTCCTACTTTCTCAGGTGTTAAGTATTTAATATATAGCAACCTTAAAACTGAACTCTGCAGAAGACTACCAAGGGGGTAGTCAAACTTCTCCAGCTTCTGAGGGTTTGAATGTTGTCAAAAGTAGAAAATCTACAAATGGTTGCAATAAGTTTCTTGTTTTCTTGTACAAAACCAGTAAATAAATCTATTAAAAAAGCTTCTCGTTAAGTGAAAAAGTTAAATTTGCATTTCTTCCTTGTGGGCTTTTCTAATTTTATTTTATTTTGTTTGTAAGGACACTATCGGACCTGAACAAGGATGGAAAAATGGATCAACAGGAGTTCTCTATAGCCATGAAACTCATCAAGCTGAAATTGCAAGGACAGCACTTGCCTGCAGTTCTCCCTCCTGTCATGAAACAAACTCCAGTATTTTCGCCGCTAATGTCAGCTCGCTTTGGTACTTATGAATATATAATTACTTAGTGTTTGGAGGTAAAAAACCACAGCTAATTGCAGCCAAATACAAGCATTAATCTGACCACAACAGTTGAGTGAATCAGTGAAAAAGACCCAAAGATACTCTGATTTAGGAAATTCACAAAGTCACTTTCTTGACGTTTTTTATAATTTCATTCTTTGAAGACACTTAATAATAAAGGAAAACCTTGTATTGAATTTTGACGAGGTGCAAGAAGGCCATTCACATCTGTCATCTGACTTTCAGGTTGTCATCTCGTACTGGTGGTCTTTTTTTGTCTCCCTCCTACTCATTCACCTGTTTGTACTTGGGGTTTGTAAAGTTAAACTTAGTAAAGGTCAAAGTTTTGGTAGAATACTTATTTTAAATATTTTTTCAAAATTAATCAGGTTGTCTATTTTGGTTATATGATCAATTGAATAGAATTATTTTAACTTTTTTTTCCTTTCTGATGGTGTTTTGGGATTCAGTGCATGCCTGTTGCTGTTCTGTTGTTTTGTGGAACAAAATATATGTAATGACTTCAGCTGGATTACAAAATTAGTGCATGCTTCTATGCTGAAATTAAATACATGCATATATTAATTACATACACGATTTAAGATGTCTGCCCATCACTAAATCTTGTGTGTTTGCATACAAGTGTATGCATTTATAGATAGCTATGGTTGGCATACAATTACTTCCTATTAACCTTCCGTCATCTCATCTGCATGCTGTTGTCTTCCATGAGATTCAGCCAGTAATTCAAGTGCCCTTATTTGCTTCAGGCAACTGCCTTAAAGAAACCGTTTGCTAGGCATGGGTCCCAAAGTATGGACTTTTCACCCATATGGATTCTTCCAAGGCTGACACTTGCAAGAGACTTGATTCAGAAACAGTATCAGCTTCTCCCTGTAGAGGATTGTCACAACTTTTGAGTTGCATTGTAATACTGCCTCAGGGCCAGACATGGAAAGGCTTCTTGAAGAACTAGTTATAACTGCAATTAGAAAACTAGATCTTCTTCTTTGGTGAAATACTAGCTAAATCTACCTTGAGAATGAATTGCTTGTAAGGATTTTTTTTTTTTTTTTTTTTTTTAGTTCCTGTTCTTCAGTATATTTTCTTCTGTGAGCTGTCTTGTCTAAACTTTAGAGAAAAAGTAAATATTATACACAAGCATCTATTTTAACTCATTGTATCTCTGGACACAGGTTGCTTTATGTATTTTCTCCCTAGCATAATGGACCCAATTTCTTGCTGGAGCCTCTGCAATATTAAATCATGAATTGTTGGATTTTGCTCTAGGAATGGGTAGTATGCCAAATCTGTCCATGCCAACGTCTATGTCTACGATCACACCATTAGCTCCCATGTCTCTGACCTCCATGACTTCCATTCCTCCTTTGGTTATCTCTGCTCCCCTGGTGCCTTCTGTCAGTACCTCCTCGTTGCCAAACGGAACATCCAGCCTTCTGCAGCCTTTGTCCATACCTTTCTCTTCAAGTAAGTATAGTACAGTCCAGTACTTGCTTTCAGAATTGTGAATCCTATTTTCTCTGGCTAATTCCGGACAGGAATGCTAATTCTTGCATGCAAGTTAAAAAAAAAAAAAACCTATATTTTTTCCGAAGTTCACATTTGTCAAATCAGTTCTAACTAGTTAATCTTAACAACAAGGCACTGATTAGCTTCTCTTACTTCTCTCAAAGCCTTGAGTGTTTATTAGAAAGCATTACGTTATACCCAGTTGCTTTACAGTTTTTGGTTTTGTTTGTTTGTTTGTTTCAGCGCTGCCTCATACTGGTTCTTTAGGTCCCATGGCAGGAGGGTTTGGTGGTACTAGTATACAGAAGGCACAGTCACTAATCGATTTAGGATCTAGCAGGTATGAAAGTTAAGTTTAAAATGGTTACATCTTAAACTTAAGTAGTATACCTTCCAAAACTTATAAAGCATTTCTATTTTCAAAGTATATTCATTAAAAATTAGTCTATCTAATATGACCTACCAAGTCTGAAAACAGATTGTTTTGATATGCACAATAAATAATATTTTCAGTAAATCTGACAAAACTATCCGAAGTAGGTGAGGAGTTCAAATGAGAGAAAGTGGTGCCAAAAAGAAGGGAAAGTACCTCATTAGGAAGTAGAAGTGAAACTTACCAAGTGGTTTTAAAAGCAATGTTTATGGATTGATGTGCTCATTCATTATAGAGGGCACCATGTAATTAGCAGGCATGTAAGGATAGTATTTGTTATAAATATTTATGTGTGAATTTGATTTATGAATAATAGAAGATTATGAATCCTTGTAATCAGCTGCTGCGTTTCACTGATTTTAGAGCTTTGCCATAGACAAAGTGAGGGACTAGGCTTATCTATCAATTGGGCATCCAGGGAACAGTCTCCCAAATGACAATCCAGAGAGCATCACAGCCCCAGCTCAGTTCCAGAAGGTGACTCAGAAGTACCTGTACCTCTTTGCTGCTGATACAAGGCATCTAGAATGAACGTGTGTCTAACTTTGGGCTCCTCATACAAACAGACACCTGATACTAGCAGATGTTCAATAAGATGATTGTAGGCATCGTGTGTGCCTGTAATCATCTTATGGTTTTTTTCTTTTTTAATTAGAAAGCTTTCTTTTGCTGGTGTTGTAGTGTTGCAAAGTAGCTCCTCTTCAGTGTTACTGTTGACAGCATTTTCACCATCATGTTACCTAATTCCATGCAAAGGATGTCTATCCAGCATCATGCCCCAAAGGCTTTGTTTATATCAGCATTCTTTACTTTATTGCCGTGGATAACACTGCAAATAGTTTTTTACTTGGCAGAGTAGGGGATTACCTTAAACAAGGCAGGCTGGATGGACCTGGTTTTGTCTGATCTTCAAAGATGGGACACTATGAAAATGCTGGGAGTTGCAGGTGGAAGTTTTATAGGTCTAACTAAACGCTCCATCAAGTGCTATTCTGCAGAAACTGAATGAGTTGGAAAAACTCCATTCAGCCTGTCATTGTCACTAATAAAAAGAATAGGTAGAGGTGGAATATAATGGCTTTAGCAGCTTTAGAAGCTGATTTTAGTTGTGAGTTTTTCAGATAAATTTATATGCTCATGGTTATTCATCTGCATACCTCTTAAAGTTACTTAGACATCGCCCAATGCTTCACAGCCCTTGTAAACATTCTTGTGAAAGTTGAGATGTTTTTCTATGGTTTCCAATAGTATTATGTTGCAGTGGTGGACCAAGTGTGGTGTAAGTGTCTGTGATACCAAGGGAACAGGATCTTGAATTCAAGAGTTTCCTTTTAGATATGTGTCCTTACTTTCACAGTATAATTCCATATTAGTGATGAAAGTATTTGTAGCAAGTTAGCAGAGGAGAAACTTTGTGGAAGTTGTTTCATGTTACCAGAAGATATTACATATCTTCTGTTCCAATGCCTGTTTATTATTAAGCCAAGTAACTTTGAGTTCTCTCTCTCTCTCTCTCTCTCTCTCTCTCTCTCTCTCTCTCTCTCTCTCTCTCTCTCACATTGTATTACAGTTCAAATTCTTCCTCTAGTGCTTCACTAGCTGGTAATTCACCAAAGATTGCATCCTCAGACTGGGCAGTTCCTCAGGCCTCCAGATTAAAATACAGACAGAAATTTAACAGTCTTGATAAAAGTATGAGTGGCTATTTATCAGGTGAGTATGGCATTTGCTATGGAGGGGGAAAACCAGCAGTGTTTTCTGCCTCTGGAATGTCGCAGGCTGAGGGGTGGAATCCCAGTTTGGGATTTGACTTCCATATGAAATAAAAGACGAAATTGTTGACATTCAGACCTATGCAGGAGAGAGTGAGTTTCGGCTACTGGTTCCAGTCAGCTGAGAAATGGAAATAGCTATCAGTTTATTGGCTTGGGCTCTGTGTTAGACCTGGAGGGGCCTGAGGAGGCAGCAGTCTCCCCAGGTAGACTGGGGAAGCTACAGCAGCAGTCGAGGGGAAGAAGAGGAGTGGCAGTAGTGAGATCTAACTAGAAGAGCCTGAGAACCATAAGGCTGGGGAAGTTAGCTCCATCAAGTCAGCAGTCATTCTCTAAACGTCCCTCTTTGGACTGAAACTCTTTCTTATGACTTGTAAACTGGGGGACATCTCACGACCATTTCTGTGCCATGTGCTGCTATGTGTATGTATTCATAATTGCTTAGATATTTGGGCTTTATCTTTTCAAAGAAAACAATTCAGGAAAGACACTGCAGCCATTGATGGGAATTTTTCAAAAGTAATTTAAGGGAGTCATTCCTTGTTGACTTTCAGTGACATTTGTGCTGTGCCATGGCATTATGGTGGTTTCGAAAGACTTCACACAAAGTTAATAAGAGTTTTATGAAAGTTCTTATAAAACTGGATTACTCACTGTAATGCAGCGAGTAGAGTGCTGGTCAAACAGTTAGTAGATGTAAAGTCAGTATGTATGTCTGTAGCTGACTATGTTTCCCATTTTCAATAAGCACTTGCCAAGCCTCTGCCTCAGTTTCCTAGCCTACAAAAAAGGAGGCTAGTTCTCCCTTTCAAGAAAGGGACTCAATGCTTTTTATCTTCTTCAGTTGATTTTGGGCTGAAGGTTTCATCGACCTGCCTGGAAAGGTATACAGTTCTGTGCTATCAAAGGAAAGCTGGCAGCTTTCCAGCATGCTAGCTCAAGCTTTAGGTAGACAGTCAGCTGTGCTTTCATAACAACTGGGGGGATTACCATAAATATCCATTTTTCATGTCAGTTTTTCTGTTAGGTGCTCCAAGTGAAAAAAAAGTACACAAGAATACTTACATCTTTATTGTGTTCAGGTTGTAATGCCTGTTGTTAAGCTGAGAAGTAAAGCCAACTGTCAGCCACTGATGAAAATGGATTAGATAATATTAAAAATAAACATGCCCCAGTTCATGACCTATTTTTTTGCTACATGTGGGT
Source organism: Harpia harpyja (assembly GCF_026419915.1). Taxonomy (NCBI): domain Eukaryota; kingdom Metazoa; phylum Chordata; class Aves; order Accipitriformes; family Accipitridae; genus Harpia; species Harpia harpyja. Next base: position 8,010,026 of record NC_068954.1, read on the forward strand.
CTTTGTTCAAAGTATTTATTTTTATTAAAATCTTTTTCACTAAGGATTTCAAGCAAGGAATGCCCTTCTGCAATCAAACCTTTCACAGACTCAGCTGGCTACTATTTGGTAAGTTTAGTTACTGATTATGAATTCAGCACATTTATGGTGTTAAGAGAGGAAATATACTTTATTTAATAAGAAATGACGAAGGGACACCGTAGATCTAAAATCATAAACTGAAACTAAGCTGCTACTTAAACGAGTTTGTTCATTAGTACATTTTCAAAAGACACCTTGACATAATATAGTTCATTTTTTCACTCTGTGTGTGTGTTAAAGTCCGTATAATAGTACAGATATTAATTTCAATTTCTGATTCAGTGATGCACTAGTTTAGCTGAGATGAGGATTTGTTCATTTTAAAAGTAGGATTCTGACATCAAGCTTGTTAGTTTTAAAATATAGAGAAAGATTAAAAATAAAGTAACCCTTCAGATTTTTAGAGTTTTACTGCAGTTCCCATAAAGGTATCTGCATATTACACGTTTGTTAAGACTTGCTTTTACTGTGGTGATGGAAATGGTTACAGTTGTCTGAAGGCTTGAATAATCTGCCCTGCTAGATATGGTGGTTTGAACTACGCCTTCAGACATAACTCAGATGTAAAATATAAAATATACTGGCCCTACAGAATTCACAATGACTTGGTGCTTTGCATCTCTTTCTGAGTTCCCTTTCTTCTTCGTCTTTATCCCAGGGCAGTTATTTGTTTGTCTCTAGCAGCAGCAAGCTGAAATATTCCTTATTATTCATTCAACTTGTTTGGTTGCATGCTGTGAGGGTAAAAAAGGGAGTGTTGGGTTGTATTCCTCCACTCTGGAGTATGGGGAAATAAAGCAGGTATATAGTGACTGTTTTCCTCCTGGGTGCCTAGCCTGAATATGTCAGTAGCCAATGTGAAGAGGTCTGTGTACCCATGTGGAGGATTAAGAGCCCAAATTTCAGTTCTGTCCAAAGTGAGGAATTACAAATATTTCTACCAGGGTACCATATTCATGGTAATTACTGTAATAATGGTACTGTTATGTGTGAATAGTCCTGGTCTTTGAACATAATAGAAATCTTGTTTCATCATCTCCTGCTTTTGTTTTTCACTGTGGTGTGTGTGTGGGTGATGGGGTATTTTTGTTTGTTTTGTTGTTTCCCTTTTGGTTTTAAGTAGCTGGGTTTTTTAACTGACTTTTTTTTTTTATCAAGCAGTTATTTTATTAAGCATTTCACTTAAGTGCAGTCTAAGGACACATTCTTACAATTGTATCCACATAGATAGTTCTTTGAGAAAGGTTCCTGCTTTCTTGCCTGCATCTCTGGAAACATTTCACTGGTTTCCCACCCACACCACCACCCTGGTTGTGTGGGAAGCATTTTGTAGGCTAATGATATGATTGTGTAGTTTGCCTTCTCCTTAGAGGGGGTAGGTGATCCTTTTCCTACCCATTGCAAGGTACTCTGGGGCAGCTCACATCTTCCCTGCACTGTTGAGGAGACACAAGGGGAAAAAAGATTTCTATGCAAAGGTTCCTGTTGTAGAATTTGATGTAATTTTATATAATGTTTTCTTTTGCTTTAAAAATATTGGAAAAAGTGGTTTCTAGCATTTTGAGCTGGTTAAGAACAGTCCTGGATTCTCTTCCCAGCTCTTCTCGTGGTGATACAATAAATCAAGAGATGTCTCTTAACCTTTCCTGTCCTTTTTGCTGTATTTTACAAAAACATCTGAATAGCAGTATATTATTAAACAAAATAATATCTCCCTTTGTCAACTGTTCATGTTATTAATTGTAATTATTTTTACCAGAACATTTCCCAGGAATTCTCTATTTTAAAAATTATTTTTACAGTAAATTGTTTCAGCTGTCATTTGTGAGTGATTGTGATATTTGGTTCTAATTATTATTGCTGTTAAAACTGTGCAGGTCACTAGCTGATATTGATGGAGATGGACAGCTGAAAGCTGATGAGTTTGTGTTAGCCATGCACCTAACTGATATGGCCAAAGCTGGACAACCTCTGCCACTAACTCTGCCTCTTGAACTGGTACCACCTTCTTTCAGGTATATCACTGAGGGCAGTGAAACATAATATATTTTCAATGGAAATGTTTTATACAAAGAAAATAACTGTGTTATTTCTCTAACAATGGTGGGGTTTTTTTCCCTCCAGGAGTGGAAAATGTACTGAAAATATAAATGGAACTCTGCCATCTTACCAGCCTGTGCAAGAGGAAGAGCCACAGAAGAAACAGCCAGGTAAAATAGGGTTCACGTTCTTAATGTATAGGGCTGTCTTTGAAGGGCACTGAAACCTTTAGAAAGTGGAAGACATAATCAAATCCCTAGGGAGCTTCATTTCAGGAGCTAGATCCCTTTTAACTTGTTAAAGGTTGTTAAGTGGATGTTGTCAGTGTATTACATCTAATAGAATTGAGAAGGCAGAGATAGGGGCTATTTTTAGCTGTAGGAAAGGAAAAGTGTGCTGATTAATAATGTATTTTGGAAAAGAAATCCTTCATGGCCAAATACTGCCATGCTACTGCAAATTTTTTTTCAGTTGAAAGTTCCTGGCATTACTTTGTTCTGGACATTTTGAAAGCAAGGAGTTCCAATGTAGCTTAATTCTCTGAAAACTAGATGCAATCTGCACATAACATAGATTCTACTACTGACTCCCTGATGCTAGCAAGGTCTCTCACATGCACGCTGCGAGACATGACTTGCCTCTCTTTTTGTAAGAGTGGTTGCTGGGAGCCTAAACCATTCCTTTGTATCTCTTTTTATCCTATACTGCAATAATTGAGCTTGATCCTGTTTTGTTTTCTGCTGTTTTTAATTCTAGGAGCTCATATAGGGAACACCCTTAAAAACTAAGCTCTTTCTCTGTATGTTAATGTTTCTTGCACATTGGGAAATCTTTTTAACAGAAGATAGTCTTCTCCTAGCTTATAAAAGCTGTTCTTTTATGTTTCTCCTAAAATTCAAGTAATTTTCATGGTCGGTTTTAAATTACAACTTTTTTTTTTTTTTTTTTGCAATTGGAGTAGACTTAGGAAAATTTAAAGGAAAATAAAAATAATACTTTAACAAATGCAAGATGCTTATATCATCCATGACCCAACAACCTGAGCTTGCCAAAAAGAAAGTATCTATCTTTAGTGGCATAACTGAGGTACTTGTTTGAGAGCAGTGTTTTGCACAGGACAGAAATAACTACCTTTCCTTATTTTAGTGACATTTGAGGACAAAAGGAAAGCCAACTATGAGAGAGGAAATATGGAGCTGGAAAAACGCCGTCAGGTCCTGTTGGAGCAGCAGCAGAGAGAGGCTGAACGTAAGGCTCAAAAAGAAAGAGAAGAACAAGAGCGAAGAGAGAGGGAACGTCAGGAACAGGAACGGAAGAAACAACTCGAAATGGAAAGGCAGCTGGAGAGACAACGAGAGTTGGAAAGACAAAGGGAAGAAGAAAGGAGGAAAGAAATAGAAAGGCGGGAGGTTGTTTTCTTGAAATTATTTTTTAACGCTTTAAGGAATATGTACATGCATACAGTATCCACTTGACAGAGCATTCAGGATTTGAGTGCTGGCTTTGGTTCTGTCTCCTCGCATGGCTATTGGCAAGTTGTCTTGGAGATAGAACATCATTTCTGTCTGAAAATATCGTGTCTGTTATAAATTAATCAACTGTTGGTATAGGCTGAAGATTTTCAGATACTTCATAGGACAGATGAGATTTTCTTGGGCAGATTTCTTGGATTTATACAAGATTGTACTGAATGCATAACTGATAATATTTTGACAGTTGAACTGGAGACAAATTTGCTTCTACTTGGTGTCTCAGCGCATGCATAAGACTTGCATATTTTATCTAGTTCTGTGAAATACTCAGAGAAGGTTATGAGCAATATCAGTCAATGTACTCATTTATGGGCAGTATTCCAAGCTAGACAGACTTTCTCTCTGAATTATATAGCTTTTCTTCATCCAGAGTTAGGAGCATGGCATGAAGAATCTTATAGGATCACTTCCTCCATTCTTTGATGCTGAAGTATATAAGAGCACTTTACAAAAATCATTATGTTGTGTTCCTGTTACGCTACTTAGAAATAGAGCACATTATATTAAATCATGGTCTCTGAGTTCTGCATCTCCGTTGTAATTTAAGGTAATGTAACTTTTCTGCAGGCAGCAAAGCAAGAACTTGAGCGCCAGCGACGATTGGAATGGGAGAGAATTCGTCGCCAAGAACTTCTTAATCAACGTAACAGGGAACAAGAAGAAATAGTCAAGTTGACCTCTAAAAAGAAGAGCCTTAATCTTGAATTAGAAGCCCTGGTAAGACAGAAATTTCACTATACATCTTGAAATACAGTATTTTGAAGTATGCAAATTTTAGAACCAACATTAATGACCCACTAGGAGTTTCACTCTGTGTTGGATGAGAAATCTAAAGCAGACACTTTGGGTTGTTTTAAAGAATTGATCATGAACTAATCTGCCCACAGATTTAGCGGAGAAGCAATTTTTGCCCTATGTGGTATAATTTGTCTTTGATTTCTTTCTAGACGGACAAACATCAGCAAATCTCAGGCAGATTGCAAGACATTCGAAGCAAAAAGCAAATTCAAAAAACTGAACTGGAGGCTTTAGATAAGAAATATGACCAAGGAATCATGGAAGTCAAGCAACTACAACAACAGCTTCAGGTTTGGAACTTTCTGTTAAGCTTGTAGTTTTCCTTTACTTCCTACTCTGTGTTTCTGTAATGCTGTTGATAATAAATACATCCCCTTAGGATGTGGAGAGAGGAAATGGGCAAGGCCATCAACATTGCAGAGGTTTTTAGTTTTATTTGTGGTGTTAAATGATTACAGGTACTACAAAAAGCTGATAGTTGAATGAGGACAGCTGTTAATACCTCAGCTGTTCTTTTGTGAACTGATAATAGTGACTTCTCTTTAACAATGAATTCTTTTATGGCTCCAGACTCAAGTTTTTCTGAGGACTGTTTTCCTGTATGCAGAGCAAGTTGGTCTTCAGGCTGAATTACTTGCTGCTCTTTTTTCTTTTTTTCTCTCTTTGAATAGCAAGACATGAATTATTTCAAATCAGTTGATTACCATAAATCATCCTCTACTATATTTTTATGTAATTCTCCTGCACATCAGGGAAACTTCTTTTCATGTTCCTGTGTGTCACAGAAAGTTATTGGTTTGTTAGGCTTGGGGCAGTCAACTTAAATGTTCTTATGATAATATTTACACTTTTAGCATGTCTGTTAATTTTTTTTTTTCCAGCTGTGTTAATATTTTTGGGTCAAAAAGCATTAAATTTTAATAGTATTTATATTGAGAGTATAGAAGTAATTTTCCCCCTACCTCATAATGATAACTTGCATCCACATTTCATTAACATGAGTTGAAGTTATGTTTGAAAATTCACCCATTTTTACTTACTGATTTATAAACAATATTAAAAATTTGTTATGTTCTCTTCAATATCTACAGGAGTATCAGAATAAACTAATCTATTTAGTTCCTGAAAAGCAGTTGTTAAGTGAAAGAATTAAAAATGCTCAACTTGAAAACACTCAGAGTAAGTGCCTGCAAATGAATTCTCTTCTGTTTGCATTGCTGGCTTTTCATCACTTCTAAAAAAGGCTGAAGGATACAGAGATGTTAATTGCATGTTCACTTTTGTATCTCTTCAGTTAGTGCCATCTTAGCATTGTTTTATCTGCATTCCATTATTTCCTTCATGTTCTAAATAAGGGGCAAACAAACACGTTTTTGTGAGAGAGCGCAGATTTTGCTTGAAACCTTATTTATACAGCCTATACAGTCCACAGATATTATTACGCCTTGTCTTTTTTTTGTAGTGTAAACTCAAGGGAGTTCGTTTATGTAAAATTTACACTGGTCTTTACATCAAATCACACTAGAAGTCCCTGTCTAGAGAAGCTTGCTGTGAATTGGTCTGATCTTAGAAAAAACAACTTGCAAATTATTCTGTATATATTACATGTAATGCCTGCATGTCTCAGATAGGCGTTGGGGCCATTTCTTTGTGCTGTATGCAAATAGGAAGGTAAATCAAGGAATTTTTGTGAGGAAAGAGATTGGGAATGTGTGTATATTAGGAAAATAATAAAATAATGAGTGAAAACAGAAGTCCTTGTAAAATTACTTGTCTTTCCTTATGCAGGTACAGGAATCAGTTCAGTGCACAAGAAATCCCTAGAAAAGGAAGAATTGTGCCAAAGACTTAAGGAACAACTAGATGCCCTTGAGAAAGAAACTGCTTCTAAACTTGCTGAAATGGATGCGTTTAACAGTCAGCTTAAGGTACATGCATTATCTAAATACTTAAGTCTTACACCAGTAAGCAGTATCTTTATTTCTCCATCCAGTCAAAGATTGGTGGCACTTCTACCAGGCTTCCAAAAAGCTTTCCCCAACTTCCAATGTCAAATAAGAATTACTGAAAGTCTTGGAGTAAATGATGCAATAAAAATGCACTTAAAACTATATCTAACATACTAAAATATGGATCTCTTGCTAACCATTGCTTTGCATGAATCCACTGTTGCTCACTCTCAACTTTTGCCTTCTAGAATTTGTTTTGATTTAGAATTGAAGTTTTTCAGGCCCCTGCAAATTCTGTTCTTGCAGTACTGAGGTTATATTGGCTACTATTTTTGAACTGCGGAATGAACATTTAACTTTTATTGAAAGAAGCACATGGTTTCATAGTACATTGTACAAGATCTGGTAGGAGACTTAGGTATTGTTCTAAAAGTAAGCATAGGCCACTTACCTGCGTAGAAGTTAAGAAATATTGACCGCTGGCTCTGAAGGCTTTTTTGTTTCAGAGGCAACTCTTGACTTGCCTAAAAATGCATGCAACTCTCAGGCATGGTAGCATGCATCCACTTTATTTACCAACTTACTCCTAGTGGCACTGATGTGAACTTGATTCTTAATTGATGGATTTATGCTGGGCCAGTGTGAGGGCTCTGCACTCTCTGATAAAAAGAACACAAAAATTTGTAAACATTTAAGGAGTTTCTTTTCTTTTTAAAAAATAGCTACATACAACATGTATTTTTAGTTACTTGTTTATTGCATGGCTTGCTGTGTTCAGTGGCTGCATCTAATACTCAGTCTTCCCTAAAATATGTTTTTCAAAATACAGTGCAAAGAGTAATTGGCTTTTTATCTACCTTATCTTACAGTGTGAGAATATGGATGATTCTGTTCTTCAGTGCCTTTTGTCTCTGCTAAGCTGTCTCAACAACCTCTTCCTCTTACTTAAGGTTATTTTCTAATCTTTGGCTCTTTTGGTTTTTAATTATTTCGCAATTTTTCTCTGCTTACTCTTTCTGTTTGGATGTACAACTTCTATTAAATAAATTTTCCTAAAAGAAAATCAATAATCTCTTTTTCTTTCTGCTAGCTTTTACATCCTTTTAAAGACTTAACATTTTCTCACCTGCTTAGAAATCCAAACTGCAAAATACTGATAGCCATTTTATTTCTTTATAGACTATGTTCACTAAGTTGTTTTACCCAGATATTTTTATTTTTAGTTAAGGTAACATCAACCAAAAAAATATTGTCTTAGATGGAAATAGTCTTCTCCCACTTTTCCATCTGTTGCTCTCTACCTGTATTGATACATCTTAAGCTGTGAGTCAGGTATATGAATTCTCATCCAAGTTTAAAAGTCTAGAAGTAGCATCAATATCCAGAATATGACATATGACATGGCAAATGCAATGCTATTAAACCTGCAGATTAACCCAGTACTAAAACCTACTTGCTGTTTTTCCTCAACACTGCTTTTGTCTGCTGGGGTCAGAAATCTGATTCTGAGAATAATTTATGAGGAAAAAAAAAATCAGAATTACTTAACTAACCTTCCCATTATACATAAGGATTATTCTGTCCTTAAATCAAAGGTATAAGAGTTTTTATAATGCAAGTTTGTTTCCACAGTGATCCTCAATTTCTATGCAAAATGAGAAGAAAAAGTATTCTCAGCTGAATATGTTTGGGGAAAAATTGTAGTCAATTGCTTGATTTAGTTTGTTGCTACAGAGACTTTCACTGAGACAGAAATCTTGTTATCTTGGCCTTTTAATAGAAATTTTACAGTATCTCTTAGGCAACATGATTATTGGTAGAGGTGCATATTGTAGTGGTAATAGGTCATTCTTAATTGCTTTATGTGCATTTATGAGATCTGATATGAAAAGTCAGGGTATACCTGTTGCATTGCTCAGTGTGTATAAATAGGATTCCTAAGAAAAAATACTGTAGTATCTTACAGATGTTTTGTAACATGGTGAAGTACAATCTAAAGTAATTCTATTGTTGTTGATTTTTTTCTTCTGTAAATTTAATTATCCTAAAGATTCATGCTGATTTTCTGCTGTGAAAAAGTTTGTTACCAGAGGGAGATGGCATAGGAATCAAAGGATGTGTTTCAAAGAAAAAGAGTAAAATTGTATTTACAAATACAGGAAAACTCGAGTCTGAGTTAGTGTCTTTAGGCTATGGCTTCCCACAGTGGTAAGCCTGCTGGATATTTTATGAAGTTTTTCTGCTTTAAATATGGGACCGATCATTCAGAAAGCATTGCAAAGGCGAGCACCTTACTGGAGGGATGCATTCTCAGGTTTATGGTATTGTGTTGGCTTTCAGTTGAAGTCTGCCTCCTTGTCGTTATTTAAAATATGCTTCATTGCCTTCTGTGTCCTTAGATAATGTTGTGTTTGAACACTGGGTTTTATATCTTCCCTTCTCCTCTGTCGTATTTGCCATTTCCAGCAGGTGTATGACTGGAAGGGCTCTTTGAAAGCCTAAGTTACGTCAAAGCCTTTGCAAACCTGCCATTTACTTTTATACTTCTGTTTATTTGACTTTCTTTACAGTGACCTCCAAGGACTATTAATAACTTAATATTACTTTGCCCATTTGTATTAAAACTTGGTTCACAAAGCATTAAAATGCCTGGATGCTTTTCTTGAAAGATTGGCTTTGTTCCTTGTGATGTACTTAATTGCGTTTCCTCCTTAGGACCTGAGAGAAAGTTACAGCACACAGCAATTAGCCTTGGAGCAGCTCCACAGGATCAAACAGGACAAAATAAGAGAGGTAGAAAAAAGAAGAGCTGAACTTGCACAGAAAAAGCGACTAGAAGATGAGGCTGCAAGGTACCATGTCTGAATGTATCAGTGTAGCAGTTTTTAAAGCAGAATAATGCTGTGGTGACTTTTAAGACACTGATTGTATTAAATGGGAGGTCTAATCAGTAAAAATACATCCTATTGAGTTGCCTTAGAGGAAACATTTTATATGGGGTACCACTGGTATAAGATGGTTTGAATTTCCTCCTTCCAATCTGTTTTTATCTTCTTTTTAAAAAAAACCCTTATAATTCAGATTTGATGCATAAATAAACCAAGTAGTCACTTTTGCTATTAAGATTTTTAGCTCCTGTAATAGATAATCCTCACACATTTAGAATTCCTCATATATTCTGCATTGTTTTACTGGCCTCAAAACTTCTGACCTATTTCCTTAAAAGCACTTCTGACTGAGCAGTTACTAGCTTTTTTTTGTCACGTGTGCAGACAGTTGTGAGATTGATACTTAAGACAATAGGAAGGGCATGGACGGCTTAATTCCTATGTTACTCTTGAAAGCTGGATTAGTGAGCAAGCTTTGAGTTTTAAACATGGTTCCTTTTTTAGGAGGACAATGAGAAAATTCATATATATATGTTTGAGAGGGTCATTCCTTCACGTATATGGTCCTGGTTTTGCTCAGCCCAGCCTTGTGTCAAGCACTCAAACTTTTACTGTCCTCAGCCCTTGGTTTTTCATGGTCTTGTTCCCAACTGTTTTGTTTTCTTTTGTTTCACTGATCAAGAAACCTTAGTTTCTAGGGTTTGATTGTGGCTGTATTAAGATGCTACTCTGTTTTTCCTCTCTCCAGACCTTCTGCTATCAGCTACCTATTTTGTGCTTAGCAGCCCTGGATTGAAACAGTGCCAGAGAGAGGGTGGATGGGTGCTCTCGGTGGGCAGTCCTCAGCTCTGGAATTGCTTTGGTCTACTAGTTTGGGCTTCACATTCAGAGAATTGCTGTGTTTTGTCTTTTTAATTTGAGAGAGGTTTTCAGTGATTCATATTTGCTTTGACTGTTTTTAATGAAACAGAGCTAGTGACCTTGTAGTATATGTGGTCTTAACTCACGGTCTTAACTCATGACAGCATTTTTTTCTACAACAGTGTGTTGGAGTTTCATAACATTTGTGACAGTCCCTTTAAGAGAACCATATGCCGTATGTATGGTGATATCTTCATTTTTCTGTTGAACATAGCTATATGATAAGAGTAACAACATTACTGCACAGCTCCTACTAGATCCTGTCATGTGCTTGAAAACACAGTAAAATGACCATCAGATGAGTGGACCTCCCACAGTGATTTGATGAAGCAGTCTCCCCTAGGCGTGGTCCCTCTTCAACAGCCTCTTCAGAAGGTGGCCCAAAGGGTTAGGTCCGCTCTTTTCAGAAGAAAGGTCTTGACAGCTAAAATACAATGATTTTTAAGAGCGTTGAATTGGATAATAACTTCTTTGGAGAGATGAGACACAGGATAAAATCTGAATAATTTCAGAGAATACAGTCAGATTTCCAGATTCTGTCTGCTGAAGAGCGTGGCAGTGGCAGGGATAATCATATTGAATAGATTACAACTGCTGAAGGCAAAAAACTCAAGCAGCGAAGATCAGTATGCAAAGGCTTTTTTTATGTATGTACCAGAGTGAAATTTTGTTAATCTGTTTGGAAATCTTGGTTTCCAATCACGACATTTGGATACTACCTTGGTGGACAGCTTAAAAGCACCTTTGTTCAATTAACAGATCACTTCTTGCTCATCAAGATGTGGGTGAGCAGTAGTGCTTGTGGAGGCCCTGCACAAGTAACCACGTGGCAGTGTTTCTATACCAAGAATTTTAATCTATTTGTTACTTATATATGAAATATACTGGCACTTATGTTAAGGCAAAGCATGGTCTCCTGTGGGAGAGCTTATTGACCAGAAAGGAGAGTGATCAATGTCATAGACTCAGTTTACTGACAAGTGCAGTTGATTACTCTATGAACGCAATCTTTTTCATTTTTATATGAATGTTCTCCTACATCTCTCTCATTCCTTTCTTTCAGGAAAGCAAAACGGGAGAAGGAGAACCGATGGCAGGAAAATATCCGAAGGGAAGAAGAAGAGAAAAAGAAACGATTGGAGGAAGAACGAATGCAGGAAAAAGTTCAAGAAAAGCTGAAAGCTGAAGAAGCAGTTGCTCTGATGAGAGAAAGGGAAAATAACCAACAGCTTCATGCAGAGGAGGAGAAAAATAGGCAAGCCACAGTCTTGAGGGAGACAGAACAACAAAGGCAGAGGCAACTGGAAGAAGATAAAAGAAAGCAAGAACAAATTGCAAAAGAAGCTGAGGAGAGGCATAAGCAGAATGAAGAAATAAAGAAGATAAAAGAAGTGACCAACTCTCAAGCGGTGGAGAAACGCACTTCCAAATTAAACATAAATGAGAAGTTTGCAGATCTGTTGAAACCAACAGAGGGTAAAAGTCTTAAGCCACCCTGGAAGAATGAAGGTAATCTTAGTCTGTTAGATTTTTTGCTTTAATGGTTCTTACTTTCCTGAGTGTTATTTCATTCTTTAAGTGTATTATTGTTAATGTGACACTATGGCAGGCTTATTGTGTAAAATACTATTTAAAAAAAAAAAAAAAAACAACCAGCAATGTTTCATGTCTTTAGTTCATTATAAGTCATCCTATTAACTTAGGTTAATTCTATCAGTTTTCAGCACCAATGACTCTGATGACAAATCTTCCAGTGATCATGGTCAACAAATCACAAATGCTGGAAACAGTAATATTTTAGCTTTTTCCTAAGGCCTGCTCTTTCTGTCATTAAAGTGGAATGCTAATACAGAGGAGTTCTGTTCAGTGATGAGTGGATGGGCAGGTAATGCTCAGCGAAGTGATTTATTAACATTGAAATCTAGCTTATTTCTGCATTACTCAATGCCTCTCATTAAAAAACAAAGAACAGAATGACTAAATGTAACTCTAGTTATGGGACTTTGAAAAGTACTGGTTTAACAATATTTTCGCTAAAGGCGGTTTTGATTACTTCCATCCTTCATTAGTTCTTGTCAGTTTTTATTAGCCGTTTCTATCAGTGAGTTCAGCAAGAATCAAATTAGAACAGTGCTGAAAGATATTCGCAAACCTCAGCTATACCTTGTAAAACATTCACTGTTAGCAACATCAGTCACAGACTTGGAGAACAGAGATGCAAAGAAAATAGAAATCATGATATTTTGCTATTTTAGGTTTCTAGGTAAAATCTTCACCCATGCTGCTAAACACTTATTGTGCAACAGTGGTATCTTTTCAGCTTGGAAAATTAGAATTGTGTTAAACGAGACTATATTAAAGCACTGGCTTAGCCAGAGCAGCTTGACAAGGAAAGACGAGAAGATAAAGATGTCATTTTTTTGCTTCAGAAGACAATGCATTTTATTGTCTGTGTTACATTTACTATGATTGGCATGTTAAACTCTTGCATTGTATGCATCCCATCAGCTTGCTGTAGCTGGTGATCTCCTTTGATACTTGCATGGTGTCTGGGGCAAGAACTGTTCTCCTCTTATGTTCATACATGTTGCTTAGAATGATGGGGCTCCAACTAAGTGCATGTCTTTGAGCTGTATCAAAATGGTAACTTGTTTTCTTATCCTTTCAGGCAATGCAGTTAGTGTCTCAGAGTCTAGGAATTCAGTTGCCTTGGTAAATTACAGAGCTTTATATCCATTTGAAGCAAGGAATCATGATGAGATGAGCTTTAATACTGGGGATATAATTCAGGTAAGATTTGCCATTCACATTTAACTTGCAAAAATCACTGCCCCCCCTTCCCCAGCCTTGAGATATACAAGGTCTTAAATGTCAAAAGCATTACGCTGATATGTTTTAAGGCTTACTCAAGATTTAAATTGGATTGCCTTTTTTTTTTTTTTCCTAAACAGGTGGCATTAGGATTAGTTCAGCCCAAAAAAATCTTTCTTTGGATCTTACGCATCATAGAGGTGTTGAGAATCTGTTTAAGATAACAGTAGTGAATGCGAAACATAAACTTTCTAAAATTAGTAGATCAGGAATGATATAGTTGTTGCAGTTTGTTGTTCATGTACAGGTTGGCCTCTTAAGTGTCTGCTTGAAATATAAGCCTATGTCCTGGTTTTGGCTGGGATAGAGTTAATTTTCTTTCTAGTAGCTGGTATAGTGTTATGTTTTGGATTCAGTATGAGAAGAATGTTGATAACACACTGATGTTTTCAGTTGTTGCTGAGTAGTGTTTATACCAAGTCAAGGATTTTTCAGCTTCTCATGCCCAGCCAGCAAGAAGGCTGGAGGGGCACAAGAAGTTGGGAGGGGACAGAGCCAGGACAGCTGACCCAAACTGGCCAAAGGGGTATTCCATACCATGTGATGTCATGCCCAGTATATAAACTGGGGGGAGTTGGCCTGGGGGGATCGCTGATGGGGAACTAACTGGGCATTGGTCAGTGAGTGGTGAGCAATTGCGTTGTGCATCACTTTTGTATATTCCAATCCTTTCATTATTGTTATTATTATCATTATTATTTTCTTCCTTTCTGTTCTATTAAACTGTTCTTATCCCACAAGTTTTACTTTTTTTCTTGATTCTCTCCCGCATCCTACTGGGGGGTGGGGGGGGAAGTGAGTGAGTGGCTGCATGGTCCTTAGTTGCTGGCTGGGGTTAAACCACGACAGCATAGTAAATAGAGGCATGAATCATTAATTAATGGCATTTGAATTAAAATAAAACTATTTATTTAACGAGTAGATGTGAAAGGTTCTTCTGAATCTTAATACCATTTTCTATTGTGTTGTTAACATAGACTTCTGCCTTTTGTTGGCTGGTCCTTTATAAATGGTCCATCAGGCAGATATCTATAGTAGTTTATTCTTTCTAGCACTTTTCTGGATTCAGCTGAATATGCTGTCTATAATATTACAGCAGGACCATAAGATTGGAAATGTCTTCTGGCATCTCAGTTGAAATGTGTGTTATTTCATGTAATTATATCACTTGTCAGCATACATGTTTTTGAAAGCATGTGCGTTCAGGTAGACTTGTGAAAACTGATTTAAAACTGTGGTAATACAATTAGTATATATGTATCTAATGTATAAGTACGTATGGTTCTTCCTCATTCAGACTGTAAGTGATATAGGTAAGTGACAAGGGAGAATTTACAAAGCAGTGCGGTACAAAATATTAAAACAAATATTAGCCTTCAGTTTGTTAGTGTTAAATCATTATTTGCATTTTCATACCAATGAAGCATGGAAGAGGGAACAAGAGAAGTAGGTTTTGTTTTGGCTTCTGTCTCAGATATAATTAACTGTGTCATTTAACTACTGATAACTTATTTTAGAAATAGCCTAACAGCTGCCACCTCCTCCTCTTATACCCCAAACCTCAACTAAGCTAACTAGCTGATAGTATTTGATGAGCTGCCAATTTTTAGCTAATTTTGACCAATTTGCTAATTTGCAGCATAATGGAGGCTTCAGCATTGCTATGAATAAGGATGATCTATACTTAATCGTATAGTAAATAACAGAATTTTTGCACGTGTTTTGGATGCAGTCAAATGACACAATTATATTTGGAAGCAGAACTGCAGCAGTTGTTTTCGTCTGCTGCTAGGCTCACCAGCCACTGCCTCTCGGCTGCGTGTTCGGCAAAATACAACACTGCACTGTAATTTTTGGCAAGCCAGAGTGGCTCCAGGTATACTACATGATCCCCAATGTGCATGTTCGGGGCCCATTTGAAGGAATGTAATGTCTTTGAGACCTGTCTCTACCTGTGTCTAAAACCAGGGCAATTGCATCATAACACTTGTTTCTTGAACAGGGCAAAATCAGTTCTGAAAGGGAAGAGAATGAAAATGCTGATCCCTGTATGAGTGTTGCTCACACTGCTCAATTCAGAGTGCCAGCAGGTGCTGACGCACTAGATATGTGCTAGAAACCCTGTTTGTTTCACACTGCTAATTGTGTTTTCTTTGTATTTATCCTCCTGTCCATAGGTTGATGAAAAAACTGTGGGAGAGCCTGGTTGGCTTTATGGGAGTTTTCAAGGACATTTTGGTTGGTTTCCATGCAATTATGTAGAAAAAATACCAGAAAGAGAAAAATCTGTATCTCCTAAGAAGGCCTTACTTCCTCCTACAGTATCTTTATCTACTACCTCAGCTGCTTCAGAGTGAGTTTTTGTTACGTTTGTGTCAAAATTGCTTTTTCTAAATTTAGCTAATGCATAATGTGCTGTATAGTTTCATTTGGTGTTTGTTTTTAAAATATAAATGCACAAAACTTACTGAAGAACCTACCTGAAAGTCTTAGTTTGGAAATTTTAAGTATTTGGTAGTCTGTTTCGCATTGTATAGAATATCTGTTTTGTATATGTTTTTCTTAAAAAAAAATAAAAAAAGTTATTCTGCTTGAGGTACTTTTTAAATAAAAATTGTAATGTGTTAAATGTGCCCGTATTCAATTTGCAGACCACTTTCACCAAGTAGATCTGCAGAAGAATCTGATCACCAAAACACACCTTTTTCTAGCTTGAATGTTAATACAGCATGGCAACAGAAATCAGCTTTTACTCGCACTGTGTCCCCTGGATCTGTTTCACCCATTCATGGACAGGTATATTGTGTGAGAGTGGAGAACTTGCTGTATTTTAGATTGATGTTAATGAAACTGATTTAAAGAAAAACCAAAACACAACTTTTCTAATACTGGGTGCACTGAACAGGCTAGAGGATAAAGGAGCTAGTCTGAATGCTCCACTAGTATGCATTGACATAATTCCATATGTTTCCAGGGACCCCTGAGCAAGAAGACTCATGCAGTATGTTTCATAACTCTAAAATAATTTTCACCTGTAATTAGACACACAAGATATTTCTAACAAATAAGAAACAGAGTTGACAGATTGATCCTCAGTTAACAGCTTGTATACGTCAACGTAGAAAAAAAATAGTTATTCAGCCATCACTTAGGAATGAAGTTGCTTAAACTTCAATAAAAGATACATCAATGTTTGTTTGTTTGTTTGTTTTTAACACTTGGCACCAGGTTGGGGAGTGTGGTCGATCAACATCTCCACTTCTGTCTTAACAGGGGCAGCCTGTCGAGAACTTAAAAGCACAAGCACTTTGCTCTTGGACTGCAAAAAAAGAGAACCACTTGAATTTTTCAAAAAATGATATCATTGCTGTCCTGGAGCAGCAGGAAAACTGGTGGTTTGGAGAGGTACATGGAGGAAGGGGTTGGTTTCCAAAATCATATGTTAAGCTCTTACCTGGGAGCGAAATCAAGAAAGAGGAGTAAGTGCGACTTTTATTTTCATTTTATTCAACAGTTTATAAAAAGAGGTGGTTTAGAGTGCAAAATTCCTGCAGTGCTTTAAAGTGCAGAATATAAATACCATTTACAATTTACACCATGCCATTTTAGGCTTTTATTATTTCATTCTGGCAACCCAAGTAATGTTGGGCTCACTACTGTGTAAATAGACAGTCTTCCAAGGCTGAGTGCTGTGAAAAATCAGTTTGATTATTCATCAAGTGCCAGACTTTGTTTTGGTTCATTACCAAGTCAGCTCTCTTGCAGTGTATTTGTGTTCTGCCTTTGAAGGTGCCAATTTCTAAGTGACCTACAAATAATTGTAAGCTTGTAAGGCACATCTTGCAGAAGTAGTGTATTTTTCTTTACTTGAAGGATAATTATGTCTATTCTAATGCTGCAAGGTAACTGTTCAGGTAATAATTCAAAGTCTGGTTACTGCTGGGATGGCTGCACCATTGTGTGTGAATTGTTCTTTCCATGCGTTATGATAAAAGTTCTTAGATATTCTCTAGAATGAGAGAATTTAGACAAAATATTCTTTTGGATAGCATAATTTGCGAATATATCTTCTCGTCTTTCATCACATTACATTTCTTTTTTTGAAGTGGTGTGCTCTTGGACGCCATTGATATCTTAAATATCAGTAATACCTGCCGCTGTTTGACAGTCAAGAAAGTCTTTGCAATTAATTCAGAGGCAATACCAACTTTGAGATAACCAAAGTGAGCTTAGTCTCATCCTAATAAAGGGATTTGTTCTTGATCAGCCTTTTAGTTACACAACCCCTTTTTTCTTTCTGCAGACCAGAAGCTATTTATGCAGCTGTAAACAAAAAGCCTAATACACAGTCTTACGCAGCAGGAGAGGGTAAGACAGCATGAAATGCGCTACTTAATGATACAGTCTGTTTCTGCTTAATGGCATGTGAATAAGCTTAAATATGCGAAGAGTTTCTGAGCAGGCCTTTTAATGCTTGTCCAAAAGACACAGTGCAAATATTGAGCTACTGATACGAGAATTCCAAAACAGGAACTTAAGTAAAGCTTATAACTAATTCAGGTTCAGTATAAGCCTGGGTTTTTGTTTTGTTTTTAAGACTTTTGTTCGAGCATTAATTTATTTCTGAAAACTTAAATATGTCTCATACCCATAAGCCAAGTTTTCTTCCTGCTGTTCTCTACTGTATTATGCTATACTGTAGAGACATGAGAAGGGATTTTCAGTCTCCTGAGTGTGGATCATTCTCTTTTAATCAGTAGGGAGTAGAGAAAACAAGTATTACTGGAGAAGAATTTGTGGGAAGCACTTTCTAAGCCTTTTCATCTAGTGTATCTCCATACTTCCCCAGTTATACTTTAATTCCACTTGTGTTTTTCATTTTTGCTGTGTTAGATAAGAATGGTTTTAATCAGGTTTAGGTGTGGAATATACATGCTTGCTGTTGAAACACAGAAGTAGGGTGGAATATTTAATGCAAGAGATGAGTTGTTTTTCAAGCTGTGGTCTACAGGCCTCTGCTGATCTGCAGGGTGATCACAGGGTAGTAACTCTCACTGTGCCAAATTCATCTATCTGTACAAAGTTGCATACCTGTAATTCACAGTTGTAAGCACAAGGCGAGATGTGATTACAATCAAGAAAGTAGGTAGTTTGATTTACAAACTTGTAAAGACATGATCTGTTATGAACACACTGATGAACACTGATACCAAAGATACCTTTACCTGCATCTGATATACTTTTATCCTCCTATCTGAAACTATTGTCTCCTTCTTTATGCGCTGCTTGCACAGAGTATGTTGCGCTCTATTCATACTCAAGCTCTGAGCCTGGTGACTTGACTTTCACGGAAGGTGAGGAAATCCTAGTGACCCAGAAGGAAGGGGAATGGTGGACCGGGAGCATTGATGGCAGAACTGGAATCTTCCCCTCCAATTATGTCAGACCAAAGGATCAAGAAGTGAGTTCATATTCTAAGAATTAATGCACAATGCTTTCTCTCAATTTTATTGTATATACTAGTATTGATACCTAGCTCTTAGACAGTGATTTTAAGCAGAGCTTAATGTGCTCGGCAGAAAAGAAAAGCCTAGGTAGCTTGAGTGCTATATCAGTGCTCTAGCCACAGTGTCACATTGTCTCTCTCCATACATGATGGTATTTTGTTAAATACGGGCTCAAAATTAAAATCTCCACGTGCTTTTCTGTCTACATGCTTAAAGTTGGTGTAAACTCTACTGTTTTTATTGCATGCTAAAAGACGATTTTTGTGTCTTTGTAGGCTTCTAGTAATGCTGGCAAAACTGGAACAATAAATAAGAAACCCGGTAAGTGTGTGACAAATTTTTAACATTTAGGACTGTTTCTTAAGTGACTATGAGCATTTAGGTTCATAGCAGTGTTTTAATGCTGGCTAACGTGCTTAGCTGCAAGATACGTACCAGGATATTTCTGTGGATCTAGCTCTTCCTGTAATGAAAAAATAACAAATGCAATTAATACGTTATCTTTTCAGAAATTGCTCAGGTTACTACTGCCTATGCTGCATCAGGAACTGAACAGCTTAGTCTTGCTCCTGGACAGCTAATACTTATTCTGAAGAAAAATGCTAGTGGATGGTGGCAAGGAGAGTTGCAGGTAGTTATTGAAGAAGAAATAATTGTGAATTCATGAACAGCAAGGAGGTGGTCTTGGGTTTAATTCAAGAAAACAACTAAGTATAGTGTTCTAAAAGCTGGCTAGAAAGTTATTTTCATCTTATATAAACCATATTGGGGGGAAAAAAAGTTTTTAATTAAACCTTGGGTTGCTGGGGGGTTTTGTTTGTTTTTTGATTTGGGGGGGGGGTGGTCACAGAAAATACTAAAACTGTCAATGAACATATGCATGGGAGGGGGAAGAGGGATGTTGACAGTTAATAAATTAGTTGGGATTTAATTGGTAAAACACTGTAAAATTATTCTAATGGAAGAACAGGAATTCTTGGAAGTTGGAGTTGGAAGCTAGTTTATTGTGAAGGTTGCTATTCCCATTTTTCTCCTTTCCCCAGCTAGTGATGAATTTCTAGTCCCGGGGGTTGAGGGTACTGTTACATGACATTCTTCTTAAATCATAGTTGATACTTTGACTTTTGGAGCCCCGTGGATCTTGTCCATAATAGCCTTCACCTTTGCAACCAACGCAAAAAGTTAAACCATGACCTTATAATGTCTCTTTGTTACCCTTTTCTTTAGCTGACTTTTAGCTGAATCTGCAGCGTTAGCCTGAATTTGGACGTTACTTCCAATGCTGAATGCTATTTCCAATGTTGGGATTGAACAGCACAATAGAAAGTTCCGTCCTCTTAATATCACTTAATTGCCCTTTCCCAAGGTATTCTGCAGCCGCACGCACTCTGGTTTGAGTGAATACTCTTGTTAACACCCATCTTCCCCCTCCAACAGTTAGAACAGGGCTGATCTAACTATTCACCATCTGTTTTTAAAACCATCCTGCTTTACAGATACAGGAAGAGAGATCACAGTGATCGAGTTGAGAAATGGCTGCACTGAGTTTCTGTGAATTAACAGCAGTGGAAAATTCATTGATAGTATGTGCAAAAAAGATAAATAAACACAGAAAACAATGAATAGTTTGTATTTGAAGGAAAGTAGTCCCAGTGCTGGTTCAGAAGAAGCTTCAAAGAATAAAAAAAAAAAAAAAAAAAAAAAAAAAGGAAAGTGGGGGAATGGAAACTAAGATACATAATTGTCAATTCTTGCTAGTTTTCATTTCTTTTTTTGTTGTAATAGAGCTCAGTCTGCAGTTACTGCTTTCTAAAAATCTATGCTCACTTTTACATCCTGACTTTTTTGTGCACTCTGAAGTATATTTTTTTCTTCAGTGTGTGCAGGGATCATCTTTACCTGTGGGACTAAAAATGCAAAAGACTAAAAAATGAGAAAATCCTTTTTAAGCTCTCACATACTGTAATAGGTAGGAAATGATATCAAATACTTAGGTCAGGATTTTCAAAAGTAGCTTATGGTAATTGTTACCTCTGTTCTGAGTATCTTATTAGAGACTCCTTGTATGATGCGTAAGTGGAATGTTCATAGAGCGAATTTTCAGCCCTGCAATTAAATTGTGCACTGAGATAATAAACTGCACTTTAAAATTTTGGATTAATACATTTGCCAGAATGTATTAGGGTGCAGCTCTATTTGAATTGGGTTTTTTCATCCTTTAGCCAGATTTTTTCCTTTTAAGATCTGTTTAATATTTAGTTGGTGTTTGGAAGCCTGGCTTTTTGTCTTTCATTGGCAAAACTGTGTGACATATTCGTTGCATTTTTTCCAGTCTATAGACTATTTGGTTTCTTAATTGTGTAATAACCATTTTAAACATTTACAGGCAAGGGGGAAAAAGAGACAGAAAGGATGGTTCCCTGCCAGCCATGTGAAATTACTGGGTCCAAGCAGTGAAAGAACCACATCTGCTGCTCCCTCAGGTGAAAAAAAAATGACTTCATATTTCATTTAGAGTATTTTATGTAACTGCTTCAATTGTTCAGATACTAGTCTGAATTACGTAACTAGTGTAATGTTATGGTTAATGGACCTATCTGATTGTGGTGTTGCTGTGGAAGGTGAAGTCCTAGTCAGAATCCGGGTCTTTTGACAGACTTGTCCATTCAGCTCTTATCTCTGTCCAAGAAAGGTAAAATCTCCCAACTTCTTAATCAAAACAGTTCTTCATAGGGTCCCTCCCTAACATATACAATCCTCTACATACATTACAACAGAAAGCCTCAGTCATACAAAGATGTTTATGTCCAGGAATCTGTGAAAATCAGCAGTCTATCTTCTACGGCAAGAGCTTTTTAATTTTGCTGAATGCACTGAAGAGCCACACTCTTCTCATTTGGAAACTCCATGTTTCCAAACGCTAGCAAAAATCTTACAGAAAACTAGCAATCATTGACAAACACCTTGGAATTACATGCACTGCTCCTTAAAAGGAGGGAGACTAAGCAAATTTCCACTAGATTTTTCCGTTTGATTGGCCAGGTACAAATTAGATTATTTCACATAAAAGGAGGTTTTTTGGTTCTGCATGCTTAAATTGTGCAGTTCTGCGCAGCTATGATTTGCTTATACAACAGCTTCCTGGTTATTACTGGACAAAACTTCCATTTGGCTAAACTGGTAGTTCATGATTAGCTAATGCACACTTCCTCTGCCTTTGCCATGTTTTTCTCACAAGTATCAGCTATAAGATAATCAAAATATCTTTCTTTTTCAAGCCAGTAAAAGAGATAGAAGCATACTTGATTATATTTTAAAATGTTTAGAAGGTCAATAGATGCTATACTAACTGAATCAATTCACTGTGTAAGTGCATAGATATATCAAGTGGAAATAAATATTACTGCCTGGCCCAATTAAAAAAAAGTAAAAGAAAAGGGAGAATAGTTCCACATCAAGATAAGATCATGTGGCATTTTTCTTATGTAACAGTGTATGTGAAATTGTTGTTTCTTTCCTGTGGTTATGTAAAACACTCAAAAACAGTCTCAATACTTGTGTAACAGTGTTCTACTATATTTGGGTTTTCTTCATAGTGTGTCAAGTGATAGCGATGTATGATTACATGGCAAACAATGAAGATGAGCTCAGTTTCTCCAAAGGGCAGCTTATTAATGTACTGAGCAAAGATGATGCTGACTGGTGGCAAGGAGAAATCAGTGGTGTGACAGGTCTCTTCCCCTCAAACTACGTGAAGATGACCACGGATTCTGATCCAAGTCAGCAGTGTAAGAAACTTTTATTTTTTATTAGCTTTGTTACTTTATTTCAAAGGTGCATTGCTATTCTTTTGCTTTGTTTTTGGAATTTGGAGTTCCAGGCATCAGCTGAATTTATTGGTACTTTAAATACTTTACAATAGTACTAAGTACGTTAAATACTTTTATGTTTAACCTACAAACAACCAGCACGTTACCAACCAGCCAGTGCATGATAGTAAGAGTGCTAGGGTGACCTAAAAATATTAGATTTGGTAGTTGTTCCCCTTCCATTAAAGATGCTGATGTTTGATAACTGACATGGACTGGGAGTCAGTGCAGGCAGACTGTGCTTGATTGTAGAACTTGCTCAACTTTTATAAAATACGAAAAAGTGTCTGCTGTAGTCATCTTTAACTTGTATTTAATTTATCAGTTAAGTAAAAATAACCATAGAAAGGAGAGGAAAAAGATTCTAGCATTAGCAAGTGATGTATCCTACGGTAAATACATGTGTCCTGGTTCCCAGCAATCCAGCTCTCATCCAATTCTGAGAAACAAGACGTTAAGCTTGTCAAAACATGTTAAGCTGAAAATTATCAGCAGCAGGCTGAGAACTGAATGCTAGAATATACACCTATCTGACAGTCAAAATTTTCTCTGCTGTTTTTTTGCATGTCAACACAGTAAAGGTTTCTGGTATTGTGTCGTCATCCCGCCCCCCCCCCATTTTTTTGGCCCCTCTCCCCAGAGAAATTTGCCACCATTTTTATTCCTTCAGCTTTTCATCCTGCGGCACTGTGATTAGACCAACTTCTATATCAACCCATGCCATCAGTCGGTTTGGGAATCTATCTTGATGTCAGAGTTGTTCCTTTGACATAACAAGCCTTGTCCCTTCACTTCCTGTTTTTTCCCTAGGCGTCATTTGTAGTTTTCTCAGTATAAAGATACGCATCCAGAAGTCTGGTTGAGGTTCACTCTTAATAGCCTATAGCTAGTGTGTAGGACCAGTGCGCACTTAAGATTTGATCAACATAGTTCTGTTCATACAGAACAATTCACAAACTCGATAATGAAGGTGCAGCTTGGATTGGAAAGTTAAAATATTTTCCCTGGTTAGTGTGTATGGTACCTGGGCAAAATAGAGTATGCCCTGTTCTTGAGGTTAGGGGTTTTTTTTTTAGCTAAATTACATCTGTGCTCACATTTTTGGTAATGCATTGATTTTTTTTTTTTTTTTTTTTTTTTTTTTAAAATGCCTCTGGCCAGTGTGGCTGTGATGTTGAAAACTTCAGCATTTAGATTGAACTTAACATTCTTTTGATTAGGCATATCTAAATCATTAAAATGATCCTTTGAAAGTCGTTGGGTTTTTTTGTTTGTTTACAAAATCTCAGTTTTGAAGAAATAGTATAGACTAAATCCAGATGGGCTATAAAATTAAGACTCTGGCTGAGTATTAAAACTTTCTGAATTTTCAAAAATTATAGAGATACTAGCTTATCACACCAGGTGTGTTGCCATTTAGAGTTATGTGGCTGAATGTGATAAGTGCAAGGTGATAACATCTACCACTAATTTCCGACAAAAGCAGTGCTAAGACCAAGTTGTAATTGGAAACTTTCAATATGATGATTAAGTTTTTCTCATTATTCGCTGATATGTCATTAGGCGTTTTCTCAGATTTCAATGTTGTGGAGTAAAAATATTTCTATCCACATCAAACTGTGGCTGTCTGAACAGAATTTTCCTTTGAAAGTGTATTGACAAAGGTCAGCCAGTGGCAGTCAAATGAGCAAATGTGCACATGAGCAGATGTGCACCAGGTCATCTGTACTTGGTCGTTAAACTTTTGTCTAAGAAGTAGTCTGTTTGCTATGAAGCAGATCTACTGGTGCCCAATTAACAAAATCCACCTATTGGTGAATGAAGAGTATGTTGAATTTTTTTTTTTTTAATACTCTGCGTATTTCAAATAAGCTAACTTGTATATCACTTCCGTGCTGGAATTTGCCACTCTTTTGTGATATTAAAACATATGCATTTGGAAAATTCAGGAAAAATCCTGCTTAAAGTCCAGAGCCTACTCAAAACCAGCATGGCTTGTTAAGCTCAAGCGCAGCATTGTGCAAATATTGTTACACCGATTACAGCTGGGCTACTTTCGTATGGTGTGAAGTCTGAGCTAGTAAGTTGTGTTAGCAGTAAGCTAGTGCTGTACCATTCTTCTGTAACCAGAGAAATATTTAAATATGTACTGATTGAACTTTCAAACTTCCTTGGATTTCCTTAAAATATTTTTTGCTCTTATTTAAATATCGTGCAGAAACTGTCACTAGTATTCTTGAGAAATCACTAAGGAATTGTCCCACAGAAATGTTGATGTGGCCCTCTAGGGATCAGCTTAGAGATACGACAGAATATAATTTAAGAAATGCATTGTTATATTTTAAAGAATTGTTAATCTGAGTATTGTAATGTTTCTGTTGAAGAATAGCAGTTTCTCCCACTGTCTTTTCTAGATGGTCAAATGTAATGGTATTTGAAAGGGAGCAGGCAGATTTGGTTTACTCAAATAGATTTGCGGCTTAGGAAAATTCTGCTTTTCCCTCAAATTTAAACTCTGTTATATGGACCACCTTTGTATCCAGAGTCTTTTCTGGGACTTACTAGTTATGGCTGTAATGGCAAACTTCCCTAGCAAAGGAGGAACTTAGGTCAGCGAGATGTTTCTTAGGTTGCTGAAATAGCTCTTTGAACAGAATAAGCTGTGCTGACAAGATCACTTTTCCTGTTGGCGTAGCTGCACATCCTGGCATAGGGTCTCTGCAAGGAAAAAAAATCAATGAAGCATGTCATAGGTCTCTCAACAGGTCTCTTAAATACAGCTGAGTCCTGGTGACTGCAGAACACAAAATACTTGAGTCTTGTGCTTTCAGTGACCTTGGTGATGGTTAGACTTACTCATGTTTTAATGACATTTTAATAGCCCTTATTCTAGTGTTTGCACAGAAGTCATCATAAAGGATAAATAAGATACGCAGAAGGTTTCAAAATATAAATAGGTACAGATTTAAAGTAAAGGAATATGCATAATCTTCTGTTCTTTGTTGAGTGCTTGCTCAACCATTCAGGGTCAGATCTTTTGTGTATTGCCAGTACCTGTCTAAGACATGTCTACCAGGTTTTCTTCCTGTTCTTTGCGAGGGATGTGTAAGGCGGGGTAGGCAGGGTGTACTTACCACTTTACAGTTCTTCCCGTTGGCGTGGTCTGGAGATAATTTTGTCATTTCAGCCAGTCTTCGTCTGCCTTAAACATTTGCTCTTAGAAACTTGTTCTCTCCTTATGTTAGCTTTTTCAGCGAGACACCTTTTTTCAGTTTGTCTTCTTATCCATGGGACCAGTGTGAGCCTTGTCCTTATATTTTCTTTAGTTGAGATTTTCTCCCCTCATGTACCTCAGATGGAGGCAAGGCGGATGCTCCAGCTACATCTGCATACTTGGTTGCTGGATGTCTCTTCGTGTTAGAGATCTGTTCACCTCTCGGAGACATTCTTGCTGAGAGCTGGACAACTCAGCCAGGTGAACATACCTATGCTCAGTGTGCAGAGGCTTCTAGTTCACCTTATCTGAGGTATCTCATCTCCTGTTGTGAGACTGGTCTTTCATAGAGCTGAATGTTGTACCAGTTCTTTCTACTCTAATGTACATATAGTTATTGTTTCTGTTCACTCTTTTTTCTTTTCATAGCCCAGCATTGCTGCAGTTCCTCAGGCATCTAAGTTACTCCTTCATGTGCTCTGACATGAGCTCCAGGTAGTCCCCATAGCCTGATAAGCACCTCCTTCCTCCATTTAAACCTGCCTTCTCTGCCTTCTGCCAGTGCAATGGCAAAAGTTGGTTAGACTGGGAACAGATCCTTTCTCCATAGACTGTTCTTAACGTGTGTGTGACGACGGTGTGCATTTCCTTAGGTACAAACTTGATATTTATAGTAATACCAGTAGATCTACCTATTTTTTTTCCTCCCCAACCTTACTTGTAGATGCGACACGTTAGAGACATGAGGCAAGTCCTGTCCTTTCAACACAAGGATCTGTGTTTCCAGAAGTTTATCTCCATGCACAAAAGATCATTAGTAATTCCTGTTCACCACTGTCTAATGAATGAAGCTGACCAATTTTCAAGGGTGTTCATAGTGAAAAAACAACTTCTGAACTGACATGCTCATGGCAGATGCATTTCTATGTCTATATATGGACAACACATTTTGAAGTTCTCTATTATTGCCAAGTAACTTCTCTTCATGATTGTGGAGTAAGAGTTCATGGTATCAGTGGCTTTGAGGTGTTGCAGGTCCACACTCATTTTTTAACACATGAAGATTAATAATTTATTCTAAGATTTTACTCAACAGCTCCAGAATTTTATCCCTTTTACCCTAGGATCAAATACAAAATCAATCCCTTAGTTCATAGTGACACAATCATTTTGTATTTCTAAAACTATTTGGTGAATGTCAGTCAGGCTTGATAAAGCTTCCAGGTTGAAATCCTGGAGACCGGAATAATCTCTGGATTGCCCACAAGGTGTGTGCAGCTGCAGCCCACGTCATACATCTGCCTTTAACCTGACTTTGCAGTGCCTCTTCTAGACCGTGTAGACCTTGGTTTCTGATGGGTATCTTGAGTGATGTGGTACATGCTACTTCATGGACACATATTACTAGAGACAAGGTTTTCATTTCTTTCAGGCTTTGAACAGTCGAACATGTTAATTTTTATGTGCCAATATGAATAAATTCCAGTGAGGCTTTTCTTTACAAGTTTAGTTTTTATCTGATTTTTCTAATGTCTCATTACAAGTTTCTCAGGAGAAATCCTGGCTTTGTTGAAATCTCAGGGAATTTTGCCATTGCCTTTAAAAAAAACGCTAGGGCTTCACCTTGTGTTGTTGAGTCTACATAACAGAAGTCTTCCTTGGGAAGAAACTTTCTTCTTCAAGTGAATCAGCTACAAGTGTTTTTCAGAGTCAGTGATGGCTGGTCACAAGTACTTAAAACTGTGTGTGTTTATAAATATGAAATTACAGGAGTAGAAGCTTATGATGTCTGTTTTCAGAAAGTTGAATGTTAGTCATTCCTTTCTGATCTTTTTGGTGTTGTTCTGTCTTTGTCCATAGAACTCATATGTTTCACTCTTCAAATTTATGTTCATTTTATCCTTCATTTTTTTTTGTTTTTTTTTTTTTTAGGACCCAATGTTGTCTTCCAGTGTGAAAGCACCTCAGAGACCCACTATCCAAGTTTGACTGTAGCGTGGAGGCAGGGTGGCCAGCCCTGCTCACATATCTCTGACACAATCCTTTTGCTTCGTTTGAACATTAGATCCAGTCAAGAAATCAGTTTTTTGTGGGTTTTCTTATAATCTACAGTTACAGTTGATTTGTAAAAGCAGAAAGGATAGTGGGTCTTTGTGTGGCTTTCACTGCTGTTCATTCTTGTTTCCTTTAGTATTTTTCTTTGGTATTGATAATCGTAGATCATTAGCATGCATATCAAGTTATCGTTTGCATGGTGGGATTGCAGACACACAAAGACCCACTATTTGCACAGTTTATCTGAGCTGTTTTGAATGGGCAGTTGTGTTCTTTTAATGTTGTAATGTACATACTTTGCAGAATTAAAATGTTCGCTGATTACTGTTCTAATGGACTTGATGTAATCTCTTATATATTGAGCTCTTAAAATTGGCAGCCTACAAGGCTCATCCAGGAAACAAACCCTACCTGTCTCTGCTGCTGATAGTCACTGTGATTACAAACATGCTACAAGATCTAAGATTTAGATCTGGCGCAGTCCATCCAGCCTTTTAATACCCTTTTTAACTGGGGAAAGAACTATTAAGCATAGAGTGGAGGATATTTTAATTTTTTTCTCCCTTCACAGTAGTACTATAGCAGGAATTCAGGTTGTTCTGGCTCAATATATCCTATCCCTAAACAACCTCCTTTCTTTAAATACTTTATTCCAATAATTCGTATTTGCTTTCAGTTTTAGCAAACAGCAAACATGTACTAGTTACTGCAGTAAGTACTTATACAGCCTCTGTGCTACTAGACCCTTTCCCTGCCCCTTTTCTTCATTAAATAGTTAACGGTACTGAATAGTGTTTTTATCTGGCTACGGTCTGCAGTGACTTAACGTAAGTACTATCTGAAAGCTGCAGCCTAATACATGGGTAACCTCAAGAAAGATATGTTGCCAGAAAAGAAACACTAACAGACACCTGGAGCTGAAGGCAGAGCATTTGGGTTTAGAAATGGAACTATACTCCTCAGCTCAAAAGTGGTCCTTAAAGGTACAGTTATGGCATGTCAGCAGTATGGTGCAGTAAAGGCGCTCACATTTTATTAGTTTGGGCGGAGGGAAGGAGGGACCAGGACTTCAGGACTATAACCCTGATACCCCTTTAAATAAAAGGATTAATTTAATAGCGGACTGCTTGTCTAATTAAATAGTGCTGTGCTCCTGTAACAACAGGAGAGATCTAGTAGACACGGTATTTAATTTAGTTGGTTTCCTGAAGTTGGTTACGAAACAGCAAAGGTCACTTATGCAATCAGAAATGTTTACAAAACACTGCTTGTTTACTATATACATACATATATATATATATATATGAATGTTGTGAAGGTACTATCAGGAAAAGGTTAGTCCAATTGCAGAGATTAAAAAGACTTTCTCCAAAACTTCTATGTTACGTATTTAATATACTTGATCAAATAATGTATGTGTGCCCTTTAGTTCAGAGAGATATCTTTTGTGCAATATGGACTACAGCAATGTGCCTACATAAAACTACAAATGGGTTTTTATTCTGGATGTATTTTGTCTAAACCAATATTTTGTTATAGAATGAAATCATGTTATTGTAGGCAAGTAATGTGCTAGATATTTCCTCAAGTATTCTAGCTGACTTGATTTCCTTATGAAACTACATTTTAAGTATTTCTACTAAAATATGCTAATCACCCTGAATTGCCTTCTCTCAATTTCTGACTTTGAAAGCCTGTTTAATACAGGTGCAAGTGTGTTGTGCTACACCAGTGGCATTGAGCAGTCACTTACTGTAGTCTAATAATTTATCTTATAAATTATCCCATTTCTAAAAGGCACTGTTAACCTGTGGGATTTGAGCCAAACTGACTTCCCAATGTTCAGTGACAGTTTTCCTTGAATGCCAAATTGCTACTAATTGTCTTTGAAAAACTAAAACCAACTTCACATCCTATCTAGGATGTTCTAGGAAATAGTTACATGGCATTTTCCAAAAACAACTGGCATTCTACCCATTTTTTAACTGATATAATTGGAGATGAGGGTAGTATTAGGTAGAGTTTCACACAAGTGGCCCTATTGTTGGGCATGTAGTTGAGCATTGATAATTATTGAAACAGCTGCCCCTCATTTTGAACTGATGAGTATTGAAATGAAGCATTTTGGGCTTTCACAGTTACCTTTTCATGTTTCAGTATTACCTGAGTATGCCTCAAATTCTCTAACTGTAATAACAAAGATAATACACCTTAATAATGCTGATTGACAGAGACATAGTCCCTGCCTTCCGTATTTATCTCTACTGCAAAGGTCTGCCTAACACAGCTCAAGCACAATCACCTGAGAGCTCTGCTCTCCTGTTGCACACTGGTGCAGAAAGAATTGAATACATGCATCAGATCATCAATGGGAGAGACTATGCCAAGGATGTATTTAAGGCAAGATTATTTTAAAATAATGTTCTGTATCAATGAAGAGGTGTAGCTAATAGACGCTGGGCTTAAATCAGACTTTTTCTTTCAAAAATGTTACTTTTTTTCTGGTTGTGTTCAATCCACTCTCTTGTTGATACAAGTCCATAGAGCTGAGTTCAGCTGTCGTCCCAGCCAGCCAAGTAAAACTAGTGTTGAAGTGTACACCCCTTATTTGGGTGAAAAAGGTTGGCTTTAGAACTAAGGACAAGGTGGAAAATAGAGGGGTTTTGTTGAACTGATGGTCCCCAGTCAAGAACTGAGAGTCTAAATGTTGCTCAGAGCCACACAAGGTTAACAGTTAAAACTGAAGCCAACCAGGAAAGCAAAATATGATGTTGCCTGCAGCATAATACTTGCTTAATATTGTTCCTGTGGGCCAGCAGAGAATAGGGGCCATGGTGTAATTGGGAGTAAGAATGTAAACGATGCTGTAAATGCACAAGAGCAGGTACTGAAACGCTTCCTAATTTTTTAACTGTCTAATTTGCATAATGGACTAACAACCTACAAAAGTGTAGTTTTACAAAAGTGTAGTTTTACAAAAGCGTAGTTTACAGAGCTGAGTTCCTGATCCAGCGGTTGGATCCATGCAGGAAAGTCTTATGCCACCACCAAGACCCGGTTGCAGGGCTGGGGTGTGCGAGTCGTCAGTGATGGTGAAGGGCTGTGAAAGCATACAAAGCGCTATCTTAATGTCAGTGGTAATAGCGTTACAGTTAGGAGTGCAGAAGGCATAAAGCTCCATCAAAAAACTCACACGCTAATAATTGAAACGTCTCCTACCAGTCACTGAATATTTATGCCATCTTGATGCTCTGTCAGATTGTATCCCTGTGTGATTTTCTTGAGTCGGGTTGAAAACACCTGTAAATAAGTCTGCTTGTAGGAATGCTGACAGATCTTGGCCTGTAGTAGTGTTGGGAGCTGCTACAGGGCCATGCTACTTCAATGTAATGAACTAGTAAAACTGCTACGTAATGGTGTGTGCTACCTTAAAATCTCATTTGTTGTTCTTTTCAAGCTAGAGTATTCATGTTTGGGGATGATTGTTAAGACATGCAAATGCAGGCTGTGCTTTAGCATGAGGCAATTGTTCATCTTTGGGTTTAAACAAAGTTGTAAGATAACTATGCAAATGTATTTTATTAAAGGGACACATAAAAGGATCTAGTTTGTCTGTTGTGGTTTTTTTTGTCCATTTGGGGAGGATTTTTTCCCATCTGAATAGCTTGGTATGAGCATTAAGTTACCTGGCTCTGTGATGGAGTGACTTAATTTTGCTTTTTACTTCTTGAAAATTGAATCATAATTTTTTTCTGTTGTTGCAAAGAGAGTATACTCCATTTACTGATTAGGGGAGATTGGATGAAAGTTTTTATTATGTTTCCCAGCGCCTGATGGAAACCAACCTTTCCACAGTGGCAAATTTCTTAGATTAGTTCTTTTCACAGGTTTCAGTCGGTACAAGAGGCTGCTGATAGCTACAGGCAGTGACAGGGGTTCATTGCAAGTGAATTAGCCTTATGTGCGCCAGCAGAGATTGTAAAATGGCTATGGGTGATGTCCCATGATACCATCAGTCTGTTCTCTGGCTGTAGTAAAGGGACTATTTTAATGCCAGCCCATGGTACTTAAGGTGAGATGTAGTCTTTCTATGGTAGCCTGGGAAAATAGAGGCAGGCAAATACAGGCAAAAAAACCCCTCTTACCTGCTTTTTCCAGCCATATTAACTGGCTTGAGCTAAAGAAAGAAAAAAAATTTTAAAAAGACCCTAACAACACAACCAACTCCCCCCCCCCCCCCCCAACCAAAAACCAAACCACAAACCCAACCACCCCACAACCCTGAACAAACCAAGCTGTTTCCTTACAAATGCAGTTTATATAGGCCACCTCTATCCCTAAATAGTCTTCACTGGTGACCCAAAGCAGTGATGCCTCTGGTGTAGATAGATCCTTCAGGGCAAGTGCCTGAGCTCATGTTTGAGGCTTAAGATATCTTTCCAGAGCTGTCATTTTTAATATGTTTTTTCATTGTTTGTTGAGTGGGGAAGTTCACTGGGGAAGGGGACAAAGTACTTGGTGCCCAAGCAGATCTGGGCATCTTGGAAAGCCTTTTATCCACCTGTTTTTTACCTGAATTCTCTGGAATTTGCTTTTAAGTGAGGAATTTTAATTCACTCTCCCTTTTTTAATAAAGAAAAAAATGGATTTTTTTTTTGAGATGGTACTAGGTCTCATTCATCTTTCTTTCACTGGAGGAATTCTTCTCTTCAGAAAGTGTCATTCCTCCCCTTGAATGTACTCAAATCCAAAATATGTCAGTAATTGGAAAGGTTTTCTCCCCCAGCACCCCATGTTTTTCAGACATTTGAATTTTCTGCAGAGGAGGACATCTTTTGACTGTGAAACTCGGTAGCTTTTCATGCAGGGTTAGTTATGTTAGTAGGGAGAAAGTATTTCTTGTTCAGGTATATTTGGAGAGGGAGGTATAATTTTAAACACAACTTTAGAGACTGGGATTTCCTGTTTATAAACTCTCCAGCTTGTTTTACCCTGCCCCTGCAAGACAGCTGCTTCCTCGTCTTGGAGACCAGGATTTATCACAAAAGGTACCACAGTTGTAGCAGGCATCGCTCTCTTGCTGTGCCCTAAGTTTCAAGGGTAGCAGACACCCACTGCTTGCTCCGTTATACGTTGGTTTTGGGAGGGAGCTAGGCAGATCATGCCCCAGGTTGTCTGAACGGGCTGGCTTGCCCTGCAAAGGTGATGTAAACCTCTTCTCTAGTCACCAGAGGGAGGTGAGCCCCCAGCGTGGCCAGCCGAGATTCCCCTCTGCAGGCGCTCCCAAAAATCTCACTGCTTTTCATTAGCCGTATGGGGAGCTTGGGATGCAGCTTCACAAGACAGAAGCCAAACCAACAGCTTTCTGCTGCCAAAAAAGGCAGTTTTACTGCTTCCACGCACATTCCTGGCTGCTAAACTAGCAGAAAACTACTGTTTTCTTTTTCCCTCTCGGGATTCATTTGCTGCCAGGGTGTGAGCTGGGAGTCAGATAAGTGCCAGAATTGATGCAAGGAAAGGAGGGAACAGGAATGTGGGAGGAGAATGGGTAGAGATGCAGGTCCACCCTTTCCATACCAGCGAGCCCATGGGTTGCTGTGGCCACTTTCGAAAAACATTGGCAAACGCTCTAGGTAGGTTGTTTTATTCTCTGTCTCGTTCGCCTTTCTTCCCTTCAGATCCAAATGTCTGAATTCACCCTCTAAAATGAGATGTGGAGATTGTGTACTGTGTTTTTATGCCAGTATCATCAGACCCATCAAAATTTGGGGTGGTTTCGCTAGTGCTTATTTAAATATAAAATAGCACTCGTCCGTTCATCCCAAAGGCCGACAGTCCAAATACAAGCTTAGTGCAGGAGCCAGTTAATTTAACTGCATTTTTGTATCTGATAATGAGCTTATAAACCAAGTCTATGTTAGGTGCACATAAACAGGCCTGTTTTCCTCCCAGTGTTTTCTTCAACTTTAAGTAGATGGCATGAGAGAGACACAAATCGAGCGTGTGGGTTGTTCTAACAGCTGTGGTACAAGCAAACAGCAACAGGAGCTTCAGTCCGTCCCTGCTCTTGTTGCAGGAGTGTACCTTGCAGTAGGAAAGAACCACGTGGTCAAAGCT
This sequence comes from Harpia harpyja, assembly GCF_026419915.1. NCBI lineage: Eukaryota > Metazoa > Chordata > Aves > Accipitriformes > Accipitridae > Harpia > Harpia harpyja. The sequence goes on from NC_068954.1 coordinate 8,043,868, forward strand.
GAGACTTCCAAATCTGAGAAATAAAGTCTGGTTACTGTACAAGCCCTTGATTATCCTAAAATTTCATGTATTAGGAACCAGGTGGGCTTAAACTCAGTCCTGTACGGACTAAAGAATGACACTAGAATCCAGAAGTAGCATATATTGGCCACAGTCCATTTTGATGGATTGAGATACCAAACTTCATAGGAATCACTTTAATCTGTAACTTTACTCCTTTTTCTCATCTAATTTTGGCCTGATTGTAACTTTGGGAATAACTAAGGCCAGAAGCAGCATTCTGCACGATCGAAAGACCTGCAATCCCAGATCTTTTCATAAAAAGTGGCATTTTTTCAAATCTTACCAGAAAGCTTAAGATCTGTGATCCTCCTTAGGGGTACAGATCAGAACTGAAAAGTCCTGACTTAAACCTAGCTGTTGCATTTACTGTTTTACTTCTTTGTGTTGTTCAAAGGGTTTCCCTGGTAAAATACTTCGAATGGTATCATAAAAGTTCATTTGGCAAGTGTTCCTTTTTTGCTGAAGGTTGCTGCTCCTTCAGAGCAGCTTGATGCTTGTGCAGCAGGAAGCGCACAAGCCTGGGAGGTTCCCATTAGGCCACTGTCACATCAAGTTTAGCGAAATGTTTAGTGTTTCTTGTTGTTTTTCCCCTCAAATTTAATACCAACTCATTTTAATTTCATTATTTAGAGCAGCCTTCCCATAAACAGATCTATACGTTGGCAGTGAATAGAATAAAGTCACATTCTAGTGTCCTAGATGTGTTAGGGTGACAAGGGAGACGCAGCCCTTTGTGTTGTAGGTCACGCTGCCTTCCACGACACCTGTAAACTTTCAGAAAGTATCATTCCTCTGGAAATGTCGGATCTAAATGAGTCCCTGCGATGTCCTTCCTGCTATTCTGCAAAATCCACAGTTCACATTGTTGTAAAAGCTGATGCCGTCACATCAAGCGATAGCTGCATGTTCTCAAACGCTCTGTAATTGTTTCTCTTTTTATTTTCCCCCACCCTGCTACTTTGCAGTACTCTGCTAGCATGTGATCAGAGGGATCAGAGTTTGACTTTGTATGCTCTCCTTTACTCATCTAAAAATATTCACCACTTTGTTTTTACCAGTTTTCGATTCAGTTACTAAATTTCAAATGTTGTCATGCTTACTAACATGTATACAGTAGAGAAAAAGCAGTGTGAAGCTGTAGGGTCTGCATGGTATTACAGAAAACTTGGGGTTCTTGTCATTGTCTGTGTGTTCCTGTGTATGATTTTGATTATTCACACTTGATGCATAAAAATAATTCAACATATTTCAGGCTCAGTTTGTTTCTAAATGAGAAAAAAAGTTGTGCAACTGCCAAATTACGCAACTATAACATTATGCATTATAACTTTACAAATTTGTACTGGCGGTTCGCATCATAAATTAATAAACAAGGCAGAGTACTTTAGAAATGTGGTGGAGATTAAAGGTGCAATGTCCTAAGTCAGAACCAGACACATTTTAGATGACTTCATCTCACAAAAGACATTGCATAAGGTGAGAGAAAAATCACAATTTTGAAACAGTATGGCAGAAAAGGAGAAGAGATGAGAAAAACCATGAGACAAATGGAGCGGCAGGAAGTCAGGAATTCTTATTCTGCATCACGATACAAGAAGAAGGGATGCTTGAAGAAATAAAAAGATGACAGACTAAAAAATGACATAAAGTGGGGAGGGGATTGACCTCTACATCACTCAATTTTGAAACCTGCTGCTGCTGTGGACAGTGTTTTACCACTGTGTATATAGTCTGAACCGTGGGCTGGTGTATGTTGGTGCAATTTTGTTAATTCATCAGATCTGATAGCCTGAGTGGAATCTAAACTACTGGCTTACTTCTTGTAGGGTGTGCTGATCTCCAAAGCCTTGACACTATGCAACCCATGGAAAGGAAAAGGCAGGGCTACATTCACGAACTCATTCAGACAGAAGAAAGGTATATGGACGATCTTCAGCTCGTCTTAGAGGTGAGATGTCTTGGATATGAAAATGCATTTGGAGAACACCTCTGTCCTACTGAATAATAATAAAGGGATTCTTACGAATTGTGAAATGCTAGAGGAAGAAAGGTGTGTGAGCACCTCCCTTTCTAGTGAATGTTATGTGGTTGTCCACCAGGCAGAAACATCACGTTGTGAAAGCCATCGTCTTAAAGGACCTTCCAATTTTCCAAATCCTGTTCTGAGGTGTTTGGGCTCAGTGTAAAGATGATGGGCTGGGCTGGGGTGTCTAGCAAAGCTGCACAGGCTCATGACAGAAGCTGTATAAGCACCATAAAAGTTTATCGTCTGCCTTCGTCTCCAATTTTATTTCTGGAAGCAAGACCACCTCACCAGGCAGGGCAGGAACTGGCCAGCATTTAGGTGGTCTTGGGCTTCTGACTTGTCCTCTCTATATAAAACAACTGTGTGATGAAGTGTTAAAGATGTTAAATAGACTGAGTTACACAGGTATTCTGCTCTCCAGAGGTCTTGTGCCGAGAGCCCCTGAAAAGCTGGAGCTCTGCACACAGGTTGACTATGAGTGCTCTGGGTATGGGGACAGGTGTGATGCATAAGTGTAATTTGTGTAGCAATTGACTCTGAAATCATGGGAATGCTCTTCTGCTGAACAGTCAGCCTGCAGGTCCCAGTGCTTGCCCCTGCTTTGCAAATGGCAATGCTGGTGTCAGAATGAGGTCACGTGCTTAGGAAGAATAGTGACAGCTGTCACAAGTGCTCGTAAGGAATTGCTTTTAACTTCTAAGAAATTGGACACTGAGCATTCAAAAAAAGCAAAATCACTGCTAAGCTGAACAAGAGGCTGAGCTGCTTTTGTTTCTGAAGAATTGCTCACCTTTCTGATCTTTTGACTGCAGGTTTTCCAAAAACCGATGGCTGATTCAGGCTGTCTCACAGAAGGAGAAATGGGGCTGATCTTTGTTAATTGGAAGGAACTCATCATGTCAAATACAAAGTTACTGAAGTGAGTACTTACTTGCATTTTTATGTTTTCCTCTTCATCTTTATTCTCTTGTTCCTTTCCCCAGGAAGTTTTCTGGTTTTACAGTAAATATTTCTGTCCTTGCTCATTATTTCCTCTGTGTGTGTGCATTCAGAACAGCTAAATGCATTCAGACTACCTCACAAAGAAGGAGTTGTTGCAAAAGAGAGGGGGCGAATAAACAGCAAGAAGAGATGCACATTTGCTGTAATACCTTAGAAATAGACTCTACACAAAAGCATGTGCACGGGAGGCATTCTTCCCAGTTTTCTGCAAAGCAACCTTCTATTCTCTAAAAGTAAACTTTGGAGAGACAAAGTGGCTAATAATTCATTGAAATGGGATGCTGATTGAATGTAGAGATTGATGCCGATTGTCCCACAAACCTCAAAGGAGGGTCTCAGTCCCACAGACCCCATCGGGCACATCGTTCAGCTCAGTGTGTTGTGCCGGTGACTTCCTGGGGGTTCAGGCTGGACCCTGAGCCGCCTGGAAGCCCCCGTGCTTTGTAAAGAGAATTCACCTCGCGGACCTGCGTCCTTTCAGGGATGGATGTTGTAAGGATCTTGATTTAGGCCTCGCAGACTTGGCAGCAAAGTTGAATGGTGATTTCTTTCCTCTTCAGAGCCTTGCGAGTGCGTAAGAAAACAGGAGGAGAAAAAATGCCAGTGCAGATGATTGGGGACATCTTAGCAGCAGAGCTCTCTCACATGCAGGCCTACATTCGGTTCTGCAGCTGCCAGCTTAACGGAGCTTCGTTGCTGCAGCAGAAAACTGATGAAGATGCTGATTTCAAAGACTACTTAAAGGTACCTTATTCAGTAGCTTTTGTGCCGCCTGCCTTCCTCAACGACAGGAGCCCGTCTAACCAGATCGACTAGATAACCTGGAAGAGTAAAATCTTGCAAAAATAGCTAAGAACCTTCTAAGGTGTATTTATATGATGACCATGGTTAACACTGTGTGCTTTTTATTTATATACCTGTCTTTCTCTCTAGCTAATTTATTACTCCATTTCCCACCTCAGTGTAACGCTAACCTCACAAAGCTACGGTGCTGGTGTCTGCACCTTCCCAAAAATTCATGCTGTTAGAAGGGGTAAGAGTCTGTGGAGTGGAAATAAAAAAGCTGTTGTTCTGAATGCGCTTGGAATTCAGTGGGGTGTGCAGTGTGTCTGAGCAGTGGGGTTGCAGCCAGGGCCAGAGGTGTGCCGAGAGCGTCACAGGCAGGCACACTGTGAATAAATAAGGAATTGCTGCCATACTGCAGCTGATGCGATGGCTTTGAGGCCATGAAAGGAGAAATGCCGGAACTGTTGGCATCAGGCATTTGTTTCTTTCAGTGCTTTGTTTTTTTCAACCTGAGTGGAGCCTGTAATGTCAAAATAAAAGCTGGAACGGTTTTGAATGTAAGGGTTCTGCGTGAACAATGATGCTATGGCTTATGCTGGCAAAGCGTCTGGGTGCAATGACAGCACCGGCTTTCCTGTTTGTTCTAGATACAAGTATTGTTTGTTTACCAAAAAAATCTAACATTTCTTGGAATGCCTGGAAAAATGAATCCGATCGGACGGTTTTCAGTTTTCAGTGCGGTGAGGCAGCTGTTTCTTGATGAGTAATGCAATGTCTGTGTTAAATCTCTGGGTTGCACCACAGAAACTTGCCTTGGACCCTCGCTGCAAAGGAATGCCCCTCTCCAGTTTCCTCCTGAAACCTATGCAAAGAATAACCCGCTACCCTCTGCTCATAAAGAGTGTGAGTACCCTAAGTGAGGTTTTGTAGGTGAATGCTTTTGAGTTTGCTCTCAATAGCAAAAGCAAAAAAAGGCCTTGTCCCTTTATGGGGATTTCTCTGAGAGTGTGGAGCAGTACCTGTGCTTACCTCTGTTTTTATCTCATTTTGTTCCCTTTTTGATCCGTACCAGATTCTAGAGAACACTCCAGAAAATCACCCTGATCACAGTAACCTCAAGCTTGCCTTGGAGCGTGCGGAGGAGCTGTGCTCTCAAGTTAACGAAGGGGTGCGTGAGAAGGAGAACTCGGACAGGCTGGAATGGATACAGTCCCACGTCCAGTGCGAAGGTCTTGCTGAGGTAGCCACATTGATACGCTGTACGGCGGAGGCTTTTCCGAGTCATTTCAGAAAGGCTGGGGGAAGGAATGGGAGTCCTTGCTCACATCCGTTCTTGGAACGTGATCCACTGCTGAGCTCTTGGCAAAGAAGCTTTTATTAAATTCTGCTCACAGCCATCATGTGATGAGCCCTCGTTTTTGCATGATTTTGGCAGTGGAGAAATCTTGATTTATCAGCTTAAAACTGATATCATTTAAACCGTTAAACGAACAGAAGTAACTCTTCATCTCTGAAGTTCTGCTTGTGCTGCCACTGGGCTAAGTCAGGTGTTACTATGTGGAATTTCACTTAGTGTGTGTTTCCCAGGGTTTTCCTTCAATGCAGAAAGGGCACAGAAGCCCTCAGTGTCAGATCCTCAAAGATATGTGGGGTTCAGGCTCCTGTACCTTTCAGGACAGCCTTCAAAACGAGGTGTTGTGACAGTTCTCCATTGGCTGTGTAAGGAACCAGGGCCTGACAGGCCCGGAAGGTCTGTCCTATTTCCATCACCTAATCATGCACCCATAAGAGATGACCTGGCTGCAGACTCTGCAGGCTCTCTTAAACACAGCTTCTGGACAACAGAAAAGTGGCCATGAGTTAAATGCCTTTATCTAGTCAGACCGCTGCGTGTGTTGTTGGTGAAGCTTAGATCTACTTTAAGTTGGGAGCAGTGCTGATACCACGGCAGATCATAAAACAGTTTCCTTTCTCTTAATTTGTAACTAAATTCATTAAACAAAACAGAAGAGCTTTTTAAGTAGTTTCAGCAATCCCCACTGTGAAAAGGAGTAGGAACTGATGTCTGCGTTAACTTGCTGCTGCTAATAAGTTTTGTCTCTCCTAGCAACCTGTGTTCAACTCCCTCACAAACTGCTTGGGACCACGGAAACTCCTGCACAGTGGCAAGCTGTACAAGGCCAAGAGCAATAAGGAGCTGTACGGCTTCCTTTTCAATGACTTCCTCCTGCTCACCTACATGGTTAAACAGTTTGTATCTTCTGGCTCCGATAAACTCTTCAGCCCCAAATCCAACTCACAGTTCAAAATGTACAAAATGGTGAGTGAATCAAGGTGCCCCGTGGTCACGTTGATACAGTGGGACATGGCTTTTGATGAGGAATGCAGTTCTCCCTGCTGGGGTTAGCCGTCTGGCCCCGTCTGATCGTTTGCTGTCATACGGGCACGTACTGGCAGCCGACATGCACGAGTGCTGCTGGCTTAGTCCCCGGCAAAGGACAGGCTTCTGTGTCTTGGTTTAATAAACACATCTGTCCACTTTGGAGTGAAAGGGCAGAAACAGCGTCGTGCCTGAGCAGCTGAGTGGGATGTTCAGAAGCAGGAGCCTTGACTTAAGTTTGCACAAGTTCCTGCATCCACAAGAAAATATCTGTCCTTTAGAAAACAGTAAGAGGTGCAAAACTTCAGTCTCTGTGTCCACACAGTGCGTGTTCTCAAGATTCTGGAGTTGGGGGATAAGTTTAAGTATCAGGGCTGCTTTCCAGCAGGGAACCTGAGAGATTCCCAGGGTTTCCAAGCTCCACACTGTAGCTGTGCTTATGTAGTCCTGCCCTTTTCACAAAGCTCTTCATCTAGGAAGGCAGAATGGGGTGTATCACCAGAGTAGTTTTTCTCTCAGTCCTTTCTCACATCCTTTACATGGTGATCTGATTGTTTGTCCTGTGTCCTATGACTTTCATTTTCCCTACAGTAAAGCAATGTATTTAAACATCCTTGTAGAGTTTCCGCTTATTGTCAGGGTGATGCTGCCACAGTGATGTTTGCTTTTCTTTCAGCCTGTTTTCCTTAATGAAGTCCTAGTGAAATTGCCCACAGACCCTTCAAGTGATGAGCCAGTTTTCCACATATCACACATTGACAGAGTTTACACGCTTAAAACTGACAACATTAATGAGCGGTGAGTAGTGAAAATGCAGATCTGAGCTTAAACTTGATCCTGGCTGTAGGCTGTGTTTCCAGTGAGCAGACATGGGGGTCTCTGAGTTCAAGAACAGGGCTTAGTCTCTTGGTCAGGAAGTAAACTCATTTGACTCTCATTTGAATTACAAGTTTTCTCTGGTTTTGTTATGCTTGCATGGCAGCTCTTGCAGTGGAATCCAGTCATGTCTACTGCTCCTCGATGTTACAGTTGTGTAGAAGAATAGTTTGGGGCTGCAAAGTCCAGCATCCCATAGGATTCTTCCCCAGTCCTGGTTGGTCTTTAACGTGACCCAGCAGTCCTTAATAAAACAGCAGCTCCACTTTCATTTATTTAGGCTGATGTGGAAATGCGGCATAAGATTAAATCCAAAAACTCCATCGCTTTAGTCCTTGAACTAACTCGATTTGTGATGCCTCTGAAACCCAGTAGGGGGAAAAAAAATGGCAAAAGAGATTGGGGCAGAGTCACTGATACTGAAGAATTTCCTGCCTGTATGACCCTGACTATAGGGATTGCTCTTTGCAGTACTGCCTGGGTCCAGAAAATCAAAGCAGCATCAGAGCAGTACATCGAAACTGAGAAGAAGAAACGTGAAAAGGCTTATCAAGGTACCTACTGAGTTTTGTATTTCCCTCTCATCCATGTGGACACGTGGGCAGGGCCTTTTCTGGAGGATGCCACAGTGTCTATGTAGGATCTCCCTCGTCAGATCTATTGCCAGTTTTTACGGTTGCAACCAATCCATTTATTTCTGACTTCTTTGTTCACAGCTCGCTCACAGAAAACCTCGGGAATAGGACGCTTGATGGTGCATGTGATTGAAGCAACAGAACTAAAAGCCTGTAAGCCCAATGGTAAGTGAAGGAAATAGTGTCAAATCACTTTTATTCCTGTGACGTTTGCTGAGAGGAGTTTGGTGATTTGGGAAGCATTGTGGTTTCAGCTACAGCTTCTGAATGAATTCACCATTATTTAGCTTCAGAGGACTGAGCAAAGAACCAGCTTTGTGCTGCTCTAGGATATAGGGATTGCCTCACCCACATCTTCTGGACAGCAGCATCGATGTGTGGCCAAGCAGCCTCCAGACAGGGAGGGAGGCTTCTGCGCTGCAGAGGTGTTTAACTGCTTGTTCTGTCTTTAGGGAAGAGCAACCCATATTGTGAAATCAGTATGGGCTCTCAGAGCTACACTACAAGGACCCTGCAGGACACCTTGAACCCCAAGTGGAACTTCAACTGCCAGTTCTTCATAAAGGATCTCTATCAGGATGTCCTGTGTATCACCATGTTTGACAGGGATCAGTTCTCACCCGATGGTAAGCGTGAACATTTGTTTTAGGAAAAGAATGCTTTCTTGTGGCTTGGGGTACACAGTTCCTCACCAGCAGTTCCAAGAGCCTGTAGGTATGATTGCTTCCTGAGAAATGTTCTGTAAAAACAATGCCTCCTTACTCCAGAGGTTCAATAGCCTTTTGGAGCCAACAGCTTTGGGCAGTCAGGTTTGATCCCACTCTGGCTTTTTTATCAGACACAGCGTTACTTTTTTGTCAGATGGAGAGACAGAGAAGTTGAAAGCGTAAGTTTTTCTCTCTTACTATACATGCCTGAAAATAAGGTGCTAGGTTATATTTGCACAGCAACAGCTTGATAAGCTTTCTTTTTTTCCTTGGAAACTGAGCACGTTTTTGGCAGTCAGTTACTTCTAGTACTCTTTAAAAAGTTAAGTGCTTTTTCAGGGCTCTGACACACAGTTGATTACTGCAGATTTGCAAAGTACTGCCCTGACCTGAGTTGCCCTATGTGTAACTATAGCTCGGTCTTTTCTCCTGTGAGGTAACGTGACTTTGCTAGGCTTCTCCTCCCAGTTGGACAGCTAAGTCTGTTTTTTCAGTTCATGGTAAACCTTTTAACGCGCTCGCGTACACACACACAAAGATGTTATATATGAAATGGCCACAAAGAGGGTATACAATTTCTGAATAGGACAGTAAACCTACAAGTAGCAGTTAATTGTTCAAGGTCATTGTTCTTGTGAAAAGAATGATATATAAGCCTAATTAAAAGTTGGCTGAGTCAAAGTAGTTGGTTTTTTTTATTGTCTTTGTGGCACCACAACTGACTTGTAAACAGGTTCCGTCACTTAACTCTGACCTTCCAGCTCTAAGACAGGAGAACATTTGAAATTGTGTTTCTGAAAGGGAACTGTATTTTTAAAGCCCTTGGATCAAACTGTGACATAAAGGCATATTTCCCATCCTAATTCCATAGCATTTTTTAGAAGACAAAAGACCCTTATTTGTCACTGCTGGCTGATTTGCACAGGGCTGAGGTCTAGTCAAACAGGAAGCTTGGGAGCAGTGCTCTGGAACTGAATACATACTATGCAGCATTCCTGCTTAACCTGACACTTTCAGATTTTCGAAGCTTAACGTCTTTGCTTAATGAAATTTCTTGCCCAACAGATTTTTTGGGTCGCACTGAAGTTCCAGTAGCAAAAATCAGAACAGAACAAGAAAGCAAAGGCCCCACAACGAAGCACTTACTGCTGCATGAAGTTCCAACAGGTGAAGTCTGGGTCCGTTTTGACCTGCAGCTCTTTGATCAGAAAACACTCCTCTAAGAACACTTTTTTTAATTTATGAAGGACAACTGAAGCTGACAGCCTGAACATTTTTTTTGTAAAAGATTCCTTGCCCCACGCTGGTTATTAAGCAAGAGTTCCTGCTGCTTCCATATTTCCTCATAGTTACTGGTCGTGTTTAGTTCCTTGCAGCGTTCAAAGTTGTCGTTGATCTATGCAAACACAAATGTTACTGTATATACAGTACTATAGCTCAGTGCCTTTTTGTTATGTTGGAATATCTTGGTTTTGAATGCCAATGTTTCCATTTTCAGGGCCATAAAAAGTATTAAGTAGAAATGTGGCATCAAGATGTATGTGCATTTTACCACTTAGTCTAACGTATAGACTGAGGAATGGTTTAAGCTCAGCACTAGAATCATTCCATTTGAAATCTGAAAAAAGTGATATCCACTGGAATCTTCCCATCTCAGGATGATAGTTTTAAAGATTAAATGCTGAAGAAGCCTTAGCACTGGAGAAGTCTCCGATATATTGTATATTCTTTAAGAATCAAGTGTAGTTCTTTACTTGACTTAGTTCTGCACTGAAATCAGTAACTGCTACTTGATTTTTCTTTCTGCTTCAGTTTGATTTATCATTCTCTGCTGAGACAATGTGGTTGTGAAGAATAACTAGAAAAAAATATTTTAAATACTGTGACCCACAATACTGTGGAAAAATACTCTTCAGCTTTTGTTTTTTTCCTAAATGTAAGTTATTTGTGTACATTTCTTTGGTCTTACAGACCTCCATGTGAATCTTGAAGCTTTGATATTGCCAACATGTATATAGAGAGTAAAATATAAGTTTATTAATGTAATTTGTCTACAGATGTTTATTGATGCATAGTGATTTTTAAAAAGTATATTTTATTGTACAGGGGAACATGAAATAATGAGAAAAACAGGATTAAATTCAAGAAAAGTTTATTACAAGTTTAAAAGGTTTGCTCTGGGGAACTCTCCCCCCAACAGGAATCTGTAAAATGAGATTGGTTGAAAGCAAGAACTTTGCCTTGGCACTAAAATCTGGGATGGTTAAAAAAAAAAAAAGTTTGTTTATAAAAGGTTTGATACATTGTAACCATTTTACTGCCTCCTTAAACTGCTTTGTTGAAAAAGCACAGCATGCAATTCTGAGCAGCGCCTGCCCTTGTTTTCCATGGGTGTAGCAATACCTCCTGGTGTCTGACAGTTTCACACCCGATTGCCATCTGTGCACCCTCCTGTTACAGGGCTGAGTCAACCTCTGTTACTTTTAACAGTTTTCTGTGGTTCAGTATTTCTAATCCTAAATAAAACTAAATCTTGGCAACTCTTGAGAGATTGTGTTTGTACAGTGGGAGTTTGGAGCTTCTTGAAAAAGCACTGCGAAAACTGTTTTCTGGCTTTGATGCCAGAGCTGCTGTGCAGGCACACTAGCACGGAGACAGAGACCATGCTGGAACAAGAGAGAACCTGAGCTGTAGGGCACTGACAGTATTTGTTGCTCAGCACTGACCCTCTGAAAAGTACTAGACATCTCCCCTCCCCTAATTATGACCTGCCTTCTCAGAACACTCAATAATGTAAAGTTTGATTTACTGCTTGTACACTGCCCCCAGGAGAAAGTCCTTTGAAACCTTGGTAGTACCCTAAACATTATTTTGCAAATAATATTTTGCAAGACATTCACTATGGGAGTTCTAATGAAGATTTGAACAAACAAAACCAAATCATTGTTTCCTTATCAGTGCTTTCTAAGCCGCTCCTCTGTACACATCTGCCAACCACACACATAGCTGGGAACACCTCCTTCTCTTCATTCAAAGAGAGGATTTGTTCTTAAATCTCAAGGTGACCTCTTTCAGCTTCATGCAAAATTGCAACAGCTGTAGCTAAAGTTTTGCAAGCTTTGCCATTCCCTCTGCCCACTGCTAACTTTCCTACTTCTTGTAACATGTAATACAGCAGACTCAGAGCTGTAGCTGTTGCCAGAACAATAGATAACACACAGATCCTGCACTGTGTAGAAGAGGGGCCTACCAGACTTCCTGAACTTCTCTCACCAGTTCATGTCCATTAATACAATGATTCCCTCACGCTCTAAACCAGAGAACATCAGCACTGCCTTTGTAGGGCTGAGCCTACGTTAAACCTCCTAAAATAGTAGGGTTTGGCCTGCAGAGCATGGCCTGGAGCTGGAAATAGCAGTAGCATCTCAAACATTTCTTTGGTTGCTGGGTAGCTACTTCAGAACCATGTGTTTAAGACAGTTTATTGCAGTTTGCCAGAAGACCTGGCCTGTTATCACTGGCTTTGGCAGACGATGTAACATATTTTGCAAATGGTACCTTCTGATGGTTGTGCTTGCTGCTGCAGTCAGCTAGAGGACAAGTAACATCATCGGCTCTCGACATCTTTGTGGTGGCTGATGACTTTCTGCCTTTAAACAGAAGTAAAAACTATTGCCAGTCCATGCAACACAAAGGCTGCTGTCGCCCAGCACAGCTTCTTGCACTAGCTCTTTCCCACACTGAGTCACTCCAGGAAATGGTTGTCTTTATGACCATTTTTTTCTTCTAGAATGTGCCATTATCCCATAACTGCTCTAAGCATGCTGGAGTAAAGCCTTGGGCCAGTAAGAGGTATAAAACTCTAGGGCAGGGGCTGTGGTGGGAGTGCAGGCCAGGTTCAGGAGGACATCAGGCTCCCAGTTCAGCTTTGATGTTTTTGTCACTGGGGAGCAGGAGTTCCCTTAAGTGTTGTGTACTGCAGTGGCAGAACCAGAGAGCTTTCAAAAGGGGTGAATCAGAGCACTGGGACTTTAAAACAAAAAACAACGTAATTTAAAAAAAAAAAAAAATCATTCTTCACTGATCCCAAATGCTTCCCTATCAGGGCAGGCCAGCTGGGGCTCTCTAGTGTTCTCAGCTTAGGCAGCTGCATCACTGCTCCAGTTCAGTTCACCATTAGTGACCTCTACTGTATTTTGAGTCCAACCAACCTGTATGCCAAAAAAACCCCTGTTACGAAGTTCAGGTGTAGGATGCACTTTCTGGAGTGGTGTGTAGCTCCCTCATCGCAGGCCGCTCCTTTACAGGACCAGCCTGATGGCTTGAGCCAGGACACACACCATATCTCATCCCTCAAAGGAAGGACAGTGGCTGGGACAGTTTAGCCAAGAGAAGAGAAGGCTCAGGGAATCTCATCAGTGTGTACCCTCCCCTTCAGGTATGTGTACAAAGAGGACGGAGCCAGGCTCTTTTCAGTGGAGCAGTGAGAGGACCAGAGGCAATGGGCACACACCGAAACACAGGAGGTTCCCTCTGAACATGAGGAAACACTTTCCTACTGTGAAGGTGACAGAGCACTGGCACAGGCTGCCCAGAGAGGTTGTGGAATCTCAATCCTTGGAGATATTCAAAAGCTGTCCAGACATGGTCCTGGGCAACTGGCTCTAGTTGTCCCTGCTTGAGCAGGGGGGTTGGACAAGATGACTTCCACAGTTCCCTTCCAACCTCAACCAGTCTGTGATACAAGTATGACCTCACTCTGCTCCCAAAATACAGAAACTAATAGCAAAAAAACCCCCAAAACCCAAAGCAAGTATGAACAGTAAATCCTTTCACATCTTCCAGTAAAGCACCCAGGAGGTATTCCATGGCTTGACCTGTAGGGCTGGCTGCCAGGCTGCATGCAGAAAATGCATGAAACTCCCCTCCAAAAGCCACTTTATTTCAAGGCTCAGCTTGACCATCAATGCTCTGCTTTAATACATCCTGCTGCCCACTCCATACCTGAAGGCTTTCCCTTCACCAACACTCCTTTCTCAGGAGAAATACACAATAAAGCAGAACTCACCATTAAATTTGAGATTTAGCAAATACTGCGCTATGTGGCCAAGAAGGAGAGCCCTCATCCATTGTAGCTGTTGTGCTGCCTCCCAATAAACAGCACATTAGCTCTTACCTCTTTGTCTGGTGGACCTCACTAGCAATGTAGGCATGTGGTATCTTCAGCCACTCAACTGCATCCAGACGTTGCCGGCTCAAAGGAAGCAGTGGCAGTTCTGCTTTACTGAGTTGGTTCAGCTCTCTGGTAGAACACGGTCTTCCTGGCAGGAAAGTTACAAGTGCTTCGTGTGAACATCTACTGTCACAAGTAAGGGTGGCCCCCCAGTATGAAACACTCCCAAGGGATACCAATTGTTTAAAATACCTGTCTCACACTGCTTGATAATGCCCGTCTCGGTAAACTTTCTTTGAATGTCTTTTAACAGAGGATCCTGTAAAGTTGGTATTGAAACCTGTGACAGAGACAGTTATTTCATGCTTACGCACCAACACAAGCACTTTGTGAGAGAGTCTCAAAAGACCAAAGTCAGAGGTAAATGTCAAGGTACCATTGGTTAGCAGGGAAGGAGCATCAACCTCATTTTTTATGAATAAAAACATGAGGCAGAGACCTGAGTAGCCTGAGAAACACTGAGCATCTCAGCTCCTAATGCAGGGCATAATGCATTCAACAACTCTGCTACGAAGTTTGAACATAGACATGAGATCTGATCTCCTGGAAGCAGTTGATCTTGATGAACCCTGCGTGGCACATCGCAGTGAAGTATCAGCTCAGTCCCTGTAGCTGCTGAGAGCTCACAGCATCCAGAAGGGACTTTGAGAATTGCACTTCATGGATTTGTGTCAGAGTCCCACCTAACTCTTCTATTAGGTACCCAAGTCTTTGGCGTGTTTGAGCGAGCTTCTGTAAAGATCATCTGAACTGTCGGATTATTTCCTTCTACAGGGCACACACCCAGCTTGCCTGGGAACTCACCAACTGTCGTTAGACAGTACGCTTCCCACACTGCCAAAGTGAATTTGAGATGAGGAAAACAAACCTCCCCCCCGACCATTGCCTACTGTGCCTCCAAATCTGGGCTTAGTATGGATCCAAACCATATTCCCGGTGAAAACCATTTTCAAACACTCTTGGGCTTAAATGCAGTAGGAGCTGGGACCCATATTTGTTCAGTTAATAAAACTACAATGTGTTGCTCTACACCAGTCCCACAGCAGCACATCAGTGACACTCTCTGCCTCCTCTCTAACCATTAACTTCCTGCCAGCCAAAGGGTCCCTGTAAACCTCACAGCATAAATAACCATCACACCTTCCAGCAGTCTGTACATGTCTTCAAGAAGAACGGATTGTACTCTGATGGGTCGTAAGCTTCCAAAGCCACATAGCCCTGCAGGAGAAGAAGGTAGCAGGTCAAGTCTCAGAAGCTAATGGTGATAAAACAGTGAGAGAGCAGCCAGCCTAGGTATTACACAGCCAGGCATGGTATGAACACAGGACCAGAGGTGATGGAGGAAAGGACTCCTGAATTTTCACACACTGCACCTCAGAAGGAAGGTGACTGAAGTGTAACAGGACAATTCATCCATCCATTTTAATTTACCATAGGCATAAATAAAAAATAAATGATTTCATGAAGCATCCAGAAATAATTACCGGCTAAAATGCTAATCACAACTAGGGCAGTCAAGAAAATGGAAATTTCATTCAAGAGAAAGTGTTTTGATCAAGAAAGAAACAGATATTAGAAAGAAAAGGAAAAAAAAAGTGACTGAGCTCTCACCAGCCATAGGCCTAGGCAAGTTACCAGCCTGTGAGATGCGAGCTCCAAGTCTACGTCATGAGCATGCTTTTCTGTCTATATAGAGGGGTAAAGGCCTACCTGAACCATACCTAATGGTCCAGACCACAGCTCCATCTCATCAAGAACTCTGCCTACAACAAACTTCAGATTCTGCAGTTCAAGTTCCCTATGACCAGAGTTAGCTGGGGAACAACAAGTACCACCACTTGGCATTCACTATTGATTGCAAGACCAAAGAACACCAGATCAAACAGGCTATCAAGAAGCTGAACGGAGACTGAGGTCGACACACTGATCAAGACTGATGCTGAGAAAGGTGAATTACAGTCATTTATCTCCAAATGATAATGTACTGTTTACAGCTAATAAGCCAGGATTTACATCAAATTGCATCAAATAAGAGCTGTACAGATGACAAAACAAAATGTATAAGTAAAAAAAAAAAAAAACACCACACAGAGGCCACAAGTGATGCCCTAAGAATAGTAAGAATAGGGCAACCATATAAAATACTTCTCCTTACTACTCTCAGTCATTCTTCCAAAACCCTGCAAATGAAGTTTTTCAGCTTTCTTGTGCAGATGATTCTCCAGGGGTCCCATGAAGAAAAGGGAGCATTCAGGCCATGGCCCTCTAGGTCTCAGTCCTACACAGTTCTTTTTGGCTATCTGTGGATGTGATTTCAAGTTGAGAGTTGGAAAAACCATACTTTAACATGAATAGTTCAGGAGTGCTGCAAGATGAGTCCAAACCCAAAAAAGTGGGATCTGCAGTAGGTTTAAGAGGTGACTGTGTTGAAGGTGCTCACGTGGGCAAGTGAGCCAGGCCCCAAGGGCCTGTGCTGTTCCCAGGCGCTCAGCAGGCAGCTGGGCAGCTCCGTGGGGCTTGAGCTACTGCTGAGCATGAACATTGTTGCCTCTGCAGGGGCCTCTGCTCCCCAGGATCTGACAATTCCCCAGAGAGCAACCAGCAGCCGCACTCACCATCTCCCGTTTCTGTCCATGGAAAGCTGTAAGCCCTAACATGTCTCAATTTGCAGAGTTTTAGTGCCACCCCTTGGTTTATTATTACATGTCACCCCATTACAATATGTGCAGAGACCTCAGGTGATTATGCTAGGTGCTGTGCAGCACACCCATGTTTGATCCCTTCATGCAGTCGATGTGTTATCACTCACACATCCCTTGGCAGAAAGAGCAACAGCCTGCTCTTAAAAACAAGTCAGAAGGGTCTCTCACTCTGCAGCATTTCAGCATACAATGCCTACAATATCCTGGACTACCAGAAGCTGAGTTGTGGCTAAGACAGCAGCAACCCAGGCTGGGGAAACTTCCCCCTCCTTGCAGGCTGCAGCATGGCACTTCTGCTGATGCTAGAAGAAAAGCAGAGCTGCTGCCATCTTCATGCTATGACCAACCATCTCACTATACATCTGCAGTCCATGTCCCTGGGACTGGGGGTAAGGAGGAGGTGAGAATGGGGGTGACAAGGAGGCAGATTTAAGGAAAAAAACCCCACAGATGAGCAGGTGACTGGAACAACAGAGAGTCAAGGAAGGGAGGTAAAGGAAGAATGCTCAGATGGCGTGAAAAAGGAGGCAGAAAAGTGAGCTGACAGAAAGACTGAGATGAAGGAACCTGGAAGGACAGTGAGGAGAGAGTTAGAGGGGAAGAGTAAAATGGAGGAAAGGAGGAGAAGGCAGCTTTGGAAAGCAAATGACAGTGAAGAACTTGGAGGAATCATCAGAAGCAACAAGGAGAGGGAAACACAGCACTGGGGAGTCTGACAGAAGAAAGAGGGGCAAAACAGTGAGAGACTTGGGGATGGAGTAAAAGGGTTGACTGGAGAGAGAAAGAGAGCGATAGGAGAGCCTAGAGGAAGAAGAATAGATATGGAAAGGGGGAGTGGGTCAGTGACAGAGACAGGAAGGTGAGGAGATGTGGGGAACAGGACAGGGAGAAGCCTAATAGCAGGGAAGAGAGCACGAGAAAATGGACAAAAAGAAGAGAGAGGAGAGAAAAATGCACAGCCAGAAGTCAGTATATTAACCAATCCACAGAACTGTCTTAAGTTCTGCAAAATCTATCATATGCTGCCAGGATTAATGCAAACTTATGCAAATTAATTGTCCTATCACTCTGACAAGCTTCAGCCTGCTTTTCAGACATGCTGATGATAGAGCTGACACCACAGAGCAAGGAGAAAAGGTGGAGGCTAATCAGTGGTGCTGTGCTTGTTCAGGGAGAAGGAGACATCGCAGTACACCAGCCATTGCTTTTGGAGGACACCCAACTAAGTCCTGACCTGACACAGAAGCTTGCAAGATGGACTGATGCAGACCCAGATATGTACAGTACACCCAAAATATCCTAAATGCCCCGACTTCAGCAGTAGGACTGGTTCAGCTCTTTGTCGTTACGTGCAGTTTAAATGCATGGGTCTTTCACATCGGACCTTTGGAAAAGAGATCATTTGCTCTCATTAAAACAACACAGCTCCCATGACATTTTCATTTCTGGGTGGGAAGCTTGTTTACAGTCTCATAAGTCCACTGTGCAGTGGTTTCCACTGACAACAAAACCCTGCTCTATATAAAATACTATTCTATTTCTGGCAGATGATGTAACTGCTCTTATTGCTCTATATATCCACTCCTGAGATGCAGAAAGTTGAGTCATGGGATCTGATACTCAACAGTGGTGTGAAATTCAGAGCAAAACCAACAAAACCAACACGTATTTCCTACAGTGACTGCAATTTTTGAGTACTGAAACACACAGATCTACAGAATCCATGAGTTGGGTCTATTCAGCTGCATGCAGTCTTAAGAAAAATGTTGGTGTCTCCCTGTTCCCACCTTTTTTTCTTCTATAAATCTTGATCAGTAGAATCCAAGGCCACAAACACATTTCACTCATGCTCTGCCAACATACTGCAGTACTGCTCTAGCTGAACTCCTGAGACATGAGACTGCTGTCCACTCCCTGGTCACAGGCTCAGCCTTTGGCTTCAGCTGACAGAGCTCAAGGTTTTCCCTCTAAATGGTCCAGCTCACAGAGGGAAACCCACCACAACATGATGTCTCACTCTATTCAGACCCCAGCACGTGCTCACTGCACCAAACAGCTGTAACAACGTATGTCACCATGACCAAAGTCCTTGGGAAGAACAAGTTACAGGTAGGGCATATCTGAACTCCAGGCTACTCAACTGAACAGCAAGTAACAACTAAACCCCTGATCTTGTCCACAACTCTTTGTAGGCAACCCTCTCCATGACATAAATTTACTTCTCATTGTTACCTTCTTTTTACAGTAGTTTAAATAGAGAGAGAGTTGTTCTTCTTTCCTTTTCTGTATTTCTTTGCTTGACTGGCTGTCCATTTTGTCCTCAATTTTCTGCAGCAGTGGCTCTGAAACATCCTCAAGCCATTTCTTGTAAAGGATCTCCTTCTTTCTCAGATTTAAGAAATCATTGTGGCTTAAATATCTGTCCAACTCCTAAGAAATGGAAAATAAAAACCATACAACCTTGTCATGGTTTAACCCCAGCCAGCAACTAAGCACCACACAGCGGCTCACTCACTTGCCCCCCACCCAGTGGGATGGGGGAGAGAATTAGAAAAAAAGTAAAACTTGTGGGTTGAGATAAGAACAGTTTAATAGAACAGAAAGGAAGAAAATAATAATGATAATAATAACAATAATAAAATTACAATAATAATAATAAAAGAATTGGAATATACAAAACAAGTGATGCACAATGCAATTGCTCACCACTCACCGACCAATGCCCAGTTAGTTCCCGATCAGTGGATCCCCCCACCCCAGCCAACTCCCCCCAGTTTATATACTGGGCATGACATCACATGGTATGGAATACCCCGTTGGCCAGTTTGGGTCAGGTGCCCTGGCTGTGTCCCCTCCCAACTTCTTGTGCCCCTCCAGCCTTCTTGCTGGCTGGGCATGAGAAGCTGAAAAATCCTTGACTTGGTATAAACACTACTTAGCAACAACTGAAAACATCAGTGTGTTATCAACATTCTTCTCATACTGAATCCAAAACATAACACTATACCAGCTACTAGAAAGAAAATTAACTCTATCCCAGCTGAAACCAGGACAAACCCGTTGGCCAACCACATTAAAGATTCCACAGGTGGAGCTACGCAGCTTGGCTGACCTGATCTGACTGGTCACTGCTGCAAGGGCCCTGTTTTCCCTGTGCTCCTCCCTCTCTCCACTTCCTACCACTTGTTTCCAAGCTCTCCCTTCCACAAGCTCTGGCATTCAGACTCTAATTTTTTAAGCAGTAGTGCAAGACTGGCAGAAAATCATTCACTTTCTCCTGCCAGGTTAGTGAGCTGAAATCACCTCAGAGCACGGGTCTGACAAGCACCAGACTGTGCAAGACAGGCAGCAGGAGAAGGACATTTTCCCTGCAGCAGTGGCAACCTACTAGATCAGATCAGCCCTCCTGCCCTTTACTCACAGGCCCACCATCACCATCTAATCACACCCACAGAACAAAAGTTAGGTGCAAACAGGCAAGTCACTGAAGACAGATGATTCCTAAACTCATATTTAGTTACCACTTCAGACCTATCCTGAGAACAATGAGGAGGCCATAAGTTTGTACTTCTAAATTTAGTTTTTCAAGAATACAGACAATTGACATTTTCTCATGAATCACTGACGGAGAGAAAAAACATTGACATGCAGGAAAGCGCACAGCAAATGAGATGAAGAGATACCACTTCTTACCCTCACAAAATAATTTTCTCTGTCCAAGATGCACTGAGCAGAAGCAATGACATCTCGACTTTCATCAGGTGCTGCCTAACAAAACATAAAAAAACCACATGAAGTAAAAGCAGGACTTACAGTAGGAGTCAGAATTACGTTTGAATTCAAAATAATTACTTGTGCTGTTATTAAAGACACATTATACCATAACCCAGCTGGCAGAATAGCACAGGCAGGCAAATCCTTGAGACACTTGCTCTGAACAGTTAGGTTAAATGTAGCAACAGAAGAGTGTGGGAAGAACTGCAATGTGCATGTTCAGCGGGACCAGACCATACACCTCCCTGGCCACTCCTCACCGCGACTGCACCACCACTTGCTCCTTGCCACTGTTGCTCACATATGCCTGATGAAGGCAGCAAGAGGCATCTCTCTGCACCTTCATTTTCAGTACAGATACAGCCATGCTATACAAATAGCAATCAAACAAATCAAAACTGTGATGAGGTATTACATCAAGGAATTCATAAAAGTATAAAAGAAAAATAGAGGAAAACAGTGAAGTGTAAGAGGAAAGATAATGAGAAAAACCCCTCCAAAGCAGGAAACTGCCTCACTGCTGTGTCTGCTCATGAATTTGTCTGCATTTTAAATCTCAGTTACTGTTGTGACATCAGCCAAGTTCTCCTCTGGCATCATCCTCATCTTACTCTTTCTGAAGATCAGAATAGGGAGAAATTGTTCCCTGAATCATGAATATCAGGACACTAAAACATGATTTAAGAACAACAGCCCTTGCGATGCACTGCTGTTGTCGATTTGGTTTTTAAACAGGTAATTCCTTGTAACATGTGCCTTATTAACTGCAACTCCTGCAGTCCGGCCAAGGAGCACAAGCCACACAGGCTGAATTCATCTATCATTTGGGGATGGAGTCCCTCCAGGCAAGATTAGAGCACACACGCAATGGGGGTATCTCCCCTATGATCAGGCAGCACCAACTCTGTGGGTTAACCAGAGGGATCTTGTCTTTATGAGTCAATCAGCAGCTTTTATAAGCAACAAGTTCACAAAGAATTTTAATTCCATGGCAAAATTATCTTGAAGAATCTGCTATAAAAAAAAATTACCAGCTTTTCAGCATTATGCTAAAAATTCAGGCGGTAAGTTGCAATGCAGGAAACTAAAAGACAACCTGTATTAGACAGACCATCTCAGTTAAGCTAAAACAAATTTAAAATCTGGGATTAAGCTTTCCAGGACTAACCCTCTGTTCAAACACTGATAGGAACTTGCTTCACTTGCACCAGCTTAGCCTAAGAGAACAGGCATGCAACTGAGTTCCTATAGCTTAACAAAAGACCACATTAGCTGCTTTGGTGTATATGGCACGCTCACAGCCTATCCTAACCGAGAAATAAGGCTCAGCTAGTGCGTCGTGTGATTGCCATCACTTTCAAGTTTGCATTTCGCAAGAGTTGCACAGATGCTAATACCAGCTTAGGTATCACTAAAAGTTTAAATCTGTTTCAGTACATCCATACTAAATATTTCTACTAACACAAGTTAATCCTCAAGTGACCTGGTTTTACTTAGGTGCAAGACAGAGGCAGGGCTGAAACATTCACGTTTCATCTGTTTGACCTGCTGCCTAGGTCCTGTGGTTTCCACAGATGAATTCAGAGTCATCCCTGCTGTGACCTTCTTGTGCCATTTAAAAACTGAGCTACAGCCATTGCATTTTTGCACAAGCCTACCATGCCAGCGGCAGCGCAAGACTCAAGGAATGCATCTGATGCACAGAATGGAAAATTAGCCTGCTACTCCCTGTGCTTTGTATTAATTTTTAATCCCAATAAACAGTGTAGTTTCCAGTCATGTCTGCCTTGATCCCATTGACCAGCTCCACAATCCAACAGGCTTCATATCCTGAGATGAGCAGGACATCAGACATCCGAGCAAGCAGGGAGGAGACAAGCAGTATAAAAAACAAACAAAAACAAATGAGAAAGAAGAAATCTAAATTTCTGGCGTGTTTAAGATCCTTTCATCCTACTATTTGAAACAACTGGCATGTTGCATTACACCTGACAGATCTACTTCACATAATCACAGAACCTTTCTAAAACTAGTACCTTAACAGCACCAGAGAGACATGGCATCTCTCCTGATGAAAAGAACCACTAGCAGAACGTACTCAGAACACACATTGGTGAATAGGTGAGAAGTTTTCCTTCAGGATGATACATGTCTGAAGAATCCTTACAGACCAAAGGAGTTAGGTCTCCTTCAACTGAAGGAGTTAGGTTTCTTCTCCCTGGAGAAGAGAAGGCTCAGGGGGAACCTTATCACAGTATGCCAGTACTGAAAGGATGACTACAAAGAGGACAGAGGCTCTCTCTTCACAAGGAGCCACATGGAGAAGACAAGGGGCAATGGGTACAAGTCGCATTGGGAGAGGTTTCATCTCAATATAAGAAAGAAATTTTTTACAGTGAGATCAATCATTCTCCTGGAACAACCTTCATTCTCATGGAACAACCTCCCCAAGGATGTGGTAGAGTCCCCATCACCGGAGGTTTTCAAGATGCGATTGGACAGGGTGCTAGATACTCTCATCTAGTGTCACTGTTCCATGAAAGGTTGGACCAAATGATATTTCAAGGTCCCTTCCAGCCTGGGCTGTTCTATGAGCCTATGCTTCTAACTAGTCACAAGCTTGTTTAAGGTTTTATGGGAAACTTTTCCACATACCTAATTGCATGGAACTCAATAAAGCTGCCTCAAAAGGATGCAAGGGCTCAATAAAACCCATTGAATTGCTATTTCCAGAGTTCTTTGTTCCCCTTCCCAATAACAAACATATCTCAGGTTTTACAGGACTTTGGAAATAACCATTTTTCATTCTTCCCTTCATACCTTCCATTCTATTCCATTCTTCCACTCATACCTTCACACGACAGAAGTCTTACTGTGTTAGCCAATCTTTGGTACTATTTTTCTTCCCAAAATGTCTACTGCAGTCAAAAGTATTTGCTGCACCACTCTTTGTTGGTGCTGAGGAGAACCTCTGGTAAATGTAAAAAAAGGAAGAGGTCTGCATAAAAAGCCAACCTGCTTTACAAAGATCAGGTTCTCATCTAGGTTCCACAATCAAGCTACAAACTGGGATAGAATGGTAAGAAGTTCACCTAACATCTTCACACCGTGCTGCCTTGCAAACCTTGTTATTTCTGTGCAGGAAGTACAACAAAGCATTCTTGTAGCAGTTCTTAGGAATACTTCAGGACAGGAGGTGGAGAACATTTCACACAGATGAAACAGAAACAATGGACATTGGGATATCCCAGTTTAAAGCCATGATTTTAATGATTTGGGCACTCTTCTTTGAAGAAAATATACATATAGGTCCAATTCTACCCACTCACAGTTTAAACACCTACTGTAATATCAGACCACTGCTTACTAAGTTAGGAGCCTACTCATGCATACGTAAGACAGGCTGTGATATAATTTCTGAATGTACTAACACTGCTGACCAGCATTAACTTTTGGGATTCCTCTGGAAGATTCATGCAATACTTGAACACTAGACAGATTCAACCTACAATAAGCTGACAGGAAGGACAGAGCACACACATCTTCCTGTAATACACATTTCTGAGCATGCCTACGAGGGACAAGGGACAGAGTAAAGCACAAGTTCGTGCTGAGGAGGACTCACAGATGAATTCAGGCACATGCCAGGGATGGCGTCCTGGAGCACAGACAGACAGACCAGATCACTGTCCAGAACTTCAGTGGTATTAGGTGGCCAGTTCCAAGACAGGAGCTCAATTACACCCAAATATCCTGGGATGCCAGTTATAGATACTGGTTTCATGTGTCCTGAACCTTGCTACTTCACAGTAGAATCTAAAGCTGAAGGAAGGAATGTTGAGAGTCACTCACCTGCCAAGGCCTTTGCTGAGTGTGTTCCCTCACAGGTCTCGGACACGTAAATCTTAGTAGCCAGGGAGTCTCTGAGCTATTCACACTATGCATTGTTGGACTAGTCTGGGAGAAACATTAAAACATTCAAAAACATATAAAACTATTTTTATATAAAACTATATTTATATAAAACTGTTTTATATAAACAGCAACAACCTAGTTTTCTCACAATTCCCACCAAAAAATGAAACAAATCTCTAAAGGAATTCTAACTGCTGATACCAGCAGCATTTTCCTATCACAGTTAAGTTAAACAGAGAGATAAAGTATCAGGTGTATAGTCAGACACTCCCTCTGATAGTAACTGTCTGTCCTCATCTCCCTAAGCAATGGAGAGTACATTTTGTTTCAAAGAACAAAGTGATTCACAAATTATTCCAGAATGCTTGTCAGCTTTGAAAACATTTCAGAGTTATCAAATTCCATCTCCTGACTTTTACTTCTTTCTTTTGTGCCTTTTTCAATTACATAAAAGTCAGTTTCAAATTACTGCTACATTCCACCCTAGGGATGGTTGCATTTTAGTGGTTTTCAAAGATAGTTCTACCAGATGAACCTCATGCTGAAGCACTAAGTGAGCTCCAGCCAGAAAATTCCATCTTCTCTTGTTGTGGTTTAACCCCAGCAAGCAACTAAGCACCACGCAGCCACTCACTCACTCCTCCCACCTCCCAGTGGGATGGGGAGGAGAATTGGGAAAAAGAAGTAAACTCATGGGTTGAGATAAGAACGGTTTAATGACTAACATAAAATAAAATGAAATAATAACACTAATAATAATATAATAGTAATGAAAAGGAATACCACAAAAAAAACCCCAAGAGAGAGAGAAATTAGACCCAAGAAAAGACAAGGGATGCACAATGCAAGTGCTCACCACCCACTGATGGATGCCCAAGCAGCGATCTGGGCCTTCCAGCCAACTCCCCCCAGTTTATATACTGAGCATGACGTCCTATGGTATGGAGTATCCCTTTGGGATTGTTGGGGTCAGCTGTCCTGGCCACGCTCCCTCCCAGCTTCTTGTGCACCTGCTCGTTTGCAGAGCATGGGAAACTGAAAAATCCTTAACTTAGGAGAAGCGCTACTTAGCAACAACTAAAACATCAGTGTGTTATCAACATTATTGTCACACTAAATCCAAAACACACTGTAGCAGCTACTAAAAAGAAAATTAACTCTATCCCAGCCAAAACCAGGACATCTCTATTGTACGTGCACCAGTACATTTGGGTCAATTTATAATAGAGACAGTAGAACCACAGAGGCAAAATGCTCTTTACAGCAACCTCTATTTATTTCAGATTCACTGGAGACACACTGCTTCCAGGAAACAATGTGTTCACAAAATTACTTGGGTAAAGATCGGACCAAAAGAAAAGCTTACTTCTGCAGAGATACTGACCTCCACACTCTTCAGCCAGGTGTTTCAGCTATGAAAAAAAAATCTGTTCTTCAATTATTTTTGTCAACACCTAGTTAAAAAAAATCTACAAAGACTCTCTGAATCAGGTATTTGTACAAGATAACAACATTTGTTTGTTCAAGACAACTTTTAAGAGTTTACTCTGTCCAACCCAGCACTTCAGTGATACTATGACTCCCAACTGACCTCTCTAGACTGCAGATTCAAATCTCTTACCATTGGTTCAAGGTGAAGTCTTTAATCTACACTTTATTTGTTTCATTTCATATTCCCTGCTCTTATGCACCGATAGACACATCTGCCTGGGTATTCCTTCCTCCTCACAGAAATGCTTTCCTGTCTTTTCTGACTGAAAGAGTCAGAAGCCACAGGAAAACATAGGTCAGAAAGGACCTCTGGAGGTCATCTGGTCCCACTGCCTGCTTGAAGAACAGCTAACCTCATAGACAAGATTGCTCATGACCTCGCCCAGTCAAGTTTTGAAAATTTCCTTCCTGAAATTTGCAAGCTCCTATTTTTCACTCCAACTGCATCTATAAAAGAAAAATACTCACTTCTGCCATGTAATCCAGGACAAACCAAAGCAAGGAAAAAAGCCAATGTAATGCACATGGTATCAACAACTTTCCTTCCCTCCTGCATAACTTTGCAAGATGTCTATTCTTTCATCATGCACAAGGAAAAATAAACAATTTGCAGTGGAATAGGTGACAACATCCCAATCCTCTACTGTATTTTTTTCAGCCCTTCTAAGACAGCTTCCAAACCCAGAAATACATACTAGCCTTAGCATTGTGGCAGGCTAGCAGGCACTTCCTCTAACATGATTTCCTGCCTTCTCTGTACAGAGGAGACAAAAGACACAGAGTAAAATACGGGCTTACAATTAGGACACTACTACATGATTTGGAAAGCAGGTACCCTGCCTATCTCCATCTGGAAATGAAGATTTTTTTGTCTACATGTGCCTGTGGTTTCTGCAGTGTTGTGCCTGCCATGGAGGCTGGTATTCCTTGCGAGAAGTCCCCTGCTCTGAAAACGATCTCCCCTTTTTCCAGACAGCCTGAGTCTACTAAGCTTCAGGGAACGCTGCAAAGCATATCTGACCTCATGGTCTCTGAGGAGCAGGGGAACGACCCTCACACTTTATTCTTCATCCTGCAATGACCGATTAAAGGAGGCTGTGCGCTGCATTACCTACATGGATAAATAACAGCAAGCACACCCTGATTAGCACTGAACTAATTTCTGATAGAAAATAAACAGGCAAACAGTGAGGACTGAAGAACATCTGGATACTTGAGGTGCTACAAACTTGGTATTAGACAAGTCAACACACTTTCCTATGAGCAGTATATCCTACCTACCTGCAAAGGTGCCACAGGGTCCTGCTTCAGGCCATCTTTTGCAGATTTCCTTCCACTCAAAGCAGTTTTGTTCTTCCGAGATAGGGATGCTGTAAATCCCTAGACAAGCTTAAGATGAAGAAAATACGTATTTGTATAGTTTTTAAGTTTACAGGACAAACAAACAAAAACCTCCACTAGCCTCCTTTCCACCTGTTTTCGGTAACTAGTATTAAGACTCCATCCATCTTACAAAGAAAGACTGACCCCTTCTGTGAGCACAAAGCAAAGGAGATGTTTGCTGTCATCACAGAGGACTGGGAACCCAGGAGAGACAAAACAGAGCAAACATAAAAAATCTGCCTGCTGTAGCAATCTGCTTTAAAGAAATCACATGTGGTAACATCTCTAGCTGCAGATTTTTTTTTCCCCTATCTTAATAACTAAAGCTGCCACTTAATCTTAATCCTTTCTTTTTCCGTTTTGTTTGGACTCTTGCTATAAGATGCCAACTTTCCACGGTTGGCAGAGGCAAGGGCCCACTTATATGAGATACCAGCTGTTTTGCCAGTCTTAAAACTAAGTTTAATCATGTGTTGGGACAGAAACACAGTAAAGGACTTCCAAAGTTTGAACAGATAAAACAAGATTTGAAGTTAATCTCACAGTTGTGTCCACAAATGCTAAACCCCACGAGCAGGTTGGCTGTTCTGTATTAGGACATTTGTTTTACTATTATCAAACCTGAGAATAACCCTGCCTACAATTTCTTGCTACATGTACCTGCATCCTGCTTTGCTGTCAGCAGTATAGCTTTGTATCAGTAATTTTTTTAAAGACAGGTTTCTCTTGCTTCATGAGTCCTGTTCAGTACAGCAGAATGTTTTCCCCCAACCACCCATCTGCTAAAATTCACACACAGTCTCTGCCCAAACAGGAGTCTTTGCAGTAGCTTTGAGAAGACAAATTTTAATTCTGTGACAAAAAGTAAATATCCTCACACGTGCCTCAGTCCTCTCAAAAGCCCCTTTCTGACAAAAACCTTTATGCAGGCCACGCCTGTAGCCTCACATGTCACCGTCTCCTCACCTCAGCATACGTGGATGTCACCCTTTGCAAGTACAGCTGGCTGCCTTTACCGGTGGCTTGGTCCCAGCTGATTCCCTCAGGTGCCGGGACAGAGTAGGAGGAGAGAACCAGCGTCTAGGGCAAACAGGGCAGCCCTATGAACAGAACCTTGCAGTTTGTGAATTCTAAGCTAACAGATAACGTGCACCCGTCCAGAGGGCCCACAGGCATGGCCCTGGCCCCTCCACCTCGGAGGCAGCGATGGGGCCAACACCGGTGAGAGGGAAAGGCCGGCCCCCCCTCAGGGCCGCAGGGGCCCAGCCTGCCCCGCACCCTGCCCAGCCCTGAGGCGCGACCCACAGGCCCGAGGGGAGGCGAGGGCAGGCAGCAGAGCCCCGCGCTCCCCCCGGCCGCCACACTCCCGTGCAGGGATGCCCTCACCGGCTCCAGCGAGGCTCCGGGAGGCCCCAGGGGAGGCGGGAAGTGGCCGCGGCGGGAGTCACGGCCGCGCCGCACGACGAAGCCCAGCCACGGGGAACATGGCGGCGGCGGCGCCCCCCTCTCAAAGCACTTCACTTCCACTCACGCCGCCCTTCCGTGTCCTTCCGCCGGAGAAAATAGTCCCCATCCCCCCCATCCCCCCCATCCTCTCGGGAAGAGGAGGGGTCGCCCGTGGGGACAGCGATCCGTCTCCCCGGCTGCAGGGCCAGCACCCACTGGCGGCCGTCCCGGGCGGAGGCGGGATGGAGGGCACGGCCGGATCCCTCCGCGCCCGGCGGGATCCCTCCGCGCCCGGCCGCCCAGCGTCCCTCGCTGCCGTGGCAACCCGAACCTGAGCGCCCTCCCTCGGGCTCCGTCGCCCTGGGTGGGCCTTCCCACCAATCAGAAAGGGAGCGCCTGGGTGAGTGAGCCAATCAGGAGCGAGGACAGCCGGCTTCCAGGGCAGATGAGAGGCAGCGCCGCCGCCAGCGCCGAGCCCGAAATGAAGGGCAGCGCCGAGCCGAGCCGAGCCGAGCCGAACGGGGCCGAGTGCCTCCCCCCGTCCGTGAGGTAGAGGCCGGGAGACTACAACTCCCAGCATCCCCGGCAGCGCGCGGGGCATGCTGGGAAGCGCAGCGGGGAGGCGGGCGGCGCGCAGGCGCAGTCGGGCTCCCGGGGGTGCGGGTTGCCTCGGAGACGCCTCAGCCGGCGGCGGTGAGTGGAGGCGGCCTCGGGTGCCGGCGGCGGAGCGGACCGGGCCGGGCCGGGCCGGGCCGGGCCGGGGGCTGCTCGTACGGGCAGCGGGGCTGGCTCGGCCCGTGGCCGCGATGTGTGGCCCGGGAACCGCCTGGCTGGGGGCAGAAAGCGGAGGGCAGCCCGGGTGCACGGCCCCGGCCCCGGCCGCCTCCTGTCAGCCCGAAGGGGAAGGCTGTCAGCCGCGGCCACGGGGCCCAGCCCCGCCGTGCCGAGCCCTGCGGCCTTCTGCCAGGCTTCTTGTAGCGCTTGGCATCCTGCCACGAACCCCTAACCGGCATGCCTCTCATTCCTTCTTGGTTTAAAATTCAAATACACCCTCATTGCTCAGGAGTTAATAATAAATGCTCTAGTTTGATGTCTTTATGACAGGCCGTTTGCTACGCCACCTGATAAGCCCGATGATAGCTTTATTTACTTGCAATATTAATGTCATTTCCAATACCCTCGTGTAAAATAAACCCTTCCAGGTTATGTAGCAATAAAGCCACAAGCTTTATCCAGAGTTAGTTTACTAAATTCTATTACAAGATTTCATACATTATCGTGTAATACTGACTTCATGAAACTCTAAATTTAAGTACGATGTATGATATGGCTGTACTCTAGTGATAAGGAAATACCAGTTTTCTACTAATTAATTATGATTTGAGCACAATGGCACGAACAGAACTGTCAGCCTGCAATTTTTGCCAGCACCTAGTAGCTGGCCAGGATTGAAGTAAACAAGATGCCTATTGGCAATTCTCTGAAGATTTAACCGGCATTTAACTTCTCTTGTTGCTGCTGATGCAGACAGCCAGAGATACCATCACATGAGAGAAATGTAGGATTGCTCCCCAAGCAGCATCCCAGTAATGTTGCACTGACCCAGAGGTCTAACAACCACCATGTTAGTGCCGACTATTTAAAAAGAAAATAATTTTTGCTTTGGGCCAAGCCTGGCCCAGGAACCAACACCCACTCCCCCCACCCCAATTTCTGCTCTGATCTGTTGGTTGTAGCAAGTTTTATCTCATTTCTCAGTGTTTTCACTGTGGACTGTTTCCTCAGTGAGAGGAAAATTAAATGCCAGGAAAAAAAGAACCCAGAAATACTTACACTATAAAAATGTAACTGGACTTTTATGGCCTTCCTGATAAAGGTAACTGTCTTCCTGCTGGTCTGTTCTGCTGCTCTCTTGTTTTTAGGATTTTTATTTTGTTACATTGCTTCTCTGAGGCCTAGCATTACTTCTGCTGAAACTCCTAAATCCCACTTGGAGGAGGATCTGGTTTCCAATAGAAAGGGAAGGGGAATGAACACTTATACATCTATTTCTTTTTACAGAACAGAAGGAAAATGAACCAACTCCAGGCTTTGCTGAATGACAGTCTTATCAGAACAAAGCATGTGGAAAACGCAGCTATCATCAACATAAAGGAAAGAAAAGTCTGTGCATCAACCTTTGGCTTTAATGTAAGAGATCAAAGAGTGTGCTAGGAAGTGAGAGCAGAGGTGGAAACTCCGGGAATCTAGAGCACAAAGTAGTGATAATGGCAGGGAGCACAGCGCTCTACTAAATACACTTGCTTCTTTCAACCTCGGAGACGGAGTTACAGGGGTACAGCCTAGCTGCTGTGTTGAGAGGCTAACTTGCAAAGTAAGTTGATTGCTAAATTCACATCTTTGATTTTTGGAAGAAAGATACCATTTAACTGGTATTTTCAAGGAGTCCTTTTTAACCACTTAGCACTCAATGATTCCACCAGTAAAGCAGATGTAGGCAGGTCCATTCTCTGGCACTGAGACCTGTTGGTATGGAATGTGGCATGCCCATACTATAACCCCAAAACAGAGTGGCTGTACCAGGTTGCCTATGGGCAGCAGTCCTGGGCCATTCTAATATTGTAAAATGTGCCTTGGAATTGTTTGGGAAAGTGCTTGCTGGCCCAGGCCAAAACTCTACCTGAACTGGTCTGACAGTACTCAGAACTGCTCCCTGGCACCTGAAATTTGCTGGTATAGATGTAGCTTATCTATTTTCATTGTCTGTCAGCTGATAAACAGCAGAGTAACAGCACTTCTGATCATATTATATGGTAAAACTAATACACACTCCCTGACACAGTCTGTGAACTTTCTAGTTCAGAAATGCTCCCCACACCACAGTCATCCTTATGTCGTTGGAAGGTACCACTTCCTCTCCTAATCCCCATGATACCAGCTCTCAAACGTTTCCAGGCAGTTTTTCCAGGGGTACATATTGCTATGGTTGGCATGCTCAGAAGAATGTGTTCAGAAGATGAAGCTTTTGTTAAGATAGCCCCAGCCCTGGGGACAGATTCTCAGCAGAGACAGTCATCAGTCCACTAGTGACATTGTCTTTAACATGTAAATGATCTTTAATATAAACCACAGTTTTTAGAGATGCCAGCCTGCTGGCTCTTTGGCAAGGCAGATGATTATGTGCTGAGGTCCAGAGCAAAGTCCTCAGCCAGTGTAAATTACCACCAGCTCCACTGACTTGAAAGAATTTCAGGCCAGAAGGGATCATTGGATCATCTCATCCAACCAGCTGAATATAAATCTGCCAAACCAGTGACCCAGTTACACATACACTGAACCCAAGAGCTCATTGACCTGACCAGATTTGTGACCTGTGTAGACTGCTCCATTGAGGTGTGATGATCTGGTCTGGACTTGCTAAAAGTTACACTTTCCCATTGAAGACTAAGAATGTTTGAAATTGGCATCCTTGGTTGAGCTCCGCGCAAGCCCAGGGAAGGCTGTGTCCTGCCCTATATTGCCTTTCAACAGAAGGGTCTGGTCACCACAGGGCACATTGCCTACCTAGAGAAGTGTCACTGAGTAATGGGACTACATAGGTAGTAATCATGAACTAAGCAGATTGTATCAAATGAGACTTTAAAAATATAGTGGACTGTACAGAAACTAGGTCTAGTTTCAAAGCCAGGCAGATATTTTTTTGTAATTTTTTTTTACATCATAATTTTAAGTGAACTATCAAAGACAGTAGGAGGGTGGAAAGCAGTTCATCATTGCAAAGACATGCATTTTTGGTCCATAACACTGTGTTGTATAACACAGGTGCCACCAGAGAATGCTTTAAACCTTATCTACGCTTTCTACGAGAACTTACTGCAAGTTAGAAGGGGAGGACTCTACTTCAAGGAGAAGTACTATAAATGTGTCCGCGCAGATGAGCATTCCATATATCTTCAAAACGTATGTTGACAAGAGCTGTGGCTATCCTGAGAAATCTGGAGACTTCCCACTTCCTTCCCTCGCTGCATGGTTACATGAATACCGTAACACAAGCAGAAAGCCTTCACATGCTTCTTTTTTTCTTTCTCTCCATATCACCTTCCCAGCAGGTGTGGAACAAAATCGGTGCAGAATACAAAAAAGTGTCAGCTGTATAATACAAATTTGATGGGTAACACCATTCATTTCCCTAACAACAGCTGTAGGGCTTGTCATATTCTCCTTCAAATCAGTTCATCTCCCTAAGTTGAGAAAAAACTACCACTTCATTTTTTTTCTGGGTTGGTTTCTTGCCTCATTAATTAATTAATCAGGTAATAGAAGGGCCTGGCAAGCCCACAGCCAGAATAAGGTAGCAGGACCAGGTAACTGGGTCAGGGGAGAGAAGAGACATGGGTGAGCAGGACCTTGTTTGACAGCTTACTCAGCCTGTGGGACTCCAGCCTCAGTAATTCACCTATGAAATTCAGAAACAGAAACTGAGGACATGGCTGCATGCAGCCATGCTCGAGATGGCAGAATTTTGTTACTACTGCCAAGTCACACATTCTGAAGTAAATACATCCAACTGGGTATTGCTGAGGTCTTCTTAATTCTTCCCCTCCCCAGTAAATCCATCCTGAAATGAGCTAAGCAACTTGCAGAAGAAGCTGAGCAGCTCTTAAATTTGGATCCTGTTTCATAAAAATGCAGTACTTTGCAATGTCTTTCTCCATTCCTTATTACACATCGGTGAGGTAGAGTTTGGAGGCAGGGTTCATAAAATACTGGGCATCCTTTCATGTAAATGCTAGTTATTTTATTTGCGTTTATCAGTGCTTTTGCATATGACGTTGAGCACTAGGATAACAGTTCTTCAAAATGCTGTGCAATAATACATTAATCAATGGAAGTAAGAACAGGCAATATAATAAAGCATTTGACTGACTTGCTTTAATAGTCAGCAGTCTTCAGAACATTCACTGTCCTGTTTGTCTGCATCCTGGCTTAGACTTTAAGACAGTATTTGCCTTCCCCCCCAAAAAAACCCCCAGGGATATTGGCAAAGAAAATGCCTGTAATTGGCCCACACTGTCAGGCAATATATATACCTATGTATTTTTTTAGAACCTTGTAACCTTACACCGATTTTCTGTATTATCTAGCCAGATGGAGGCCTGATCGTTGTGAAGACAAAGACTTTCATCCTGGTTGCTACATACAGAGTGGGCATGTATCCCAGTGTGTGTGTGGAAGCTGTGGAGAAACTAGGTAAGAGAAATGGCTGTACCTGTGTTCCTGCATGCCGGCATCTCACTGATTAGCTCTGCCCTTACAAACAGCTTCAAAAATCAATCTGACAAACTACCAAATCCTGAAAATCTGGGAAACTGAGCACAGACATGATTATGGCTCCAAGCTAAACCCTCTCCAGACATCACATCCCACTGCACTCCAAAGCCTCCATGGGCATGAACAGGTTGCCGAACTCTCTTTCCTTGGCTGTTCTGGCACACGGTTTCTGTTAGTTACCCTTCAACAAAATGGGACCTGGCAGTCACATTTTCTTGACCTCATATGCCTAATGCTGAGATCTTAAGCACACTTTTGTAGAGAACCAGCTTTGATACTCTGTTTCACAGCCCACTTCTTCAAAGACACATGAGTTCTCTAAGGGTTTCAAACTTTCTCTCTCTGCCTAGTCTCTAGGAGAAAGCTGGAGTCTCTTTTCCTACATGTGAATCTTGAGACATCATGAAGCTAGTTTCCTTGCCTCACAGTAACAAAGCACCTCTTCTCTAACAGAAGTGCCCATTTCCTTCCCTCTCCTACTCAAGTTCCCTTTGTGTGAGTCCTCTTAAGTTCCTCTCTCTTGGGCTCAGTGTCTTAGAGACTTAGTGTTAACATCTAGCTCTTTGTTCCCCATTCGGGAATATTGCAAAACCCAGCCCTTTGCAGACCAGCTGCAGAACCCCGGTTGCATCTCAAATGTAGCTTTCCCTTTGTGTGGAGGTGCTGACAAGGATTAACCACTCTTCATTAACTTTTGTCTGGGAGATAAATAATAGAGCTACACATCTTATTGATGTAATATATGGCTGACTCCATATCAAGGATACAATCATTTTATCACATCATCCAAATGGATAAAATGCACAAGAGCAGATTCCCAAAATAGCCTTGATTTTCACGGTAGGGGTAATTGTAAGGAATTTTGAAGGAATTTCAAGGGTATTTCTAAGGAATATTTTGTAGAGCAATAAGATTCAACTTCATCTATGGATATGCCCATCTCCTTTCACTGAAAAGGAATAAAATTGTAGGCCCACTGTGCTCCTAGCTTTTGTTCCTCATTTAGATGCCTAAAAGTAAGTAGAATGAATTTGTGTTTTGGGCCATAAGCTGTTTCGTCTGGAATGAGCTACAAGACTCTCAGTAACAAATCCTTCATCAAACCTTTTTCAAAAGGCTTTTACAATTCAAAAAGCTATGATCAAGAACAGGATTTTTGGAGGCTATAATGCAGGTTTTAGAACAATCTTGCCTGCTGGACCTTCAGAAAGCTGGTTCTTGGCTGGTGGGTCTGTGCTTGGTGCCAGGCTGGCAGAGACTGGCCTCCACTGCAGCCTCTCCACTTCTTCACACTTCACAGCCCCTGCACTGTGTTTAACCAAAACGCATCTCACTGCAGACAGGCCAGGAGAAGAGGGAAGTGGATTGCCCATGGTTTTTGGATCTTTCCTATGTTCATTTCAGCCTCAACTATCAGAGTAACCTCAGGCTGCTTTACATTATGTTCTGCTTTCTCTAGTTCTTGGCCATTGTTTTTGTCAGTGTCTTGTAGCAGGTTGAGCACAAAACCATTGTACCAGCACTGCACTGCCTAGAGAGCCTCAATTTTCTTGTGCTCCAGACATGATTCTGCCTCATCCTTGTCATAATTAGCAGCTGTGATGGCTCTGTTAGGGATAGGTATTAAAGAAAGATCTTTGTTACTGACGTGCATGGCCAGCACATTAACTTCAAATGATATGAATTTTGGGGGACATTTATGTGCTGGGCTATGAACTGAGGAACAGACAGATTTCCCACCCTGGTAGCATTAATAGGAGTTTTTAATCACTGGGTCAAAACCGGTATGAAATACTACCAAACCAGAATGGTCCTTCCAGGTATGGAGTGTTTTCAAGGGATTGCTTCCATCTAGGGCAGCATTAATGAGACCTTAAAAATCTAAGCATTGGGCCTTATATTTTAAGCTAACTTAGACTAGCTCTATCCTAGTCTTCTCCTGCAGTACTACAAATGGAGCTCAAGTACATCCAAAAGGTGCCATTGTGTTATTTAGCCCCAAGTCTGTCCAGCTGCCTCAGTAATAAATTCAGGAGCCATATCACAGTTGATACCAGCTTCTTTGCTGCCAGGGGAGGAAGGCAGAAAGTGTAAAGTTGGGAGACTGCAAAAAATGTCAACACTTGCAAAATCCTGTAACCATTTGCACACAAGTTATCTGGTCTTGCAAATAGTCACATTGTCCGTAACTGGCCACTGTTCCAGAGTAAAGTCTAAGGTCTAAGTGTTTCCAGTGCCAGATTTGCAGCAGTTTTGACAATATGTATTTTCTGGGGTTTATTCTTGCTGTTCTGGGTGATTTCTTTGCAAAAAGAAAACAAAGTAGCTTTTCTCAGCATGTTACAAGAGATTTCTAAAAATTATTTAAAGTGTTCAGTGTTTATTCTTTAAAACAGATAATACCTCATGAATATAGGTATTAGTATTTTCAATTTTCAGCTAGAAATACAGCTGTCTTCTTTCGAGTACAGTATAGTCTGAGGTGGATTTGAACTTGAAAAAAAGCATCTTCATTAAAGCAATCCTGTATATGATTTTTATCATTGTTGATTTTTCAATTTTTTTTTTATTTATTTCCTTGTATCATAGCGGACTACTTTAGAGAAAAAGGTAGCTGAATGAGTAGAAATCTTGAACTTCATCAACCTCCGAAGGACTGCTCATGAGGAAATAAAGTGTAGAAGTTTGAAGCACTATCCAGTTTAAGCAAGAAACTACTGCTTTACAACATTCCAACTGCTGAGTTTCCTTCTGTTTTTTCAAGATCGCTTGAGGACTGATTGCTCATAAGAGGACTACCCTATGCATCTATCATCTAAGTTTCTTAACTGAATTGAAAGTAATGTCTTCAGGATTTGGTTTAAGATGCTCTGCTTAATCTTTCTAATGTTGTCTTTTAGCTTGCTTCCAGATAAGAAAATTATTAATCTCCCTAAGCAAAGAAATTTCTCTCACTGCATTAAAGCTATGCTAGCATCACAGACCCAAGGGACGAAGGAAATTGTTACATTAACATATTTTCAGATTGTCCTGTACATCTTTCAGTATTACAAATAAAACATTTTTAACATGTCCATTTGAATTGTAATTGATTAGATTGTAGTGGATT
Source organism: Harpia harpyja (assembly GCF_026419915.1). Lineage (NCBI taxonomy): Eukaryota > Metazoa > Chordata > Aves > Accipitriformes > Accipitridae > Harpia > Harpia harpyja. The sequence goes on from NC_068954.1 coordinate 8,080,727, forward strand.
GCAAAGTTCTGTGAGGACTGGGGAGGAGGGATAACATCACTACCAGGCTTGAATCAGACTGTGTGTACTGTAAGACATCAAAGAATCCACATTTGAGTGAACTCATTACTGCACAGGGGACAGCTGAAGCTCTGCCTACACCACCAGGTAAAGAGCAGTCTCAAGAAGATCAGACTCCACGATCTTTTTATCTGCAGAAACAAACTGTTAACTCTTTTGAGTCATTTGAGAATAAAAGAATTTTTAGCTACATGTGATTCTAAGTTAGTTTCAAATAAGAGTTTAAAAGCCTGAATCCCAAACCCTCAAAATCAATAGGAAAAAAATCCACAGAAGAGTCCCACACATGGACACACATACGATTTATAATTTTTAAATACTCGGAAGTGCCAGTTTTATTCCCTGACAACTCTCAAATACTCAAAAGCTGTCGACTAGGACATGGAAAAAGGCATGATCTGATCCTTCTCCCTCTGGGGGAAACAGCAAAGCTCAACAAAGAGGTGCGATCAGGCAGCTAAAACATCAGGTAGAAATGCAGCGGGCTGACAGACGTGAACCAGTAAACTTTGAACATTGACATCTCATGGGAACAATAAAGCCTCCTCAGGTGGATGTATAGCATAAGGACTGTCACAGCTCACATGCCCTTAATGCAACTTCAGTAAATCTCGTCTGCACTACTCAGAGTTCAGAAATGAAAGCAGCAGTTCAGTGCTCTACCCGAGAACATGTAAATACGCACGTATCCGGCGGATCAGCACAGCACAGGCATTAGACCAAACCTCCCTGTGTGCTGGGGGAGAGCAGCAGATCTCTACCTCAATGACAAAGGAGAAAGTAGATCTCTGCCTCAATCCGTGGAATAAAGCAGGTCCGTGGGGAGAAATAATGGTGAGATGTACTAATATTTCTGACTCTGCTCATGTCTGTCCCTCCAAAGTAAAACACAACCTCATCCTGTTGCACCCCTTGACTTGCTGGGGAATGGCTGATAGCGAGGGCAGAGCTGGGAAAGGAGGAACTGGGATCAGACTCTGTTCCCAAGGAGAGGCTGGGTTCGTTCCTGGTGCAGAGAACATCCTCCTTTCTTTACAGGAAAAAGGTGAGTCTCAAATTGTGCTCAGAAACCACATAGCTTCTTTAAATTGTTGTTTTGGGCCAGTGCTGGCAGATCTGACAGTCTGAAGTTGTTGCACTTGGTTGGAAACTTGGTTTTCGATTCCTGCAGTTTTCTGTGCATTTGAAAGCAATGTAGATATTCGGATCCTCACTGTATTTTTTAATTTATTTTTGTGGGTCTGCTTCTAGCAATAAAGACAAGTATTTATAAAAATGCAGGTTAGTAAACTGTGTTGGAAGAGGGACAAAAGCTTCTTTTGCATCTTATTTTTAATTGACTAAACTTGGACACAGTTAAGAGAGCAGAAGCATCTGTTACAGGGTGGTTTCTGGGTGAGCTTCCCATGAAATTTTTGTGCTAATACAGACAAATTTTGTTGGACTGGATTAAATGGTTCAGCTGAAAACAACAAATAGACTGCCAGCCTCTGAAAGAAAAGCCTTTGAGTTACATTTTATACGAATAATTGGAAGTGTTTATTCACTGTAAAACAGCCACAGAGCACCACCCCGTGGGGATTTACATTCGTGGGGTTTCAAGGTGTTTATCATTCCGCATTTGCAGTCTTATCACAAATAATTAAGTATGCACTTAGCTTTTCCTGTGCAGATACCATAATGCAAGTGATTTTTACAGAGGGCATGGTGGTCTATCACACAATGCTGTTTCCTTGAAGAGGCTCTGGCTTGCAGCCCACCCTGCGCACATTTGTGGGTGGCAGCCCTATACTGTGTTCAGTATAGTACCAGCTCTTGGGAATTAACACAGTCATTCCCATTGTGATTCCTTCTTCTTCTCATCTCCTTCCACCCAGCACCCAGGGGGCAGAGGGAAGACTGCTCCAGATTTGATTTTGCCAAGCGGGAGGAGGCTTGACATCTCGGCCCATCTCAACAACTGCTGGTGCCAAAAGCAAGGAACTGTATCTGAGGAGTTACTTGAAAGACTCCTGCAGCAGTGGGACCCTCTACCAGAGCAAATCAGGCACACAGGAATCACCTGCTGAGGCAAGGGAAATAAATAGGAATTTTTAAAACCATTTGTTATCTTTCATTTGCGCTAGGTCACCATTGTGCCTTTGTGTATCTTCAAGTTGTCATCCATGGGCTGAATCATAAAGCAGCCCTTATGTGATTTTAGATGTGTCAAATAAAGGCTCTTTCTGCTGAGGGTTTTAAAATCCCATTTGTGTCTACTACTTTAAGGGCCTGTGTCCTTTAGTCAGTTGAGCACTGGGGCCCTAATCATGCAGAAGTCGAGAGCAAAGAATGTTACTTTCATTTGTGTGTTAATTTTACAGTTAAGGTGGGTGGATGGTCAGGGCTGCTGGATCCACTCACAGCTCTGTGCAGGGTTAAGACCTATGACGATGCAAGGTGATCTTCATGGTTTGTCAAATGGCTTTTGCAACAATACGTTGTGTCCCAATGTTGATGTATTTCATTGCATTATAACTCCTCCGCTTTCTCGGGCAGCCCTTCCCTCTTCTACCTTCGACCTGTGTCACAGTTTGCATTGTCCATCTGCAGAGTGGAGTCTGTGGAGCTGTGGTTACTGATTACTGAGATTTTCCAGCTGCATGTGAGTGTGCCTGCCTTCATGCCAGGTTTTTTGGGTTTGCTGGGTTTTTTTCAGAGAAAATGTTGGCAGCCTACTTCGATTGTCCAGGAGGCCCAGAAAATCTCTATGTGAAAGAAGTGATGAAACCACACCCAGGAGAAGGAGAAGTTCTTATGAAGGTCTCTGCCAGCGCTCTGAATAGGGCTGATTTACTCCAGGTATGTGTATGTTAAGCAGATCTATGCACTTGAAAACTATACCAAATTTTCAAGCCCCTACCTGAAGTCTTGACAAATCTGAAGAGTGAAGAGGTTGGGCCTGATGAGCATTTGGGTGGGGGACTTCAAAGGGAATGTTCATAGGGCTGAAAGAAGAGATGTCTGTTGATTCAGCAGATAAATGTTTTTATCTGGGTCACTGCAATGCTGGGGTGGCATGGAAAGGTAGCTGCCTTTCAAGAAAAGATGTAAAACCAAAGCTCTGGTCTTTCTAGATGCTTAGACCATTCTCTGGGCATTTGAGATGAACATGAAACGTTCCACTGGCTCAGTTACAGCGTGGGAAAATCACATTCAAATTGTTAAGTCTGAGCTGCTTTAATCTGAGCTGAAAGCCATGCTTTGCAACTGGACACCATAATACCTCCCCAGCATGGATTGGCCTGGACAAAGGGGACTCGCAACAAATTGAATTTGCACACAGAGTTTTAAGAATAAAACATACTTAGGAAACAAGAGGTATTGCCAGAGGATAGAAGATCCTCAAATTACTGGAACATTTACACAGTGCAAAATTAGGATTAAATAAATAGGAATTTAGGTTGGAGGCACGTGAACAAAATATCACAGGTCATTACACTCATTGATATGTGGCTTTTCCTTCCTTGCCCTCTCTCTTCTTTTATTTTAGAGGAGAGGGAAGTACCCTCCCCCCAAAGGAGCAAGTGATATTTTAGGCTTAGAAGCAGCTGGGAGTGTGGCTGGGCTCGGACCTGGCTGCAAGGGCCGGTGGAAGATTGGCGATGCAGTGATGGCTCTGCTCTCCGGAGGTGGCCAGGCAGAATACGTTACAGTACCCGAAGGCTACTTGATGGCAATTCCCAATGATATGACTTTTATTCAGGCTGCAGCCATTCCCGAAGCCTGGTTAACAGCCTTTCAGCTGCTGCATTTTGTAGGTGAGAGACGTATTTGCAACTCTGTCCCACCAAAACAGCCTGTTTTCCTTTCTGTTATGAAACCTCTTTCTTGTCTTCATCTGAATGCTGTTTGCCTTTGAAGAACCTTTTCTCTGTCACCTCATTCACATGGGTCAGAATCCAGTATGCCAGACCCAAACCCTGGAATCTTGACCACATCTCCCCAGTCACAACTTACTCTGCTGATTGCATATTTACAAGGAAGGATATGGAAAGATGGTCAGTTTTTCTTTTTGTCTACATTTCTCAGCTTGAATGGCAATTTCCATTAAGCCTAAACCCTGAAATAACTTACATGTTCTCCAAATAACTGAAAACACATCTTACTTCTAAAGATTTGACTTGCTGCAAGCATGACCATATCATGATCTTTCCCACTAATTGCCTGTGGATCTACAGTAGACAATATCTTCTTGTACCTTGTTTCACAGAGACATTAATTGTTGGTAAAATCTCCTCTGAGCTGATTTAAAACAGATGTAAGTTCACACTCTTTGTTTCGAAAACATGCTATAGAGGCACTAACAGTAGCACTTGCCAGGGTTTTCCTCATTGACAAATAGCCGCCTTCTACCCTCTTCAGCAGTAGCATCTAAAAGCTCCACTAAAGAACAAGAGTTACAAACAAGCAACTTTCCTCACTACCTGAAATGCAGACTCACTTCAAGCAGTGTTGCTTCCTGGGGGTCTGTGGTCAATTAGGACCACATCTCCAGGACTACTCAGTGCCTCACTTCCAGTAGCAATCAGTGGAACACAAACAAATGCGTTAGGGCAACCGGTAGATGGTAAAATGATAGGTAGCACTGGTCTTTAACGTTACCCAGCGCTTCTTATGTTTCTCCATTGTTGAGTGCCTGATTTCTCAGTATTAGCATCCTCCGAGTATGTTTTCTGTTGGCGGCAGGGGATGGTCCTGGTATGAAAAGGCTGACTGCACTCACCTAAACAGCTTGGTCACAGATGCCCAGAACTGGACAGGGCCAAGCTAAAGTCATTCCACTGAAGCTGGTGAAATAGAGTTCCTGTTGGTACACTGCGAGCTGCGTTAGTGCTGAATTTGTTTCTTCTATGAAGGATATGAAGATGTAAACAAAGCCCACTCAAGGGCATCTCTTTCAGCTTCCTCTTCATTATTTTACACCCTGATCATGTTTTAATCCAAAGGTGATGCCAAAAGGGTAACCATTTCACTTATGCCCTCCTTCAGGTAAAGTACAGAAGGGTGAAAGAGTGCTGATCCACGCTGGAGCTAGTGGAGTTGGTATGGCAGCCATTCAGCTGGCGAGACTGGCAAAAGCTATTCCCATTGTGACAGCAGGAACTCAAGAGAAACTGAAAGCAACAACAAACGCGGGAGCAGCTGTGGGGTTCAACTACAAGAATGAAGATTTTAGTGAAAAGGTCTTGGCATTCACCCAAGGTAAGAACTTCTATATGAAAGACACTGTTACAGTTGAGGAGGAGTGTGTACCTCCTAACGTGTATGCACATACACTCAATTTCAACTGTCACCTTAGTTGGTGAAGGAGCAGGCAGTCCTGACCCTGTTAGCACAACCTAGCATCCTGTTCAGCCCAAGAATGTATCTTTCCTTAGTTTGACTGCGCTCTCTTTTCTGCATGGACTCTCGTTGGCTTCGTGTTCATTTGGGGCATAAATATTGTGCCTGTGTTATTGTTGCCTCCACAAGGAACTGTGGGACCAAATCCTTGCACTTGTCTTTGTAAGTGTTTGAATATGGGAACAAAACTTAGTTCTCTCACTGTTAGAAAAATTTAGCTTTTCTAAGCATTTGGGATGGTTTATGACAGAATCTGCATCTGAGTATCTATAATGATTCTTTTTTTGTGCCCGATTCTAGAATTCCTTAGAAATCATTGTGCCAATTCCCAATTTCGGTAGAAAGATGTAAATAACTGCAGGATTGATTCTGTACCTACAAAGAACAAGGTTTTAGTTTTTCCTGAAATTATCCACCTTTAATGCAGCTCGACTACATTGCTGAAATGTTTTCTGTTTCTACTTGAGGTTCTGGAGTAGATCTTATTTTAGACTGTGTTGGTGGCTCACACTGGGAGAAGAATCTCAACTGTCTGAGTACTGATGGCCGGTGGATTATTTATGGACTACTGAGTGGAGGTGAAGTACATGGAGATTTGCTTGCAAGGCTGCTTTCCAAAAGAGCAAGCATCCATACAAGTCTATTACGATCACGAGACAAGGAGGCAAGTAATGCCTATGAACAGTATATACAGTTTGATCTTAAAATTGATCATAGTTTTGAGAGCTTTCTTTGGATACCAGTGTTAAAGCAGAATCTAACACATCATTACCAAAAAAGCACCACCTTGAACTGTTACTACATACTCTGGAAAACACTGCAAAATTAAGTTACAATTTCCCTTTTTTTATCAAATGCCTCCCTTTTAGAACTACTGAATCAGAGGAATGATACCCAGGACTTTTTAACGTACTTAATGAGTGCCATAATTTAAAGATTTGGCCTAAGAAGAAACAAAACTCAAGTGATCAGGCAGCCTGATCGAGTCGGGGGAAGGGGGGGGAACTTCTATTAGATCATTTTTCAAGGTAGAGACCAAGGCCATTTGGATGCCCAGAAATTACCACAGAAAAATCACTTTATGTGGAAAATTCTCAAGATATTACAGTAAAAGACAGCAGTGCGGAGCCCTAGGATACATTCCATCCATGGTCTAAAACATAACATTCTCAAGAGCTTTTATCAGTTTGAGTTTAGATGGTTCTGCACTGAGCTTGTACCACTTGGAGAATTTAATTCAATTAAAATATAATAAATCTATAAGTTTTCTTCTTGTTTGTTTGTAATGTACACCTGACAGATGTTTGCATGTCCATCTCACTATAAAAATGTCAGGAAGCGTCTCCTTGAGAACTGTGCACATTTTGGACGCAGTGCTTAGAGGTACCTCTGTGAATGAAATGATTGGAAATCATCGTGAAAATGCTTTTTTTCTTCAGTATAAGGAACGCCTGGTGAAAGCCTTCACAGAAGACGTGCTACCGTATTTTTCTGGAGGAACCTCCCCTCGTCTCCAACCACTTCTCGACAGCGTTTACCCTCTGCAGGAGATTGCAGAGGCACACAGGATCATGGAAGAAAACAAGAATATTGGCAAAATTGTCATCGAAATGCCTGCTTCATCTTAAAGAAAGGCCTACTGCTGTAGTTGTCTGGGGGACAGAATCGTTAGGGGTGTCTGACAAGCAGAGAATCTGCCCTTTCTGCTTCCAAATCTGGAATGATTTGCTGTGGGAGGAAGCCAAAAAGGAGGGGTAAAGCAAAGCCTTACAGCACACGTTGAATAAAAAGGTTCAGGCTGCAGCTACGGCATCGTGTCTTGATCGCGTCAACAAAATGTCGGCGAACGCTCCTCCATGTAGGAGGAAACTGCCGGGCCCGACCGCCCGTCTCGGCCCCGCGTTCCTTCGCTCTCCGCTCTCCCGCGCTTTCCCGCCCTGCCTTCATCACCGCCCGCAGCCCCGCCCTCTTCACCTCACAGCAACCTCCGCGCGGCGCCCGCGCTCCCCACCCCCCCCCCGCAGCGCCTGCTCCTGAGGCGCTGAGGCGGCGGCTGGGGGGGGGCTGCCGCTCCCGGCAGGCGCCGCGGGGCGCCCTCTCCGCCGGGGCCGGGGTGGGGGGACGCGGTGGTTGGCCCGGGACCGGCCCCCCCCCCCCCCAACCTCCGCGTCCCGGGGCCGGGACGGGCGGGCTGTGCCGGGGGGGGAGGGGAGGGGCGGAGCAGTCCCGCAGGTCACGTGCCCCCCCCCCGCCCGTTGGCGGAGGGGCCGCGAGAGTGGCGGGCTGCGGTTCCCGGCGCGGTGCAGGCTGGGATAGCATCCGGGTCCTCCGCTGAGGCGAGCGGCGAGCGGCGGCCGCGGCCCGTTCCCTGCCGGTGTTTCTCTCCCAGGCGGCAGCCCCCTCTCTCCGGCCGGCGCCATGGCGATGCAAGCGGCCAAGCGAGCCAACGTGAGTGCTCTTCCCCTCCCCTCCGGGGCAGCCTGGCGGGGTGCGAGGCGAGGAGGAGTCCTGCGGCCCGCCCGGTCTGGGCTCCTTCCGCGTCCCAGGCCAAGGGAGCCCGTCCCCCTCCAGGCAGGGCTCTTGGCTGACAAGAGCGCGTCGAGTTTGTGGCTGTGGCCGGTTAAAAAAGGACCAGCGAAGCGCGCGGACTCTCTCAGTGATGTTAGCCCCAAGATTTAGTACGCAGGCTGCTGCTTTTAAGGTTCGAAGTGAGCGCTCTAGGTCTAACACGCCGTATGTTGTTTCTCTATCAGATCCGGCTGCCTCCAGAAGTCAATCGGATCCTCTATATTAGGAACCTGCCATATAAAATCACAGCGGAGGAAATGTATGATATTTTTGGGAAGTACGGGCCTATTCGACAAATCAGAGTGTAAGTATTTTAGTTTTCCTTGAAAAGTTAAGGATTTTATGTGCTTTAGTATATGCGTTATATGTCAGTATTCCTATTGCAGTAGGTAGCAACTGGCTTTCACTGCTGAAAAAGTTAAACGCACTTTAGCAGTGTCCCTGTGTGCCAAAGATGGATGTGATGATATTTCTCTTATGTGTGAATTCATTAGAAAATAACAGTGCCGGTAGGTAGGGTGAAAAAGCTTAAATTTGATGTGAACTGAAGGTAAGTGGGTAAAAATATGACTTACTCTCTTCAGGAAATCTTAAATTTTACCTTAACTGAAGGTAAAAATAAGAAAGGCAAAAGTTGAATACAACCAGTTTTCATATTTAATGAGTATTAGATACTTAACTAATGGGAAAATGGAGATGATACTATTGCTGCTAGACCTGTCAACCAGAAACAAATACCAGAAACCAACTGCCTGTGTATCAGGTACAGCTTGTCCCTGAGCCACGTAGTCCGTGGATAATGGCGCTCTGACTGTAACTGTGTTTTAAAATGCACTGAGGTTATACACGTCTGCAGCAAATCTGAGGTTCTTCTCTTAGTTACTTCAAATACTGAAGACCTGAGCTCTGATGTTTCTTGTTATCCTGAGTACTGTCCGAATGCTGTGGATTAAACCACAATTTGATCTGGTTAGTACTATGTTCCGGTAAGTTTGCAGTGGAAAGAGTTGGCTGAAGCTGGAATTCAGGAAGAGCTTTTAAGAACCATAGTAAGGCTGGTTGGAGATTGACACTCATACAAAAGGATTTTTTTTTTCCCCTTCTGAAAAATATTTAGGAAGGGGAGGGGGAGGAAACAACACTTGGTGTTTAATACTTAAAAAGAAAACATTTTAAGTCACATTTCAATAGATGTACAAAAAGAAAGGAAATGCAGTTTATATTTGATATGAGTCTTTTTGTACTGCTTTTATCTGGATGGTGGCAAAATAACCTGCAGCATCTCTGAGTTCTTGACTAGGTTACTGATTGGATTAGAGCAGAATGTATCCTTGTCACTTATAACGCTCTCCATTTCCCCATGCTCTGTGACTGGGATGGGTAACTAATCCACAATACATTTCATTGTTTTGACTATGCAGGACATTAATATGTAAATAGTTAAACAGACTGAACTTTACTACCCCAAGTAGAAGTGCTCATTCCAGAGCCATACTGATTAAAAATGATTATTCAGCGTATAGAATAAAGTCAGTCTTACGTATAGAATTGCTTTCAGTAAACAAACAAGGACAGGGGGGATGTACTGCTGATGCTGTGTTGGAACGTGTAGCTAGTGCCATCCTTCTTGTCCAGGGAAGGGCAACAAAAGTGACTGGAGAAGTGGCTAAAGGAAAAAGGGACAGCATAAACTTGCTGCTTGTCTAAACAGGTGGAATTCTTCACTAATAAGCATAAAGGAGAGCTAATATTTAAGGTTTCTGAAAACATGTAGGTTGGAACAGCATGACAGTGGGACATAAAGTATTATGACATATCAGGGGAGCTTTCTATTGGAGCGACGTGCTGGCCTATGCATCCAGCAGGGAACTAACTGCAGGCAGCCTCCCTGCTGATCATTCAGAACTACTGATTCGCGTTGTTTTCCACAGAAATCCTAACATTGTCGTGAGACAGGGCGTAACATGGACTCCCTTTGTAATGACTTTTGTGCTTTGTGCAGTTTTTAACCCATTCTTCTCTTCATTTTTGTACGCATCCCGGTGTGGATATGTGCGATGTCCTTTGTCCTTGGGAGTTCTCTTCATAGAAGCAAGCACCTTAGAGAGAGTTCTTCTGATTATTAAGTTCGCTATAGTTATCTTTTAGCTGAGATCTTTTGGATTTGTAAACTCTGCCATCTGTCCGGGCTAGTTAGCATTATGTGCCCAGACGTGTCTCCTGTCCCTTTGGCAAAGGAAATGGAATTGATGGTCTGATAGGTGATGGCTGTGCGCCTGAAGTGGCCTTGCACTAGCGGGGCTGTTTTGACTCTTCTAAATTGACTTTGTGAGGTGCCAAGAGCTGTATTCCATTCTAGGGAGACATCTGATCCAGACAGCCATTAACTGGCAGCCTGGTCTTGTAATATTAAATAAAACAAGCTAATCGCTGTAATAAAAAACTTGGAAGTATTTCCAGAAATATGACAACCATTGACAGCAACAGCCTCTGATAGTTGTGGTGGTGAGGCGAGTTTCCCTTAAGGAGCACAATGCAGCACATGCCTCTGTCATGTTTTCCTGTCGTCTCTGACTCTGAACTGTACGTGGAGATGGGTGTGGAAAGCAGGGAGGTATTTTAATATCTACAAAAAAATAACAAGAAATTGGTTTTTAATGAAGTTACATTAGTTAATCTAATCTCAGCCACTGCTAAAGACTAACAGAACTATTTCCTGTTCATTTTGTTTAACATCAAAACTGATATTGCTCTGCAGTGGAAACACTCCTGAAACTAGAGGAACAGCCTATGTGGTCTATGAAGACATCTTTGATGCCAAAAATGCTTGTGATCACCTGTCGGGATTCAACGTGTGCAACAGATACCTTGTTGTTTTGTACTATAATGCAAACCGGGTACGTACGCTTGGGGTTTTTTTAAGTTACCTGTGAACGTAGCTAGCACAAAAGAAAATTCAGTTTGAAAAGACAGTTGCTTGGATATTTTTAAGAAATAAATCCAAACTGGTAGAGGGAATGGATCAGATCAGTTGTCAGGATTTCATCTTTACTTGGTGATTTGTGTGCAAGAAAAGGGCCTCTGGACCAAGGGTGTGAAAAACATGTTTCTGGTGAGTGTATTTTGGAGAGGAGGAAGCAGGGGCCTTGAAACTGCACAGTTGCAACAAGATGTGAGATCTCGTTTACAGGTGAAATATCTCTAGTTCTTGATGTTCTGCCTGCTGCTGACAGCATCCAGGGTACTGTGGCATTCTCCAAGGTCGAGAATTAAGCAGCGCTGTTTGTGTGTGATGTTGGTGTAGTTTGCAGTGATGTTGGTTGTGGTTACTGGGAAATAACTTGTCATCAGATGAGATTTTTTTTTTTTTTTTCTTCTCACATCTTCTATTTTCCTAATTACAGGCATTCCAAAAGATGGACACAAAGAAGAAAGAGGAACAGCTTAAGCTTCTCAAGGAAAAATACGGAATTAATACAGACCCACCAAAATAAACTGATCTTTTTGGAAAACTGTTCTCAAGCTCTGCCGTCAAGTTCAACTGTTTTCAAGCTCTGCCGCTGAGTTCTTGAACTAAATATAGAATTCTCAATGAATATAACTTTTTTTTTTTAAATTTGATAAGCTGTCATTTGAATCTTCAGATCTTCACATTAGAATTAAATAAATGTAGAACACCGGAAGATCTGCTTTAAGATTAAACCCCCCTAAATGGACATGGCTCCTTTGTGTTGCACAGGTGACCTGACAAATGCTGCATAACCACAGCCCTGTTTCTAGCAGGACCTTTCGAGCTGGGACTGAGCAGGTTGAGCGTTTCACGCCTCCCGAAGTTCTGCCCAGACTCCAGGGCTGATTTTAAGCCTGGCAGCCAGTTACGCCAAAAAGCTCAAGGGCCTCTGCGTGAGCTGCCTGCGCAGAGGTAAACTTCCCTTGCCACTTCCTGAAAATGGGAGTATTGCAACTAGTCTCCCTGCCACAGGGATTTTTGTGCTTTTTAAAAAAAGAAATAAGTATGGCTTAATACTTCATCACGCCTGTGTATTGTACACAAATTATTGCGTCTTTCTCCTGCCAGGAATGTTTGAAGGAGCCTAACTCCATTACGTGATCCTTAGGCTGCTTCTTACTAGAAACAAAGCAAGCCCAAATCCATGTTTGTAACAAAGTTTCTTTTACAAACTATAGAAAATGAACGGCCTTTTAAAAGAATCCAACTGCTTAGGTGACTTCAGTCAAAATATCTCAAGTAATTGAGACAAAACTGATGAGCTGCAGTAAAACAATCTTGCTGTAATAGTGCATTGCTGCAGGGCTGACTTAATGGTGTATGAGATCTTGATTACGTGTACCAGGTTTGCACTGAGGTTAGTAGGAGCGACAGGAATACAATTCACGCCTTTTAAGTAGAGAACACCCGACCAAAACAAGACAGTGGACGATGGTGGTAATTTTAGATACCTGTAGCGCAGTTGTTTTCTACTTGGTGTGTTTGAACTGTAATATATTTAATGTACATAAATTTTAGATGTAGTATCTGGTGGAGGAAAAACATTTAAGTTTTTTGGCTCTTTTTTTTCAGCACTCATGTCCTATGAACAAAAATTAGTGTGATACAGAGTATGCATAACCAGTATGTTTTGGAGGTGGAAAAGAATAACCTCTACCTCTGTTCTGAACCAGCTGGAAGTCGTGTGAATGTTGGTAGTATCTTGCCTGGGGAGGATTTATTTGCTTGGATGTGATGTTTAACTCCCTGACCAGACGGCTTGCAGCCCGTGCAGAACATGGGCAGATACAAACGTACTATGCCTGAGGATTTGTAATTTAAGTCAGGTTTTTTCAGTGCATTATACTGTCATAAGGGAATGTTTCCATTTTCTTACTGTTAGATTTTTGTTGAAATCTGTCAATTAAAAGAACCATGCTGATTTTGTGTCTATGTAGTAAAAAAATAAACGTGTGTCTACATAGTTTTGCTTTTTGCTTGCTACTTCTGCATGTAACCTTTCCTCTTAGAAAGGAAGTCATTTGTCACCTGCATGTTTGCGATACAGGTAAGAATTCGCAGAGCATCTGTCCCCATACGTACGTGAATGTTCACGCGTGTTCAGCACCTGAGTGATGGGGGAGGATGCCCGGCTGCGGGTACCAAGGCCGAGCTCTCAAAGGGAGGAGGTCCCTTGCAGTTGCCATCTGCCGTGGACCTCGTTCCTCAGCTGGGAGGAGCGGGCAGGCTGGCGGTGACGCTCCCGGCTGGCTGTTTCACCCCTGAGCAGCAGGGAGGAGGCAGCTGAAAGGGCTCGGGTGTGATTTCAGCGTTGGGTGGGTGCTCGAAATCCCATTCTGTGCCTGACCAGGGAGCGTCGTGCTGGGACGGGTCTCCCTTCCCTTCTGTTGCAGACGGACACGTGGGACGTGAGCAAGAGCTGCGTTTAGTGTGGGTGGTAAAAAGCCTTGTCCTTGCGCTGCGGCTCTTCCGTACCCGTGTCCTTCCCGTAAAAGTGATGCCGCTTTTTGCAGCGAGAAGCCGTGCAGGCCCCAGTGAGCCGTCCCTGAGGTCAGGAACAGGCCATGGGAGACTTGGAGCTCGTTAGCAGCTGGGGCCGGAAGGACAGAAAGGTAAAGCGCTGCTGTGATGTCATTGCCAGCTTTCCCAGTTGCGCAGCCCCGCACCGCTTCTCCTGTCGGGTGCAGCTGTGACGCAGGTACGTTAGGCGCAAAGCCAGCTGTGACCTGCTGTCCTTGTTCTTAGGTGAGCAGTTAGTTACTCCTCCTGCCCCAGGTCGGTTTTCAGGTCTTGCCCATCAGGTTAATACAAACCCAAGTTTCTCAGGCAAAAACCAGCTTGCCTTAAAAATGTTTAAACAAATGAAATCCTACTGGAGGGCTTGCTTCTATGTGAACATCCATGGCTTTTTAAAGGTTACAAACCGCTCCCGCCGCCCCCTCCATACATATAGGCCTTATATATATATATATGTCACGTATATAGACACACACACATACATGTGCCAAACACTAGGGTGACTGGGGCCATTTACACCAGTTGCTGGGCGTTTAGAAGGCTCCTCGTTGTAACAGGAACTGGAGGTGCTTGTTACCATGCTGGATTTATGCTTTTAATTAATAATAATAAATACTGATAATAAAATACCAAAGTGCTAATAATGGTGCCACATGCTGCCAGCCTTGTTTAAAATCATATGCAAATACCGTGTTGCTTCTGTCAATAGCAGAGAGCATGGTGCTTGCACTACAGTGTCTGTTTTGATGAGGATTTGATGCTGTTTGAAAAACATATATAAAAAGCAATTCTTTTGGGTAATAAGATTAATAAAAATTCCTTCAATGAATCCTCAAGATCAGCAGCTTTTGATTTCTCTGAGAGCTCAGCTGCTGCCTTTCATTAAATATTCCATTTCATACTTTTTCTTCTACTGCCTGTTCAGGGCTTTCAATGTCCCTGCACATGTAAAATGAAATAATAATTTGTACCTGCAAGACAGGGGGAATGGAAATCGAATGCCCGGAGGACTGTTTTGATGAGGTCTGCTCAAGATTTTGTTTGAAATGTAATATCAAAGGACAGGGAAATGAGTTCAGTTATATGAATGGCAGAGGGGGCAGCAAATAAGGCAGATGTTACCAGCCTCGTATTCTGCATCTGCGCTGGTTTTTGTGTGTGCTCACTTCCTATTTAATTTTTCAGGAAGTAGGGCATGAAATTAAGCCTGGAAGGTCATTTTTTTCCATCGATGCTGTTTAGAAATTAGTAACAAGAGCATATCTGATTACACAGGCAATGACAGTAAATTTTTTCCAATCCATTATATAGTGGTAATAATTATATGTACTGTGTTGATCGATGATACAATTAAATAAATTAACGCATTTGCAGTCAAATAAAGAGCTGAAGATTACATTTCCTTGAAGACTTAATTTCCCTAAGTATCACAAAGCACAATTAGTTTTCCTTTCAGATTTTTTTTAATGAAATTGGCATGAAAAATGTAATAATCTCTGCTTCCAACAAAGGTCTCTGCAGAGAAAGGGTGATGAGGAGCAAGCTTCATCAACCAGCTGTAATAAGGATTTTACAGACTTGATAATGGCCGGGTTGTACTGCTGAGGGCAAAAGGAAAGTGCACGGCAGCTCTGCAGATAGAGACGATAAGACTGAGAATGATCAGCTCTTAAAGCCCAGCAGGAACACGTTTGTCACTGGTAAGAAACCTAGCAGAAGGGGAAGGGCAGAGCAATGCCCTGCCTATTGCTTTAGACGCAGCAGAAGCTTGCCCACAGCAGGACCAAGAGATGATGGAGGGAACACGCGACCATTCCACGTATGCCGAGCCGATCCTTCACTTCGCTGTTCACTTTCGAGGCATTCAGGAAAGGTCCCAAACCAGATACGTTTATGTTTTTCTCTTTTTTTTTTTTAACGAGCAACTAACTTAAACGGGGCCATCAGTAGGAGCAGCTTTAGACCAGTGTGCTGAATTGACCTGTGTTTGACAGGCACGACAGGGCTACGTTACATTTAACGAAGACATTGACAGGAGCTCACATCTGCAACTGCTGCAACACAACCTGCAATCTGTAACCCAGTGCTGAAATCAAGACCAGTGACAGAGGCCAGGGCAGTGGCAAAGGAGGCTGGGACCTTTATAAAGAACTTGGGAGAGCTAGTGGGCATCATGCTGGCAGGTCTAATTCTCTATTTATTAACAGGAAATTAGCCTGTCCTAAATAAAAGAACTATTAGTGAAATGTGGATGTGTAACCTCGCTGCTGCAGTGATCCTAGATTTCCACCAAAAAAAGGGATCCCGGAAGGCCTTTTGTTTCTTTACAGAGAGGAGAGCAAGAAAAAATTTTCCTCCACCAACCCTTGGTGAATAACAGTCTGTAAGAGATGGGTTTTATGGGCTTATTAATTAACAAACTTAAATGCAGCTTTGTGGGTAAAATGAACATCTAGAGAAAGAAGAGTGTGAGCTGTACTCACCAGCCAGATTGCCAGTCTTGCTTCTCTGTGCTCCTTTTCTCTCTCATCTCCAGGAGGTAGCACCTGGAGGTGCCTACGTAGCTTTGCAGTCTGTCTGCTCATGCTAGCTGTGTTCTCCTTGCACAGACTTACACAAGGAAATAACTTACCACCTGCTCGAAATCCTTCCATCAAAAAATCCAATAGTGCAAACTATGCAAATAGTTTATAGTCAAGTTAAATAAAAATAACACTGTGACCCAACGATGCTCTTTTTTTCTAGAGCAGAGGGGAGAAATCAACTTTAGGCAAAGCAGAATAACAGCAAAGAGGCAGCTTTGCTGATCAGGTCCTGCTCCTAAAACCAGGTAAATGACAGTCTATGCATCTTCCTGTCTCCAGAGGAGGAACCAGCATTTTGTGAATTTATATAACCGTCAAATGAAATAAATATTGGTCAGCCTCGAGTGCCAGGAGCCCAGTGCACAAAGTAAGTTTGCAGGCTACATGAACAGCATCAGAAGATGCAGCCTAAAAAAACCTGGTGTGATCAGTGCCCACATCATCCCACGGTTCAGATTTGTTTTGTAAGGTGGATGCACATAATTCTGCTCTTCTCTAGCCTTTCTCAGCTCCAGTAGAAAATTTTACACTAGTTTTACTGTTGTAAAGGCACAGAACTGGACCAGCACTGCATGTCTTTGAGAAGCATCGCTTCCCATCTCTTCAGCTGCTAAATTTTGGCCAGAGTTGAAGGGCCACCAGCAGAGCAGGGGAGATGGAGAGTCAGGAAACCTCTCTGTCCCGGCAGCCCTTACTCACACGTTCCTGGTACCTCTGGTCCCGCAGAGATCTTCCACTGTGCCATCTGTAACAGAAGCAGTGCGTGGAATTACGTGTATTTCATATAAGAAGGGAAATAATTACAAAAAATGGGTTGATGATTGTTTGAAGAACTTCTTAGACACCAAAAAGAATTCCAGTGGCCAGAGGAAAAAACCAGGAAATAGAAACTGTAAAGTATCAAGATTTTATTGTTTTATATATATACTTTTAATTCTTAAATGAGACAGTATTTTTTAAAACAGCAGCAAGCAGAACGTACAAGTTGAGAAAAGTGGCAGCGCAGGTAACTCTGTTTGGCTAATGCCCGTTCATGTACAAGGTGTACATTGGATTTTTTTTTTTTTGAGCACCTTTTGTATATTTCTTTTCTTGGTTTAAGTGTACAGTAAGGCAGTGGTTTTTCAATAAGGAATATATATATATTTATATTTATATATTTTCAATCATCACTGTGAATTCTTCTCACATGCAAGTTAAATAAAATGTACAACTTGAAAATGTTACAATATGGTAGACATTTTTCCCAAAGCAAAGCTTCTAATAAAAGGCAAATACGGACACCACAAAGTTAAAAAAGAGAAGGAAGGCGTAAGAAACTGAACGGCAGGTGCTATTGACAGAACAGCTTGAGCAGGGAAGATGGGGATTCCAGTGAAGATTTCTCCCACTGCCGGCAAGGCAAGAAAGAATGGATGGTTATTAACAGATGTCTCCAGCCAACTCCCTCGAGAAGATTCACTCTAACCTGAGAAGCTCCACGTCAAAGAGGAGAGTAGCATTGGGAGGGATGACCCCAGGGTGGCCTGTGGCTCCATAGGCCATCTCAGGTGTGCAGGTCAACTTTGCTCTTTGTCCTAAGCTCATCTGGGTTTTGGACATTGGAGAAAGGAAAAGAGAAGACAAAAAAACAGCATTAGGAGGAAAACAAAGAACAAATCACTGTGTGGCAGATTTACAGAATTGAGGAGAGTTGGGACCATCGGATTCATCTTTCAGCTTCAAGCTGAAGCTGCCACAAACAGCGCAG
This sequence comes from Harpia harpyja, assembly GCF_026419915.1. Taxonomy (NCBI): domain Eukaryota; kingdom Metazoa; phylum Chordata; class Aves; order Accipitriformes; family Accipitridae; genus Harpia; species Harpia harpyja. Next base: position 8,098,602 of record NC_068954.1, read on the forward strand.
ACATCGGTCTCCTAACTCCTCTGACTTCTCACAGTAGTTATTTAAATTGCCAGAACCAGTCTGGGAGTCACACAAAGGCTTTTTAACACAGTTTGGTCCATCCTGCCTACACGGGAGCCAGCTGTAGGAGGTGTGAGTTCCTTCTGTGGCGTGCAGGGTACATGTAACACCATCAGTGGGCGTTAGGAAAAGGCTCTCAGTAACAGATAGGACCGGAGCTTTGTATTCATGAGAGATCAGTGCTGAAATGCAGTTAGGTTCAGCTTCTGAAAAGCATTCAGCAACATTTTTCCTTCTTCAGCCACCCCCAGGGACAACTTCAAAACCATTGCTCAAACGCTAATGCTGTAGGCACCCAACTTTCTGCTGTTGGGCAGGTGCAAAGCAAACACTAATGCAATCCTACTTAATAGAGGTGCTTATTTCCTTAAACTCAGCCCAAGCCAGAGGGCAGACATCTCACCTCAGGTGCTGCTTATTCTGGCAGAACCCTTGCCCCTGGGATGGACAGAAATGCTGATTTCTCTCACTCCAGACTAGCTCTGGAGGTGAGTGCTCACTGAGATTTGGGCTATCAAGATTCAAATCCCTGCTCTTCCAACAGAGTATTTTGGGGTGGAGCACCATGCACTGGTGATTGAATATTCATTGGCCAAGAAACAATCCCTGATTTAAAGCAGTGATTTTAACTCAGACCTCTCTCCCAAGATCAGGCACATCACTGCACTACAGATTACATGGTATCTCCTGTTAAATTTTTTTCAGGTTCTATAAAATATGCCAAAGCTAGAGCTTTGATCACTTAAGGTAGAAGAAAAATGTGCACAAGAACTTTTCCACATTCCGGGAGTATTCATACCATGGGGCTGAGACTATAAGAGCAGATGAGTTCCCCCAGTCCCGGCAGGGATTTGCGTGGGGCAGGCTGTCTGCTGCTCTGATGGGTCCCTGCAAGCCAGACAGCTAGTAAGTCATGCAGGGGTTTTAGGCATGGGGCAACCTTGAATTGTCAGAAGTTGAGCAGAGAAATGCAGATGCTGCTGACATCTGACAGTCCTTAAACCAAGGTTTGAAAAAACTACATGCTAGACACAGTGAACTGCCTTTTTCCAAGTGCCTTGTGTAAATCACACTCCCCAAACCCCTCGAAACCCTGGGGTGGAAGGAGACAGGCACAAGCTCGAGTTCAGACAGCAATCCACTAGGAGGAGCAGGAGGGCAGCGTGTTGCCACACTGATTACTGGAATGGCTTTTGGCCACTTATTAATTAAGGGACAGGAGTCAGGGAGCAAGCGCGGTCAAGGAAGGGATAAACCGATTCACTCAGTGCTTGTTGCCACTGCTTCATCTGCACTGGCTTCTGGTTTCTACAGCACACTGGGGTCCTGAACTCCTCTTAGGCCTTATTGCAAAGCAAATAATAAAGAGTCCAACTCAAATCCTTGAGAGGAAAGTGGGTATTTTTCAGAGAGTCTAGGATTCCTCAGATGGACTTCTACTTCTCTGGCTGGAGAGAAGGGAATGCTTGCATTGCTTTCTCCATAGGGCTGGAAACCATTTTCTTTTCCCTCCCTCCCTCTCTGGAAAAGCATGGTTGCATCATTCCTCAGTGGATTGTTTCTCATTTTGCATTCTTCCCTTCTCTCTATGTAAGCATAAGAAGTTGTCCCTATAATAATATTTCAGCAGTTTCCTCCTACACTGAGCTCTAGGAGCCCGAAACGGGGAGTCACAAGGAATATGCACCCTGATCTCATTCACTCTCGCACTTGAGCAGCCTGATCGCATTCCTCACTTAGTGGGCCCTCACAGCACTGCAGACAAAAAGCAAGAGCTGGCAATGAATTACACTGTGTGGCTCTTCTAGGGTTTTACTGTGTTGGCACTCAATCTGTAATTAATGGAAGGCAGTTTCCTTTTTCTCAACGTAGGGTTGGTCAGTGAACGTTAAGTTTTGTAGCCAGGAGCGTGGAGTCATAAAAATTTAACAGTGCAGTTTGGTACCTTATTCAGTAAGGGTCAAAATCTGCAGCTCAGTCATGGATGTCATCAAAACCAGCAGCTTGGACTTTTATGGAGTAGCTGAAAAGAGGCCACTCCATAAAATGCTGCCATCTGGAACATTTTAGAGGCCACTGTTGCCTATTTGTGGAGCTGCCCATGGGAAAGGGACGGGCTTATGTGGCACACTGGCACCTGGGGAGGGGACTTCACCTCTCCCCTCCCAAACACATACCACGTGGAACACTGCCTTGAGTAGGCGATGTCCCTGGATGGACGGAGGAGAACTACAGGAAATACTGTGCTCGAATGGACCATGCTTTTGGAAAACCACTCTGTATCCTACACTGTGATTTCCACTTGGCCTTGTCACCATTGCACTGGATATTGCTGTGCTCACACACCCCCTTCAGCTGGCTTGAAGTTCAGCCAGAATCATTTCTTTGTACCTGTGTAACACCTTCTTCAAATCCTTTAATGACTTCTTGTCTGCCAATCTTGAACCTGAAAGGCTTGTTTCTGTCTCTGGAGGAATCAAACTTCTTTCCATTCTGTAGCATTCCTGCCAAAACAAGACACAGAGTTTCAATCTGAGCTACATCTAAATTTAAGTGCTGGGGGAGAGGGAAGGAGTGAAAAATTAATGTCTTGGTCACATCAGCTGCTCATTTCCATTTTCACTTTGAAGCCTCATCCAAAACAGATAAGGCAGGGGAGTCAAATGCAGTGGTACCATATTGTTACCTTTGCCTTCTTTAGGCTCTAAAATGGAAATATATTATTCTTATTATTCTTAATGCAATAGGTTATAAGTCATATCATACCAAACGTTGCACAGGCATACAGAAGAGCTGTTGCTCGCACAGTGGAGCTTCCCAGCTAAGTAGATAAAAAGCAGGCAAGGAACAAGTGGGAAGCAGCAGAAGAGAGAATCCCAATGCAGGTGCCTGATTCAGGCCTGCTCCTGAACACAAAAAAGCTCCCTAAAACAAGTCTACAAAGAAACCAAATTTAAGACAAATTTGACTAGGTTTACTTCTCGTTAAATACTTACAATTTATTTTCAGGTATTTTTTTAACAGCGTAACGAACTAAAGGAAATAGTCCTTGACAAATATGTAACAGGGGGCTGTTCCTATGTGTGGCCCAAAGCTCACCACACTCAACAGGAGCTTTCCACCCACTTCAAAGGGTAGGGATGTAGATCCAGGTCTGGGAACTCTTGAGCCAAATTTGCTGCCAGTTGAACATCTGCAAGTACAGAGCAGCTCCTTTGACTTGTTCCTGCAAATTTATACCAGAGTACCTAGAAGGAATATTTGGTACCTTGGACTGTTTACCTTCCCTATCTGATTTACTCAGGAGTACTAGAATAACGTGCATTACACAAACGTGGCCATTCCACACCATGCATGTGCATGTGAAACTTCTACACAACATTACAACTGCATGTGTCTCCTCCTGCATTCAAAAATATGAAAATAGCAAGTACATTTATATGAATACTCTACTACCCTCATTCTTTATATTTTCACTGAGCCACAAGAGACAGTCACAGGAACACCTTACTCATTCCTTTTGATGGGCACAACACAACACTGTTTCAACCTATATATTATGAACACATGCCCAGATTCTACAGCAAATGGATAAATGGTCACAGAGTGGCTACATGATTAGGTGTTGTCGTTCTCTTTTCAATCAGTGGATAATTATGGTAGCTTTCAACTTAAAAGTACCTGGTAATTGCTCTTTCAAAATGCTATACTCTGGATATTGCAAGGTTGGGCTGTTAATAAATCCTTTCTTTGTAATGCTGTAGTGACAGTTTTCTGGGCATATACCATGACTCTCCTGTGCAAGGTGCTGTACAAAGAAAAGTTTATTAATAAGCAAATATCTGAGAAAGTTTCTGGTTGAAAACAACATTATCAAGCACAGCTTTGACAGAAACTGCTGAGAAATACTGCCTTTATGATCCAACATGAAAAACACAGTATTGCTAGTTTCTTTTCATTAAAGCAGTCGTACTAATAGACCAGCTTGATGCACAAGTTTTATTTTTCAGTGAAAACCATCAGTTATTGTCCAAACAACAACAAAAGGCATATTTTGCTTGCTTAAAAAGTCTGTGTTATGAATCAAAGGTAAATATAAAGACACGTGCCAGAATGAAAAACAAAGACTAAAAGGGTAGGATTCGTCTTACCAACCTTTATGCTTCTTAACGTGTAGTCAGCTACTTTTGAGCTAATTACTCTGCTTTCCTCTATAATCAAGTCAGAGAAAAATGCACTTTCAGGGAGCAATTCATCTAACCAAATCTAGAGATCTCCATTAGGACATAATGAATTGCATCCTAGCAGTGCCTATTTCTTTGCAATGAATATAAGGAAAGTCCAAACAACTAGCTCAGACATAGATGTCTCCAAATTCATTAGTAGTTATATCAGTGGTGATGGCATTCTGGACTTGCAGTAATGAGTACACAGTATTTGATTGTTCCAGTGGGGTTCTGTGTCGAGATATTTTACATCAATATTAAAACCAAATGACATATTAAGGCAAATCAGCTGTTGACCAAGTCCAACATTTGTCAAAGTTGGTACTTCAGAGACGTGCACACATGTGTATGTGTGTAAGGCCTTAGGAGGAAAATTATGGAATAACCTGCCCATAAGGTACGTTTCATAACCTTCACCATTAGTACTTGTCATATTCCTTAAGTTTTTCACAGTATAATAGCAAAGTATTTTATGTATGCTCCGATGCAAGTACATACACATATTATGCAATATATCGGCTCAGTGATATCCCTAAACCCCCTCCACGCAGGCTGGGAAGTCGCACCAGCTGCCTGCACAAAGCTTTCTAGTTACAGACAAACATGGGTTCATTTGTAATGTAGAAAACCAGCCTGCATATGGAGGAGGGCAGGCAGAGAGAAGCAGCTTGGGGGGGAACTCTTAGGCATATCATATAATCCTTTTTGAAGTATTTGATCTTAAATTTAAATGGCAGTCCTTCCTCACAGCAATTTTATTTTTAAACACATCATAAAACCTTATGATTCTGTGAAGTGGAAGGAGACTATTGCAGAATCCCAATATTTAATAGTTTTAATATTAAAACTTAGTACTGTCATTACAGTCTGCATGCTCAAAGCAGTATGCAAACATTAATTATTCTTCACAGCAGCCCAAGGAGGTAGAAGAAGATATTTATTATAAAATAGCCTGTCTGGAAGTTCTGATTCAGATGCAAAGTTCCACAACACTTTAGTATGCTTTCACTTCATTTTGTAACTAAATCCTATTAAAACATTTAGCTAAAAGGTCTGATGGTTTACTAAATACCACGCATCTAACTGGCAGCAGAACCAGAATTAACTCTTCAGAGATCCTGACAACAGCTACTGGACAATGTTTCCCATTTAAAATAATGTTTTTACCTGCCCATGAGCTTGCTGGTTTAATATAAGCTCAACATGACCCAGCAATGTGCATTTGCAGCCCAGAAAGCCAACCGTATCCTGGGCTGCGTCAAAAGAAGCGTGACCAGCAGATCAAGGGAGGTGATTCTCCCCCTCTACTCCACTCTTGGGAGACCCCACCTGCAGTCCTGCATTCAGCTCTGGGGCCCCCAACATGAGAAGGACATGGACGTGTTGGAATGAGTCCAGAAGACGGCCATGAAGATGATCAGAGGGCTGGAACACCTCTCCTATGAAGACAGGCTGAGAGACTTGGGGTTGTTCAGCCTGGTGAAGAGAAGGCTCTGGGGAGACCTTACAGCAGCCTTCCAGTACCTAAAGGAGGCCTACAAGAAAGCTGCAGAGGGACTTTATATAAAGACATGTAGTGATAGGACAAGGGGTAATGGCTTTAAAGTGAAAGAGGATAGATTTAGATTAGATGTAAGGAAGAAGTTCTTCATTGTCAGAGTGGTGAGGCACTGGAACAGGTTGCCCAGAGAAGTTGTGGCTGCCCCATCCCTGGCAGTGTTCAAGGCCAGGCTGGACGGGGCTTTGAGCAACCTGGTCTAGTGGAAGGTGTCCCTGCCCATGGCAGAGAGGTTGGAACTAGACAATCTTTAAGGTCCCAAACCATTCTATGATTCTATGATTCTATAATATATCATATAAAAACTGACTCCCATTTCACCATCGAAAGCCTATAGAAGATTTTTGTGTTAGGCCTTGTAGAAGAAAACAGGCTGCTTTTCCTATGTTTACAGCAACAACCTATTTTCAGCAACGGCTGAACATTCGTCAAGTGATGAACTCAGAAATGTAACCTCCTCTGTCATCACCCCACCTTACTGGTTTTGGAGGACAAACTGGGACGCCGAGTCAGATAGATGTGTCCATATTCACCAAAGCTCTGGCGGGAGGGTCAATTTTTATATGACTGCCCTTTAAATGCACATCCAGTTTAGAAATGAGTCAGAGTCCCCATGAGCCCTGCAGAAGTTCCGATCCGGATTTAGATCTGAACTTTAGATCTTTTTTATCCCTCTATTTCTGAAAGTTAGAGTCAACTATTCAGGCTCCTGGGAGCTAAAACAGCATAATGCTTTATTTTCTCTCTTGCTAATGCATCAATTGATTTTCTTTTTGTGAAAAAATTGATTTGGCTAATATTCTTCAACAAGGACGGATGCCCATCTTTGGCCTGCTAGCACCTTTATTTATCTAGCTAACAACAAGGAGAAAAAACCCCACAATCTGGGACTGAACAATGACATTGTTTTGCAAAGTCAGAACAATCAATAAGAGTTTTGACTGAGCAAGGACATCTAGATGCCTATATGCTTACTTGTTATAATAACCTTACATTTGATTCTGAAAGGTAAGAATCATTGTATTAAAATCATTAATTGTACAAACTCAGTTGTCAGAATATTGTGCGGATTTGAAACCATTCTGATCTACAAGGTGTCGTAATTAATAACTAGGTTTTAAAAATTAGGTGGCTGTAGAAAAGGAGATGTTTCAGATTGTGGGTCCTGCTGAATCACTGAAGTTCAGCTCATTGAAACTGAAGATCAAAGAGTAGATAAATCATATTGTTAAGGAACATGACTAGGGATCCATCTAAACTGCCAAAAATACAACGGCATTTGGGCTGAAACAGCAGTGAAAACAAACCTTCAGTCTAGGTTTAACACAACCTATTACTTCTTATTAAAACAGGTGTGTCTGCACTACTCTTTTAACATGAATTATCTAACTGAGGTCAGACAACCTCAGCTAAGATCACATCATTTAAGTCTGCTTCCAAAGGGTAGAGGGCTAATGACACTGTCTGTACTTGCCCAATAACTTTTGAATCTTTTAGCCAATTTCAACCAAGTTTGATGGAGGAGTAGGGTTCCTACTGACATAAAGATCCTATGCATATAATGAAAAGATATCAGTGTAGGAAGAAGATCCTGTAAGTGCTTCTACCAAGAGAAAGGCTCAATCTTTATTCATTACCAGAGAACCTGTATTACTGAGGAGAAGTCAGGAATGGAAAGACATGAATGCTGCAGCTGGACCACAGTCTTAAGTTTCTTTTTACCAGAGGGTTCCTTCATCTGAGAATGATTCAGCTGAGAATTCAACAAACCACATAACACAAAGCCACAGAGCCAGCCCACCTATTTAGACACCTAACTTACACCTATGGTCCCAACAAACCATGCCCCAAACCACGCCCAAGCCATTATCTATACAAAAGATGGATGGAGAGAGAGAACACCAAAGGCCCTCCATAGATAGCCTAAGTTTATGTCCCTGAATCTGGAAAATTCATGTGTAAAATTCCACTGCTAACATTAGCCATCCCAAAGGTAGAAACTGCATCTCAGCCTGTCATCTAGGCTACTTCTACAGTTGATGGAGAAAGAAAGGTATCTCCAAGAATTATTCATACCACCTAGATTTAGATGTTAGGACTGCAATAACCTCCCAAAATTGTTTATCATTCTCAGTCAACTAACTCACAAAAGTTAAAAAAGTTAACAACATTAACTTTAAACGCTAGACTGCCAGCTTTTTATAGGGCCCTAGTGAGGAGGTATTAACTCATCCATCCGTACCTAAATGAAGTAGACCAAATTGCATCCCAGGCTTCACTGGCTCCAGTGTTTACTGAATTATTTGCCTTTGCAGTGTTGACAAATTCTGGGAATCAGAAGACAGAGATCCTAATCCAGGACAAATCCCTTGATTTCAGTAGCTGCTCTCCTTTTATCCTATACAATGGGATTCATTTACCTCACAAGTATTAAGGGGATAAATTGAATAGGTGACCTTCAAAAAACAGTAACATTCATCTGCAAAGTACTCCATTACCTTATTTTTTCAAACTGTAGTTACCTACAGAATGTAAAGGCAATACATACACTTGAAGACAGCTACTTTCTGAACCTATGTTGGCAGCAGAAAGAGGGGCAGATATTCAGAAGGTGTTTCTAGGACACTGTCCTGTTTGATTTTATGTAGACCAGAGGTTCTTCAGGACAGGGACTATATTTTGATGCCCTTTAATGCAATCACCTTTCCAATTATGCCTTGTAATAAATCTGTGCTGTTAAAAACTTGTCGTTTGGTTTGGTTCCTAGGACTCCCAGAGGCAGCATTTGCTGCAGTTAGTGTTCCTGTGGGTTAAGAATTTTTGATCTCAAGTGTTTCTTTTTTTCCTTAAAATATATTGTTTCTATGTCAAAATATGTCAATGTTCTGTCGAGAGAATGTCACAAAGGCTGGAAATTCTGATTTCCCCCCCATTTACAACCTGTAACTATTACTAATATACACTTTTAGTCTGGAAAATATGTAATTGGCAAGTTTTTAGAAACTGTACAAAAGTCTTTGTGTCAAGATTGACACCTTCACAGTGTATAGAGGAAGACACAGCTCAGCAGAGCACAGGAGTTCAGCATAATCGCATAGGCGTGGTGGGAGAAAAACATCCATAAAGTCACAAATCACATCCCAGGTTGGTTTACACCAGGAGAACTCCACTGATTTCAGTGGTGTTATTCACATTTTACATTAAAATAGATCAGTTCTCTTCAGGACTCAGTCCTGACATGCTGTGGTAAAGCAGGACAACTCCTCCACGTTCAGTGGCATTCCCCCCTAGCTCATAGCTGAGTCTCATGCTAACACACCTGAAAATCTTGCGGTTTCCCATCAGGAACAAGAACAGTTCCCACGTGTCTTAGTGTTAAATGGAGAGATCTGGGCAACACTTTTCTAGGCAAATACAGTCGGTGCCTTGTGTTTCTGCTTTCCAGAGAAATGCCTTGAGGACCTAACATGCCTCAGCTCTCCAGCTCATTCCATCAGAACCCAGATCTGCATAAGCTGGATATCTCACACCTCTTACATCTTAATTTGCTGGTTCATTATTACCTCAAAAGGCAGTTCACAGTTTTACACCTTTTCATCATAACAACAGCTCCCAGTAATCTGTAGTTATACCTGGTCATAAGCCTCCTTCCAAACAACCACACAGTAAGTAGTGTATACTTCTGATTTCCTTGATATGACTTCCAAAGCAAACTCTTTTCTGGACAAATTTGGCATCTCATCAATTTTACTGATGAAAATGATTGTTGTAATGGAAATAAAGAAAGAGTGTTGAATGTGAGCTGGAGGATGCTTTCATTTCCTACACTATGTTTGAATAGTGGGCCATCTTACTATGTCCTGCACAGGGACTTTGGCAACTGAACTGAGAAGGGAAGCATGGCTTTTCAAGGGAACAGTTCAACAACAGAGGTTTAGTACCACTGTAAACACAAACTTAGTTTTTCCCTGCTAATATTTCCTCTGCTTAATATAAACAAAGCCTTATGAGGAAAAAAGGATTTGCTGGCTTAGACTGTATTTTTCTGACAGTTTACAGCCACTTAAGAAAAAATGATTAATCTTTTTAAGGGAATTTTCAGTCTAGAAGGATAACAGTTGAAGAGACTGGGGGGTGCATCTCTGCAGCATATTAGCTCTTCACCACAATTTTTTTGTCGTTGTTTAAAAAGGCAACAGCAATGATTTGAATGTGCCATTTGTTGCCATGACAAACAATCACTGACTCAAAGTATAGAAATGGGAAATGGATAGCGGTGGTGGTCACTTCTTAGTTCCTGTTACTGCAGCACACTTCAGTAACGGTTGATCTTTTCAATGCAGGCAGCCTTGCTGCTTCATTTTCTTCATGTATTATATACTCATATATCTTTAATGTGGAGTAAGAGCAACACAATCAATTATTTATTATGCAGCTGACAGCATGCAATGAAGACACAACAGACAACTATTCAATAATGCATTACCATGCACTATATATCAGTGTTGCGTACAACTACAAGACAATATGAAAGAGCCTTGCACTTAGCTTGACTTCACAGCCAAGAAAATTACATGCAATTGTCTAGTTCACTCTACTGAAAAGCATTATTCTGTCCTAACGGCTTTATAGATTTGCATATTTTTAAAGGAGAAGAAAAAGTAGATTTACCCTCAAGGCAGATATGAGGCTGAATAAGCATATTCTACATGAATTGAAGGAGACCAAAACAATTCCTCTGGTATCCTGTTGCCTTAAAGCAGTCATTTTATTTTAGGGTTTGATTCTGTTACCATTACAAAGTTCAGCTGTAAAATATACATGCTCTGCAGCATAAGGCAAATTTCATTTGAATAAGCATGGCAGAATCAGGTCAATCTGGGTATGCTAATGAGTAGGACAATAGATGTCTAAAGCAACATTTTAGAGATAATATATTACTACAGAAATACTTTGCATCTCTTGCACCTCTACTCCTAAATACCACTTCCTGTAACACAGGTTCTGGAGGGAGAGGGAACATTCCTGACTGGGCTAGGTCTTTCTGTCCCTGCCCTTGGGTACGAGCCAAGAAGCACAAAGAGCAGTTCAAGAGCACGACTGTAATACAAAGAAGACATTTTGCAAGATTTCCCACCTGAACACATGCAGCAGAGCTTGGCCAAAGAATTCTAGCCATCTAGTGCACCAAGATAATAGGACAATACAATTAATCTCTTTTTTTCTTCTTGGTTTCATTCTCAGTCTTATCCTATGCCACAATGCACACATGTATTTCCTTCCCCCCCATTTTTGTTTTATGATTGCTTACATGATGGTGGTATGGATTTGATATTTTAGCCTGCAGCACATATATGAGTGTGCAGATGACCTTCCACTGGGAAGTTATGCAGGGGGTTAAACCTCACTGAAACAGATGAACAAGACAGCCACTTGTCTTTCAGTGTATGGCACAAGAAGGGCCCAAGCTAGGTCGCCAAAGCTTCCGAATACAGATCTGAGTGCAGGGATCATGGAAAAACACTACAGAAAGCAGAAAAGGATCTTCAGACTTTTCTTGGTAAAGCTCTGAGCGTGGCTCTGAGATCACATGAGAGGGGTGTTGGGAGAGAAGAACCAGCTTCCCTACTAGTTAATTCCTCCTCTGCTCAGAGAAAGGGGATATTGAATGATCTGCCAGAAGAAACACCTTCCCAACCCAATATAACAATACTGCATCAGCAGTTAGGTGTGCTTTAATGATGAGCTGTTCCCAGATTGGGCATCCTTTGATTTTCAACTGTCCACCCTTCCAGCATGTGCCTCCATTTCCTTCTGAATAAAATCTATGCTGAAATCTTAATTTATCAGTGCAACACTTCTGATTCCCTTGGCTTAAGCTAGCAACAGCCTAGTGACAAATCTGTCCATCTTTAGCAGGGCATTGGATTAAGAGGCTATGCATACCCAGAGACAGTAAATTTGAGCATGAAAAAGTATATTCTTAATGTGTTACCACTTAACACCAAGATGTTAAAAAGGTATGTTGGCCTTTGGGGCATTTGGAACTGAAAAATAACGTTTCTCCCCACATCCCTTGTGAACGAATGCTCTTTCTCTCTCACAGGCACCTCTTTACCTGGTTCTTTATCACATCCAACTTTCTTAACGCATAGCATGGCTATACCTCCTTCACAGAGGGGTGTTTATAAAAATGGGTGTTGACTGAGCCATGTAAGAAGACACAGTCAATATGCCAAGATTACATATACTCTAAATAAGTCAGAGGCAGACACTGCCGTTCCATCATGATCTCATATGTACATAAAACATACATAATGCAGAAGTTAAGTGCTTTTTATCCAGGGTATCCAACTTTTTGATCCAGATTGGTCAGACATCCCTGTAATATGTTTTATTTTAGAGATGTGGTATGACCTTCCTGGCTGGCATTATGCAATATCCCCTCCCTTCACAAGTGTTCAGAGAATTCCTGGGGAATCGTCTCCTCCTGCCTGCAATTCCACACCGGAAAATGAGACATGACTTCATTGGCACCAATTTGGGGCCACCATGGGGCCTCACTTCAGCACAACACACACAGTTTCCATGGTAATCAGGTGAAACACACTGCTGTTTCACTCAAGGAATGAATCCCTTGCTGAAGAATGGAGAAGGATGGGTATCTAGATGCTGCACTCTCTGCATTGACATGGACAGACCACACACTTCTAGGTAGCTAAAGACAGTTGAGATTAATTCCACCCAAAACGACTTGATCACAGTCAAGATTAGTGAAAAAATGCAGTTTAAAACCAAGTTGCTTTTGATTTGCGTACCAAACGCCTTCCTGTGGATTATGTTGCCTAAGGTCCTTTAGACTCAGTGACCACAGATCTACCTAGATCTACTTAGTCACTTACTGTATAGTAATATATACAGTAAACATGCTGTAGAAATAACAGAAAGTAAAAGCCACTTCTAGTCTTTGAATGAACTCTGAGAAGGGTTTATTAACAAGTTATGTACTGGGCAGCCCTCATTATGTTGTCAGAAGTTCAGCCTACCATTAAGATCAGATAAAACCAGCATTTTGCTAAGCAGCCTTTATCATTTGCAACACTCCAGTGGAAAAATGTCTTATTCAGATACCATTATTTTTCTAGGCTGTCTTTTTAAAAGATACATGAGATACACTCATCAAAGGAACAAATCTTTCTATAGATGTATAGTTTGTTCTTCTCACCTACTAGGAATGCACCTGCTTTCACAAAAAAGAGCATTTTTGCAGTATTGTTTTCAATGTAAACAGTGTTTTACATGCTCCAAGGCAGACCCTAGCAGTGTCATAAATATCACTCTGCCTGCAAACTCTGAGAGTGTGTTCTGAAATAATACTAGCTACAAAATTCTTCTTTTGCCACATTTGTTTCCTACTTTTGTTCATTGTTCCTGGTGTTGCAGATTCTCATTGGTGTAAACTGGCACAGTTCCCCTGATACTAATGAAAGTACAAAAATATATGTAGCAGTTTAAGACCTGGATCATCGTAATTTAAAACTAAGTTGAATGATGCACTCGGGACTATTCTCCAGAGCAGAATCCTGCAAGAATATGGAAGAGTGTAGATTTGTGATCAGAACAAAAAGCTGGATGTCAAAAAGAACAGGTTCTGTCACCAGACAGCTGTGTAAGTGTAACTCACCTTCATTTTATTCCCTGTGAAACAATGACTGTAGTTTCACCAAGGTCAGAAAGACAGTCACTAGCATATCCAGCAATAATATTATTAATTAATATACTTTGCCTTAGGTATCTTGAAAGGCTTCATTCAGTAAGCCTTTAAAGTATCTTCAGAGCCACAGTGGAAAGGAGCTATTAACAGCGCAGTTTGTTATTATAAATAGGTGTTTTCCATCTCTAAGTTTTGATCTTGGTGATCTTATAAACGAACTATGGAAAAAGTGGCAGCTGTTATCTTGACAGATGGGTCTCAAGCATTGCTCTGCTGGGCATTAGACAGTCGTCTCTCTGGAGAACAATAGGAATTTCCAAGTGCCTGTATCTATTTTCATCTACTTAACAAGCCACTCATGTCTTGGACTAGTGAAGGGAAGAAGCAAGGAGAATGCAAAATAAATGTTTTAGGGGAAACATCTCAGAGCAAGGGGTGAGAATAAGATGAGTATCACCTATTAGTGACTTCCTCCTTGAGTTTTATTGAAGTGACAGACAGAAAAAGAATCAGAAGTTTCTTATAGAAGCAATGGAGATGATAAACAGGCACTACCAGAAAGCCTGTGCACTGAATGAAGTGCAGCCTGTAGTCAGCTAGCAGGACACGCTAAGTACAAGGATGCATCTCCATTTTCAGCTCTTCCTAGAATTTAGCATCATCATCCATTTTGGATGTAGAGCTTTAAATCTGATTTTAAGGACAGACACAAGCCTTAGAAAGGTTCATCCTTTTTAAAGCGTTGTTGGTAGAGAGGGTGCTGCTGCCCACCTTTTCTATCATAAACACTTGCCTAAAGCACCACAAGTTCAACACCACCTCAAGCCTGAATTTAAACCCATGTCCTTCACCTTTTCTGATAGTATTCTCATCATTGGACAACCAAACACTCAATGGGATCAGCCTCTATGCTACCCGCCTTGAGTCTGTATGGTAGCTGGAAATGGAGAATGATGAAGTTAGGAGAAAACTAAGCAAGTAGTAATTAGGGAGGTCAGTGGGATGGCCAGAGACCTGGATCCCAGTCCTTGCTCCCAGGACTTGTTAGATCAGCTGTGCCTGATGTTGTGTAGGATTTGTCCCTGCATTGTTCTCATTGACTTTAGCAGGAATTTGAGGATAGACTGCACAGACCGTAATGTTTTTTCCAAAAGCAAAAGTATTTTCACACTCAAGACTGCTGCAAACAAAACACATCATTGTAAATTAAGCCAGTTCAGATACTACGAACAGAAATAGTAGTCAGTCCATAGACACAAACAACAAAGATAAACATTGCCAAAAATACAATAGCACAACAGAGTGGAAAACAACACAAGTTGAGAGCAGACCAAACAGTGAAGCGTTACATAAACAAATGTATTATTACTCCAGCAATGAAAAGCCAGAAGATTTCAGACTCTACAGCGATATGGGTAATATTATCATCTGTAAAAGCAAAGACAGAGACAGTGAATACATTGCATAACTCACAGGAATTGCTGTAGACCAGACAGCTCTCTATCACAGGTCACACTATCTTTTATTATCCCAGTAAGTGTAACTGAAAAAGTAGCATCCCATATGAGTAACTTACTATAGGAAGTCAGTAACAATCTGTTCCTAACAATCAAATGGCAAAACCATACAAATCACAGTAACAAAGGATGTTTTTCTGCAGAAAAATAATGAATGTCCTGTTCAATTTTATCCAAAACTCCAAACAAAATACGATTCAGGGTTGAATGGAAAGAAACATTTTGCTTTAGAAAATTAAAAAAAAAAAAAAAGGCTTATGTTCATCTGAAAAATACATTGCTTTGTTTTCAGATGACTAATATGAACTATTTAAATTCAGCTTTGATGAGGTCTAGGGAGTTCTTGAACACCACCACCTTTCCAATTATTTAACACCAAGTATTGTTTAGCTACATCCAGGCTAAAAGACACCAGAGCTATTAAGGAGAAAACATAAAAGGAAAAGAGAAAAGTTAAAATTCATAAGGAGCATGCTGAAGGGGAGGCATATCAGATAAAACTAAAGTATCCAGACAGCCAAACCAGACAAAAGAAAGGCAGAACTGACCTAAAATTTGGATCAAAGAAGCTGAGATTTATGTGAGACAGATACATCTGGTCTAAAATAATCATTCACCCAGACACTCAGAGGTATTCTACCTCACTTTTAAAAATAATTGAATGGATCTTCCCTGATCAGGTAACATGGCTTACTCTGCAATCCATAATATGTAATGTTACGGAATATGAAAAAGCTCAATTCATTTAGGCTGCTGCTTCCATTTTCCCATTTTGCACAGCAAAGAAAAAGGTTTGAAGGAGTTAATTTATCTCAGTTTTGTGTACCATTTTAATGCTTAAACACCTATCTGCAGATTTACTGGCTGCCTGCATAGGGAGTTTCAGTGATCCCGCTCACAAGGGCAGCAATCACCCAGGCTACTGAGTCTTTGGAAATAATTCATTAGAATTGTAAGTATTCTGGCTGTTAATGTTATCAAACAGTTGCCAGGAAAAAAGAAATAAAATGGAAAATTACACAAAACTAATGAATTTAAGTAATCTAAGTTTCAAATATATTAAAAAACCCTTGCTGATTTGACTCAAAACTGACATGGGTACAAATCTCTCTCCTGGGAAAACAAGTTGGGGTTTTTTTTTTTCAAGAAAAAGGATGCAGAGAATTTAAATTTCTTGGTATATCTAATCTGTGTTCCCTAACACAACCGAATATCTGCGAGCTTCTGCCTGCTCACGTGACCAAAGATCACTAAGGACACAGCCAGGCACGCTTAAGCCATAACTCTATTTTAACAGGAATGAACCACATGAAAGCATGTTCTGCATCTCATTTCACATCTCACGTGTTCTGCACAGTCTGTGGGCTCAGGCAGTATCCTAGAGACACCGAGCACCATATATTGCATTCCTATTTTGTTTGTTATAAGCATCCACCTAGTACAATAAATATCACTGTGTAGTAAAAACACTGTTTTCACCAAATCGACCCACCAATTTTGCATCTTTTTATGGCTTTCAACTTATTAATCTGCCCTGAAGACAGGACACTTTTTGATTCCTGAGAACCGCCTCATCATCAGTACTTGGTCTTTATCCACACGTAATTCGGATGAAGACTTCTCCTGTATGTCCACAACCTTGGCTAATTCTCCAAATAAACCTGTGCTTTATAGCTTACGATGTGCTTGCAAATGATGGCTTTCAGATTTTTTGAGTCTTTCTTTGATACCAGAGTCTCTGCCGAGATCATTCATCAGCTGCATTTTCTTGTTCATAAGCTGAAAGCTGAGTTTTGGTTTTGTCTTTTTTCACATCAGTGGTTCCTCTCTCTTGTAGACATCATGGCGTGATGAGGGTGCTCAGGCAGTACCTGTGGCTTTTCCTGACTGCGGGCTTTGCAACAATACCACCGTGCAAGCTATCTTGCTGCTGCCTTGTGCAGCTACTTCACTCTTCCATCACACCCCGTATGTTTGGGAAAGCTCCATTTCTGCTACGAGCAAGGTTTTCAATTCTGAAAATGCTCAGTGGAGAAATTCATGTCAGGCACATTGCGGCATGTAATCATGTCTTCTGTTTCTGAGCTCCTTCTGCCCTACCATACAGGTTTCATGGATGGAGCGCAAGACCGCTAATCTCTGCAGGCTTGCAATATTAGCCTCTTCTCTGCCTTCAGTAAGGTCTGGTAAGTCACTAATGGACAGATACCTGATCTTATATATAGGGCACTGCTGCTTGTACCACATCCTGAATGTCAGCCTGAATACCTGGCAAAGGAGAGATATCTAAAGCTATCATATTATTTGCTGGATGAAAAGTCTAAGCCAGCCATAACAATTCTGGTAATTCAGTTCTTGATCTATGCATATTTCTTTAATTTTCGTGTGCTTTGCCTTTTTAAGTCAAAACATCATTTGCCTTCCTCATGCACTGTGTGCCCTAGTGTTTACCTTCTAGCAAGAGGATTATATACTGCCTTCTGTCATACCGAACTTCAAATTTTTTACTTGCTGTTCATGGCCTTCTTACAGAGGTGGTCACATGTTTCAAAGCCCAGTATGGTTGGTATTTAGCAGGCAATTCTCAAGGCAAAACCACTGCATATAAATTTTTGCACAGCTTGCGAATGAACCAGCAAGCCCTTCAGTGATCTGCCCTTAGTACTAAGGTGGCTTCCATAACGTAAACAGCCTTTTCTGCAAAGATCTGAACACCTGACTGTGGGGAATATGACACCAGACTCCTAGACAGCAAATATCAAATTAACATTTTGCTAAATAGTTTCAGAAATATGTCTTTCATCAGTGCTTTCTGAAGGGTTTAAAAGAAAGTGGTGTGATTTAAAAAAAAAGTGATTTATAAACCAGCTGCATTTGCATCGCAACATTGCATTAAGCAGAGAAGTAATTTTTGGAGCAAATATAACAGCTTGCTTCTGTTTAGGTGTAATATTTTTTCTACTTCTGTTACACCAAATTATGTGGATAATAAAGGCGCAGTGCACCTTGCAAGGAGCCGGAACTCAAACAGTGTTTAGTTGCATGTCTTTGAATGGAATTGCTTTATAGGACCGTGAAACCTAAATATTGGTGCATTGCAGATTGTCATTTTTAGCCGCTGCAATACAACGTCTTGTTTTGGTGCCTACTGCCAGATGACATCATCTTGTAGCAACTTTTTCAGTGGAGCAGCCAAAGCTGCTTCTCCCAGGATATTGTTGACTAGAAATCCAACAATACTGTATTTTCTTTTTTTTTTTAGTCTTCCTGCTGCAAGTAAGACTGGAAGGATGGGAAAAAAGAAGAAATTATAGAATCATATTGGCAAGGAAGATCACAGTGGCCCTGGGAAAGGCAGTGATGCAGATACTGTTGTAGTACAGCCTAAAGGTGGACCGTATCTACACCCAATAAACACATAAGCAGTATCAATTCTTCAGAACTGGTGCATGCATGGATAGATACAACTCTATTTTCTCACATTAGCTTGAGCTCTATCAGCTTCTCTATCCAGTAATCTAATAATGGCTAGAGGTGAAGCCCCAGCAGTGAAAAAAAAAACCAGAAAATCCTTGTTTGCCATGCTGCAAGGATGATTTCTGCTGCAAGAATGATTTCTGCTACAAGGATGATTTCTGCTACAAGGATGATTTCTGCTACAAATGCTTTACAGGCTAAGAGTATGACATCAGGCTGTCATGTAACATAGACTGCAGGTCCAGGCTGCATGTCTGAATATATTTGTCTTGGCCTCCATGTCAAGTTTGAATTTTAGAGATGCACTGTGCATGTTCAAATCAAATACCAAACTTCCTCTGGGTGTGCTCCAAGACTTGTGTTGACTCTTGGTATTGCTTAATAAAGAGGGGAGGCCAATTTAAACTACAGATTTTTGCCAATTTTTTGAGATGATATAATGTTTTGCACAGTCATAAAAATGATACCAATTTTCACACATGACATGAAGTTGACAGTGAGCATTTCTAGCTATGGCACAATGTATGTTTTTACTCTAAGAAGGCAGACAGACTTTCTCCCAGTGAGCAGGAGGACATGTTATCTGATCCCTAATTTGTTTAACAGTCCATAGAACCTTTTTAGGCTGGTGCCCAGATACGATCTTTATTTCTGTCTTTGTCGTGACAGTGCTACCAGACTAAGTGCATTGGACCATGTCTCAGTTTGGTTGCTTATATTTCAATTGTTTAAGCTCTCAGAAGAGAACACAAATCAGCGTCACCTGTATTTTTAAGGTTACAAGAACTTCTAAACCTTGTTCCAATCTCATTCAGAGCAGCTTCAACATCCTGCTTGCTCTGCTAAAGTGTTAAAGAATGCAAAGCAGGAGCGCTACCTTTTTATCTGCTTCAGAAGCCTCTATGGAGATTAGGAAGTGTTGCTCTGATCTCTCCCAGTTCTATGCCACCTTTCTATCTGGACACGAAAGGTCAGATTTTAAGCTGGGGTAAATCAGTTGAACCTCAAAAAGGTCAACAGAGCAATGCTAGCTTTTTCCAGCCGAGCAGAAATTGTCACTGAGCCACTTCAGAGATATGAGACTTGGGATACAGAGTTTTTCCCACCACACGCTTCCCTATAACCATCTTCTACTCGCCTATGCACAGTTTCTCTAGCTCCCTAGATATTCTGTTCAATTTCTTGCCTTTTTTTTTCTCACTCTCTGTATTTAAAGACAATTTGCCTTCCTGGAAGCCAGAAAATTAATATGTTCTAATCCTTGCACCAGTCACTTTTTCTAACATGGATTTATTCTGTTGGACCCAGGACTAATAAAGCTTGGTAGGATTGCAAAAGATACAGTGAGAATATTTACTCACAACTTCTTATTCTTAACAGTAATAAACAGCACACCTAGATCCAAACTCTTTCTTCATTTGTCCTTGCATCAAGAGCTTTCTGAGAGGGTATGAAGGACAAATGATACAGCCTCTCTCAGTTTCCTTGCATATAGACTTTGAAAGGACCAGAATTCAAGACAGGTCTTCGTGGTTTAAATTGTGTGAATAAAAAAAAAAAAGACCTGTGTATGAGACATGAAAATAGTTAGGTTTCAACACTTTTCACTGCAAAAGCAGAACATCTGATGCTAGATGGTCATATCAGTGGGGAACTGCAAGAATAAAGGAGGACCTTGTACAAAATTTCCCACCACAGACATAAAGACAAGTGTGTTGGCTGAGCACAGAATGAAATGAGTAAGTTTCATTATCTTAAGATAATGATTGTTTTGGGCTTGGGGTTTGTTGTTTTTTGGGGTTTTTTTTTCACACAAATTCAAAGCAAACTGAGCCAGGTTTAGTTTGGCTGGTTTTGCTGCATTGGTGTGACTTTGCTAAAAATAGGCAAATCAAACCAGAGCTCCCTACTCAAGTTTGACCCTATATTAATAGAAATATGCATGACCCTGAGACAGTCCTACATTAAACACTCTGAGTCAGGGCGTCTGCCCTGACTCATCCAAATTGCTTTTCTCATTTTGGGTAACTTGGAAATAACAGTGGCATAGATGTCGCAGGAGGGGCAGTAAGTGATACTTCTATTAACACCTTCATTTTTGGAAATTGGTGTGCCTGCTATAGACAGCTAGAGGAAGGAAGGAAAAAAATAAATAAATCAAACTCTGGCTTGTACACAGAGACAGCCATCCTTCCCTATGAGTGGGGAAAGTGCCAAGGAACAAATTGGATAGTGAGTACAAAAGGAAGAAAAAAACGTCTGTCCTGCTGTTTACTTGCACTGGTGCATGCTATTAAATGCATATGCCTTGGGGGAGTGCCAACCTACCCCCAGGAAATTCCGGCCCATCTTGAAGAGAGTCATCGTTTACTACTGAAAAAAAAGAATTAGCAGGGGCAGTAAGAGGCTAAGATGATTGGGTTTAACTTTCACTGGCCCAAAGCCAAATATGCAAGCAAAGGCTTAAGAGAACTTTCTTCTGATGCCTCTGTGCCAACAATAGATGTGGACAGGACAAATATTTACAGACCTAAAGTGGAGGGAGACTAAAAGGGGGGAACCAGACTCTGCCTGAAGTGCTTATTATAATGATTAGCCCATGGCAGCTTTATGGCCCTGAAGTGACTGCTCCCCACAGCCGGAGACAGGATGGAATGACTCGATGATGCCACCAGCACAAGATGTCTTTTCACACATACTGTACCATGCCGTCCTCCCTTTCCCTGGGGGTGTATTAATAGCAGCGTAGTCATACTGTACATACTACAGTATAACCACCTCTCTCTGAAGTGAGCACAGGCAAAGCTGCCAGTGGGCTAAAACACATACAAACCAAACAAAATTATCTTGGAGACCTGCTGGAGGTGTTGACTCTTGTGCTCCATGCCCTGAATGCTCTCTTTCTCTCTGAGCATCTCTCTGAGGCCACCTCCCTCTATAAGCGTCTCTCCTCAATACCCAAACGTGTCCTAACATTACAGAAAAATGAGTTATTAAATGATTTGGCTAAGAGATGTCTCTTACTTTATTTACCTTTGAAAATAGAAGGTAAATAGTAATATATATGTATATAGTAATATATATGTGTGTATCTGACTGCGTCCCGTCCTCCTCTGTTCTTTGTTGTTCACCTTCCTTAGCTGTCTGAGAATGAGAGTTTCTCTTAATCTGTTTTTTGCACAGTTAAGCACAATGGAGCTCTTGAATGATGCTATGATACAAACATAATCAAATTCTCTTTTCTCTGTTCCCGGAAACAATGACAATGCTATAAAAAAAATAATGGCGGGAACATCTATAGTAGGGGGGAGTGTTTGAGAGCAGAACTTTGTCCAAAAGCACCTGCACTGAAAGCAACCAAAGGATCATTAAAATAGTTGTTTAGTTGTGATAACTAGCTAGCTCATTCCTTATTTTTCCAGAGCTGAACTTGTCACTCCACCCTTAAAATTGCTGTAGATAAATTTGATCTGAAGATCTCCCCAGCTTTGCCTTCCTGAATATTTATGTCTGAAGCCCCAGAACTGCTGCTGGTTGATCACTGCAGGATAGATCTTCAGCAAAAAGGACCTTGAAATGAATAGCCACATCCTGTAGCATCTGCTTACAGGAATTTAATTGCATTATTTTCAACCATTTAAAAAGCAATTATTCCCCTTCTTCCTACACACCCTTGTTTACTAGAAAAACTGCAAACAGTCAGAGATGTGTGGGAAAATAGAGAAATTTTCTGAAAAAGCAGTTATGTAATAAAGAATTAAACACATCTCTTCAGTGGGAGGTTAATTAATGGAGTATCTTCTGTTTCTCAGCCACCTTGAGCTTTAATACAGGAGTCCTGACATCCAGTGCATGCCAGGGTGTGCAAATGAATAATTTTCTATTTACCTTTTCTCCTAAGGAAATAAAATCAATAATGTAACCCCACAAACCTCACAAACTGTAGCAACATGCAGCCTTCAAGAGGTAGAGAAACAGTCTTCCTATGTAGCCCTAAGGAGACCCATAAAGCAAACACAACCCTATGTCCTCATAGATAAAACACTGTTTACCTTGTGTGACTCTCACATTACATTGCAGAGTACCAGGAGGGTGTTCTTTGCTACTACTCTACAGTGCCCATTAAATGCCTGGCTTTCTCTCCTTCTGGCCACTACATGCAAGAAATTAGACGGGCATGTCCTGACCATCTGCAGAAGCTAAATCATGCATTGGAGGTTCTTGTCATCAGGCTCTTGGTCTGTCCAAAGTAAGAGTAAATAAAAGAAGTGATAAACTGCCCAGTGAGGCCAGCAGCAAGCTCTGTGGTTGGCTCCAGAGCCACGCTTAGATTTGCAAGTCGAGCGAATGCTCTGATACGCAGCCTGGATGCTGCTCCATGAGTGTTTTAGGCGGTGTGGTCAGAAAGCAGCTCCCAAACGCTGAATGCGTGTGTGGCATTGCTACTGCCAAGACAAACGTAATCATTCTCAGTCTAATCCTAAAACCTTTCATTCTTTTCCTTCTGTTTTGAGCTCTGTTTCTGTTCCCCAGTCAGAAATCTCTAAGCAGGAGCTGACCTGTCTGATCCCAGCTGGGGTCTGAGCCAACATGGATTATCACCAGTGGAGAGCTACAAAATCATGGCCAGGGCATGTTGAGGTCATGGATGTTTCCTCAGCTGAAATTGCTCTCTCTCTCTCTCCTTCATAGCTGTGTATCTTCGACCTAACTTTCCAGCTTAGAGAGCTGGCTATGCTCTGAGACTATGGGTATTTCCACATTGCGTGCTGGGGTCATCCAAAGGCTGCCCTCTGGATCAGACTTACTCTATATTCAGACAGCGAAACTACAAGTGCAACCCCAGGCACAGCCCAAGGGACTCTATGTCTAAGCCTGTCTGGCAGTTTAATATTCTGCCAGGCACCTTAGCAGACCCAAACAGGCAGTCTGCAGAGTGCCTGCAGGGCAAGCCTGTGATCAGAAGTGGTGGCTCACACAATCGTCCTGCTCCCAGCCCTTGTCAGCTATAATGTAGACATGGCCTGGGGTGGTGTTCAAGAACGAGAACGTGTTTGTCTCCAACACAGCAGATCCTCTGGAGCTAGAGGCTGAACGTGCGACATCTCCTAAGCCTGTGAATCGCACACATATATGTAATAAAAGGCAGTCAAAATCTTTATTAAATAAACTAATAAGTACTTAAAATTGCAAGCCAAATGGGACCAATCTTCATTTAGTGTGGCCAGAAATGTTTTATACTCCCGTCTCTATGACTCATAACATCAAAAGCCCAGTAAAAGCTGAGAAACACTCAGTGCCTGCTATAGAGCAGCACACGATCTTCTTTTAACTGCAAATGCATAGAAAATGCAGTATGTATTAATCAGATTAAAAATGTCATGCCTACCAGGATAGAAGAATGTAATGTCTGCTCTCACACACACTTCCTATCATAGAAAAATGTTGGTTGAAGATAGAAGTTTCTCTCAATACCTCTGCAATTCTCACATCATATATATCAACACATTCATGCCAGAAAACACAACACTAGCTACAAATGGCACAGTTTTTGCATGTAAACGCAGCATAAAGGGCAGATATTTGAAGATAATTAGGTGTCTAAAGATGCAGTAGTCATACTGTGGCCACTTCAAATGCATCTGGTTACCTAACTCCTTTGATTTCAACTAAATTATTTTAAAACCTTTTCAACTCTAAATATTTTCTTAAGTTTTCCCCAGACATAAAGTGTAACTATTGCAAAGCTACAGTAATTACCATCACTCCAAGGCCTAAACATCTCATTTAAAAAGTTCAACTTCCTAAGCTGCAATGCTGTATGAAAACATGCATGACATTTATCACTTAAACCCCCCCAACTCTTAAAAGTGAGGAAATGGACAGGCAAGAACATTGCAAAGTTTATCATGTCCACATAGTACAAAACATGTATTTTTATTATCTGGTATGAAGAACACATACTGCATCACAGCACACAGCCACAATTCTGATGTGATGATATTTGAAGCATTGTTCGTCTCAACTTCAGTGCACAGATATTTTAAGAAATACTGGGTAGTGGAAAAATATCAGTTAATATGTGTATTAATAAATCATTTATCATTATTCATGCTTACATTTTGATACAGTATTCATAAATACTAATTCTGAGTCAGCTTTGACCTGGCAATTCCCATGGAACAGACTGAGGTCCTACTTGGCTGAACTTGCTCACAAGGCACATCCGTCATTTTAAACCTAAATTTATTTCTGCCCTTGTCAACCTGCTATCTCATTATCTCACTATCCACTGACAAAAGAAATGATGAATCATGAACACTGGGGTACAGGGAACCAAGTACACTCAGTAAAATTAACCTCATTATGTCAGTTGTGTGTAGCATGATGAAACCCTCCGGTGGGACCTCTAGGGGTTACTGTAACACAAGTAAAGAATAGTTGCGTTGTAATGAAAACAATGATGAATATATACTTCAAGAATAAAATTCACATCATGACTGGTGCACGGCAAAATCAGAGCTACATGTGGATTTGCATTTGAGAGTTATTGCTGTGTGACATTCACAGAGAAGAGAATTTTAATATCTATCTCTCACAAAGGTTTTGTTGTGTATTTGGTTTGATCACTAGGCAACTCCCTCCAGAAAATACACGAAGTAGGTATCATTTTCTACTTAGAACAAAACTATAACAAAATCAAGTGAAAAGTCTTACACCCAAACCATCTGTGGGATACGGCTGTATTTTATCAAAACATAGGCTGCAAGGCTATCCCTGCATCTATTTTTCCATGTAATATCTATGACACAGGCCTACGTTGGGAAAGACATCAAGGTGCTCAGTATCGTCATGCACAGACTGCACCACTTGCCACTTGCACTGCCCGAGGAGGCTGTGCAGGTGATCCCAGGCTCCTGGTGCGTCCGCACAGCCTCCAGCCACGTTGTGGCTCCATCTACCTCTGCCTGCACCTTTCAGTGTAGTCATACCACAGGTCCTCCGGTGGCCCCAGGATTTGTCCCCAAACCACCTCCAGTGTTAGCAAGATTTAAAATCAAGGTGAACTTCTGTGCTAGGTACACATCATATTTTTAGATGGGATCATTTTATTTTACAGTCACTCTCTAGAGAATTTTTCCATGTGCTTTCCAGTGTGGCTATTCTTATTTTTACCATACGCAGATGCCCTTTATGCTTAAAGCACAAACTATGAACGCTGTTTGCCAACGTAGGGTTTTCTTGTAACACGATACAGTTCTGATGCGCGTGCAACATACAGAACCGTACAACCGCGCGCCCTGCAAGTGGGAGCACGCAGCAGAACGAGAGTCAAGCAGTCCTGCTGTAAAACAGGGCAGAGCTGAAGGTGGGACAGGGCTTCAAATGGCCAGCCTTAGCTCCTGAAAATAGCTGCTGCAGAAACTTGCTTTGCTTGTACTAAATGGATAATGCAGGGTTTTCCAGAATACTCAGTCAAATAAAGTTTTTAGAGAAAAGCAAACTAGTGGGATGTCAGTTAAATGAGACGCGATGACTGCAAGGGGATTTATGCAAACAGCTTTTGTTACCCTGAACAGCATGCTGGCTTGTCAATCTTTCTGAGCTGCAAATATTTCTGTGTATTGCAGATCACGACAGAAAGCCTCCCTTCTCATAGTTACCGCTGTCTTCTGCTAGGGATTTCTAATACTCACCTATTTTTATAGGAAGAGCTATTACAGCTATCTGGTCAGATTCACAGCACAGATCAAAGGTTTCTGCCCAGTAATCCCCACATAAAAGACATACCTTGACGTCAAATAGCCATCCGTTTTAATGTAACTAACTACTTTGTTTTTCATATACAAGAAGCACTATCGAATAAAAATCATATCAACCAAAGTGGTGTAAAAACATAATTAAGGCCTCTGGCTAAGCATGGAAAATGACTTTGAGTGAGACGTGATATTACGTTCCATAATTGATTAGTCATTTTGCTAATCGCCTTTTAATATGTTCCAATTACTTTTTAGAGAAGTGACCAATTCTAAGGATGCCCAATGCAAGCTTGTAATCAGAATGCAAGTGGAGATAAATGGTTCCAGAGGTCTGTACCAGCTCATTTTTCACGATACGGAGCATCTCCTACAAAATGCTGACTGTCCTCTGATGTCATGGCAGAGCATTTATTTGACCATCATAAATCCCAAAAGCTGAAAAAGCAGATAACATTTTGATCAACTCCATTTTGTAGTTTTCATCCATATCTATACAGGAAAACATATCAAAGATATGGACACACAAAAAATGAAATGCAAAAGAAAAAGAATAATTGACATGATTAAACCTAGGGAAGCAAATGAGTTGAAGTTCAAACGCTAGTATTCAGGGAGTCAGACTAATTGCCATCCCAGCCCTAAAAGCTATGAATCTAGGAAAGACCTGAAGCCTCCAGGACTAATCTACAAGAGGAAAAGACCACTGAACGAGAACAGAACCAAAGCTTCCAAAATACATGACAAAACTATTAATTAATGCACTTATATGCCAGAAGTGATCCTTGCAATCTCTTCATCTGACTTCCTACTTTAATGCAGGCTGTAGGATTTGCACTAAATAATTCCTGTTTGAATTAGAGCTGATTTAAAGATTTCTTAGGGTGATGAACTGACTGCAATTATTGATTGGTGTTCAATTATAAATCAGTATTTCCAGTTCAAATGTATTCCTTATTTTAAGGTGAACTTGTAAAATTTCACTTTCCAGCTATGATATCTTAATGTATCTTGGTGAACTAATAGAACAATTCAGTTGTCCTATCAATTTTTTGTTCCCCATGTAAGTGCCAAACCATCCCTCAACCTCTTCTGAATAAATACAGCATTTCATGTTCAGTAAAGTTTCCCAGCATTTCTACCACCCTCATGTCTCTTTCCAGCATTGTAGACTACAAAACTGAGCACACTATTTTTGAAACAGCCATAGCAGTGTGAGGCCCCTGGACCTCCTCCCTTTTCCTCAGTGCTCCTGTTTATATATTCACGGATTGCAGTCAGCTTTTTGGCTAAAGAATGGCTCCGGAACTTGTGTTCAGTTGATAATCAACCACCACTCCCTAAGTCTCTTTCAAAGTCACTGCTTGGCATGACAAAGTCCTCTTATCTGTAAGCACAGGCTTCTTTCTTTGTTCTTCCACCTACGACTTTGTAAAGGGTTTTATAGAAATTGGAAAGTATTATTGACTTGTGACCATTTTACATATTGATCCCTATTACTCTGTATCAATGACCTACGGGATGAGACCCTTTGTTTAGGATATATTTGTTAATTTTTATCACCTTGGTATCTTTCTCCATTGATAAAAATGTCACTTACAGTGGGGCTAACACCAGTCCATTTTAAGGCCTACTGGAAAGTCCTCTACTCAAAAAGCCAATTTTATATCTACTGGCATGTTTATCTTGTATCTTTTTTAGTTTCTCATTGAAAGTATCATGAATTCCTTGCAGATCATTATGGAAAACCTTATGACAGTCTGGAAACATTGTCCAGTCATCCATATACCTACTCCTGGAGAGCCTGCTTCACAACATTTGCTATCCATAACACCAAAATTGCCTGTCAGTATTTAAGAGGCATTTGCACAATGCCCTTAATAACATGCTTTAACTTTTGGTCAGCCCTGAAGTAGTCAGGAAGTTGGAATAGATGATTGTTGTAGGTCCCTTCCAACTGAAATAGTAATTTCTATTTCTATTTCTATTTCTGTTTCTGTTCTATTCTATTCTATTCCATTCCATTCCATCCTATCCTATCCCATCCTATCCTAAATCAGAATTTTGCCACTATTACTGACCAAAAACACAGATGAGAAAAACTGGATGAACAAGGTACAATATAACATAATAAATTTCAGAACTCCAATACTGAGTAAAAACAAGAATCAGAATTGATTTTAGAATGTTTTGAATATAAAAAAACCCCCACTCGCTTTGACCTGAAGTTTTTAACATTATGATCTAAGATCTTTATACTTCAAGAGTACACGCGCGCAACACACACCTGTATTAGAGATGTGTTACTCAAGAAATCCAAGAGCAGGAAAACAAATTGTAAAAATCCACACTAATCTACCTTAAGTATATAAATGCTGATCCCATATTTAAGCTAATACAATATTCTGTTGTATAGGATACACATCACAGTTTAAAAATACTTGGTATGCTGATTTCATTTTATAAAAAGTTGTCTCCCCAGCTCTTTGGCAAACAGCGGATAGAAGACCGTGCAGGAGTTGTGGCTTCTCGCTATAAAAAAGTCCTAAGAATTATCTTCCTCGTGCAGGAGCAGTCATCGACTCCATCCTCACTCAGCTCAGCCAAAAGAAGCATTTCTAAATTAGCAAATACTGCTTCATGAGGAGCAGAAAAAGAAAGGTTCAGCAAAACAGAGTTTCTTGACTTTTAAATCCAAGAGCCGTGAATCTTTTTTTTTGGGGGGGGAGAAGTAGGCAAATCATCTTGTGCAGCATTGCCACTATTTTGTGGTAAGTTGGAGTCTTTAAATACTTCACCCTGGTAGGGCTTGTCACATCCAAGTTGTTACCATTCCTTGATCAGGAACAAATGCAGTTCCAATGAATCCTGCTCAGTGATACGTTTATGCAAGTCATGTTCAGAAGTTACCTTGGCTAGTGACATTGATTTATTTTCTGATAAGAAGCTAATTATAAAGGCTTGAAATTTGCAATTGCTCAGTAGAAAGGCAACAATACTTCCTTTAAACAATGTACACTGTATTAATAAACATATTAATAACAATAATTCTTTCCCCATGTATAAATACCTTGTCTGCCTATTCAAGGTAAAATGCCGTCATTGTGAACCATAACCTCAGCCCCGAAATCATTGTCCACCCACCCACTAAACAACTGTGCACCAAAAATGTGCTTTAGTCCAGAGATTCAAGTAGGAAATTTTTTGTCTTCTTTTTTTGGGGAAAAAAGAAGTCAAACAAATTTATTCTCAGATCACTTATATAAACAAACAACAGCACCACTAAATAGCCCCCACGACAGCAGCATTAAATATATGAAGCATGCTAAAGAGAGAAATTTCTCCCAGTACATTATTGCAATAGAGAGATGGAGTGTGCTATGGGATGGTCCCCAAACTGTACACTACTGGGAAGTTTGACAGGTCAGAAATGTGAGAAGGAAACAGAAATAAGTATTTCCCCGTGTTCCCACAGGCAAGTTGTCTTCTCTCTTCTCTACAACCACTCTAGCGCCTTGGTTCCCCACACCACTGTAAAACTCTGGACCTGCAGCAGTGCTGGACTACAAGCGTTGCTGTTGCTCTTTCCATCACGCTGCGTTTCCATCCTGTTGTCCTGCTGTCCTTCACAACCACTTCTTCCCTCCTTCCCCAACTTGTTTTTCATTCATGCCAGATTTTCAGTCCAGTGCACAGTGCTGGCATTGCAACATTTCTATGCGCAGGATGGAGTGGTGCAAAGGTAGGAGAAAATAGCTGGGGACATTCCTGCACCCCGTTTCAGCCCTACCTATTCACATCATAGCACCTTTGGTGCCTATGACGAGCAAGTTATGCTGCAGAACAAGAAACATTTTCAAATGCAGGCTCCGCTCATGTGTTCTTTTGGATGTGTTAAAACTCTTCACTGCTTTATCCTCTGAGGATGCAATCAGAAAACAAGGCCCATCGTTTAATGTACTGCTAGAA
The DNA here is from genome assembly GCF_026419915.1 of Harpia harpyja. Lineage (NCBI taxonomy): Eukaryota > Metazoa > Chordata > Aves > Accipitriformes > Accipitridae > Harpia > Harpia harpyja. The sequence goes on from NC_068954.1 coordinate 8,128,880, forward strand.
CATGATTAGAAGCTGCATGATGAATAACACTGAAAACTGTAATAAAACTTGCATGTGACTAAACAGACTAGAAAATTTTTCTAAGAGTCTATTACAACTTGTTGAAGTATTGAAGAAAAACTAGAAGAAGAAGGGTGGTCCTACACAGAGTAAGAGAGTAACAGGAGTGTGCAGTGGAAGGGGCACATTGAGGATATTCATTCATTCATTCATTCATGCTGCTGCCGGACAATGTCCGGTTTCTCTCGGATGGCAGGCTCCTTGACATCAAATCCAGAGAACACTTCACATTTGTCTGGCTTTTATCAGCTGACACCCTCTTGGCCTGTATTGTACATCAGTTTCTCAAGGGAAAAAGAAGAGCTAAGATAACTATTGCCCTAGTACCCCCTGCTTTTTCAACACAGCTACTTGTCCACAAAACGTACAGAGGTGTCCAAAATCTAAAGTAAATGTGGCAAGCACTGAAGACTGGGAGCTATTCTTATCTCGCTGCCCTCTATAAACACAATGGCTAACTATGTCCCTTACTGCCTAATACAGCTGTCATCATTTAAATGCTTTGCAGTCTACAAATGGGCCAGTCCTACGGTGACAGACTGAATAATAGAATGATTACAGGTTGTATAACTCCATTACAGTATGGAGGAATTTTGCAGTCAGTCAACGTTTCTTCCCACACTCATGCAGGGAAAAATCCCAGCCCAAGATTTCATTGCTCTTTTTCTACAAGGCAAGTAATTTCTCAGCTCTCCATCACCTCTGGCGCCTGTGTTTATAGCTACAAGCTCTCTTAGGTCCAGCCTACTTTGTTTGATACCATTTTCCCAAATGCTTTAGAAACTTTTGCATCTGAATAGGAGCTTTGAATGTGCTATGATAGCAAGTCTTAGGAAAGCACTTAAAAAATGGCTCTGCAGTTTTAGTGAATCAATGTATTGCAAGCTTTAGTTACTTTATTGAAATAAAGTGAATCGTTACAATCAAATCCCCTATTCTTTACAGCAACGAAGGATTGAGCCCTTAATCTGTTTACAATGCTTATATAACCAATCAAATCAGGATTGGTTAGAGAAAGACAGAAAACCTAATAAAAACTAAGGTACTTTGTGATTTTCCACCATTCATCTTAATTTAAATAGTTTGTTCTCAAAAGTTAAACACTTCCGAGGCCTGGAAAAAAAGAAACAGCTCTTCCACAGAGTTGGTACAGCCTATGTATATACAATATATAGACTGGTAATGTAATAGATAAATAGATAGGTAAATATAATAGATAAGGATTTTAAAAGCACATGAATTTCTACCCCCAGCTTTATCAGAAGCTTGCTGTGTTCCCTGGATGAATCATTTCCCCTCTGAATTTCCCTATCTTGTAAAGGGGAGTAAACAATGCTTTTCCCTTTCCAAAGGGGTTTATGAATGAAGGGTGTAGCACTTTAATCAGATTCAACTTTTAAAGTTTTCCACAGGGGATTAATGATGGCAGTTCCTCATGACTGTATCAAACCTGAATTGCATTTGACTCATAAGTGCTCAAAACTCCTACACTCCTAGCCAGGAATTTGAATAAATGTTGAAAAGGAGATGAGCTATATAAATGGTTTCACAAAGAACAAGTCTTAATGGCACAGGTAAGGATCATTTTTTAATGAGGCATTTTGATCCTGTTCCAATGTCTTTTCAACACCTCTTCTTATAGTTACAGGCTCTGGAAGTCCCTAGCATTCAGATATAAAAGGTCATGACTTTTGAGTTCCAGCCAGGAAAAGGTAGGACATGACAAAAAGGGCTCAACCCACGTTAGATGATAGCCCTCAGCTGTGCTGTGCAGAAGCACTGCTGACTGACCTAAGGAAGAGCTGTGAACCTGTCCCTGCTATTTATTTGATTGAAGACAAGGTGCAAATGACAGCAGAAGAAAATTCAAAGGAAAGCATAAAGCAAAAGCTATCGATGGGGCTGTCTGCACACTCCAGAAACTCCCCTGGCAGGGTGGCACAGACACAGCCATAGCTTTTCCAGAGTTGTTGCGAGCTGGCCACTGTGGGACACAGAGGGTGCAGGGAGCTAGTCACACAGGCAGCGTGACAGAGGAGCATCTCCTGCTCTCGTCAGTGGAGAGAGACCCTTCCAGAGAGTGATCTCAAGCCCAAGCCAAGGTCAGATGTTTCAGCATGACACTGCAGAAAAGATTGTTCCTCTCCATGAATGACAGATGTCATTGAAGAAGACTCCTCCCCCATGGTTAAAGTTAGTCTTTGTGATTACCGTTCCAACTTCTTCCAGAAAAAAGGAGAACAGTTTCAGAATGAGAGAAGATTACATGTAATTCTGCTTTTACTCTGTAATTTAAGTGTGTGTGGGCAGCGGTCAGGGACAGAGGTACTGCAAACTGTGGTTGGATGCTCCTAATGTGGCTGCACGTGTGTAGTAGGGTGATCGTCATGTAGTATAACTTTCAAGCAAAAAAGACAAGAAAGGGTTACAGCAGGGTCAGACAGAACAACCTCCTAACAAGAAAAAATAATTTTACCTTACAATGAAAATGGGCAGAAACCATGTAAGACTAATTCAGATTACAACTGAAGATAAGCCTGAGCTGTAAAATTCAGATTCACAACTTTAAATACTGCCACAAATTTTGGTTAGTATATAGTACTTTAGGTCAGACCAATATGACTAACCTGATGGCCTTCTACAATGGAATGACTGCATTGGTGGATAAAGGAAGAGCAACTGATGTCATCTATCTTGACTTCTGTAAGGCCTTTGACACAGTCCCACACAACATCCTTGTCGCTAAATTGGAGAGGTATGGATTTGATGGATGGACTATTCGATGGATGAGGAATTGGCTGAATCCAGATGGTCACATCCAAAGAGACGCAGTCAATGGCTTGAAGTCCAAATGGAGATCAGTAACAAGCGGTGTCCCTCAAGAGTCCATATTGGGACCAGCACTGTTCAATATCTTTATTAATGACATAGACAGAGGGATTGAGTGCACCACGAGCAAGTTTGCAGATGACACCAAGCTGTGTGGTGCGGTCGACATGCTGGAGGGAAGGGATGCCATCCAGAGGGACCTTGACAGGCTTGAGGAGTGGGCCCATGTGAACCCCATGAAGTTCAACAAGGCCAAGTGCAAGGTCCTTCACATGGGTCAGGGCAATCCCCAGTATCAATAGACTGGGAAATGAATGGATTGAGAGGTGCCCGACAGAGAAGGACTTGGAGATGCTGGTGGATGAAAAATTGTACATGAGCCAACGATGTGTGCTTGCAGCCCAGAAAGCCAATTGAACTCTGGGCTGCATCAAAAGAAGCAGGTTGAGGGAGGTGATTCTCCCTCTCTACTCTGCTCTCATGAGGTCCCCACCTGGATGGAGTACTGCATCCAGTTCTGGGGTCCCCAGTATAGGAAAGACATGGACCTGTTAGAGCGGGTCCAGAGGAGGGCCATGAAAATGGTCAGAGGGCTGGAACACCTCTCCTATGAGGAAAGTGAGAGAGCTGGGGTTGTTCAGCCTGGAGAAGGCTCCAAGGAGACCTTATTGCAGAGTTTCAATACTTAAAGGGGGCTTATAAGAAAGATGGAGAGAGACTTTTTACCAAGGCTGTAGTGACAAGACAAGGGGCAACAGTTTTAAACTGAAAGAGGGTAGGTTTATAAGGAAGGATATAAGGTAGGATATAAGGAAGAAATTCTTTACGATGAGCATAGTGAGATACTGGAACAGGTTGCCCAGAGAAGTTGGATGCCCCATCACTGGAAGTGTACAGGGCCAGGTTGGATGGGGCTTTTAGCAACCTGATCTAGTGAAAGATGTCCCTGTCCATGGCAGGGGGGTGGACTAGCTGATCTTTAAAGGTACCTTCCAACCCAAAGCATTCTGTGATTCTATGATACAGAGTTGGCAGTTAGCCTATAAATTTCAGTCTCAGATCCTCAACCTTCAAAATAAAATTTGTGGGAAAGGCTTTTCCACCAAAATTACAGCTTTCACAACAACAAAAATTTACTTCAATTCTTCAGGCTGAAAATTGTACATTCCAGTCTGGAAATGGCAACACTTCATGGCAATGCCTCAGGAACTTGTCCACTGTGTGACTCATCTTTTATTTTCTTTTATGTGTCCTAGATAAGGCTAGATTTCACCTTCCCAAGTACAAGGCCCTCCTCTCTTCCTGGAAATCCCTGCTTATAGTATAAACAGAAATTTATCCACAGAGGAGAATGAAAATATATGTTCCCATAACTACAATCCCTATATAGTATTATAGTGTAATTTCTAAACAACCACTTGTTTGTTTTGTGGTTTGGTTTTGGTTTTTTTTTCCTAATGCAGGGTAAAGAATTTCAACAGAAAGCTGCTAGTTTTAATGTTGCAACACCAGCAACTTCAATGGGTTGGGAAGTAGCAAAATAGCATTATCACTTTGGTCATTTAAAACTAGACAGAACCAATGCATCAGGGAGTGTATTGTTTGTAGCAATTACAGATTGGAAAATGAACTAATTAAGTGTAATGTCTTTTCCTCTGTCCAGGAGGAAACCACCCTTACAAAACAAAAAGTCTTCAATTTCTCACTGAGAACAGAATAAAAGAAGACAATCTCACTAAATCAAGGTAGTTTCATCATTAAGTGTGCACAGGGAAGTGATTTAGAGCAGCAAGAGACAACTAAGAACCAATGACTATGCAGGATTAAATGGAAAAGATCTGAAAGGGGAAACCAGACTTGGGATACCATAAGCAGAGACAGAGGGAGAGCTACAAATCAAATGTGCCTCACAACCACTCTTTTAACACTGAGTTTTAGAAGACCCAGTATGTTGGATGGGAGATAAAGGACGATGCTGCCTGGCTGCATGGATCTGCTGCTGTCTCAACTACAAAGATCCACTGGCTCTGCCTGATGACACCATGGCTACAACATTTAAGATCCCTCGCACTGAGTGATGTGCAAGGGAGTACAAACTTCTGCAGCCAGCAGTCCTGTGAAAAAAAATTAAGTAAGATTTACGATGCCCTTGAGTAACTAAAGCTACATAATATATCTCAATTGAGAGATGTTGCTTTCAATATAAAGCCCCCTAGCAGCCCCCTGGCGCTGGTTCAGCAAGACTCAGCAGAACTCATGCCAACGCCAAATCGCTGCTTCCCGCAGCAGTATGCGTTTCCTCCAAGGCTGCCCATTCAATTGCTTACCAGTGCCAAAAGACGGGCACTGTACGGCTCCTTGGCAATGGTCCTCCCTGGGGATCTCCCACACGCATCACTGCAGTACTAGGACCAACCCACTGAGCCCTGAAGATCGCAAGCCTGCAGAGATCTCTGGCCACACAGCAACGGCTCAGGTTATACACCTGAAATGTGGCTGCGATGTATCCACTGCAGAGCGATGACACCGCATGTTGTCTAATTAAGAAAATATTACCCCTTCCACAAACTCTCCCTAGCTGAGTTGCCTGACTTAGGAACCATTTTAAGCTCTTTATCTAATCAAGAGAGAGAGGTGTATCCAAAGGCTAACTACTTAGGTAGCCTAAGGTAACTAAGCTCTCAATTTAGACTTCTTAATTAGGTAAATACGGTGATGTCAGTTCTATTTTGTCAATAAAGGGAGACAAGCCTATCACTGGTGAGTAGTATCCGTTTGTACATTTTACACTAACAAATACTTTGTACATTTTACATTAACAAAAACTATCCACTGCACAGTTGTTTCAGCAATTCTTTGATTTGGGGGGGCATAAATTATTAGAAAACGATGTCATTCTTGTGAGCACCTGGAATTCTAATGATCAAGAATTGCAGGTCCTAGTCCTTACATATACATATGAGCTGTAAGTAGGCAGAGTGGCACACTGGGATCATTGAAAATAAGCGCAAAGAGGACCCAGCAAAAATATTTTGTTTGAAAACAGCAATCTAATTTTCTAAAAGATGGCACTCTTTTGGATCAGTTGTGAGCTTTTAAAAACTTGATGAACAGAGGCTATTAGTTCTCTGGTACTTTACATAATCTGCTTTGTGAACTTTTTAAAAATACCTTGAAATCCTCTTCTTCAAGTCTTTTGTGAGATAGGAGTAGGAGGTTTAATTATTTGCTAGCGGTTTCATTTCCATGCACAATAGGAAGGGAGCACGATGATACAATCCCTCTGTGAAAGGAAATCCTGTAGAGGTTAGTAGGTGCTCCAAAATTGAAGTTAGCAGTCACCGAATCATTCAGCATGTTTCATGCTGACAGAGAAGTCTCTGTCAGGGGAGAAAGTGCCTATGTATGTTATCTTGAAGAAATCTCTTTATAATCTTCTTTACTCTGCAAGAAAGAAACTCGTCCTGTCTTTTTCGTAAATGAACATAAGACAGTGTTTAGAGGCAATCCTGAAGTCTTCCATTTCTTTGCACAAAGCATATTAGCAGCTGTCCAAATAACACCTCAATGCTACGGGGACCACCTTTAAGGGGAGAGACTTCCAATTCTTAGTCAAACCATCGCTTCTCAGCTGCGGTTGCCAATAAGAATGCTGTTGGATAATTTCAAGCTCCTTTTTTGTTTCACTTTTACCCACATTAAATAGCATCTAATACCACAAGTAATTTCAGTGAAACCGATGGGCACGGTACACAGCAATGCAGTGTTCAGTGCAAAGGAGGAGCAACTGGGAAACTTGAGGCTACAGTTTATTACACTGATCCTTTTCCATCAGGCAACAATCTGGTATGTTCAATTTAAACTCACTAATTCAGCCACTGAAGCTGCTACATTTTTTCTTACAAATCCCTGAACCTTTTTTATTCATCAAATCATTTTTTCACGTTAATAGCCGCTTCTTACAGCAAGTGTCACAGTACTTGCAAACATTAATTTCATGACAATTTTGAGAGGTACAGCCCCCTTTTCTGTCAAATTTAAAAAATGAAAGAGCAAGTAATATACCTGAAATCAGTCACTAAGCTGGCAGCAAAATGCGTAGGAGAAATCTCTTTTCCTCAAACTTTTGCTTCTGGACTCTGATCACTATCAGGCTGAAGTCACCGCTAAAATATTTCCAAAGGTAACCAATCTACATTAAATAAGCAAAGATGAGAATTTTACTCCCTTTAGTGAGAGAGTTTTAAGACTTGCAAATCATTTCTGAGAGGCAGCAAAAGACCACGTTCTTCACTGAGGACTAAAACGACTTTTTGCAGTTATGATTCACCAAACAAAAAGGATGCCTGTAAGTGCTTAGCTGCCACCAAGATCTCTGCAGAAGTAAAAGGCTTTCATCCTTTCAAACCAGGGCAATTTGAAGAGATTATTTTAAGTAAAAAAATACAGAAAATTGGCAGGCCCCAAAAGACGGACAGACATCACACTCTCCTGGTATAATATATCTTGGGAACATGCTCGATAAAACAATTAAGTTCCTTCTAGGTAAGCAAGATTTAGCTGGCTATAATTCAAGGCTCAATTATAATGTCTTTTACAATACAATTCTTATTAATGATAACTCTAATTGCAGTGTTCACTATCGTCTTCCAAACCCAGCTAGACAGCTTCCTGGAGACAAGGAATTTTGATTAAATTCTTTCCTTAGTTCAATTTTCCTCTCAGATACACATGCACAGCTCCCACTGAAGTGGTATAGATGTTTCTGAAAGCGGGACCAGAGAAATAACATACTCCTGTACTCACCTGGCACAAAGTGCTTTCACATGAAGCTAATGTACATCCAGTCATGCAGATACTGAGGCTCATCGACAAATATATGACACTCTGCAAAGTTATTCTGAATTTATGTTAGTCCTTTTGAGAGTATGTCAGTACAGACAAATCTCTGGCTATTACTACATACGCTTAAGACTGGGTTGATTTTGATCCAAGAAAAATAGGCAGATCTGTTCTCTTTTTGGCAAGAGTTATTTCAAGGGAATTGCATTATATTTGTATTGTGTTAAATGGAAAATGCTTTCTTAAATCATGATAAATCAAGCTTATTCTATAAATTACTGTTAATCTGCATCTATGCAGTATGCTTTTGTTATTAAAAAAAGGTAAAAAAAAGAAAGGCTTTCAACTTCACAGACACAACCATAACTCTCAACACTACACCACTGCCAGAGCTAAAGAAACAATATAAAGTAATTTTGGTAATATATGGGAAAAGAAGATGATACGAGTTTGTCCTCAGATCACTAGGAAAAGAACAATTAATCATTTGTTCCGCTTTAAATAAAGGCCTGCTTCCTAAAAAAGAATGAATTTCTACAGCTCAGCTGAAATAGAGTAGTATTCATTTATTTCACTAGGGAATTTCACTTCAAGCATTTAAAAAAAAATTAAAAATCAACTTCTCAGTATTGAAATATTGAAGTGGAGAGGGAGGTGCTGATCTCTTCTCCCTGGGATCCAGTGACAGGATGCATGGGAATGGTTCAAAGCTGCGCCAGTGGGGGTTCGGATTGGACATTAGGAAGCATTTCTTTACCGAGAGGGTGGTCAAACACTGGAACAGGCTTCCTAGAGAGGTGGTCGATGCCCCAAGCCTGTCACTGTTTAAGAGGCATTTGGAAAATACTCTTAACAACATGCTTTAACTTTTGGTCAGCCCTGACGTGGTCAGGCAGTTGGACTCGATGATCATTGTAGGACCCTTCCAACTGAAATATTCTATTCTATTCTATTCTACACTATTCTACTCTACTCTACTCTATTCAAAATGTATTTGGTGCAATTTTATGGCCCTTGCCCTAGCCTAAAAAGTCTATGGAAAATCTTCTCTGATAGAAGTCCAGTTTAATAAGTAATTAATGATTTGATGTGCCTTTATAGTCTCACTCAAACAAGTCTGTTCCAGCACACTACGAATACTAAATATCATCAGTTCCTTAAAAAGGGTAATAATTGCATTATTATCACAGATTTACAGGTGGTCAAGGAGAAAGATGAAGAGGTCAAGAATTCAGCTCTGCCACAAGCTATATGGGACAACACAAGAGGATGTCAGCTCCAAACAACTTGGAAAAAAAGCTGCCCTCTCACTATTAAGAGCAGATTTGGGACCAGTATACACAAAGCTTGTTTGAGGGCACACCATCATCCAGCGGGAGGGCCATGAATGGGATTCAGCTTCCCAGAGTGCAGGTTTTACCCCAGTCTCTAGACAGAGCATTCACAACCTCAGCAAAGGTTTTGTTTAGGGCCATTTCTAACTGAAAGTCACATTTTGTATTATGACCTTCTAAATCTTTGAAAATTCTGCACTGCTAATTCCTGTTGCCAGAGTTAACAAATTTAAATCACGAGAAACAAAACTGCAGAAAATGCCTCATTTCTGTTAATACACTCCAGGACTAATGACACTGTAATTTGTTTACTTGTATTACTATCAGTACTACAATGTAACCTGAAGACCCAATCAAGACTTGGACGCCATTATGTTAGGCATGAAGAAGGAGGCAGTTCGTATCTCAAATTGCTTGCAATTTATCTACATGAGGCAGACAAAGTACAACTATCATTTTGCAGATGGAAAACAGAAGGAGTAAGCAGATTGCCAAAGGCTTCCAGAAGCTTGCTCAATGAAATCTCTGACAAAAACATGACATAAACCGTTGCTGCTGGAAATGCATTTTGGTGCCAACGTGCTACCTTATCTATTAATCCCATTACTTTAATATTGTGTCAGGTAACTTTTGAGACACAACATAGATGCTGGATGATACAAAGAAATTATTATATTTGTTATATTTCTTAACAAAGATAAAACATACGGGAATTTGACCACATTCTTCCACCATATACTAAGACCGGGACTCGGTTTCATGTTCTATCGCAGTCCTCCTATCTAATCTTCTGCAATGATCTGGAGCATCTATTTGTGTACCTAACTCAGGCTGTGCAAAGCTGAAAAATTAGCAGGTGATTTACAGTACCAAAGTTAGGCACTAAGGCGTCTTATGTAGTCAGAAAGGGCAACTAGGTACTTCTGAAGGGTAATCCAAAAATCCTGCTCTAATTGTAAAGCAGCCAAGAACTATTCCTTAGGGGAGAAAAAAAAAAAAGAAAAAGATTTGCTTAAACTAAGAAGTTCCTTCTAAACTGTTCCCTAGTGAAGTTGCACCTTAACTCCTGCTGCCACTGGAACTTAGGTCTGTCCATTAAGGCATCACAATGCATTCGGGAATGCACAAAGTCTGCTCCTGAGATTATGCATCTAGTTGCACAAGGAGAGAATAAGGCAAAGCTGCCACATATAACAGCCTAATAGCTGGAGCGCTGACAGCAGAAGTGTAAAACTCAATCACAGTTCTCCTTCATCTTGAGGAGATTCCAGTTCACACTTCCCACTTCTCCAGAACATGTAGGGTCGTCAGACTAGAAACTACCCTGCTGAATTCCTACCTTGGCAATGCATGAATCATAAGACCCTGGAGGATGAGCAGACAGGATTCTATAGTTCTGCCAAATAGGGTACCAGCCTTTGGTCCTCTCTGGACTTTTTCTGCATGGACTGCCAAGACAACTCATGCAGACAACTTCCTCCTAAAAACTTTTTTCCCAAAGATGCTTCAGAAGCAAGCTACAGGCCTTTTACTCCTGTAGTGCCAGCAGTCCCCTCCTGTCCATGCTCTCTGCCTTCACCCCCCATCACATGGCAAATGCACATCTATGAGACTCCTGGAGAGAGAAGGGAAGACTAGGAAGTAAGACAAAATAGAGTCCACAGCCCAATCCTCGTTTGACTCTCCTTAAAAATTTGTAACTTGCTCTGGCAGAAGCAAGCCCCTTCTAGTCTCCTCCTCCTTGCTGGAAACTCTCAAGACATGAATAATTAGTGGACAGGCAATGATTTTCTATGCATGCACAAAAAACCTAGCCATTCAGGGAATCATGGAGCCAACCATGTTTGTGCTAAGGAGCTGTACTGCCACATAGTGTGTGCGTTGGTATGAGAGCAGAAGGGCCACTGCAAGAAGTTACATAGCATACCAAGCTGTCAAAACTAGGCACCACTGTATGGGAAAATCACTGGATTAAAAAACCAAAAAAATACAAAATTAATCCCTGAAGACAGGGACTGGAATACAACTCCTTCAATACTCCTGCATGAGTGCCTGAACCAATTACTCACCCTCTTGCCTGCTTCTTTTCTTGCCCATGGCTCTTGCATTCCTCACTGCTGAACGTCCCAAGCTAAACTGGAGGGAGCAGGAAATTTCAGCTTTCTCCTCCCCAAGAATGTAATGGTTGCAGTTAAGGATGTGGCAAATAGAGCTATGACCCTCTTCTGTTAGAAAAGGCAACTGAGCATAGGTGTGCCATGTCTGAAACAACTGTTCGATTACTGTATATAAAGTGGGCTCCCACAGGCCATGTTTTTGACTGAAACTGGCTGTCTCAGCTGTGCTTGATGCTGGATTCAGAGCTGTGCTCGGAGCACTCCAGGGAGGTTTGGCTTTTCTGGGGATCCAAATGATCTCTAGATCTTGGTGGAGTCCAGTCAGTGCATGGTTCCCTCACCTCCCAGACTACAATGCATCCCTACAGGTATCTGTGCCTAGTTCCACAGCAACATGTAGGCTGAACATGGAGACAACTTGTGAGCTTGACATGCTCCCAATACTAAGCAGCTCTGGAAAGCAGGAATTCTGGATCATTCCCTTGCACCTAGGTGTCTTATTTTTTCCTAACTCCGATTTTAGGTGACAAGACAGATGTTCTGGATATCTCTGCAGACATCTCTGTAACTTAGCTACCCACTTCCTAAAGCAGTACTTACCAGAGTGTGGCGAGGATAAGCATTAAGTACAGTGAGGCGTAATAAGATCATATAAATAAGACAGAGATCATTTCAAGATGAATCCCGGACATATCCAGAATTGCATCAGTATAAAAAGAAGTTATATTGTATTCAGATAAAATAGTTTTAAATTAAAACTTGACATTCATATGTCAGCTTTCCCAGATGCTTTACAGACCACTGGAAGAAAACACTTTATCCACTAACCATGGGCTCCCTTTAAAAATATTACCACCAAAGACTGCTTAGACATTGCAACAGCACTGGAACTGAGATGATGAGCTTTTTCTGGTACCTGTTCTAATCTGGAAGTTAGAGAGGTTGCATAGCACCAACAGCCAGATATATGGAGGAAGCACAGTTTACACTGGAGATTGATTTAATGAGTTTTCATAAAGTCTTTTATGTCAAAGCTAGCTTATGATAGCCTCATCTAAGATGGTATCTAATATCAGTAAGAGTATGCAGCATCTTTTTATCTTTCTGCATTTACCATTCACACTTTCTCTGAAGTTATCCAGCAAAGTTGTGCTTTGTGGGAGCCACCGGCCTCAAATTTTTTTGCCTATTCCAGCTCTGACATTTAAATTTATCTTGAACTAACTGGTGGTGGGAGGTGACAATTTTATTTCATAAAAACTTTTTAAGTTTGGACCGGAACAGAAACATATCTTTCAGCATCTTCACAAAACAGTTTCTAAACATCTATTTTCAGATCTAAGTTCAGAGGAACGTCTGTAAGAGCTGAGGCTGACATGGGAGACCCATGTGTTTAACTTCTTCTAATTCAAACTAGAAATCCTCATCACATCAAAATACACTCAATGTACAAATGCATAGGAGCTTAAATCCAGACATCCTATATCCCAAGTCAGTGCGCTAATTCGCATATAACCTTCCAAAGAGCGATATTACTGAAACTATACCAAAAAGCTTCTTGAAAATACAAATAGGTTTGCTTCATTAGTTGCATTTACCAGAAAAAGTTCCCACCTTGCTCCAGCTGCAAGCTACAGAAGCAAGTACAAAACTGAAAGAAAGCAACAGTTACCAGTGAGAACTTTCTTATAATACTGAACACTAGAGGAAAACATTACCTCACAGATCTAGGCCCAGATCAGTAGCTGTCAATCCCCACCTCAACTGCATTTTGCCTTCTTAAGGAAAAGACTACATAAGATGGCAGCTCTTGCTGTGAACTTCCCAGCTGGGGACTCTGACCACAGAGGTCTTTGCACTCTTCTGACAATTTACATAACTATATACAAAACATAACATTACAAGCTGATTTAAAGGACATTTTCCCTCTGCGTAAAGGTGCAGCATAAACAGCTCCATTAACCAACTCGCCACTTAAGATTCATACAAGTCCATAAAGCAGATGTTAAATAGACCTTGTATTGATCTCTTCAATCTGGAATGAATTTTACTGCCAATACGTAGACACATGCTCTTAAGATATATACAATCATTAATTATCTGTATTGAGATCAGAGGCTGGAAAAATATGAACCCAGCATTTTCACTGTTTCATGCTTGATTTCATTAGCTAGTGTAATGGCTTAAAGAATCAGGTCCACAGCTTCATCTGTTAACTTCTCACCATTGAATGCTACACTTGGCAAATCTACTAGCATGCACATCTGGATACTGTAGCCTGAGCTGCTCAGCTAGAAGTGAAGTATTCAGGAACCCCCTCAGAATATAATAAATGGATTATGAATGACAGAACAAAGCAAAAAATACAACAAACACATCTGAAATGGCAAATCACTCTTGAATGCAAGGCAGTTGGTATTGAGAGAATATTCAGAACATGCCTTACCTGTGTAGTGCACCACACACGTCTGACCCTTCTTTGGAAATGTCCGTCCTGTTAAAATTATAAAAGGTTATTCTTTTATTTTCTCTGATTAATCTGTGTGGCTAGGCAGGTTTATCTTTTAAGAGGAAAATGCCAGACTGAGATTTGAGTTAACTATGCTTTACCAAATCACTAATATGCAAGACAGGAATGGATAAGGTTTGGGGTAGAAGGTCCCAGCTTGGCTCCTATTTAGTTGTTAGACCAAATAATATTTTCCTTATGTAATTTCCCTATATAGGTGGGCAATATATATGCATTTACACTCTGTAAGTGCAAATGGACTGTCAAAACTTCACGGATTATAACCTTAAAATTCTCAGAATGTCTTTATTATAATTTTTCAGATAAAGTCTTAGTTTGACATTGTGAAAAAATTCCATTTGTATTCACATTTCTAATGCCTTTCACTCAAGACAGCTCTAACAAGGGCATCTTTAATTAGCTGGGAAGGGTTTTAAAAAAATGTTCACATACAAAGGCAGTTTAATTTTGTAGCATCGGGCAACGGTAAAGCAGTGACACACTGAGTTCTTGTAAGAGCCTCCTAATATTTTCATACTGAAAGGAAAGGAAGGCTTAAACAATTTTCTTGCCACTGGAAAATGAAATTACCATTTCCATTTTACCTGTTCTAGGTACTGCCAAAGGCAATTCCAGGCTCAATTAGGTGCCAATCGCATATTAAAACAGCTAACCTTGGTTTCTCAAGTTATGTTGGCCAGGGGAGGGCCCAGGCTCAGAAGAACTTAAAAGTATGAACGAGACCAATTATTAAGGAACATCCTTGCCACAAAGCTAGAAACTGGGGATTTGGATAGAAACTGAGGCTCATATCTTAGTTGCCTTTCTGGTCTCTTTAGTCTGAATTAACATGATAACGTACGCATCACAGGGTATAAAACATCAAGTAACACATAAGCTATGTAATTAGGGCTTATATGCCAACACCACCACAAGCAGTAAATGGCAGGAGGGCAGGCTAGTATGATGAACCGAGATTTACAACATGAAATTGAGAAGATGGTGCTTCCAAGCGTCATCTGAACAGCCCTGTTCATCAGCTTGTATTTGGCTGCAGTATCTCTAGCTGCGGGTTGCACAAAGCGCAGTACAATAGGTATTTGGTCAGGGCACCACTGTAACTCTAAAGTGGGATTCATCTAATTTAACTTTAGCCATCTAAAACACCAGCAACTATCATATGCCAGTCGCCTGGGCTTCCCCTATTGACAGTGGAGAATTAGCAGTGCTTTGAGAGAAACCCAGCCTATCCAGAGAGAGGCAAGATGAATTATTCTCTGGAGATGACTACAGAAAAAACCTAGAAGACTGCTTTAGGCTAGCTACCTAACCTGAGAAAAGTTATGCGAGATGAATCCTAGCCTTGGTAAAATGGGTATTATTCAAATGATGTGCTATTATACAGAGATCTGAGAAAAGGAGTATCAGACCTTACTGACACATATTCTGCTGTGTTAGTATAACACCAGCAAAGTCAGTGAAGCTACATAAATTCACATCAAAGCTGAATTAAAAGCAGAGATTCTCAAGACCACTGACTAGCTGTGGTTTTAAGACAGTGTTTAAAGTCAGCTGATTTTGATTAAGACTTGCAACCGAGCGAACTAATCCATATAACCTTATTTGGAATAGCATATTGCTTACAAAGACAGCCTTGATATATTTAATAGCTAGAAAGTACTAGTACGAGGTTAAGTTCCACCCTTCCTTCTACTCTCCACCCAGCAACGTTACTTATACCCACGTAAGTATTCTGCTTTTACATCTGTGCAACCAAGAGAAGAATTTGACCCCCAGAGCTAAACAGCACAGAGGGAGAAGCCAATTTAAAAGCATACACAAAGAAAGAAAAGATACCGGGCCAAGAAAGTTAAGCCGAGATCGACTTGAACAAATTATTTACGGTTGGGTATCAGCCAAGGATGAATCTGGCCTATGATATAGATACATATGGCTGTACGTTAGAAATGACGTCCTCTTAAAAAAAACCAACCCCGAACCCTTATGAAATGATGTTGTAACGCCACAGAAGCGCAGAACAGCGCGAACTGGCTCTGGCAAGGAGAGCCTGCGCCAAGCAGAGGTGATTGCCACCCGGGCTGCACCTCAGCGCTCACCCGCATCGCACGTTTGACCGGGAGGAGGCAGGCGGCCCGCCCGGAGCGCCGCCGCCACGCCGGGAGGGATGCTGACACAAATGGCCGGTGCCCGCCGGCGAGGCTGGGCGAGGAACCGGGGAAAGTTTGCGGCGGGGCGCGCTCCCCGCCGAGCGCCGCGGCCCGGGGACGCGCCCGGCCCCGCCGCTGCCCCCCGCGCCCGGCCGGCCGCACCGCGCTCGGGTTTGTGCAGCTGTCAGCGGATGCCAGAGAAAAATCCCCAGCCCCCTCGCCGCCCCTGCTGCTGCCGCTGCCGCCGGGAGCCGCGGCGCTGCCGCCCGGGGAGCCGCCGGCTTTCCCCCCGCCGCCGCCGCCGGGACCCCGGGCGGCCGCCTCGCCCCGCTCCCCCTCTCCCGCACCAAGGGGTGCGTGCCCGCGGGGGGGTGCGGGGTGCGGGGGCGGCCGTGCCTTCCCTCCTGCGCCCCGCCGCCTCCCCGCAGCGGGGCCCCGCGCTCCCTCCTCTGCCCGGCGGCGGGGACGGCGGCTGCACCCCGGTCTCGGAGCCCCGCGCGGACACCCGCCGGGTCGGGTCGCGGGTCGGACCCGGGCTCCCCCGCCCCCATGCCGCAGGGCTGCTTCCCCCCCCCACCCCGGTCCCGTACCGTCTCCCGGAGAGATGGTCTCGATCTCTACGCCCATGGCGGCACTGGCGCGGCTGGGCTCGGTTCAGCACCCCTTGGCACGGCACGGCACGGCTCGGCTCGGCTCGACTCGGCCCCGCTCCCCAGCGCGGCCGGACCCCCAGTGCAGGCATGCCCCTCCGCGGCCGGCTGACAGGGGCCTCCCCAGCTGCCCGTCAGCCGCCCGCAGCCAATGCGGGGCAGGGGCGGGGAGGCCGGGGAGGGGAGGGGAGGGGGCTGCCCGCCCCCGCCCGGAGCGCCCGGGGGCCGCCGCGGCTGAGGGGCACCCACCGGCGGCGGCGGCGGCGGCGGGTCCGCCCGGCGGCATCCCCGCCCCGGGCCGTGCGGGGGATGCTGCTGCTGCTGCCGCCGCCGCCGCTGCTGCCCTCCGCCGGGCAGGGCTCGCTTTAGCGGGGGGCCCCCGCCGGCTCCCCGCGCGGTGGTGCCCGGTGGAGCGCTTCCCCGGGGGTCTTGCCACCGTTTCCCCTCCCCGCGTCCCACCATACCCGCCGCGGAGTCTGAGCGGCGGGAGGGCTTAGGGCGTGTGCGGGAGTTGGGGGTACCGGCGGGGCGCTCCCGAGCCCGCTGCCGAGCGCAGGCACGCCGGGCAGGCGGGGGAGCCGGGCAGCGCGCTCCAAAAACCGGCCAGGCACCGGGACGGGTCTGAACGCGGGTGCGAGGGTCAGCATCTTCCCAGTTACAAACAGCCGTGGAGGAAAGCATCCATACTTGCACATTATGTGCGCATGCTGAAGTGAATGTATACCCGTTCCTGCTGGGGGGCAGCAGTAGGGGCGGTGGTACCCATCGCTGGTCCCCCCACCCCCGACATGAGCAGCAGTGGCAGGTTTCCAGCAGGCCACTCTGAGGTACCTTGAGTCTCAATGCGCAACACAATTTATAACTTCCTGTCCTAATACGTGTTTTAAGTAAGAAAATCTATGTATGTATGTATTGCTCAGGTGCTCCCGTGAGGTGAGATTAGGAATTCAAAAGACTGTGCAAGAGCTATAACTACTTCTGACGAGTGTACCCAAAATAGATGAAAAATACTATTTCCTCATAAACTTAACTGGGTACATGAATCTCACAGTTTCCACTGACTCTAAAGGAATAGTTCTGTTTACAGTTCTGCGTGTTCTGGGTTAAAAATTAAAAATGGAACCTTAACATCATCAGTTTTCCAACTGAAAGTGCTGCCTGTACCCATCTAATTCTAACCTGCACTTCTCTGACATTGCTTTTTCAGGATCTTTATCTGTTACAAACTGGATTCCATTCAGGAAAAAAGATCTTCATCTACACACAGCAGTTGTCAGGATGATCGAACTGGGGAATTACTGTGTTGTTTTGTAACTGTGATAATGTGGCCCTTGCATCTATGCTCTGAACTATACTGACCATCTCCACGCTGCTTTTCACGCTATTCTGATCAGGCTGTCTGTTCACTCACATGCTTTATTGTATGTAAGTTTTATTGTGAGTCAGACACTCCAAAATTGATGAGGCTGGCTGGCCAATGCTCCCCCAAAAGTGGGCAAGTGAGGAAAAAGCATGAGTTCACACGAGTTCAGAAGCAGTAATGAGCACCGGACAGGGATTCCTTTAGCCTGCCTCCCATCCCAGTTAATACTGCATCTGTATGTAGCATATATAAAATAAACAGGCACTTACTTCAGTTCATCAGAACAGGCCTGTAACAGTGCAAATTCTGAAAAGGGATTTTTTTCAGTGCCAATCTCAGAATGTCATTTGATTTCTGATCAGTAAGAAGGTACTAAAAACGCATTTGAGAAATAGGAAAATGCCAGGTAAGAGATAACTGGCACAGAAGTATTAAGAAGAGATAAACATTGCTAATTCCAGATACGTCTCAGAGTCATTACAGAGCAACAAGGATGGCACAGCAAATGCTGAGCATATAAGGGGAGTTACAAAGTGAAATTCTAGGTACACAGTGTCCTAGTAGGGCCCTTGACTTTACAAGAAAGGGCTGCTTTCATCCAGGCTCCAAGTAGATGTCTATGTCCTCTCAGACAATCAGAACATCAGAAGGCATAACTCTGATGAATAAAAGCAATTTATACTTTGCTGGGTTCCCTTTAGCCTTTATAAGTACATGCTTCCTTTGATCAGAGCTACACATCTCTCCATGATGGTGGAAGAATAGCTGTTCCCGAGTCGCATCTTGTGACAGGAGGAGATTGGACTCAATCACATAATAGATATAGTTCAGAAGGGACCACAGAATACCTACTCCAAGTGTCACCACAAATAACAGGCCCTAAACACAGATCCCAGCATCCTCAGGCAGACTTACAATCATAATAAAAAAGCAAAATCCACCAACAGCAAAATGCACAAGCCACAGTAATGGATTAGGAGGGACCAAGCAGTGATCTGGGTCTAAACCTACTGCATTTATAAGCATCCTATGCCATGGCCTCTTGCCCCATGCTGGGTCCCTAAACACAGACATAGAGCTTCTTCTGGGCATGAGCTAATTAGATCCCCTACACTCATATTACCAAGCACAGGGAAAGAAAGGTGAGACCAAATTCAAAGACAGAAAAAAGGATCTGTAGAGGGTATCTCAAAATTGTTGGGTGACAATTTTTTAAAATCTGTGTTACCACAGATATTGAACAACAAATAATGTTATTTTTCGTCTTACCGTACTCACTGGAGGCATCAAGGTCCTCAAAGACACTGTTGTTAACAAGTACACAGCATATGAAGATCTTGGAAGAGACGACTGAAGCAGGGAATGTCCCATATCTTCAGGAAAGCCCCTGAAATACAAGGGAAAGTGGTTTAGGACTGGCAGAGAACTGGAGGAGAGGCAAACAGGACAAAGGGGCTAAGAGGGAAAGCCCATGACCAAGGAAAAGGCTAAAACCAAATTATTGAAGCAGGCCAGGAGATCAGTGTTTTAAAGAATGCTCTTTGAGAGCTATTGCACGACATCCACCTCCTCCCCCTTTGGGATCCAGCATATCTGTATCAAGGATAAAGTCCATTAGTCTCAGCTTTCAAGGCCCTGTAGAGCTCACCTTCCTCAACAGCAGTTTACCATAAGACCTTCCCACAGCACTTCTTTCTGTCCTGGCAACAAAAACAGCGGCCTGGAAAAGCGGGAGGTTCTCTGAACCCTCCTTCCCAAATGTTATGATGAAACCACATGACTCCAACGTCTAAGATTCTTCAGTGGTCACAAAGAGGACAAGTTGATCACAGTCATTATGAGGTTTTGCAGAAACCCAAACCCTCAAAGTTTAGCAGCTGAGTATCTCATTTTCTTTAGTTAAAACCCATACAGCCTGCACTGTTTACACACTATTTATGCATTTCCACTTTTAGGAAGACAAACAGTTTTCAAATTTTTAGGATTTTTAGTTTAGTGCATAGTTCCTATACTGTGAAATCCCATTCTTCACTGTTTTTAAAATCTACAGACGATCTACAAATCATGTGTAATAGATTCCATATGCACACAAAGAACACCCCTGGAAGGCCAAAGCACTAAATTGCCCATAAATGGAAAGCACAAATTCTGCAAACATATAAATTCATGGAGGGCACAAAAAACCCAGACAATACACATTTCCCTCACCAGCATCCATTGAGAAGGACTCAGCATTACTCTGAAACCCAACCACTGTTCTATGAACAAATAATGAAAGCAAACTAAAAACGTTTTACAAATACTGACCTTTCCACTCACTGAACCAACATGCACCATCAAGTAATTTTAATCCAAAAGTGTACAGGACATGCAAAACCAGCACCACACCAGAAAAAACCCGAGCAAAATAAACACCAGCCTGCACAGCTCAGCAGGTCATGTCACTGCGAATGTTCCTGTGCATCACTAGCCTTGATTAAAAAAAACAGAGAGTCAGGCCAGAATCAGTGATTTCCCTCAAAGCAGATGCCCAGGGCAATTCTGATAGCATACCCGCAGTGACAGCCATTTGATGAACGGATCAAAATATACCAAAAATCTCAATGTGCCTGTCACAGGAGGGCTGTCTTGCTTCTTACCACTGCTGGTTACTACAGGTCTGCAGCACAGTCACCTCCTCCCAACTGATACTTGTTCCAAATGCCCCCAAACAGAATAAAGCTTCCTCCTGAAGCAATTATTCTGAATCTTCACCTTCCTCTTGGAACTCCTCATCCACATCTGTATCCGTAGTTTCTTCTTGCAGCTGCAGCTATGAGCGTAAAACTGCAGCTGGAATTTTTCAGTAGCACTAAAACTGACTTGAAAGCTGCCACTTCTCTCTAGCATTCTCTTCTGCCTCACCAGGCTCTTCCCAACTCAGATATTCACTTATTCTCCATCACAGCACTTACATGTGAGTCATTATGAAGGTCTTTGTCCTGAGGTTCAAAGCCTTTTACAGGACTAGGTGAGGTCACCTCAGGTAAGCACAGGGAAGAGCTCCAGCTCATCACAATATACACCACCAGCTGCTAGAGCCATGAAATTGGTAGCTTATGCTCCGGAATGGAGACAAAAATTCCACAAGACCAGGACCTAACTAATGGAGCTCACTTCCAGAAGAGATTAATGCAATTAAGAGGACTTTACACTAAAGTTGCTGGAGGAGGGGAACCTCAATCCATCCCACTCCTACCAGTTTGATGCCAGTGCCAGCAATAGATGCCCAGAGGTGGAGAGGGATCACAGGTCAGCAGGAGAGCACCTGAAGAGCAGCACAGAGGAATTCCAGCCACTCCAGCCAGTAAGTCAGCTTCATCGGGGGCCCAACTTAAATGCCTCTATGCAAACGCACGTAGCATGGGGAATAAACGAGAGGAGTTAGAGACGTGTGCACGCCTGCAGGGCTATGATCTTATCGGCATCACGGAGACGTGGTGGGATGTCTCCTATGACTGGCATGTTGGAATGGAAGGATACAGGCTCTTTAGGAAGGACAGGCAGGGGAGACAAGGAGGGGGTGTCACCCTCTATGTCAATGGCCAGGTGGAGCGCATAGAGCTCTGCCTGGGGATGGATGAGGAGCTGACGGAGAGGTTATGGGTCAGGATTAAAGGGAGGGCAGGGACAGGTGACATTATAGTGGGGGTCTGCTACAGGCCACCTGGCCAGGAAGACCGAGTGGGTGAGGCCCTCTATAGACAGAGAGGAGCAGCCTCATGTTCACAAGCCCTGGGTCTCATGGGGGACTTCAGCCACCCCAATATCTGTTGGAGGGACAACACGGCAGGGCATAAGCAATCCAGGACGTTCCTGGAATGTGTTGATGATAACTTCCTTCTCCAAAAGATGGATGAGCCAACAAGGAGAGGTGCTGTGCTGGACCTTGTTGTCACCAACAAGGAGGGGCTGGAGG
Source organism: Harpia harpyja (assembly GCF_026419915.1). NCBI lineage: Eukaryota > Metazoa > Chordata > Aves > Accipitriformes > Accipitridae > Harpia > Harpia harpyja. The sequence goes on from NC_068954.1 coordinate 8,150,710, forward strand.
GGAATGTGAAGCTCAAGGGCAGCCTTGGCTGCAGTGACCATGAAACGGTGGAGTTCAAGATCCTTAGGGCAGCGAGGACGGCATACAGCAAGCTCGCTACCCTGGACTTGAGGAGAGCAGACTTTGGCCTCTTCAGGGATCTGCTTGGTGGAGTACCATGAGATAAAGCCCTGGAGGGAAGAAGGGTCCAAGAAAGCTGGTTAACATTCAAGGATCACCTCCTCCAAGCTCAGGAGCGATGCATCCCAGCAAAGAGGAAGTCAGGCAAAAGCACCAGGAGGCCTGCATGGATGAACAAGGAGCTCCTGGACAAACTCAAACACAGAAAGGAAGCCTACAGAGGGTGGAAGCAAGGACGAGTAGTGTGGGAGGAATACAGAGAAATTGTTCGAGCAGCCAGGGATCAGGTTAGGAAAGCTGATCGAATAAATCTGGCCAGGGACGTCAAGGGCAACAAGAAAAGCTTCTATAGGTACATCAGTGATGAAAGGAAGACTAGAGAAAATGTGGGCCCTCTTTGGAAGGAAACGGGAGACCTGGTTACCAGGGATATGGAGAAGGCTGAGATATTCAATGACGTTTTGCCTCAGCCTTCACTGGAAAGTGCTCCAGCCACACCGCCCAAGTCGCAGAAGGCAAAGGCAGGGACTGGGAGAATGAAGAACTGCCCACTGTAGGAGAATGAAGAACTGCCCACTGTAGGAGAAGATCAGGTTTGAGACCATCTAAGGAACCTGAAGGTGCACAAGTCCATGGGACCTGATGAAATGCATCCACGGGTCCTGAGGGAACTGGTGGATGAAGTGGTTAAGCCACTATCCATCATATCTGGGAAGTCGTGGCAGTCCAGGAAAGTTCCCACTGACTGGAAAAGGGGAAACAAAGCCCCCATTTTTAAAAAGGGAAAAAAGGAAGACCCAGGAACTACAGGCCAGTCAGTCTCACCTCTGTGCCCAGCAAGATCATGGAGCAGATCCCTCTGGAAACTATGCTAAGGCACATGGAAAATAAGGAGGTGATCAGTGACAGCCAACACGGCTTCACTAAGGGCAAATCGTGCCTGACAAATTTGGTGGCCTCCTACAATGGGGTTACAGCGTTGGTGGATAAGGGAAGAACAACTGATGTCACCTACCTGGACTTGTGCAAAGCATTTGACACTGTCTCACACAATATCCTTGTCTCTAAATTGGAGAGACATGGATTTGACGGATGGACCGCTAAGTGGATAAGGAATTGGCTGGATCGTCGCACTGAAAAAGTTGCAGTCAACAGCTCAATGTCCAAGTGGAGACCAGTGATGAGTGGCATTTCTCAAGGGTCGGTATTGGGACCGGCGCTGTTTAACATCTTTGTCGGTGACATGGACAGTGGGATTGAGTGCACCCTCAACAAGTTTGCTGATGACATCAAGCTGTGTGGTGTGGTCGACACGCTGGAGGCAAGAGATGCCATCCAGAGGGACCTTGACAGGCTTGAGAGGTGGGCCTGTGCGAGCCTCACGAAGTTCAACAAGGCCAAGTGCAAGGTCCTGCACATGGGTTGGGGCAATCCCAAGCACAAATACAGACTAAGTGGAGAATGGATTGAGAGCAGCCCTGTGGAGAAGGACTTGAGGGTGTTGGTTGACAAGAAGCTCAACATGACGTGGCAATGTGCACTTGCAGCCCAGAAAGCCAACCGTATCCTGGGCTGCATCAAAAGAAGCGTGACCAGCAGATCAAGGGAGGTGATTCTCCCCCTCTACTCCACTCTTGGGAGACCCCACCTGCAGTCCTGCATTCAGCTCTGCGGCCCCCAACATGAGAAGGACATGGACGTGTTGGAATGAGTCCAGAAGACGGCCATGAAGATGATCAGAGGGCTGCAACACCTCTCCTATGAAGGCTCCAGGCTGAGAGAATTGAGGTTGTTCAGCCTGGAGAAGAGAAGGCTCTGGGGAGACCTTACAGCAGCCTTCCAGTACCTGAAGGGGGCCAACAAGAAAGCTGGAGAGGGACTTTTTACAAGGGCATGTAATGATAGGACAAGGGATAATGGCTTTAAAGTGAAAGAGGGTAGATTTAGATTAGATGTAAGGAAGAAGTTCTTCACTGTGAGGGTGGTGAGGCACTGGAACACGTTGCCCAGAGAGGCTGTGGATGCCCCATCCTGGAAGTGTTCAAGGCCAGGTTGGATGGGGCTTTGAGCAACCTGGTCTAGTGGAAGGTGTCCCTGCCCATGGCAGGGGGGTTGGAACTAGATGACCTTTAAGGTCCCTTCCAACCCAAACCATTGTATAATTCTATGAATTTACCACTTCCAAAAAACCATGGGTTTAGATTAATGTCTTCAGATGGACTCACCTCTCACAAGCTTCTGTCGGCCCAGTACAAGAAAAGACATGGACATACTGGAGCAAGTTCAACCAGTTCAGTGTGGTTAGTGGCTGGAGAGTGTGGAGGGGGTTGGAGACCTGGGTTTGTTCAGCCTGCAGAAGACAAAGCTAAGGAAGGATCTCAGCTGCTGTCTACAACTACCTTATGGGTGGTAGAAAGGATGATGCCACACTCTTCTCAGAGATGCCCAACAGAAGGACAAGAAGCAATGGACACAAGTCACAGCAAGGGAAATTCTGACTAAATATAGGGAAAAAAGTCTTCACAAGATGAGTTATCAAACAAAGCCTTGAGGAACCTGATCAAACTTTGAAATCAGCCCTGTTTCAAGCAAACAGTTGGACCATATGGCCTCCAAAGATTCTTTCCCCTAAATTTCTTTATGAGTCTGTAATATTCTTCCTACACAATGAAGAAGAGAAGGAAATAAAGAAGTGGTAGTGAGGTTAACCACAGTTCTGAAATTGACTGCATGACCCTAAATCACTTTGGTTCTGTTCGCAATGCATAATGCTCCAAAGTGGCTAATACATCTACTGGGCACTGCACAATAGTATGTGTAAAAACTAGCTAGCATCGCAGATGCAATATAAATATGAAATTGCAGCATCCATCCAGGCTAATTAGCATGCATGCAGATTGCTGCACTGATATTGGTTCACTGCCTACCGTTTTGAAGCCAGCTTGCTGAACTGAAGATACGCTCTGAATTGCTCTGTGCCTCAGTATTTCATTTATGTAATGAGAATGATCATTCTGCCTTGTCTATTTAGATTGCAAACAATTCAGGGGCAGAGGTCCTCTTTTATTATAAATAAATGTAACACCTTGGGACCCAGAGCCTAAACTCAGGGTCATGCAGTGTGGTCTCACAAATAAAATTTCCAATAATAACAATATCATAAGCAGACAGCCCAAGAGGATTAGATTTTCTCTTCCATCCAATCTTTCATAGCAAAAAATGGATTAAAAAATGTAAGTAAGACTATCTTTCAAACTGAACAGAACAGTACTGGAATCACATCTATAAACAGTAAACTAATTATTCTAGCTCTGTCATTTCCTTGCCATGGAAGTTATAGAAGGAAGTCAGTGACTTTGAGAAACTTTGTATTTAGAGTGCAACACATTTGCTGCTTTCTCCAGTAAAACTCTTTTCTCTATAGTTTTGGTATTTATTCTGCTTGGTGAAGAAATGTCACTGGCAAGACATATTGGAAGCAGTTCAAACAACAGGAGAAAACCAAACAAACTGCAAATATTAGCTACAAGCTTCTGATTAGTCTTTTGATGATTTTGGAAAATGTAACTGTGGAAAAGAAATTAACTGGCATTCTCAATCCTCCAGATAAATGAATCAAGGGAGCTGGGTAATGGATTCAGAAAATGAAGGCTGTATTTGTTTTCCTTCATTCTGCATGTGCAATTATAACACTATTTAATGAGTTTCTAGAACATCCCGACCAAAATGATCTGAAGTTACAACTAAAAGATCAGCAGGCAGACAGGCAGGTTGTACACATACCAGGACACCTACGAGTAGGACAGCACAGAAAGATTGTAAAAAGTTGGGGTTTTTTTTGCATGACACTCCAGGGACAGCTTTAACTCTAGGTAAGTGTCAACAGATCGACAACAGCCACTAAAAATCTCAGGCTTTTTACATTCATCTCTAGGACAAAGACAAACACTAATCTTTCTGGTATTCTGCTCTTCATCAGGGTTGACCCAGCATTTGGCCTTTAGCTCTCTTACAGAAAGGCAAGGCTGAGTCAGCTGTTCTGGGTTTTGCATCTATGGAGTCAAGGTGGCTGAATCCTGGAGAACAGGTATTTAGGCTTAAACGGACCCTCAAGTGGAAAAATTTCTAATCCTTCCTGCTAGTGAAGTAGGACAGTATTTTTATTTTTTTTCATCCCCAAAGTAGAACAGCTCTACCAGTGACAGCAACAGCAAAACTCTTCATGTAACGTGGCCGTCAGAAGTGTTATCATCATACACGCTCCATACATCAAGCAAAATTAGATTCAGAGAGAGACCCAACGATCTTTCTCAATCAATATTCTCAGCCATGGTTTAACTGCTGGAATAGATACTAGAATCCACGTGATTCAGAAGCAGCTGATTTTGATATACTTTATGAAATTTGCTTTCTACTGCACTTTCCAAAACAGGTGTTGTTAAGAGTTTGACTGTCTACACTGTTAACCAACCAGTTTCAATACAGGGTTATATCCAGCTCATACTGTCCTGAGTTCCTTTACAATAATAAATTATTTTCCCAGTGCAGACAGAGCTTAAGTGACCTTTACAAATTATTAAGCTGGGATAAATATATATCTGCTAAAAATATTACTATCCTTTGTTCCTCAAGTCACAACGGGCTTTCAAATGAGAGTGATCTAACTAAGCATGCACACTGTAGCAAAGAGTGTTTAGCCATGCAAGAAGTTCCTAAGTTATCTGATATGTTTGGTGCAAATGATCAAAATACCACTTCAAAAGTATAAATTTACCTCATCATGTAAAAAAGAAGGTACTAATAAGAGATGTCTTCAAAAACAAATACATTTACTATGAAAGAAAAAGGCTGGCATAATTTGGAAGCTGAATGTTGACTTACAGATGGAAAGACCTATTAGATCATTCACTCCCTCTCTGCCAAGACAAGAATGTTTCCTAAAGAACATTTCATACTCTTCTGCCTAGTCTAATTTTCATAACGTAAGTACTGGAGTTTCTATCACTTTCCTTAAGATTCTATTCCACGCAAACCCAGCTCAGGCTCAGGAAATACTCCTTTTTAAGAACACCATTGAAAACTTGATTGCTTTATAAAGCAAGCACAAGAGACTGGCATATACATATGGGAGTATTAAGTCACAAAATAGTGGTTTGAGACAGAGAGGGCATTCAGCAGTGGGAAGGATGTAGGTAGGAAGCATGTAGCTCTAGAAAGGGCTATCAGTGGGCTGATCATTGATAAATGTACTAGTTATAACAGATGTGCCTGTAATGACTACGCAACCATTCCTTGGCATTCATCTGTCCATAACGATGTCCTATCTGAGCACTTCAGCGAGACTCATAAAGCAAGAGTCATTTATCTATTTTAGGTACTTTAGGATGGAATGAATCATGCCCTAAAAGTATCTATTTCTCACCACTGACTTTTAAGCAAATCAGTAAGCAGGGTCTGACTTAGACAACTATAGTGTGTATGTCTAGAGATACATTAGAGAGCTGAGGTTCAACTCTGTTGCCGAATGGGAGCTTGGGTACTACTTTCATGTAGGCAGCCATATGTATATACCTCAACATAAAAATGTTAATTTGTGAGATGAATCCCACCCCTACAACTAAATGAGAAATGAGTCTCAGTCTGTGTGACCATGCTTGCATAACCACCCTTTTGTGCTTTCCTTCCTAATTCCTCACCTATTTTGCTTTAGCATTGTGAAAGCCAGAGAAACATTGAGCCCAGTCTTGCTTGGGCCTTCTGAAAAGATCTGGTTCTCTTCCCCCCACCCCAATGAACCACAAGAGTCTCACTCTAAACCACAAAAGGGAAGGCTTGGGAGACTAACAGATGCTCCGCCAACTCTAATCCCCCAAACTTGCTGGACTGCTATGTTAGAATTGCATTATATTTGCCTTTCTATTACAAAAGAGAGTGAATTCCAAGAACCACAGAGGACTGTTGACAACACTCCTGCAAGACTGATGGATTGCTCAGGTTAGAACAATATGATGGAGCACCTCTGAAGGCTTCCCTGAGATCCAGGGGGATTTCAGAGAATTGGAGGTCACATGTCAGAGGACTCGCTGCAGTCAGTCATATACTTACTACATTTGGAAAGCTGCCGTCTAGCAGCATATCAGTGAGTGTGGAAGTGAGTTTACTGAATTCAAGAACTTTTACAAGAAGCTGCAAAACTTTTGTCTGTACTCTAGCAGTGTCTCCTCCATCATTTGTGTCCCCATTCTAGATGCCTCTATTTAGCAGATGACAGATCAAGCTAGCCTGTTACATTTGGCCCAGGCAGTCACTCCAGAAGTGTAAGACCATGGCACTGCAAGTATAAAAGAAATAGTTTTAGAAAGAAGCTGTGACTTTCCTGCCTGAAGTCTCTTTAGTTTGAATATAGCCTGCATAGAAAAGATCAGGGCCCTTCCTTTACACATTTGCATATAATTTGCATAAGATTTTTTTAATTAAACAAACTTGTTAACAGTTTTCTTAGATATATTTATGTAAAAAATACAATTTTCCATTAGGTCTTTCCCACTTTATGTGACATACATATAAAAACATGCTAGCTAGCAGGTTAAATCCCATTCTGAGAGCAGTAACAGCAGAGAGACATATCACTGTCAAAAGAATACTGATTTACATAGTGTGATCACTAGATCTGCTCTGACAGATTACGTATTTTGTATCTTTATTAACTATGCATCATTTTTACATTCTGTTCCAGTTAGCTTGTGACAGATAACTATTTTTTAAAATCAGATCTTGAGGCAAAGAAATGTCAATGTGGAAAAATAAATACATTACTCAAGCTTCTTGAAAGTATTGAACTAAATGACACATCAACTTAAAGTGGTGAAATCATGGTGAGTAGCTTTAAATAGAAATATTTTTGAAGTAAAAATACCACAAAGCATTAGACAGTTTATAAAGTTGAGTTAAATTAGTATTAGAAAAATTATTACTCTTATGTTTTTATTACATATTGAGCTGGATCTGTCTTCCTCTGATGTCACCAGGAATATTAACATCAATTTAATTAACTTGAAGCAAGATTTAGCCCGGAAAGAGTTATTTTACCATGAATAAAGGAGAAAATAAGTCTGAATCTCAGCTTTTCCAGCAAGGCACTGAAATCAGATCCACAGAGATATTTAGATACCTATCTCCCACTGGACAAGAAATAGACAGGTAAACATATTTAAAACCTGGAACTCATTAGCTCTGATCCATATTGAACACAAAATGTATTCACCATTTCCCAAGACAGGTGAAAAGTAAGTATAGCAATGTGGGAAAACAGCAATATAAAATCAGTATTATAAAAAAGGGTAGCTCAACCTCTGCAATGATGAGGGCTGGATTAATTTTCCAACATTCATTATGAACCATGGGAACTCATGGCGACTAACAGCTATGTGCAGCTCGGTGGGTGGTGTTCAGTTTTGGACTTTGTATGCTACTTCTAACAATCATCTCCTCCAAAGCAACAGAGACTGGCTGGCTGGAATCACTCTGCAGGACAGAGCCAGCCAAGGTTCCACCAGCTGAAACACCTTGTTTAAACCACAGGTGACATTCTGATCTGAGTTATACCAAAGTTAATCAGAGGCACACAGATGCTAATAGGATCAGAATCTAGCTCAGTATCAGTGTAAAGACTGTAGTCACTCACTGGAGTGTCTCAGATTATTAACAGATTACTCTCTGCATTACTTTCTTGAGTCTCAAAGGAAAACTGTAGTATTGCCAGGACAGTTTTCAATTACCAGCCTTTATTTTGAGTGCGCGCTATATAGATCTATGCATGCCAAGGTGACACAGAAAAATTATTTAGATTTTTTTTTCTGGAAAAATACACTAACTGAATGAGGGGAACTTGTTTTTTCCCCTCTATTTTTATCCTGTTTTTAAAAAATAAGGCTGTGCCAAACGAAAGTTTATTGTCTCTTTCATTCACCTTGTGCCTGCATCTGGAATTTGCTTTGATCCCGAGTATAACGTGTTTACATTCTGGAATCGTGGCATAACTTATGGGTTTTTTTTCCCCTTTGTATATTTTAAAAGTCTTCCATTATTTACATAGGTTTTTAAAGATACACTCTGAAAAGTAATCTTATCTCAAATCAGTTTTGTTGTATATGGTGTTTATGGAAGTACTAGATGATTCTGTTCTCACAGAAGTTTCTTGCCCACATTATTCTCTCCCACTGAAAAAAATGCCACAGAATGAACCATGGAAGGAAATTTTCCTTGAGATCCTCAAATGTTATCCCAAATGGAGCCTGAGTTTCAAACTCAATTGCTACAGAATAGGCCTTGTGGTGTGTCCAAACCCTGCAGATTTCAAGGAACACTGAGCCCTAGAGATTTTTAAAAAGGCCACAGCAAACTCGTCAAAGGTTTTGTGTCTGTCCATGAGTCTGGTTTCTTGGTGGGCCTGATCTCACATTCACTGAAGTTGTATCACAAACATTCCTTGTAGTCAGAGACCTCTGAACATCCTTTGCTTTAAATGAACTACGTAACTCCTTATCTGCTACCACCTTTATTGATTGGCTTCAGACTTTCTGGAAAAATTCTACCACAGGATGTAAAGATGTTATGTGATAGGAAACAGGAGGTGAATTATCCTGGTGAACTAAAGGTGCTAGAGTTTGGAGGAAAAAAGATCCTAACACTGGACAAAGCAGTAATCAGCTGTGAATATATCATGCCTCACTACCTTACCACCTCATCACCATGCCTGTAGAACTTTGTGGATGTTGTAATTTTTATAACTGAGTATCTTAGTGAATTAACTAGAAATAAACATAAGTACATCAGATGAAGTCCTATTTCCCAATGCTTTCAGAGATAGATGAAAACCTCACTGTGGCTCTGCTACAAAAATTTTTCAAGACCCCAGTGTTTGTGAGACATCCTTAATTCCAAAATTGAGGATGATTCTGTTACTGGCAAATCTCATAGATTCAGCCTTGTACCGCCCTCTGATAATGTCACAGACACTGCTGAAGAGCAGATGCATGCTATGAGAGCTGATGAAATGAAAAAAAACCAGCAAAGAAAGTCCAGTCTTCCACACGAGTAGTCCATGATCTCAAGATGTCTGCATAGCTGGTAGAACACACATCATCCTTAGTGAAACATCTTCTGAGCATTTCAGTCATACTGAGGCAGAAGTTTCTGCATCCAAAACACATTTTAGGTTGCTAGAATCCAGCTGCAACATAGTTTTGTTATGATATTTAAAGCACCATTCAGAACGTAGATGAGATGGCTGTGCTAAAGAATAGCTTTATCAGTTTCAGTAAAATACATCCAGAAGATAGCAAAGCAGCAAAGAAGCATTATTTTAAAGCAAACCAAAAATATCTTATACAGACTCTGCACATTTGTGGAGCTGCTGGGACTGTGTTCTAATGTAATCTATTCATTATAACTACTATGGGTAAAAAGCTACCACTAATATATGACACAATAATCCTGCCACCACTTTGGGGAAGTACAGAATAGTCAGAGCTCCTAGTGAAACAGGTATGGCAGTGTGGCATCTTAAGCATGGCCTGGGCATCTGTGTCAGCAATGGGTAAGGTAAAGTCATTAAAAGTCATGGTTTCACTGCAAGCACAGACAGGGAGCAAAACTGTAGGAGTCTTGCATAAAAATGGATCTTCTAACCTGTGCATCTAACTTTTAAATTTTTACCTATTCCAGTCATCACTGCTGGCTTGTCCTTGATGAATATAAAAAAGTCTTGATTTTGAATGTAATCTTCATGAAATAATCTACAAAACCCAAGTAGCTGTGAATGAGAATATGATATGATTACTTTACATAAATTTGGGAGTTCTTTAGTGGTACTCACCATCCTCAGTAAATACACCTGGAAAAAGGATACTAAAAAAATTCTTAGAACAGAGGTCTAACTGCCTTCAGCAAGAAGTGTGTTTTTCTCAGGTAGCACTATAAAAATATATAAAGTATAAATCAGCCCAAGATGCAGAACATGCATAGTTAAGTCTTACATCTTTAACCATAGTGATTATATTGATAATTTGTAAACCTCTGCCCGGGTCTAATTTATTCACATTATTTTTTTTTATGCAAACAGCAAGCGACACAAATTACATCAAAGCAGAAAGGAGCTGCTGGCAAAACAAGAACTACAAAAAGATGCTGAGGATGGGATTCAGTTACCTGTACATAAGCTTCTAATGCCATCTTAGACAGTCTAGGGACTATCTAGGGATCATCTCTTTGTTGCCAGCTGCCACTCCAGAATGGCACTACTCTTCTGTAAGTCCTATGCTGTGTCTGCCAGTCCAGTGTGGCTGTCTCAGATATCCTAGGGTGTTGAAAATAGTAATGATTGCTTATATTTAAGTAATGAATCCCACCCTAACAATTTATGTTCAGCGATATGCAAGCTCTGTCCAAGCTAACCCCAGAAAAGGATGCGCTGAGGAGGGAAGAATGGAGACAGCCAAGGTAGTCCATCTGAACCAGCTCTCGTCCTGAAACAATACAGCTGAACCAAACTGGCGTATCCTCACACAGCCCCACTGTGTTACATGAGTTTATTGGTTGGGTCTTTGTCAACTCAAGGATCTTTGCATGATGTTATGTTACATATTGTAGAAACTGCAGAGTTTAGGGAAGCGGGAAAACTTTGGCTTCCTCTTCGCATTTTGGCTATATGATGAGGGAACAGTACTTAGATACAGGTGGCTGGGAAGACAAAGAAAGAAATCAATATATATTTGTAGCTAGGAAATCTGTCCCAGTAAAATGAACACTAATCAGCTGTCTTTGTTTCTGAAATATTTTGCTTTTTTTAAAATCTAGCATATCTTCATTCTCTTGTAACTACTAACAGAACAGAGCATGATTTCCCTTTTCTACTTTCCTTTCATAGACACTTAGGATCTTGTATCTTTGAAAGATGCTGTCCATCAGAGATTGCAATCTGCCTTGTACAGTCCTCAGGTATGTTTAAATCTTCTTTTATCCTTCAAAGGCTGGCTGAAAGAAGTGTCAGGTCATTATTTCAGGCTGTAGCTTAATACTTAGGCTTAACAGTGTGTGATCTCTCCCCAGCCTTCACCAAAGACCTTCATTCACTGAAGGTCAAGGTATTAGAGTGTTATTTTTAAATATACTCCCAGCAGTGAAGAATTAAAAATAGACTTCTACGAAAATGTACAGTAATTGGTTAAACCTTGTTAGCCATCACATGAAGAGATAACTCCTCCCAGGAAAAGACATAGCAAAAGCAGCTTTGACATGGATTTATACTTAGAGGAGCAGCTGCAGGCTTACTGGGAAGGAGTTCACAATATAGGCTCTTGGAATACTAGCAGAAAAACCAGCTTGATTCTGGAAAGGAAGGGAAGGAGATACGAAAAAAAATTTCCTCACTGTGATCTGCAAGTGAATTCCATGGATTCTATAGTTTGGAACAACCACCAGTAGACAGAAAGCTTAAAAAGATGGAGCTGGGAAAGGCAAAGCTGCTGAGGACCGGCCTCAATGCTTTATATCAGGCCATCCACCCCGTGCATGGAATTGCCTGGACAGATGGGAAGCAAGTGATACTGACTGCTTTATACTATCATAATGGAGAGCTAAAGTTCGGAGACTCAAGTGTTGTTGGTCAATTTGAACATGTTCATGGGCTTAACTGGGGCCCATGTTGCTCTACAGACACCCCAGCTCTGCTCGCTGTTCAGCATAAAAAGCATGTTAGTGTTTGGCAGCTGGGCTACAGCACTGCGGAGAAGAACAAACCCTTGATTTCTCAGACCTGTGAAGTTGGTGAGCCATTTCCACTGCTTTCTCAGGGCTGTGTCTGGCATCCAAAGAAGGAGGTCTTGGCTGTGCTTACAAAAAGAGATGCTTCAGTCTTGCATGCTGTTCGTACTGACAATACTAGAGTTAAGGCAGATATCAAAAGCAGTGGGCTTATCCACTGTGCCTGCTGGACTAAGGATGGTAATCGTTTAGTAGTTGCTATAGGCAGTGCCCTGCATTCCTACATATGGGATGATGCTCAGAAAACTCTAAATACCTGCTCCTTTTGCCCAGTCTTTGATGTGGGAGGTTATATCTGTGCTATAGAAGCCATGCTGGATTTCCAAATTGCTGTAGCTACGGAGCTTCCTTTAGATAATATCTGTGGTTTGAATACAGGCATTGCATTTGATATGCCATCTGGTACGGAAACTGGTTCTTTAATCTCACAGTCTGCTCTGGTGCTTGGTGATGAGGAATACTCCATGGACCGGCGAAGAAAGTCCACAGATTCAGATAGATCCGGTGTTGATTCAGTTGCTTCTTCTTCATCAGGTCCTGTGGATTTAACCCATATCCTTGCAAATCACCGTCGGTCTGATCCTGGTCCTCTTATTACTCTGAAACGCAAAGACTCTGCAGCAACAAATGGTCAAGATTCTTCTCACATGATTTTGGTGACTTTTGAGAGGAAGGTAACCACCACCAGAAAAGTCACCATCCCAGGTATTCTGGTTCCTGATATAATGGCTTTTGACCTTAGAGCTCAGATTGTGGCAGTAGCCTCTAATACTTCTAACATTGTTTTGGTGTATTCAGTAACCTCTTCCTGCATGCCTCATATTCAACAAATCCAGCTGGAAAAGAATGAAAGACCAAAGGGCCTATGCTTTTTGACAGCTAAACTCCTATTGATTCTGATTGGCAAGCAAAAGTTCCCCGAGCCTAGTCTCATTCCATCTTCAAGTTCAGACAGGTATGTAATGCGTCTGATGATCAAAGAATTGATGCTGGAAGAAGATCCTTCAGCATTGCCTGAGACTAAGCAGAATATGTTTTATAACTTTGAATCCTCTGTTAATATACCTGGAAAAAGAAAGTTCTTTGAAAATCTTGCTACAGAAGACCAACCTCAAAGCAGGGAGCTGTTAATACCAAGAAGCACAGTTATTCAATCTCCTAGTGGCAGGAGAAGACTCATCGAAGAAGTAAAGAGCCCTAGTTATGAGCAGAGCTCTTCATCAAGTGTGAGTGACCTGGATGAAAAAAGGCTCCCAGGTGACAACTCGGTGGCCTTGGAAACATTGGATGCTGAACCTACCAATCGTTCAGTGTCTCTTCTTGGTTTTGGAACACCTACCAGGCTTTCCAGCAGACCAACTTCCCCTAAAGTGCAGTTCAATGTGATCCAAGAAACATCAAATTCTCCTAAAAACAACAATTTGCCAAGTGAAAGAGGAATGAGTCACATATCTAGAAATTTAGAGAGACTTTGTGGCAGCTTCAATGAGTTACAACTGAGTCTTTCTGAAATAACGGACTTCGCTAAAAATGGGAGGAGGATATCTTTAGCCTATCCATGCTCACAGGAACCACCTGTTGTTCATATCACTTACCAGGTAACTTTTTTGTCAGCTTAAAAATATTGTGATAGGAGACTGAATTTTTAAACAATCTTGTATTTATTTAGCTTTAAATCAGGAGGATGCAGTTTAATCTTATCAACCCATGAGAAATGTAACCTGAGTTTGGCATCAAGCTTAATCTAAAATGGTATTATAATTTGTCACTGAAACAATAACTCAGGATGATGTGGGTAACTTAGAGGATACTTCACGTGGGAGATTTGTGTCCATTCTTTGATTATGCACAACTGTCTTGGATACTAGCTGATTTTGCGTGCATCTATCAAAGACAGAGAACAGAGCCGAACAGTTGTTAATGTACAAAAGGTTTATATGTTAGTTTAGTGTAAGGATGAGCCTATGAGTACAGTGGTACCGTAACCCACCAGAAACATAATCAATTCAAACCCAAGGTCAAATCTGAAGTTTGAAGATAGACTCTCATGAAGACTGAAACAAAGTATTGAATCTCAACTTATGGAAAATTCAGATAGGCATGACATGAAGTTGGCTTATTTCTACTTTAATTTCTCATCACTAATCTTCACAGAGCTGGACAAACTCAATTTATGAAACATATTACCACTTCAAATTTTCTGAAGAAAAAAAAAATTTTAAAAAAATCTGTCAATATGTAATTATCATTTCATTAAATAAATAGATGAATGTCAAATCATCATGTTCCTATCCCACCCTTGTTTTGGCAAAATTTGTACTGGCTTCAATAAGAATTTCAACTAAGGAAGGTAGGTTGTGTAATTATTTCTGGCTATTATTCTTAGTATTATTCATAGTAAAACTAACATTATACTGATAATATTTTTGGTCATGCTGATGCTAGTGGTATTGCTGCTAAAACTGGGGTCCCTTTCAGGATGTAGATGCCAATTATAAATGCATTCGTATCTACTGCAACATAAGCAGCATTATGGCAAAGTAATACATTACACTGTGACGATGCTGAAGTATGTACTTCTCAAACAAATTTTACTTCCTTTTACTTTAAAGGAATCCATACAGACATCAAAGTACCCCTCCTTAAACACTCATTAAGGGAATGGTGACTCAATTAAATCATATTCATTACTTTTTAGCAATTGTTTACTTGGCATTTAAGCAGATTCTAGTACATTAGGTACTCTGGATCAAAGCAAAGCTTTCAATCTGTATTAGTCAATTTAACTTGACTATGTTATACAAATTCTGGTGAAAAAAGCAACATGTCTCTTTTAAATAATTTAGGATTTTATTTGCCGAGAAGAAAGCCCTTCTGTTCTCCAGCAAATTAATTCTGATTTCTTAACATAAATCAACTTATTTATTTAGCAAGCAGCCCTATCTCTTGGATTCGATTGGATTAACCTTTCTAAAGAGAAGTTTTGTTTGTGACACGTAACATTAATCTAAGATCTGAAGTCACTATGCATGTTTGCTTGCACAAGCAGCAAGAATTAATTATCCCATTTTTTTCTTTGGAAGCAAAAAAAAATATTACTGCTTCTAAAATACTGCTAGACTAACTAACTACATTTAGAAAGGAAGACTCTTATTTATATGAACAGGTTAGTTTCACATTGAACCAGCAGAAAGCACCACCAGTACTGCATTATAATGACTCAGAAAAAGTGCCACTTCATGTCTTTCTGACACACATAGCTTTTTTGTGTAAGTCTCAGCTAATGCCTTGCATAGTTCAGCCCCTCTTCTGAAACCTAACAGGATCACAGCATGATGCCAAAAAATAATGAAAAATAGACTGATGGCAAAAAGGCCTCCAGACAGACAGGGAAATATTTGCTTCATAGGCAGCTAATAATTTTCTCAGAAAATAGTTGTTTTGATTAGTTTGGATTCAGACATCTGAACTTTGCTCCTCCTTCAGGAGTTGATTAGCACTCTGTGAGCTCAGAGACCAGCTGGGCTGTGGGTTCCAGCCAGGCTCTGTGTTCACAGTGCGAAAAGGCAGGAAATAGCTTTATTGCCTTATGATATAAATATCAGCCTGTGGAAAACATTCTAAGCTTTAGGAACACTGCAGTCCAGTCAATAATATGGCCATTACCTTTCAGCTTTTTGTGCCAAGTGCATGTCTTCTTAAGTGTTTGTATAATCCCCAGCACAGTAGAGGCTCAATCTTGATTGAGAAATCTATTGTACTATAAAATATCATGATCAGTACTGCATAACGATATTTATGCATTAAAAACATGAGAGGAAAGTTTAAAACACAGTAGATAAAAATGTAGCAATAATTATGGCCAATTACAATGTTGTGCAGAAGCATTATTGACATTTATGTATGTTTCCAGGTCTGCTTAGAAAACCGTAATATAAACCAGAATGTGTATTACTTAATAATTCATAATGTCTGCTCACTAAATAGTCTTCAAAATCTTTGTTTATTCTGTTAGTGCCTGCCTACCTATAACTCCTCTGAAGTCACATCCATGCAGTACTACCAGCATTTATATTCTTTGTAGCTCATACCCATCAAAGACAAACATGATCACTCACACTTTGGAAATGTCACTGCACTATCACTTGTGTAATAGCATTCAGCCACCAGAGGTGACTTGATCATTCAACCCTGAAAAGCAAATATTATTGCTCTTTCATCACATACAGACTTGCGATTCAGGATAGTGTGGGAGGGCAGACAGGCAAATGCAATAAGAGGATATTATTTAAAAAGAAAAAAAAAAGAAGAGATGAGGATCTGTCACAGATTTGTTTCTGTTTCATTTTGCAAAAAGATACTTTTATCATCCTTTTCCCCCAGAAAAGAAACAGCTGCAGAATATTTAAACTAGCCTCATTCAAAAGCTAATTACAGTGGAAATAAAGCCAATCTGGATTTGAAATTAATGGCATTTAGGCAAACCTCTCCAGGAGGAATAACATTCATCTTAATCTGAGGAATATCTTAAAACTCCTGCATCTTGCTCACAAGCAGTATTATGTCAAAAGTGTATATCACTGAGAGCATATATTGCATAACTAAACAGGAAATAAATATCTTTTCAGCAATTAGTCACGATGATTTCCTTTTTTTAGCACTCACCAATAATTATATACAAGTCAATTTGTACTTTTATAGCATCTTCATACAATTTACTATGGGAAACTTTATTGCCAAGGTCAGCTATAAAATAAACATTTCTTTACACAGAGCTGAGAGATTAATAGAAAGGATCCAAACATATGGCAATAAAGTTCTTCTGATAGAAATACATGAAGTAGAGATAAAGAAGGGGGGTATAAGGGTGGCACAGTAAAATGAGCAAAGACCAGGCTGCAACGATCAGCTGTAATAAGACCATGAACCTTTCTGAAATCCAAAGGGCAATTGTGACTTGGGTTGAGCAATAGAGAGAAAGTCATGAAAATGATGGAAGAGGGAGGTGATATGACTGTTCCCTGGAGTAAGAAACTAGTCAGCCATCCTGAAGTTTAGAAGGAAGAGATTTAGGATGACTGTAAAAGACAGACCTGCAGTAGTCAAGAGAAGGTGTGATTAATGCATGGATAACGTTTTGAGCAAAGGTTGAGGAATTTGTTAAGAACAAATTCTGACAACAATGTTCTGAAACTGATCAATAGCAGACAAGCAGGGTTTGTAGAGGAGACACAGTATCTTTTATTAGAACAGATGATTTGTTTGTTGGATACATAGATGCAACAGAAAAGGAATATGTAATGTTAAAAACAAATCCAAGTTTTCGTACTGTGCAAAGAAAGTAAAGATCTGAGTTAAAAAAAAACCACACTCAAAACATAAAGATCATGGAAGCACAAGCATGAGGACAAAGGGTGTATCTTAGATGACAATATACCTGAAACAGTAGTTGCAGAACTATTGACAGGGAGCCAAGAGTAGAGAAATGCTAGCATCATATCATCTGAAATGCTGATGTGCACTATAAATGCAAACTGCACTGGGATTTAAGCACCCCTGAGCAACTCAGATCTCTTCCAACGTAAACATTTTACAGGCTTATGCGTCTCTGACAGGTTAATTAGGGTTGCAATTGGAATGTCCCACATAAGGGCAAGAAAGATATTAAGATCTCCACCAAAATAAAATCAGGATCCATCAAAAATCAAACAGGAATCACAGCAACAGTAGAAATCACGACAGGAAGGGGGAGCAGTGCAGGCAGCCAAACCTCATTAATACTACCTGTGGCAATGCTGCACAAGGCTTAATGAGACACAGTACTTTGAATGTAAAAAATCATAGTTCTCATTCCTTTTCAGTGCTCTTCCTTAGCCATCTAACTCTCTTTTCATTGTCTTCTGGGCCAGAATGCCCACGTCTATTTAATTTACTATTTTTTTCTCATCCCGCACAGTGAATGTGGGGGCAAGGCAAAAGCAAGCTGAGTAATGGGTACTAAGGTATCAAAACTGAAATTACCACTGAAGCACAACACTAAGAGCTGAAATCAAGGGTTTAAGAAAAAGAAAACCAATTTCTAGGCAACTACAGCACTATTCATCTTACAACACAGAGATGTGACTGACTAACCTGATACCTTTCCTTTATAAAAGAACAGATTATCAACACAAAGGATATGAAGAATATTTAAAATACCTGTAATTCAGTACAGTACTTGAAATCATGCCACAGGGGAAATTATTTGTTCAACAGCAGAGAATAGGGATTAATAGAAGAAATTTAAGATGGTTAAGGAATTAGCTGGAAGGAAGTTAGTAAATGGTTATAGTAACATAAAAGAAAATGGAAGAAATTTACTAGTGGATTTTCTCATGATTGATCTTCAGGCTAATCTAAAAGTTTCATTAACGATGTGATGAGATATGCTAATAAAATCTGCATATGGCATAAAGTCAGTAGTATTTTCAATAGGGGATCAGGATATCGCATCTGTAATTTGATGACCTTAGCATCTAGAATAAAAAAAATGGATTGAAATGAACTAATATGAAGTGCACAGTGATACATTCCAGGATTAACAGAAGGAATTTCTGCTAAAAACTGAATATTCCTTAGCTGGGAACAACCAAGGATGACAAAAGCTTGCACATGTTAAGTGACTACAAGATGACTATGAATCAAAAATGTGATACATTTATGAAAAGAGCAAAGGCAGTTTGTGGGTACATCAGTGAGGTACATCCAGTAAGTAATGCAATACTGGGCAACACAGCTGTGAGGCCTCATCTGGAAAACATTTTACATTTCTAGACATCCATGTGCAAGAAAGACACATTCAGACTGCAATCAATCACTACCCAGTGTTAGTAAAAACAATTCTGATTGGTAGCATATTCTTATTTACCTCACTGTTTCATCAGTCATTGAATTCAAGTTCATGAAGATGATCTTAGCGTCCAGGCAAGTGTAAGCAGTGCATTAGGAAATACAGATAAATAGTGGAAAAGGTCAAGAGGCAGAACTAGCTGACTGCTCAGTGGGGTTTAAAAAAGTGGTAAAAGACGTCTTTATTTTTCGTGCAGACATACGGTGTATAACATCTAATCCAGGAACCCTTTTTGCCTTAGTAAATTATTTTCTTCTTGGGGATATTTGCATTCCAAAACATGAGTTTTGAAAAACAGTTTGGCAACGCTGTGATGGGCTGGCTGCTGCCCAGAAGACCCTTTATAGGCTATAAAATCTGATCAAGGGGCAGGCTGACACAGATGAAGGAAAACAATTCTTGAATTGATGGTTTCTTTCTGTTGGATTTTTGTTGAGGGAGAGTTGGACTTGACATACTACAGGAAGTTGGCTAAAGAAACTTAATCTGAAAATATCCACTCATGTATGTGGAAATATATTTGTTTCTTCTGTGATTAATATGTTCTTAGTCTACCAATGAACTTTGGTTTAGGATAAAACAACTAACATTAAGGGATTTTAATCTGAGAATTGCAAGTTCTTTGGCTTCTGTTGGAGATAAATAGCAACACAGCTGAACCAGACAGATACAAATTTTGGGAAGCGGTGGATTAAATCTAGATATGACTAGAAAATTGTCTTTGTGTTAAGGCATGAAAATGGGAAGTACTAAGGTGAGATTTTAGTTGTATTTCTAACTCTGTCAGAAATTACTTCCATGACTTTGAGTAAATCTCTTTTAATCTTCCTGTGTAATGGTTTGATCATCTATAAAAAGGGAATACTAACAGTTACCTATGTCTCAAGAAGGCATGGGATTAAATCAGTTAATCTATGATATGATGTCTGTGACCATATTCCTCAAAGAGAAGGCATGTTATCATCACTTAAGCTAACCATTAAACAAAAAAGGCTAAATAATTGGAAGCTTAAAACAGAGAAAGATTCTTGACCTGACAGAATTTGCCAGCAGACAAAAATGAATGTAAAGATGATTAAGTTTATCATTATAAACAGAAGTATATGACAAAGACAGAATAGCTAATACAAATGCTCACAAATGCTGAAAGACAAACAACTCTGAAACTTAAGCTTTGAGGTCTGTACTTGAAAAACTGGTTAGGATAAAAAAATAGATGCCATATAGTTTTGTATATACAAAAATGTCTTCCACTTCCAATGGCTGTTCCAATAATAACTTGCAAGACTAAGGAGGAAACATACTGGAACGAAGTCATCCTTAGTATACATTTCCATTCAGCTGATTTCAAGTCAACAGAGGCAGAGCTAGATTGTTTTCTGATTATTCTTGAGTTGAAGCATATCTACATGAAAAAATGAACCACTCGGGTCAAGGCAATGTGCCTGTCTCATCTACAGTCCACCCTTTTCTGTAATTCATTAACTGAAGTACAAGTTTGAATAAACTCTGCTATTTCAACCTGAATGCAGGAAAATGAAGTAGTTCTTAGATGTGCTAATCCACAATACGCAGCAACGAAAACCTTTCCACAAATACCTGTACAGGCAAATAGCATCTCTGCAATGTAAATGCAAAGCACATGCTCACTGCTGAACATTCAGCCCATTGAGTTTTAAGTGTATTTAGGTTCAACAGAACATAGTACTATATAATTTGAAGAGACCTAAAAATGACAAAGAAGTTGTGTTATATAGTTATAGCTGTAATAAAAAGTTACTATAGGTTTATGACTAAGAAAATGATACTTTGATGCATTCCTTAGGTATTTCCCTTTTAATTACAAAGCAACAAATTTCTGGCTGTTTTGAATGGGGAAAGAGATGAGAAGACCTCTGAAAGTTGGAAAGTTTAGGTTTTAACAGAAAGATATTTTTACAGTTCTTACATCTTCAATCAATCATAATACATAAATAAATAACCATCAGCCATAGACTATCTGCATAGCCAATTTATGATAGAGTGGGGAAAAAATACTTCTGCAACAGTTGGTAGACATTCTGATTTACAGAATCCAATGTGGTTGCATGACAGCATACATACTATGTACAGAAAAATGAAAATGATTGAGTTAGAAAGGGTGTTACAGAGCAAAAAAAGCACATGTTCACCGAGAGAGCGACTGAGTCAAAAGACAGCACAATTAGAAATGAAGACAAGCATTAAAAGAGACGTTTGTTTAGTCAAAGGTTAGATTACTATGCACAGAAATAGAAGACGCAGTCGTGAATTCATTCAACTGTAAGTTTCATATTAGCAAGAAAGATTCAAGGGTATGAAGTAGACACTGACAGGGTACGACTAGAACAGGAGTTATGATATATAACATTTTTTCAACCCATTCTAAAATGTTAACTTGGATCCCTTCTGAATGTACAAAACAGAAAGGTCTAGTTAATGGGATAAATAGACTGGTTCATTCAAATATGTTAAATCTGGGGGTATTGCAAACATAAGGGATGCCAAAAGAAAAAAAAACACACCATAACACATGGGAACTACACAGGTGGAAAGTATGGAGAGGGAAGAACAAAATTAAATTCACAGGACAAAGTATAGCAAGATTATTTAGAAGAAAATGTCCAATTCACCTATATTTTTTAATAGCATTGAGTCACTGGAAAATTTTTAATGTTAAAATGACTTTCAAATGATAGCAGATAGGAAAATGTAAATGCAAATATATATCCACTCCATAACCATATTAGCTCAACTATTTTGCGGCCCTTGCACTTTGCAGTAATCAGAATGACGGAACACAAAGGTGTCAGTTCTCAAGGCCAGCTAAACTTCATGAAGCACAAATATGCCACCTTTATATTCAGGTGTGTTCTTTTAGCGAATGCCAGAGCAAATTCCAGGGCTGTAAACCCATACATTCCCTCTCTCTCAAAGAAAGTCACAGGATTGCCAAGCTACCTTGCTACAACAGCTTTTCAGAGAGACTGTTGCTATGTCCAGTCTCTCTGCAATTCTCTCTGTGCCAGAACTGAGGTCATTTTACTGGGGTGGAATAGCTGACCAATGACTATCAAAACCACCCACGCGTACAACTGAAACTGAGCACAGTACTCATTTGCTCTGGTAGCATCTTGGACAACTTTATTCCAGGCATGATATATTCCCTTCCACTGAATTGAGTCTTAAGGCAGAAAGGCCCAACGGACACATATACACATGACCTAATACATGATATATACAGGGCTGAAGCAGTTTTGCGCTGCATAAGCACACAAAACAAAAAGCAAAGATGCATATTCCTCTTCACATGGGACTATGAGATTGTGCTTAGAATTGCACTGCTTGATGGTGTCATCTATAAATTGTAGCAAAGACAGACAAAGAAAAAGCAAAATGACTAAAGAACTGAAAGGAGTAAGAGCAGAGGAATGGTTAAAAGAACCCAGGCACAATGTACAAGCCTTTAACAAGATCTTTTCTTTTACATGTATGTATTTGAAGAAAAGTTTTTCAAATGGAGCAGTTACTGAAGAAACAAAAGATGTTCTCCTCTGTGATGGCAAGATCCATTTGAATTTAGTCCAGCAGCTGTTCGATCTGCCTGTTATTGAAATGAAACACGGTATGTTCTTTTTATTTCTGGTATCTGGTTTCACCTGAGATTTTTAGCATAAAAGAGGCATTTGTGGTAGAATAATTACCCCACACTGCAGTAAACTGAGAGAGCTAACTTCTTTTGATAAGTATGTGTTTTCCTTTGTCTGAAACACAGCAGAGTGTCTGTTGAAATCACTTAAATGCTAAGTAACTGCAGAACTACCTATCACCAGAGTAATATGTTAGATGTCTCTACAGAGGAAGGCTGAGAAAACAATCAGTACCTGGAAATAGAAGTGCTTCCTTGAGACCTTTTGGCATTTTGCTTTGCCCATCCTTACAAGCATGTCCCAGACCTGACAATAGAAAGTAGGCTGGAGAAAAAGTCATTCTCAGAATATGATATATATATGTATCGTGTAGCATTTGGGATTATTTTAATGTAAGATAAACAATGAAGCTCAATGTTCTAATTTGCCAGTCTCACATTTCTACCACCCACCACTGATTAACTTGTAAGGACAGAAGCAGCTAGGGAAATCCTAGCCCCAGGCTGGTCTCTGAATTACTTTGTCCCTGCCTGTTCCTGTATGCTACCTTCTCAGCAACATACATACCATTATTTTTTAGCCTATTCTCTATAACGCTTCTGATGGCTTTTCTCATCACAGTCTAAGTATATTATGATCTTAAAGTACACAGTAGTTGGCTATAATTATGATCTCCTTGCATGGTTTCCACACTGACAGATCCATAAATTACTCTCTGTCTTACCCCTTGTCTTAGCCCCTGACAGGCTGAGACATATTGGCTTAATCGGTATACTCTGCTTTATGAGAAATTAATTCAAATGTTGGTGAAATTAAAAAGAAAATGAAAGTACTAATGTAAACTATAGCTTTCTAAATAACGATGGTTACATACCAGACTGCTATATAATAGGCTTATCAATGAAAAAGAAACCAGGCCTGGGGTGTTACTGGTGCTGGCACCAAGGACAGTGCGAAAAAGAGATGTAAAATATGCACCATGCTGCCATTCATATTCTGCTTATCTCGTTGTTGAGACCACGAGAATGAAGAAAAGGGGCTACAAATACAACACAGACCATTGGACCACTTCCTTTTTCCCCTGGCTTACAGCAGTTTCTGAAAGTTGTTCCAGAAGATAAGGATATGCAGGTTTCATATTTTTGTCAGCAATCTCTCTTGACTGTGCAGTGCAGCGGAGGCGTATATGAAAAAACTCTACTTACTGTTGAGGCCTGAGCTATTTCCCAGCAGGCTTCTGCAATAACACAATGCAACTTTGCAGGGCAAGGAGGATACCTTTTTTGGCCTGTACTTTCAGCTCTTGATTTTGGAAACAAATGCCCATAATGAAAAAAGAGGTTTAGAATTCAGTATGAAAATAATAAATAAGGGGCCTGAGAAAACCATTTTCAGCTCTAGAGAACAGCTGAATATTTAATATTTAATTAGCGGAACACCAGTCCTCAATTTCATGCATTAGACTTCAGAGATATCAAAAAGACAATGTCTTAGAATCATCCTAACGTGTCCCTCTTTCTGTCCAATGTGGTGCTCAGCTTTTCTGAAATTGAGTCTGTTTCTTAACAGCAAAAAGAACAACAGAAACAAGAATCTTTCTAAAACTCACCAAAATCCTGCAAAATTAACAGGTTTGCGGCAGAAGTAGTTATGTAGCTCTTTATTCAGTTCTGACCAGTACAGGTTTATATTCCTAAATCTTTCCTTTGCCACAAGGCATGAATATTAAATATGATTAAAAATATCACTCCCATCCTTTAATACTATATAATTAAAGGGGATGTAATGAAGAGTGTGTTTGTATTACAATGACAGCCTGGCATTTTTTACTATGAATAAACACTTAAACTTGAATATATTGGGGGAAAAAAGTTCACAGCTGTAGGCCAAATGCATAACCACGGCAAGGCTATTAAGATATCAGAGTTAGGTTAGCAACAAACTTGGCCTCATCGTTTGCACTTTAAGCCCAGAACTGTAATATCATTACCTGTACTAAATATAGCCTGTCATATCGTGCCCTGGTATTAGCACACAGAAGTCTCTCTTTTCAGCAGGTCATCATCGTAATAATTGTGCACAAGGTTTTTCTACCATTGAAATATTTTGTGGGATATGCTTCAAAGCAAGTGTTATCAATGACACAGAGAATTTCAAACATTTCAATGGATGAAAATAAAAAGTCCCAAGAGTTTGACAGAAGAGTATGCTTTATCAATTTGACCAACAACATAACTATCGATTTGGACAGCAGAATTTCCACTTTCAGGCTCATTGCTTATGGAATCTGAAGTCTGTCCAGAATTAGAAATAAAGTATTAAGAGTAGAAGATTAAAGATTCATGGTTTGGAATGACAATCTTCTTATGATGTAACAGGTGACATGACAACGTGCAATAGTGTAGCAGCCTGGAAAAGTACTTTGTTAATAGTATAAGGAGGGGAGATTTGCCTTGTCCAGGAACATGCTTCATTATGACTGACAAAAATTAAGCATGGTTCTTCTGGATTTTCTACACTTCCTTTTTTCACATTCCTTTTCAAAACACAGTTTTATCTCCCAAAATTAAAAATACCAACAACAGAACATAACAGGGCTTTCTCTACCTCAGACCCCAGCTAATGCCCCTGGTCAGTAATGAGAGGATATATACTCTAAGAAAAACATGTGATACAAGGGCTCCCACAATGCTTTTTAGTTGCCACAGATTTTTTTGCTTTTTCATAAAATGTCAAACTGAAAAAAAGACAAATAGAGAATTCACTATTTTCTATAAGAACTGCAATAACCAGTCCAAAAGGAAACAGATTAATCACTAGAAAACATATATATGGTATACATAGCTTCAATGTCAAGCTGATTTGCAAAGGGAAGTAAAGAGCAAAGAGGAGGTAGGTTTATTTTCTGCTTCTATGCAATACAAAAAGTGAACCTGAATGATTTTGATATCTTTGTTTTTTAATCTTGCCTCTTTTTTTTTTTCCAGAAAAAAAAAAAAGGATTAAAAATGTCATTCAGATTTTGTTCATTCTCTTCTTTATGAGAAGATCTGATAAACAATTAAAGGACAAGAAATTTTATTATATCAGCTTTTGTAAATCAGCTCTTGTAAATCATGGTATCTTTTGTAAATCATCTTCAAGGTGTAACTTCCTTCCATTTGCTACACAAATTTGAAAACATACTGAACAATCTTGGTTTGACAGTAAAGGAGATGGAAACCCCTACGTCCTTCTAGAACAAATACAGCACAATCATTTTCTGTGCCAACTTTTTCAGTTTTTATGATCTCTTCATCATTTGGGTAGAGCAGATGAGCAAAAAGGATAAGCAGAAGTAGATGTCACTAGAACAAAAGTCAGCATGGAGAGGCTGCCTGAGCTTTCAGAAAATGGAGATACTTATAGTTTATCAGAACTAGCAAAGATGCACCTTGTTTTTCAACTTAATTTAAATAAGGGACAAAATACCTCAAACCTTTCCAGACCTTACTTTTAGCTCCCCTTCGCATTTACACAAAGGTGTGTTTAGCATGGATTGTCAGACCTTAATGTCATTAGCGTAATAAGGCTTTAGTGCACAAAAAGAAAACCTGCTCTGCTCGCATGCTGGCTGACTTTTTAAAATGTGCTTGTACATTTTACATAACCAGAGCAGCACACTCATTTTCTTTTTTTCCTTAATTTTTGTAGGCTCTTCTTGGATTGTGCTCACTGCAGACAAGGACGGCTTTGTGCCATTAATATTCAGAGCAACACAAGAGATAATCATAAGGGATGGAAGTGACAGTTCAGAAGTCTGTGGAGGTCACTCCTACAAAAAAAGCATTTCAATGCGACCACCAAGCAGAGTGACATAATTTCTGAACAAAGAACGCTAATGGTCTTCTTTTCTAATACAATACAGAGACATTCTGCAGTGTCAGAAACTGAGTGACTAGAAAGCTGTCTTCACTACTTTCAATGTATTTTAACTGTAAAATCTGTGGCATGGTTACACTATAGCTAAATCCTAGGGTTGGCTGGACCCTCATGATTTCTTCTGAAGGATTAGACCTAGAGAGAAGTTTACCACAGCTGTTGTTATTAATGGCTGCCAGCGGACTGGAGCAGAGAGACTAGCCTCTACTTTAATTGTGGTTGGGATGTTCTTGGAGAAACAATATTATGATAAAAATCATGCAGTAACAACAAATCTAGCTAATACAGGTGTACAGTCCACACAAAAGCTGAAAAAAATACAACCAAAGAGCTTTTATATTCATTAAGGAAAACTGGGAAGGGAAAAAAAAACAAAACCGCTTCAGGCTCTCTTTGCTGTTCCAGTTGGATCCCATGGAAACCTGCAACATTTTCAGAAATGCTTGATTGTTATATGAAAATGTTCAATTACTAAAAAGGCTGCATCACTGTCTCCTGTCAGTGTCTTACACAGAATGTAGATTTATACACGCATACAGAAGAGAAAGAAAAAAACCTTGCAAGGTAAATTAAGGATCAGAGACATTGAATGTAAACTTCATTTGGCTAAATGCAGGTGTCTACACTGAACTTGTCATCTAGACTCCTGTATGATCAGCCAAAAAAAGAAAACCACTTCTACAGCAGATTATTCATGCCCTAACATAGATTTCTAAAACTGATCATGGTGAACCATCCCTATTAAGTAAGTAAATAAGTGCCTACTCCTTTCCACTGACTGCAAAAGCATGCTAGGGGACTAGTTTAAATACAAACATTTACATTGAGTCAGATGAACCTCACCCTGAGAGACAAGAGGCAATATCGATATATCTGAGAAGCAGGCAGACAGATTCATGGAAGTTAAACTATAATGATTATGGTGAAAAAAATAGGCATAAGGGAAGAACTGAATAAACTCCCTAACTTTTCTTCCTCTAAATGCAAAGAGGTGGGTAAAGTGTAACGAGTAGCCACGTGTGTGAGGCCTAGCATTTTGTACTGCTGGACAGGCCCCAGCAGAAACCATGGAAAGGCATGCCCGCTTCTCGCTGTACATTCAGGGAAACATAAAAGGGATGAGACTTATTTAAGCTACTATTAAGACTTATTTTTCACACTGTGCATTTTGGGTCTTGTTAATACTCCTGGAGAGTCTTTTTTCCCTGCCTGGGAACCGCAGCAAGCCTGTTTATAGGGCACAGATACACTAAAATCCAGTTACAATACTTCACCCCATACTAAGGCTGAATCGAGAAGGTAGACCTATGGTCTGAAGGCACTTAATGGGTTTGGAAGTTTGGCATTAGTACCATTCCAGTGATGCAGCCAGAAGTCGGATGAGGAACAGTTTCAATTCCTGAAATAAGGAAACAGTTTCAATTCCTTGAATTAAATAATGTCCTTCTCATGCAAGTATCCTCCCAGAGACAAAGGAATCATAATTCTAAATCACCTACAACCACAGGTGTGCAACGTAGCTGGGTATATTTGTACTACCTTGTTTGCAAAGATCATTTTAAGCAGCCTCGAGAAGAATTCCAGTTTGAAAAAAAAAAATAATAATCTGACCATTTAACCATTAAACACATCTATGAGTTTACAGTTACTTGGTTCATTGGATTGCCTGCTACTTTGCATTAAAATTGTGTTCAAAAAGGTATTTGTATTACTACTGCTTTAAAAATTTAGGTGAAATTGTGCTTTCCTTCACTGAAATTAGCCCAAATCATTGAAATCAAGTAAGTAACACAGACGTTCACAGACATAGTATGGTGAGGGAAGACTTTATCAGGTTTCTAAACAACAGCACATTTCGAAGCAGCAGATGTTTCTAATCCTGCAAATACACCTGAACAACATTCTTGTGTCTCACAACAGTATCTGGTATTCACAACACCTACGCTATGGCCAAGTAAAATAAAACTTAATTATAACTAACTAGAATGATAGGAGGATATATTTTAGAGGACTGCTTAGGCTCAACTAAAGGAAGAACTAAAAGGGAATTCTTCTCACAAATATTATCTTCTACAGATGGTAGTCCCATAGTTTGGTCCACTTGAAATGAGGCTAATGAAACACAAAGAAATATGTTAAATGGAACAGTCCTGCACTCTAAACATATGAACTTGAGGAAAAATGGGATTGCGCCTATCAGGTTGATAACACACCAAGACTTTTGTTTGTACTGTACAGTTTCTTTACGTTCATTATATACATTATTCACAAAGACTTCCTTGTTGCTAGAGAAATACTCGCATTCCACCTTTTGTCATCTTCATGCCTTAGTGCTGTTGCAAAAGCCAGAAGGGGAATTCTGAGAAGGTGAAAATCTTAACTAGCAGAGATCAGTGAGTATCTATGCACCAAAGATGCCTCAGAACTCAGAATTATCACGAGATATTTCATTGTCAGTCTGTCATGCTACCATTTTAATTTTTCATGTATTAG
This sequence comes from Harpia harpyja, assembly GCF_026419915.1. Classification (NCBI taxonomy): domain Eukaryota; kingdom Metazoa; phylum Chordata; class Aves; order Accipitriformes; family Accipitridae; genus Harpia; species Harpia harpyja. The sequence goes on from NC_068954.1 coordinate 8,179,624, forward strand.
TCTTCTATAAAATAATCTGAAGGTTGAGAAGATCAGGAGTGAAAGGAGCTTCTTTGAATTGCTATCGAAGTTTGGTTTGGTTTTATTTGGTTTGGTTTGGTTTCATGGAGATAAAGAGAGGCAAATAAACTTTTAGATGACAAAACAATTAGTTTCAGGGAATAACTGGCTGTAAAATTAAAAAACTTAGTTCTGTGATGCTTAATGAACTTCTGGACTTGTTATGTTTTGGTGACATTGTTTTCCCCTGCTGTATGATTCAAGGGTTGTTGAATCTGAGTAGGAACTAATCTGCCTGAAGGTGCTATCATCATCCAGGACAATTAGTCTGGTAACAAATAAGGACCGCAGTTCATCTTGTTGGACAGTTGTTACAGTATTACAGGAAGGCTTAGGAAAGATATATCAACTAAAATTGTATAATATTAAAGAATAGCACTGCCCCCTCCCATTTCGGAACACACTATTATGTACATATATTTGAAAATAAGTGTTTAAATCATATACATGCACTTAAACATGGAAAACAATTGAATGAGGAAATATTTGTTTTCAGGTAATGATTTAGGGGTGCAGTGCAGTGCAGAACTATCTTATATAGTGTCTATCACAGGGCTGTTAAGTTAAAATTGAAAGTAATAAAAGCACTAGAAGAAGTGCTGAAGAGATTTATGCAAAGCAGAGGATAAATTTTCAGCTTTGGTTTGGATGGAGAACAGATGGAGAATCAGTGAAGTAGAGAGATGTAAGATGACTCTTCTATTAAGCACAAGCTGTACAGAAGATTTTTGCACAAACTGATAAAGGCATGTGGAAAGATAGAAAGAGTTTGTACTAAATGAGTTGAGCAGACAGTAGGCTGTGAAAAGGAGAAAAGCATAGACTGAGAAGCGTTCATTGTCCTCCAGAAGTGCTATTTTATGGGGCCAAAATTGATCAATTTAGAAAAAGGGAAGTTGTTCGGATCACCTAAATTTCATGAAGGTGGTAACCCCCAGTTTTAGGCTCGTTATTTCACCAGCAGAAAGGACAGGCTCCTCTGGAAGAATAATGAGACTACTGGTGCTAGGTTCCTGTCCAGAGTCACCCAGTAGGGGAGTCTGTCTTCTGTAATTAAAACAGACGAAAGCTAGGAAGACTAGGAGCTTAAATTAGAAGTCAAAGCAGAATGACTACACTCAGTATGCCATACTAGTGGTGCTCAGAAGACTAAATGGTGTACCAGCTCCTCCGAAACATTTCCCCTGTGGGAAATAAACAACATACCAGAAAGTCTAAATTTCCATTTTAATTACTCTGCATCTTTATCCAGCACATTTATATGCATTCTTATCTATTTTTAGGAGTTGGTATATCTTTACTTAAAAGTACAATCTGCTTCAAAGTAAAGTTGAAACTTACCTTACATTTTCCATAACTTTCCTGCTAAGCAGGCAGCAGTCTGCTTTACTCTTCAGTTTCTTGTATTGACCCACTCCTTGGGAAAATGCTAACAACAGGAGTTCTATATGCCAGACAGTCTTTTTCGTTTTTGATTTTGAAAACAATTTTGTGAGAACAATAATAAAACAATATAAAAATTAAATGCAACAAAATCAAAGTCAGCTGAAATTCTGCTGGCCAATCTATGATGCTGACTTTGCACAATGAAATATTACTTTGATATTCTTCATAATAGCTAAAAAGTGAGAGATCACTGCAGGAAGTGTATAAAGTAGACCCTGCATGACCCTCAACTAGTTCTTCCCTTTTTTTCTCTACTGCTCCAGAATAGTATTATCTATACTCATGTGAAAAATCTTAAGAATCAGTTTTCTTTAATACATTTTCAACGACTGAAATAGTATAAATAGTATCATCAAGCAAGCCTAACTTCCTTTCCCCTGATTCTCATTTTTATCTGTTTTCTCAGCTTCGACAATGAACAGATTTTTAGCCATTTTTACTTCTAGGTTTTCCTGTCTTAACAGAAAACCACAAGCATTGAACCATTTTCCCCATCCAATATATAGCTGAAGAGTCCTCTCTAATCTAAGACAGTGCCAATTATTCTTAAGTAACTCCTGACAGATGTTTGTCTAACTTGTTTATAAAAAAACAACACATAGTACCAGATTGCAGTTATGAAACCAGCCCTTTAGACCTGATCTCACCTGACCTAACTTTAAGTATGTGAAGTCAGGCAAGGTAGATGCTAGGGGTTATGCAATTTCACACATGAAAGTATGAATTTATTTTCCATTGTCCCACACAACAGAAATTAACTTATGTATTAGTGGTTTATATGTTAATTGTAATTTTATATGGTTTTATATATGTTAATCAGTCAGTATTACGGCTTCATTTTTCTAACAGACTGAAGCAATTTCACAATCTTTTTGTTAAATGCAAACTCACTTTGCTGAGATTCAGTACTTCCCTGCTAGTGCTATTATCTAATGGACAAGCAGAGGACTGCCATTATCTCCCAGCTAATGACATTTGGGTACCTCTCATATAAGTTTCCAAAGTGCTCAATGCAATCCAGCCTCTGCTTGCAGAGGAGCCAATACCGTGCTTGAACCTTATGCTTCCCTTTCCTCCACTATTATTTGACACACATGTGTGAACAGCCAGGTGTGAAAAAATGTTTGGAGGCACGTGGTGCCAAAGTTCAGTACTGGCACAGAAAGACTTCCTGCACAGGAGGTGACATTTGCAGTGTTATACAGACTTGCCAGTTAAAAACATTAGTACTCGACAACCTCTGTCCTTTGGCAAGGATCCATCTCACTTGTCAGCAAGGCACCATGATATCTTAACAGACAAGGGAGTACGCAGCCAGGAGAGCAGTACATCTAAACACCACAGTGTAATACTAGAGACAAAAATGAACCAAAACAGACAAATGTAAACCATTAGTTCACTTCAGAGGCAACAGTCACTTCCTTCAAATTAAACATACTCATACATTTCAAAAATATTAAAGGCAGTGCAGAAAGACACAGTCCACAAACACTATTTAAAAAATTAGTACAAAATTCACAATAATGTACTAATTTCAGCAATCAAAAAATAAACTTTTGCCATGTAAGAAAAGCTCTAGTGTCTTAACTGAAATTTAGCTGTGGGATGCTGAGGTGAAGTTTTTCAAAGCAGCGATACTGGCAAAAGGCCTTCTCAGTCTCCTTTGGACCCCTGTTCATTCATCCTGCAGTCATAGGATAGAAATGTATGGACCCAAAAATTTATATGGCTAAAAAGACCTACCAAAACACTTTAAAATTGGATCAGTTTCTCAGTTGAACCCACAGCTCAGCTGCACAGTTGTGCCAGCATAGTGGAGAAGGCACTGTGATTCTTAAGTCACACCAATGAATTACTAACATGACCATTGCTATCATACCTTATACCTTTTATCTATCAGTGAATTCTGTGTCTCTGTAATTATCAATAAATTTGTTTTTAACACTTCAGTGCATTTTACAATGAGGTTAATTGCACTTCTTTACATTTTACCTATCTTAGATAGCATAACCAACACTTAATGAACTAGTCACAATTTGTAAGTATGATGCTAATTGTTTCCCATGTTATCCTTCCCTCAGAAACTTAGTTCACCTAAAAAGAAGTCAAATCAGTCAAAAAAAGTGTAAGTCAAAATACTGGCTCCACTGCAAATTACTGTAAAAATTTCCCTTCAACTTCAAACAAGTCACGACTTCACACACAGTTTGTAAATATTCTTATGCTCATGTAACTTGTATACAGGTGTCATCTCCGTTTCCATATCTACCTTTCCTTATTAACATTCTTTTTTAGATATCAATGATATTGTTATCAACACAAAATGTAGCTACACTGATCTTCATTGATACACTGTTATCTCAAAACACCTGTACCTGTTAATAGCATAAAAGAAAACTGTGCATGATAACAGTGTGCCTGCAATGCAGGATTAACCTAAGAAGTAGCAAAGATGAAAGTAGTGCTTTTGCAATTAGTTACATAAAAGGAAAATAGAAAATGTAACAGTAGGAGACGGAAGTATCTAGGACTGAATTGTTTACTGCCAAAAGAAAGGGTTCTCACAGCAAGATTTATAGAGAAGAAGGAGAAAAGGTGTCTATATATGGTGAAGCAAGCAAAAGGGAACTCCAGGTGCCTACTAGAAAGATTAAGATTTGAACAATCTCTCTTGCACACTATTGTTAAGTATCTGTAAGGATGTGATTTGTATATTAGCTTGGTTCTGGACTAACCACAGTTACAAGGATGTGTAATTTAAAAGAAGATATTATTTGTTCTGAAGAGGTATGCCTGAAAATGTCCTTGGAAAGATTATTCCAAAGTAACACCGTCATATCAAAAATCCTTATTTACAACATAATTGTTTTACCCAAATCAATTTTAAACCGTAAAGACTCTCAAAAGGCTATCTCATTTTTAATATATGTGATGTCATTTTGGTTTTACATGTTATTTATGGCACACAACAAACTGTGTGACTAGTCAGGAGTTTTTACTTCCTAGCACTTTCACAGCAGTGCAAGTACATTAGTTTGACGTAGAGCTTTATGCTAGTAGACTGGAAGGTCCATTTTCCTGCCCCAAGGCAGAGATTTTGACTATTCACGGTTTATATCCTTTGTCTTTTGCAGCTGTCTCTTAAATACTTGAAAACTGTTATGTCCATTACATCTCCCTTTAGTCTTCTCTCTAAGCAATACCACTCCTTCAGTTTCTCTCATAGGCATCCACCCTGGACCTCTCGTTACTCTGCCCTATGCTAGCATTCAGTATCTCTCTTAAACCACAGCAGAGCTAGTAGAATTTAGTTGAAGGCCTGTTTCCGACATAGAATAAGCACTGGTGTAGGTTTTTACATGCAGAAAAAGTAGGCTGTAACAGCATGAACAACTGCAGGGGGTGACAAAACATTCCTGTATGAGTTCTCTATGTTGCCCATGCCTTCTTCCCAGTGTAGATAACAATCAGCTGTTTGAAAACTAATTTAGACAACAGCCTGCGTCTACTTCTCTACATAAACCAACGAAGTGTTGGACCTGCTGAAGTCCAACCTGCTAAGGCAGGTGTCAGGAGATGTGGAGTGGTAGCTGCTTTAGGAGATGAGGCGTGGTAGCTACTGCTGCAGAGAAAAGCAGTACTCTGCAGAGAAAAGCAGTAATTCCCACTCACTTTGTCGCTGTCCTAATGCCCAAAATTTTCACTGATCCTCTCCGTTCCCCAAAGCCTGGAGCCAGAAGGAACCCTCTGCAAGACTTTGTGCTACAGAGCACAAAATTCAGTTTGCCTGCACTATGGAAATACTGTGACCCCTTCTGGCTTTACTCAGCCAAGTAGAACTGACAAGATACTCATGTGTCTCGCACACAATGATCCTGTTCACACATCCGACAACGATGTCTGCCTTCTTGTAACAGCATGATACTGACTCCGGTCTAGGTAATTTTCTGCAAAATTGCTCATCTTATATTATCTTTATTACTAATCACCCCCCAAAATTAAGAAGAAACATTTTTAATCTAATAACAAAAAGCTCATAAACCATCTGTACCTTTTAGCTACTGATCTTAGGCTTTACCACGTCATATTTTAGGGGTCTAAATTACATGATATTGCCTCATTAAGTTTTTCCATTAAGAGATACGATGATGAGATCAACTTGCTCATTCAATAGTGTCCATAACCTAGATTGAATATGTTTTTAAAAACATGAGGCGTATGAAGTTAACAGGAAGTATCTTCAAATTATTGTTTTCCCTTATAACATTATGTTCTTTGAATGTGTACATATTCAATAAGAGCAAAGAAAAAAATCTACAGAGTGCATAAGTAATAACTCTACAGCATGTCTCCCCATCACATCCATTTCACCTTCCTTCCCTGCCATTCTTTCCTTCTAACAGGTATTCATAACTCTTCTTTCTCAGACTGTCCTATATTCTTACTAATGTTGTGTTTCAAACTAATTTGAAAAGCAGATGCCCAAATGATACAACAAATTAAGTTATGAGAACACATATCTGTTCTCAGTGCAAGGACTGAGAACAGATTTGTGAGACTGTTCAGCGTTTAAGGATAAGCCTGACTAAATGTAAGCACATATTTTTAAAAGACAAAATGTGTGCTTTAAATGAGCACGACCATATGAAATGATTTCTATAATTTCTGCTTTTTAAACACTTTTCCTTGCATAATTTCATTGCCCCACTTTCTACCTTATATACATCTCCTAAGGGGTTCTGCATCATTTAAATCCCTGAAGTAACAGATGCATCACATATATCAGCAGTAAACAGCTTGAAAAGTCTGGAAAGAAAAGAAAGAAAACAAGAGATGTTTATTTGCATTACAGCTACTGAGAAATAGCAGCTGTGGCTATGCACTCGTGGCTGTGTGAGTAGCCATGGCTAGTGGCTGCTGGCCAGGTAGCCTACAGCAATTTTCATGCTGTTCTACATTGTGAAATAACCAGCCTGTGGTTACGCAAATAAGATACACACTGTTGGGCATGGAGATAAACACCTAGGTGTAATAATAACTACCTACACACCATCCTAGCACTCTGGTAGTCCGAGACAATTCCATTTCAATCAAAATATTATACAACTGACCATATTTTACGGATTTGCAAATAACTACAAGTTTTGGTGATATTTTCGGTTCATTTGTAGAACTCAGCATTTATACATATAATAGCACTTAGATGATGAAAATAAAAGTCTTTTAAAATACTTGTATAATTATAGGCATAGGAAACAAAAATAAACATTTAATGTGAAAATATCTTCTGAGACATTCTTAAATTGTGGCCTCTCCACCTGATAAAACTATTTTTAAATGTTTATTTCTGTATATTAATATGGATGGTCAATTTAAGTTTATGAAAGACAATGAAAAGACAAAAATGTGAAATCATTACTGTTGAACAAGATCCTTTCTGAGATTACAGGAATAGAATTATACTCAGCAACCTGTTACTGTCTAGCAAAGCTCCCTGATGGCTCAGGTTCACAGGCACCCGGTAAAAACGCTGCACAGTCAACCTCACTGCGGAAACACATCCCCAAAAGTTTTCTGATTTATAGATGGCTTGGCAGCACTTTCGAACCACATCACCATCAATGTAAAAAAATTGCAGGGCGTATCATTAGTGCCTTAGGAGGTGTATTTTTTGGTCACTCTTATTTGTTATCCAGAGGGAGGATGAGATGATTGAAAGCACAGGCTCCGTCTCACCCTCTGCAAGGCACAGGACCAAGAACCCCAGGCACCTTCTATGCCAGTAACTGATGTAATACAGCACTGAGTGTTCAAGCATATGCAGTCTTGCAGAGAGAAGGGAGGTGAACTGGAGAACTGGAAAACAACCCTTACCAACCCACCAGGTGAGACACAGGCACAGGCAAGAAAGAGCAGAAATTCCTAGTGCTGTTCCATTCTTAGAACTGTGCTAAGTGTGTACTTCCCAGAGCTAAAAGAACGAGAGCAAATAAAATGATCGTCATTGCTGCCTCTCAAGCAGAACTCATCTCTGCTCACCTCTCCGAGACCTGTAATATACTAAGGCCCTAACCCTGAGAGTATATTAACATATATTGTGAACATAAGAGTAGGTTTCTACAGGAAATTTTTCAGGTTTCCTTTTCAGTTCTGGGCTAGTTTCGGATTATCCACTCTACAGTTGGACCCTGTCTGTTGTTAATGACAGAGAAAAAGGAAAATAGAGAGGAGAAACCAAAACCGTGTTTGTTCATTTTCTGATAAGTTCTCATGCACCCGAGAGTGTGTATTTGTGCAGCAACACAGAAAAGCTGGCATTTGGGTCCACTGCTTATCTTTCTAAACTAAAAAAGTAACCTTGGAAATCTATTAATTATCTCAAATCTGTTTGTTTATTTATTTACTGCAACTCGCAGCATCAAGTGCCTGAAGCTGGCAGAAAGACTCTGTTTCATTTCAAAAATACAACAATTCAAACAAATTCTATTCTCCACCTCTAGCCATCTCTGTCTCTATCCCATGGCCACTTCTCCTTTGCTGAATAGGCCTCCAAAGGAACCTGGAAACTAACTTCTTTCAATTTGAATGGCAGGAATTTCTCTTCCACAAACCTTTTCCAGCATAATCACATAAAAGAAGAGTTCTTACTCCCTGAAGTCTTCTCAAACACACCAACCTATCTTTCAGCTTGTTGCAGGTGCCCTGTCAGGTATAAAACAGTCAAATTATGTTGAGCTTTTTTGGATAGAGACAGTACATGGAATTTTACCTTGTATCCCACAGATACATAGATATCCTCACCTATCGTGCATCGCAGGTCATTGAATTGAATGTAAAATCCATTTATTGAGCTCAGAAATTTGTCTGTGACTGAGGCGAAATCTGTGTTTAAGTATGTCCCTGAAAGTCACCAAGTTTTAACTTAAAGATGTGTGTATAGGATCTGCTCTGTTGGTAGTTTGTTCCCGTGACTGCAAACTCACAGCTGTGTCTTACATATTTGAATTCATCCATGGCTCTCATTAAACCTTCCTTCACTAACTTAAAGAACTCAGTAGTTCTGATTTTTTTTTTCCGTCTGTAAAGGCACTCATGCAACATAGCCAAGTCACCACCTAGTGTTCTTTCGCTAAGTTTGAGCTACTTACATATTTGACCTTGCAACCATTTCAAGCATTTTTTTCGCACCTTTGGCAGCTCTTTAAGGCACCTTTTCCTGTGCTTCAACATCCTGTCAGAAGTATGGGTTTCAAAAACCATACGATGATCAGACTGCTCTGCAGTACTAAGTAGTGACAAAGTGGCACAGTCTTGCAATATAATTAACCTTAAAAAGGCCTCAGAGACTTGTAAGAAGTTATGACTGATGCAATAAATCGGGACCAAAGAAGTACTGGAGTATTGGAGTAGTTCTGTATCATATTTATATGCTTTCTTCACTTAAATGTGACCTCCCAAGGAAAAAAAAAAACAACCCCTACCAAACACAAAACAAAGCAGGCACATATCTCATTTTGCATCTTCATCTTGTGCAGAAGGATCCAAATAACTCCTGAAACTTGGAGGCCTCACATTCAGACCAGTGTCGGGTCTTAGGAGCTCTCTCTCTTACCACCCTCCGGCCCCGGGTGGGGGGGCGGGTGTGTGAACCGACCCCTGGCAGCAAGGCCAGCCCAGTCACACTGCTGGCGTCTGAACCGCCGGGCACCCCTCACGCGATGGGACACTGCACTGGGGACTCGACGTCCTCCCGCCTGCGGCGTCTCCTCTCTCCTTCGGTTCCTTCTCAGGCCTCACCCAGAGCCGCACGGATGCGGCCACGCCGGCGGGTCGGACGTGTCAGACGGTGCGTGACCCCCCCCTCCCCCGGGGAGCGACGGCGGGGACGAGTCCCTGTCCCGTCGCCCGCGGTCCCCTCAGCGGCGCCGGCGGCTGAGGCGCCCTGAGGAGACGGCTCGCGCCACGCGCGGGACCCATGAGGGGGGAAAGGAGGCGGGGCGGGGCGCACGCGGGGGCGCACGTCACCGCCCCGCCCCGCCGCCTCCTGGGAGCTGTAGTCCTAGCGCCCGCCCCCTCTAGCCGCCGCCTGCCGGCTCATAGAGTTCAGGCCTCCCCGGCTAGAGCGCCGCTGCCCGCCCCCCGCGGCCGGGCGGGGAGGGGCCGGGCCGGGGAGGCGGGGCGGGGCCGGGCCGGGCGGGGCCCGGCACAGCCGAGCGCCGCGCTCCGCTGCACGGCCGCGGGGACCGTCTCACCGGAGCCGGGCTGCGCCGCCGGGCGGGTGAGGCCGCTGGCCGTGGCGGGGAGGAGAGGGAGAGGGAGAGGGAGCGGGAGAGGGAGAGGGAGAGGGAGCGGGCGGGCCGCCGGGCCGCCGGGGGAGGTGGGGAATATCGGTGCGGGCGGGCCCGCGCAGGGAGCGGCGGGTTGCTGGTGCGGGCGGGCAAAGCGGCGCGGGCGGGCGGGTCTGGGCGCTCTCTCCTGCCCCGGCCGCCCGGTGCCCCGCGGCGGCGGCGGCTGCCGGAGGATCCCCCGCAGCGTCCCCTCGGCGCCCCGCCGGCCGCCCAGAGGGGCTGGGGACGGGCGCCGCGTTTCACCCGGCATCCCGGCCCGCCCGCGGGAGTAGCGTGACAGCGGCCCCGGGGGCGCTCGGCCTTCGCCGGGCCGGGGAGGGTGCGAGGGCGTGAGGCGAGGCCCGGGGCGGCCGCGGAGCGAGGGGCCGGTTGGCGGGAGCCTCGCCGGCGGAGGCACGCCTCGTCGGCCCGAGGGCCGCGGCCCGGGCGGGAGTGCGATGGCCAGCGGGTGTCTTGCTCCTTTGCTGTTCCAGGCCCGGTGGGGATGGCGTGAGGCGACTCGTGTGTCACGGGAAAGCGTCCAGGTGGCCCAGGAGGCTTAGTACCTCAGCGTCTCCTGCGAGGCACGTTATCGTCTCCCTGCCGTCAGTAAGTATGGCCCAGCAGCGCGCCGGTGATTCAGAGCGCTAAGGAACGAACAACTGACGATTTGGTTTTCCCGCGAGTGGCGGTTGCTGAACGAGGTTGGGGTCGGTCGTACCGGAGTTTAGAGGGGAGAAGTTGGGCGGATGGTGGAGAAGTTGGTTGGGAAGGATCTCGAGTGCTCTCTTACCGTGAGGCAGGGCCCGGTGTACTTAAACTTATCCCTGACAGACATTGACGTAATTGGCTCATACAGATTATGAAATTCATGGGGTGCCTTCTCCCCCGCTCCAAGGTAACCTGCTTCAATGCTTAGCTATCATTTATGGCTAGAATTTTTCCTTAATAGCTGACCTACATCTCCTTGGTTGAAACTAAGCTGATTATTATCTTGCACTATCCAGAGTAGACCTGGAGAACAATGGATCAGTGTTCTCTTGTCAGCAGAGCAGTGGGTGTCTGCGAGTTTCCACTCACAATCTTCTCCAAACTGAGTGAACCCAGTTCTCGTGTTTCTCTGGTCCCTGAGCTCTGTTGGGCATTTCCATCATCCTTGGACTGTTAAACCCAGAGCTAGGTGCAGTACTCCAGTGGAGATACTGTTAGCTCTGAGGAAGTGGGGTAATTATCTCCCTTGTGTATGGCATCCCTCTTAAAAACATTCCAGAACGATGCTGTCTTATTTGGCAACATTCTCGCATTACTGAAATATTCAGTTTGTGATCCACTGTAAACCAGATCCTTTTTCGCTATACTGCTACCCAGGGAATTACTCCTGAAGAGGTATCCATGTTTGGGTTTTTTTCATTACTATGTATATTATTTTGCACTTGTTATTAGTTTGAGAAGAAGTTATCTTGATCATCATAACATGACTTTTTCTGTCTAATTTTAGTCTCTGAAATCCGCTCTTCCAGTCCCCTTCCTCCAAGTTTGCTGTCATCCACAAATAGTTAATTAAAATACTGAGTAGTGCCAGGCCCTGCACATTGTGATAAAACCTTCCAGTTTGACAGTTTGACTTTCTCAGACACTTTCTTCTTGTTTTTCATGTTTCTTACTAAAGCTGCAACTCATTCTGTGCCATGGCTTTGCAGCTGAGCCAAATCCTACGGAGAATCTTAAGTGAGGAAACAATCAATTCCTTTGAATTGGCTTCTGTGCATAGAGTAGGGATTCCTCACAGCTCAGAAACTAGAAATATGTGTAAAATTCTGAACCCTTCTGAAGTTCTGGTGCCTTGCATATGGCTTCTGGAAGTCCCAGACACCTGGCTACAGATTACAGAGAATAATGATTGCTGGCAGTTTCCCATTCTCCCTCTTTAAGCTGTCATGCTATGCAGAGAGAACTGAAAAGGCTTCTTTTGAGACATCAGGCAAATCATGTAACCCATTTTTAAAAAATCGTGGAATGAAGGTTTTCTGTGGTTTTATTTCCTACAGTAATTTCTACCTTGCAGGACACTATGAAAATAAGTAGTCCTAAAGCAATATCCAAATGATAAAAATATCCCCAGAATTACTGCAGATATTAAAAAAACCCCAAAAACAAAAGGCATTTAAAAATGTATGTATATTTTTGTATGGATATTCAGGTATATGTCCGCAGGCATAGTCAGCTGCCTACTGCTTTCATCCCTTCTACCCAAGGAACAGTAGTGAGCTACAAGGTGGTTTGCGAACTTTGACAAAAAGGTGCTGAATCACTTAGGAAAAAGAAAAAAAAAAAAAAATCACTGCATTAGAGGATGTTGAAGATTGTGAGTCATTCATATGCTATCATAGTATGGCTCGTGCCTGAGGTAGATGAGTCTGTCCCCCTCCTGTGTTCTTTCTTTTAAATTCTTTTCTCATTCATTTCCTCAGAAAAATCTGCTTTGATCCTAACTTTCTTCAAAATTGCATTTGCTTTTTTAGAGAGCTTTCTGGAATAACCATACAAATGCCTTGTTCTCACCCACTTAATACAGGATCAGATTTATAGATAATACATTAATGCTTGGTTATACTTATAAGGGATTACTTTATCTGATCACAAATGGTCCATGAAGTTGAGAGCGAGAGGCGATATTTTGAAAATTTTTAATACTGAAGAAGTCATTCGAAAATATTCTGAGCAGCAGCAACCTGTCAATTAGAATGAAAGGACTGGTCTTGTGATGAAAATGCGGCAGACTAAGCCTATGTAAACAGCAAAGTTTCTTTCTCTTAAAATTGCACTTCACTGTGGAAACATCATAAACAAAAAATTCTAGGGTTGGGGATTAAGCATAGATGAACATTATGTGTATATTGACTTCACTGGAAGGAAGAGTCCAGCATTGGCAGGGTCATAAGCTAAATAATCGTACAGCTATTTTCCTCTATCCTCTACAATAAACTTTTTTTTCTTTTCATTCTAATTTGTTTAGATGTCTCACATTAAAAATCATGGAGCTAGGAAAGGCGAAGCTTCTGAGAACTGGCCTTAATGCCTTATACCAAGCAATTCACCCTGTGCACGGTATTGCCTGGACAGATGGGAAACAGGTGATACTAACTTCTTTACACCTTCATAATGGAGAACCAAAATTTGGTGACTCAAGTGTTGTCGGTCAGTTTGAACATGTCCATGGACTCTACTGGGGCCCGTGTCCCCCTGATGCCCCAGCTCTGCTCGCTGTTCAACATAAAAAGCATATCACCATTTGGCAGCTCTGTTTTAATGTTACAGAAAGAAATAAGCTCTTAGTTTCTCAGATATGTGACATCAGCGAGCCGTTTCCAGTGCTCCCCCAAGGCTGCGTGTGGCATCCGAAGAAGGAGATCTTGGCTGTGCTAACTACACGGGATGCCTCTGTTTTACACTCTGTTCATCTCAACAACTCCAGAATTAAAGCAGATATTAAAGGCAGCGGTCTCATCCACTGCGCTTGTTGGACAAAGGAAGGCAATCGCTTAGTAGTGGGAGTAGGCAGTGCCCTTCATTCTTATATTTGGGACGATGGTCAGAAAACACTGAATGCTTGTTCTTTTTGCCCGATCTTTGATGTGGGAGGCTACATCTGTGCTGTGGAAGCTACTCTGAATTTCCAAGTTGCTGTTGCCACTGAGCTTCCTCTAGACAAGATCTGTGGCTTAAATGCTGGTGTTGCATTTGAAGTTCCAGCGAGCATTGAAACAGAGTCCTTTCCCTCGCAGTCCAGCTTATGTGGTGAGGAAGAGTATTCCATGGATGGGGGGAAAAAGTCACTGGACTCTGAGAAGCCCTTGCCTGTTGTTACATCTCCTGTGGATCTAACTCACATACTTTCTAGCAAGCAGGGTGCTGATTCCAGTCCTCTTCTTCATCTGAGGCCCAAGGACTACCTAACGGGAAGTGGCCAAGATTCTTCACATCTCATCTTGGTGACTTTTGAAAGAAAGGTTACCTCTACCAAAAAAGTTAGCATCCCAGGCATTCTGGTTCCTGATATAATGGCTTTTGACCCCAAAACTCAAACTGTATCGGTCGCCTCCAATACTTGTAACGTTATTTTAGTCTATTCACTGACTTCATCCAATTTACCCAATATTCAACAAATTCAGCTAGAGAAAAATGAAAAACCAAAGGGTTTGTGCTTCTTGACCAATAAATTGTTACTGATACTGGTTGGAAGACAAAAATTCACTGACCCTGCATTTCTTCCCTCTTCAAGATCAGACAAATATATGATCCGATTGATGATTAAGGAACTAATATTTGAAATGGGTCCTTCAACACCTGCATCAGTTAATGGGAGCTCCAATTTGAACCTTTCAAACATACCTCATGATCTCTCTACAGATGTTCACCCTCTCAGCCGTGGACTCTTGATACCAGATCGTGCTGCCATTCAGTCCCCTACCAGCAGAAGGAAACTCATTGAAGAAATTAAGAGTCCTGTTTATGAACAAAGCTTGTTGTTGAACATGAGTGACCTCAAAGATAAAAAGATTTCCATGAATTTTCCTCCAGCTGTTGAGTCTCTCGATGCTGAACCAGTTAATCGGACTGTGGCACTGTCTGCCATGTCGCTGGCCTTTCCTAACAAGCCAGCATCTCCACAAAGGCAGGCAGATGCAGCTTCCAAAATACCAAATTCTTACAAGAATAACCTATTAAGTGAAAAGGAGGCGAGTTACTTTTTGAAAAATGTAGAAAAACTGTCCGGTAACTTCACAGAATTGCAGCATCATCTCTGTGAATTAACTGAGCTGCTAAAATCTGGGAAGAGAAATCTTCCAGTGTACCCATCTTCTCACGAACCCTCTTTTATTAACATCACCTGCCAGGTAATTTTAATATTGGAAGCCTTAATAATAAAATCTGTTTATGGATGTATGTTCTTTGTATGGATTTAAAACACAAACTCTGGCAGATTATGCGCAGGAAGGATGACATCCTATGAATGTTTAGTACATGCAAATTCGGTACATGTGAATGATCTTGCTGCATGCAGGTGAATCCGATAGGAGTCTTATTTAGACTTACTTAGGATTTATGTAAGCCTGGCTCGTTTTTGTTGTCCTTCTTCCCTACTCTTTCTGTAATTGCATCTCAGTCCCTATTTACAGTTCTTCTAAAGCTACGTATTTATATTTTTCTCTGATGGGAGCTAGAATGAGGGAAATATTTCAGGTAACTTTTTAAACTAAACTTAAACTAACATGTCTAAAATTATTGCCATTTCAGATGGATGCTGTAGTAGTGCTTTCCTTCTTGCAGAGCTATCTGTACCAGTGGTAAAAACAAAGCATTTCTGGAAAAAGACCATTATCATGTAATGGCCAATAGGATTAGATTTCCATCCTGTTCCTGTAGGTGGGACTAATGTTACAAGTCCCATTACTCTGCAGGCTTTCAGTGTTTTTAAAGCGATGTAATATTCGGGAACGTGCAGCTCGCGCTGGCCTGAGCTCATTGGCTCTGACCCAGGCAGGCATACCTTCTTCTGCACGGAGGCTGGTGGGACTCCAGAGAACCCACGTGTGACAGTTCAGTTGCAGAGTTAAAGACTTGTCATGAAGTTCTAGGAAGGAAATGTTTTTCGTAGGCAACTTCTGAAGCTTTCTGTTTAGAAATTTAGACAAGTGAAAATTTCCATGTGTCGGAATTGGTATCAATCTCCCATCCTCCTGTGAGGACAACTAAAATAATGGAGACTGAAACAAAAAAAGAAGAATGCTTTGGCTCTGAAACTGAAATGTTGCTAATGAGTATTGAGAGCACCATCTGAGAAGGAGAGAGACCCTTAGGGACACAACAGATAATTCCATTAACGTAGCTTAAAAATGGATTTAAAATCAAATTTCATGTGAAAGACACTTTCTTTGGCTGAAAGAAGGCACTTCCAAATCTCATGCTAGAAAGTGTAAGTTACCTGATTATCAAAACATGGCACAAATCTACAGGTCTATTCTAGAATTCAGATTAATAAACCTTAGTCAATATTCAAAGTCATTTAAACTGCCATTTTCCTTTCAATAAGCTCTTATTTTTCAGCTTCGTTACTGAGAAATTTATTATTCTTGAGTTTTCTAGCATTTTTCCATTGTAAACATTTCATAATTGTAATAACTCTAATTTTTCTAGCTCTCTTAAATCTTAATTATATATGGGGCATTGCTCTGAAAAGTGAAAGTTTCCCTCAGCAAGTCTGGTGTCTCATTTATCTGAGGTGTTTCTTTAGAAGCCTGCTTTAATTTGAGGTAGCACAAATTTTTGTTACATTTTTATATTCAGCTCTCTTTTTACATACAGTTTGAAACTGAGTTAGTATCAGCCTGTGTTGGTGTTCCTAGAGCTAGATTAGCTACACTTGCATGCTGGTGCTTCGCAAGTTAAAGTAATGCTACAATTTTACCTACGTATTTTGATCACTGATGATTTGTGGCAAGAAAAGCATTTCACTTCTGAATTACAAGTGACATTGGAAAGTCTAGCAGAAAATGCTGTGTTTTAACTTTAGTCAGAGTATATTTGATTCAGAAATGGTTAACAGGCAAACAGGGATCCTCACCTCGTGTGCTGAGCCCTGATCATTTCTCTACTGCCCAAGTTATTAGCTGTATTTTACAAAATGTTGAGGAAACCCAAAATGTCCCAAATAAGCAGTGTCTGAGAGGGCAGAGTTTATCAGTGCAGGGGACAAAGAGGACGTGTGCATCTCCGACCTCCCCTCTACCATACGCCCTCCTTGCGGATGGATGGGTCCGTCCACGGCACAGAAAAGGAGTCAGAATTTACTTTTGTCATGTTTTTGTCATGACCCAGAGATGTTACCAAGGCTTCCCTGGGAAGTGACGTGGTTGTGTGAATTTTATCCTACACAAAGACAGAGACTGTAGTTTTGGTAACAACTGATCTTTTGCAGATTTTAAAAATGCTTTGTTCTGGCTGTGAGGGATATTCTTCGAAGACGCTTTTTGGATTTTAAGGCTTGGGGCAGTGATGGTCAGAGGTGAGACAAACAAGCCCTTCTGACTTGTTAGTCTGTTCCTCACCCCAAACCTTCAGGGGCAGGAGTTCTCACCTCTTCTTAAGTTGTGGATCAGGGAGCAGGTAGGATGGAAAACCTGCAGCTTTACAGCCTCCGCAGGAAAATGTCCCTCACAGGTGGTAGGATGAGTGTCAGGATTGCGCTGTGGCTGAAGCTCATGGTTTCTTCACCAGCAGTGTGTGATTTCCTCTCCTGTTGTTCTGACAGCTAATTCTGCTGAATTAGCACAGTTCCTTGCTGCTATCGCTCACAGATCATCTACTTGAGAGCTGAGACTTTAAAGTATGAATCTTGCAAATGGGTCGGAATGAATGTAGCATTTGACTTTCTGTAAATGATGTAGTTGAAGGCATGTCTGTGATCCTGTTTTCATTAATGCCGTTTTGACATCTCTGCTTAAATAGACATCATGATATCTAATGATTCTTTCTTGAATTTACAGAAGCAGCTTTCCAGAAGTGATTCAGATGAAAGACGAGCTGTTATTCTTTGTGGTGGGAAACTCCGTCTAAATATAGTCCAGCAGATATTCAATCTCTCTCTTGTAGAAATGCAACATGGTATGTTGTAATTATCCAATAATACAAACACTTTAAACACATGCGACATTCTCAGTGAGCAGCAGCAATGTGCCTAATCCCATCTGGAAAAAAAACCCAAGGAATAAATAATGCAAGATTATTAATAAAAGTTTGCTCATTTGCTTTATAACGTAAAGATTCTTCTCTAGGCTTTTACTGAGAAGAGTCTTTACATTATAAAAAAAAAAAAAAGAGCAAACTTTTACCTATTGATACCCCCTTATCAAGTAGCTAGTTATACAGGAAAATTACTGTCACCCAGTATTTTATTTATGTTTTCCACTATTCTAAACAGAGAAGTCTGAGTAATGAGGAGGTTGGAGTTGACTGGTAGTTTTGGAATACAGTTTTCTATATTTCAATCTGTAGTTCCAGCATCTGGTCTCCTTTAAGAAATCCTGTATTTTTTTATGAGCACAAAAGTAGCTCTATAGATTTTAGCAGTGCCTTTCACTTTGGTTTTTGCTGTGAAGAAAACTACCTTTCTTATTGTTGTGGTCTTCTCTGCTGTTACCCGTTCATCCCACACACATCCTGTATGTCTGTGTATGTGTCAATTCTAAGTCTCTTACTTTTGGCAAAGGTAGGAAGCAGACTTTGGGGATATGATCTCTCACTACTACAGATATTCTCTGTACTGTATTCCAACTATTTGCCTGCCATGTCTGCTGTTTGCCTACTCGTGGATTACTGAGCAGCTATCCCAAAGCCTTAAGGCTGCTCTTCTTACCATTGTGCAAGTTTTATTTTTCCTTAAGTAGTTGCTGGAATATGTTTAGTATTCCAATACCTAGATAAAACTGTAGTCAGATAATTCACTAGCAATTGAATCTTGAAAAGATTCTTGCCACTATCTTACAGTAGTTTAGTAGTTTTCCTATTGCAGGATCAGTTACCTGCATTGAAACACAGCGACTATTTTAATAATGTTGTGGCACAACCCAGAAATGTGTGATATACCCAGTGATAACAGTAGGCAGTTTTGTAGACACTGATCTCTTAATTTTTCAGACTGGGATTTTAGTTTGAGCTGTAAAACTTAAATAACTTCTCTTTCTGGCAAGAAAAATGTCCCCTTTACCTGTGTTAGTTTCAACTTCTCATTTTTAGCTTAAAAATGTAAACTTAACAGAATTGGTTGCCCAGGAATGAGTAATTGTCATGCATATGACTAACTTTACTAGATAAATTTTAAAAGCAAACAGTGTTACTGTAGGTTTCTTTATTAATTTTACAAATATTACTAGATAAATGGGCAAAGTAGGAATGGTATTTTCAAATTCCTGAATTGTATTGATTTTAAAGTTTGGTCCAAAAGAGATATTAAGCCAAAAGATTAAAGGGTTGCGTGCTTTTAAGCTACAATCTTCTCATGACCTTACTTGTGACATGAAGTTACATAATGTAAATTTATAAACAGCTGGAAATGTTTCTCTGAATTCCCTCGCGAGCTCTATTTTATTCCTTCATCAGCTTAATGGATACAAGTATGAAAATTTTCTGGTTTATATGAATTGGTAGAAGTCAGTGTTTCAGATTCAGTAAAAGATTTCAAATTGTAAAAATAATGCTAATGATGGTGTGAAGTCAAATAGCAAATGGACCAGAGACATGGGGTTTGTACAGTATAGTGCAGTATTTCTTCCTTGTATTTATTGGCATTAATTATATTGAAATTACATAATAGAAGCAGTTTCTAAATTATTTTTATGATATTAATTTGTCATTTAATAAATGTCTGCTTTTTACAGTATCTGCACAGCTTAAGCACTGTGAAGTAGCTTATGAATACCTAATTAAAAAGAAGTCTGAATGCTTATGAATTCTGTTTGAATTTCATTCCTCCTCCTTATTTGAAGCATGCATTTATTATAGTCTCATCTCCTAGGGGAAAAATTGGTCAGAAAGCTGTTTCGCATAGTTCTTAACTGTCCTTTATTTTTGAGATCATACAACCTGTATCTCCCCATACTTTTTTTTTTGGCTAGAAAAACTGTAAACATACAGAAGCATTTAACTTTAATTTTAGAAGAAATATGTTTTATACCTTAAACATACCTAATTACAGGAAAGCTTACAAACAGACATTTACATGTCTTCACAGGTTCATCTTGGATTGTTCTCACAGCGGACAGCGAGGGCTTTGTTCCGTTAACGTTTACATCCACGCAGGAGATAGTCATAAGAGATGCCAGTATGAAAGGCTACAGTGCCCGTTCTTCCAAAACTTTGGACATCATCAGTTCTACAGAAGGGTGCAGACCCGCTTCTTCTGAAGGTCTGGATATCACGAGTTCTTTGCAAGTCCTCAGAGACTGCTCCTCCAAGGCCTTAGACAGCAGCAGTCCTTCAGAACAGCCCAGCAGTAAAATGTAATTTTTGACAGTGATTTTGTAATGTCTGTCTTATAATGGGAGATTTTTAAATTTACTGTATAGGGCTGCAAATTCTAAACAACAGTCTGTCTCAAATCTCTGTTGGATGTCTGTAATTTTTTTGTTGCATATCACTGTAAATTATTTATTTGATGCTTGGAAACATTAACTTTTCTTTTTGTACTGAGCAGTGTTTTTTAAATATGCCTTTTGCAGTATAGACCAGGTCTTTGTATCAGTGGTTGAAAACACGTGTTCCTACAAGCTTCTGAGCTAAAGTTTCCATCTTGGTCTTTAATAGGTTGGTGTTTTTAGATGATAGTAAACTTGCATAATAAAGAAACCCTTGAAAACGCTGCGTTGTCCCCCATTTCCTCACTTCTGCCAAAGCCTGAAATGTTACACTATTATTTAGAAATAGCACCTGCAGAGGTGCATGTGTGTTTGCACTGGTGTTACTAAGGGTGTAAGCACTAGTTTAGGTATATGGAGTTTGGGACAAAGTATGATCATGTCGCATATCCATAATGTGTGGAAGCAAGACCCTTTTCCCCTCTTGTGCCCACCAATAATGCCTCTCTGTGCTTGCTTCTCTGTGTGGATTTGGGGAAGTGGCTGTCACGTGTGTCATCTTCTGGGGGGGGGGTTGAGCCCAGGTGGCAGCTGAGCCCCCCACCCAGCCACTCACTCACTCCTCTGTCCAGGACAGGGGAGGATTGGAAGGGCAAAAGCAAGAACAACCCATGGGTTGAGATAAAGATAGTTTAATAGGTAAAACAAGCTGTGTTTGCAAGTCAAGCAAAATAAGGAATTTGCACAGTACGTCCCATCGACAGGCAGCTGTTCAGCAGCTTGTGGGAAAGCAAGGCTTTGGCATGTATAACGGTTACTTGGGTTTTGAGTGCCGTAACTCCGACCGTCCTCTCCTTTCTTGCAACTTTATGTGCTGAGCACGATGTCATATGGTCTGGGATATGCCTTTGGTCAGCTGGGGTCAGCTGTCCCAGCTGTGTCCCCTCCCAACTTCTTGTGCCCCCCCCACGCCTGCTCGCTGGTGGGACAGAGCCGGAAAAAGAGAAGGCCCTGATGCTGTGCAAGTGCTGCTCAGCAACAGCCAAAACATCGGTGGGTCATCAACACTGTCGTGGTCACAGATCCTAAGCACCGTACAGGCTGCTATGAAGAAAACTAACTCCGTCCCAGCCAGACCCAGTACATTGTTATAGGCATAAAGTGACTTCAGTTACATTTGAATAACAACATTTGCCAGTTAATATTTCTAAACATCTCTTCATATTGAAATTTTTCCCTTTGAAACAATATTGTTAATATTAACAACATTGCCTTCAATGCATCTCTTTTAATTTTCATAGCTAATATGTGCTGAACAGGCAGAAGGGAAGTCCCAATAACCCATCACCTTGAGAACATCCAATTTAAAGGCTGACAGAAGAAAATGTTCTATGGGCTTTTGTAGTGAGAGAGAGAAAATGCAAAGGTGAAATTTGGAAAACAGCACAAGTTTTTGTAGTATGGATTGCAGCACTGAAGAAAAGAGTAATCCAAGATTGCTACCCATAAAATTAAAGCATGATAACATTAAGCAGTTTATCAGGCTTTCACAGTGGCGCTTACTGCGTGAGAAGGAATCGAGTGATGATATTATAGAATTGGAGCTGCTGTCTCAGGACTAATGTAATCTCTTTTTTTATTGCCTATTTGGAAATTTAGCCACTGTCAAAAAATCATCTGTCCACAAAATCCAATACTAAAGATACAACATCAGTGAAAGCTGCAAAGAGCACTCAGTGTTGGGTGGTGCAACTAGAAGTTAACAGCTTTTGTTGCACAGGGGAGGAGGAAAACAGGTGAAATAATTTGGCAATTGTGGGCTTCATCCTGTACATAACAAGCATCTGTTCTCAGTAATTGTCACTGTTTAATCCGGAGGCAGTCCACAATCACCGTTACTCTAACCAAAAGCCACAAAGCCCAGTGGCAACCACCATGTAGACCAGTAGGTGACAAATCATTTTGTCCAAAGATCCTTGGCTTTTCCATTTGGCAGGATGCAAGAACACAGCACCAAGTAAATGGCTTCTCACAACCAGGCATCAAAGACATAAAAAAAAATAAATCAAAGCTTCTTGAAGCCAGAAACCTTAAAAATCAAATATAGCTTCTGCTGCCAAAGTCCCACCATGTTCCATTGCTTCATCCGCAGTGGGAGTGTTACACTTCAGGTGCAAATCAAATCATTCATCCTCAGCTACCAGCTGTGAGTTTTCCAAATGAAACAAGTGAAGAGGAAAAGTGGAGAGGTACAGGAACAAGTTGGAAAGCGAGGGTTTTTTTCCTCCATCCTGTTTCTTGTAACGTGGGCAGGTGCTGTGCTTCCTTTACCCCTAGCAGCTCCTTTTTTTTTTTTTTTTTTTTTTTTTTGGCATAGTGTGGGTTCCAACCCCAGCTGGTGGTGGGAAGAATCATCTTCCAGTAGCAGTCTATGCCCAACACAAAATGGGTTTGATGAATTAAACCTGTTGCCTACTCTGTCCCCGGTTTGTCCCATGAGATCCAAATCCCTCTTTCCTATTAGTCTTTATTACTTCTCCAGGGACATCTGGCTCTCCGGGCACCCCGAGCAACCACCCAAGCAGGGGCCACAGGCACACCAGTGTTCACCAAGTGCCACCGCTGACTACTCCAAAACTATGTCCAGTTTCAATTAATTTCTGGATTAACTCAGCCTGCCCTGCAATATGTCTTAGTCCTGGATTTATTGTACAGTTTCCTTGCTCAGATCCACCCTGTAGGCAACAAGTACAATACTGACTGCTGGCAAACAGGGAGGACATGGTGGGGTCTGAAAAGAAAGGTGAAGGAAAAGAAAGATTGAACTCTGTTTCCCTTTGTGTATCTTGCATGAGTTCCTTGTGTGTTACACCCTGCACTTGCCTACTGGTTCTCCTCATTTAGAGCGGGTCTATCAGGCACTTCCTAATTGGCTTTTTACTGTCCGCAGACACCAAGCCTGCAATCAGTACTCACAGCACTAGGACCAAAACACATTCCCTTCTGCGCTATGACACGGAGAAGGCTGACATCCCAGCATGTTTTCTAACTGTGCCCTCTGTCAAGCTCCTCATTATTTCAGTTGCACAGCCAGAATAATTAAGACACGTCCTTCTTAGCTTTTATAGCATTAGTTCTGCTGACTGTCCAGTTCCTGGGAATCCGCCAGCACTGAAATTCCACCCTGTTTGCTGCAGTCTCTGATCATCTCTTGAGTCAAGTTGCTGGTTTTTTCCATTGATCTGCTTTTGTATGAACACGGGCTCAGGCAGGGAATCAGGGAGGGACAAGCTGAGTGTGTGAGTATCTGGTAACCAGAAAGTGTTAATTGATGCTCTGCATGTGGCATTTGGGTCTCCACATCCAACATCTTTCCACCCGGTCATTGATGTCAATCCAAGAGCCCTTAGGAGAGGACTGCAGGGTGGTTTTAGGGACCTTTCTTCTCTTATGGCTCTTCTTTCACCCCTACAAGTCACTTTGGGAATTCTGGAGTTGCCCATTCTCTCTGCCTGGCCAGCTCAGCACAGCTGAGGCTTTGCCAGGAGTCTGGAGGTGGCTACAGTTCTGCATTCATCCCACACTGATGTCGGCAGGTACGTCTATGCACTCGGACTCACAATCTGACACAGCTAGCACTGGCAGAATTGCTCAAGCTGGATGTGGCAAATGTGCAGCTTCTTCTCGATGACTTTGAAGGTGACCAAGGGGTGAGTTTGTTCTGGAAATACAAGGGAAATACTTCCTCATGGGCTGCAGCCAATTTGGACAGAAACTTCTCAGCTGGTGTAAACCTGGTTCCATCACCATGATGACAAGCTGGTGGCCTGTGTTGGCCCTAGGCAGGTGAAAACATCCTCCAGGTAAAACAGAAATGAAAGTCAATGATGGAGAATACTAAGGTGAAAAGGAAATCCTTTTGATCCTTTGCTGAATATAGATGATTCCACATACATCAGCAAAGATGAGCGGGCAGGGGATGGGTGCTGGGTCTCCAAAGCGTACCTCCATTGATGAAGCTGCGCAAGTGACCGTCAGTTCCATGGGGCCTGAGCAATCCTTCCTCACCATCTACAGCAGAGTCCAGCAAAAACGAGGACAGAAAGCTGAAGGGTGTAGTTGAAGTTCATAGTCTTGTCTAACATCATTCAGGACAAGAAATAGATCAGGAAATAAGATTTATTTCTGCTTCCACACTTCTAGAGCAAACATTCATGTTTCCCTACCATCCAACAGCACTGCTGCTCTCCAGTTAGGGTTAGAGACTGCTGCTCTGTAATCATCTCTGAAATGATGTTGAGGACCCAACTTTTCTGCAGAGTGCCATGGCTCTGCACCATTCTCCCTCCGTTGTTTGTTCAGCTCTGTGTCATGCCAGTTTGTGTCTTTGGAGACTGTGTATTCTCAGGTGCAACACAGCAAAAAGTCTCCTCCTCTGCCTCAGGGACAGCAACACATGCTGCTACTGTGTCTTTTGAATGAAGCTTCCCAGGGAGATAGCATCTGTTTTATGCAGCAGATTTGGTGCTTAATGATGTGAAAGCCATCTGATTTCATACTTTAATCCTATAACATATACACATTTTTGTAACCATAATACTCAGCACTCTTGCCAGGTATCTGAGCCATGATCTTGCAGAGAGTTAAGGTGAAAAAAAAAAAAGCATTCAGTGCAGCACAAGGAACTTCTGATCTCTGAAACTGCAGGAAAACAGAAAACTCCTTCCCTCACCTGCTAGTTGTATGAATCCAACTGATGTTTCCATCAGTCTAGAAGTTTTCTGAAGGGAAAGACTCTATTGTGGCACTTTGAGACTGTTTTTTACCTAACTATGACATGAAATTCATACAAGGTATGTGATTGACCCCTATACACTAGATTGCTACTGGCTGTACCCTACTGCATGAGACTTTGAACTAACTTGCCTTCTCCATCTTCAAAGAGCTGGACAACAAATACCAGGTCTTAAATGACCTGAGTTTCCCTCAAGGAAACTCCTCTTCTCAAGAAGACTGATTTAATTCTGAGTTTTCTATCTACAGCCCAGAAAGGCAAATAGAAAAGGAGATGAACAAGTGATATTTGGCAACAAACTATGAACACAAAAAAGCAGGGTTTGGCTTTAAACATTGTCCACTTCAACTATGTTACTTGGAATGCAGAAGGTGAATAGAGATGAGAGGATGCAGTAGGGATTGAATCTAGCGGCAATTCTTATAAGGTGCAGACGTGACTTAAGGAATTAGTTCCCAAATCTACAGAGCCCTTCCTGAAAACCCAGTGACCTGAAACTGAAGGTCCCAGCCTTCAGGGACTCCCCAGAGACAGACATCTGAGGTGGTATTCACCTATTAAAATGGGGGACTCAGCACAAGTGATCTAATCCACCTAAGCCATGGCAGGTCAGCAAGCTCAGGGACAGACAGGGTGCAGCAGGGCTGGAGAACACGGTTGCAGGAGACACGGCTGGTGGTGGTGGCTAACAGCAACCCCCTCCTTCAGTGCCTGATGGGGAACGGTGGCTTGCCTACGTGGTTAGCTGTGACCCACGGTTAGACTGATCACCAGCAGTAATGCTCAGGAAGCCCATATAACCTTGGAAGGTTTCAACATTATTTTTAGGCAGAAACTACAAGGGTGGTGAAGCTGGAAGAGATGACTAGTGACTAGCTCAGCTACCGACTATACCAGCAATCAGCCCAGTATAGAAGATTTGGGCTGTCATCATTATACTTCAGCAAGGGCAAGGAATGGGCATGGTTTGCTTTATGGGGGACTACCCAGTGACACGTAACTCTGTTAACCTTTTCTTCCTCTATTTGTGTAAATCCATTTGTTGGAACTGCTTGCGTGCAGGTGGGGAAGTGCTGTCCATTAGGCACCCAGCTGGCTTAACCCAATCTCCCATATTCTTACAACTGTATTTGGGTGCTACTTGGATGAGAGCCCCTGGGGATTGAACCTGGCCCTTGTTACTGCCAGTCAGTGCAAGGCAGGAGGCTTACATTAGATTAGCGTTTAATCTGAATGGTTGTCAATATAAGAACCTGCTTCTTTCAGTCACATGTTCCGAACATACTTAAGGCATACACATCACTTAAAACTGACAAGGAGACGTATAAAAGTTCATTCATTTTACAGCACCAACACTGAGCCCTAAAAAAAAGAAAATTACAAAAAAAAAGATCTTACCCTGCACTTACTCTTCCATTCTTTTTACTTACAAAAATACATTCATTTTCTTAACAAAAGTACAACTCTGATAATCAAATAAAATAATGAGATTTTCAAAATATAAAAATACTCTGCTGCTACATTTCATCTACAGAAGCTTTCTATTTGATTTTGGCAGTTCCCTTTATTACTACCATATGCAAAGCGAGGACTGAATGCAGGTAAATATCACATTGTCTCTCTGGAAAGAGGAAAACAGTTTATAATCAACTAAGTTTACCTTGCAAGAGAGTGAATTCAGATTCAGTGTTGTGCAATTTAGAGGCAGCTGCACAACTGATCTAGAAATAATATCTTAAGCCACATTCAAATTACTCCAATCAACCACAGCCAGCAGTTTCTGCAACCCTTTTATCACTGGGCTAAGTATTCGGCTTATGTAAACTGACACGGATCCACTGCCTTGTAGCTACAGATTTATAACAGCTGAAAACATAACCCATTAAAAAACATTAACGGCCTTTACTGGGACTTCTGGTTGTTTTTAAAGACGACTATTCAGAAATACGCAAATATAAAAAAATAAATCAAACCCTCAAAACTGTTTTCTATGATGTTTTGGAGCTATGTGATATTACTGCATAACTTACCTACTTCAAAGTGCAGTAAATCTACTATTTCAAATTCCATCAGACTCAAAATTGGGTTTTTTTGTTGTAAACACATATGCCCCGGGCATACATATCTTGATTTGTCCAAGAACTGAAACAAAAAATCCCCAGCCTTAGATGTCAATTCAACAGAAGTCTTAAACATAGTTAACTCTTACCCACGCATACTCAAAATATCCCTAAAAGCTCACTCACGATTAAGTGTTTTGCTGAATTAGGACAGTTCATTAGGCCTTAGACTTCAAACTTTCCTGAAAAGGTTTCAGTATTAAACTTGATGAGACACTCAATGGATGCACTGATTTTACTTTACAATGTCTTTCAGTAAAAGCCTTCCCAGTTCCCCAGCACTGGAGTCACTTCCCAGATGGCCCTGAGCAAATTACTTGTAGTCACTGCCTCCAGTGACACCTACGGCAAGTGCTCCCTAACAGCGGCAAGCCAGTCCTCCAGAGGCACTTCCAGTATAAAATAAAGGCACCCTCCCACATATTCATGCAGTGAAGTCAGTGGGCTGTGTCTTGTCTTGCATTGTGCTAATTTCTTCAAGGTGAACAAGCCTTCAACTCTGGGATTCATCACTCTCCCCTCCAGATATAGTTACGTCTTCAGAGTCCAGTCATTTTAGCTTAAGCTTGGAGCCAGCCTCTGGAGGTCTCTGTATCTCCACTGACTACAGAAGCAGCCCAGAATGACCAGGTCTGAACTTAAGTGCTCCAGAAAGTATCTGAGGTTAGGTGTGTCTTTCACCTACAAAATGAGTTCAGCACTGTGAATCTATAGTAGAAATGAGGTTTCAGTTAATGTATCTAAAGCATGATGACATATCCCTGACTGAAAAAAAATCACCATTTAAAAGTCAGGTGTAGCCTCATTATTATAAAACACTGTGTGCAAGCTGAGATTAACAGCCATGCCATGGTGTTTTGTGAGGCAGAGAGCCTACACCACATGAGAAGTGGGTGAGTATCATGATTACTTAAAGGCCAAAATTTACAGAAATTTGAATGGCATAGTCTAATTTTTGGAAGGGACTACTGATTTGGGGTATCCTGAGTAGAGATTATGTTTTTGAAAATGTTAAGTACTCATTCTCTGACAAAGATGAGTTTACAGGTGTCAGAAGCAAGGAACTCTAGTAATGAGAAATGTAAGGTTCTGTTTCACATAAAAATCTATAAGTTAAATTACATCAAAATCTCTTTCAGAAAAAACTCTGTGTGAGAAAATCCTCAAAACGTGCCTGCATCAGTGATTTGCTTCATTTCAAAACAAAGTAAATCCTAACTTCGTATAGCATACTTCAGGATTCCCAAGTGCTTACCAGACACAACAGTGTGCAATTTATAGGTAGACTTTTTGTTCAAAATCCACCCCAGGCTCTAAGGGTGAAATACATCACATGAGTTAAAATTTGGGTTGTGCATCACATTTACACTTTTTTCCCTTGTTCTACAAGTCCCTAGAATCTCCTGTTGCAATGAAATCACAGCCTTCTGTTAATCATTGAAAAACGAACAAAAAACTCCCAAGCCTTCAATAGCTTATGTTCCTGAACATTTGTAATGTCTTTTTTAGCACAGTGCATGGAGTTCAATATATATTTTGCATGGTGGTGTCCTCTCTTAATTTCATTACTGACAATGTCAGAATGATCCTTTATCCTTTTTGATAAAATGTGAGCAGAGAAATGTCCCAGAAGACTCTCACAGAGTTTGTGCATGGGATGCGAGACTGTATTTGGAAAGTCACTGTATTCAGAGCTTTCAGACAGAAGTGTCCTCTTTATGGTCATCCAGGTTCTCTGTGCTTTGATGGCTCCTTCTGTTAAAAGCAGAACAAATGATACATGAACACACTTCTGGCTTTTATTGCTAACTAATCAAGCTACAGTCTAGCAATCTCAAACAACTGAGAACCACCAGCAAGGTGTAGTTGTTATGGACAGTGACTAAAGTACCTAAACAGGAGGACCAGTCCCATTTTAGATTGTTTAGCCTGTCCCCTCTGGTCTGCAGCTGCCACTCAAGAAAGCAGCTGGTGCACGAGAGGCCTGTGCCATATCTGCCAACCCCATGCAGGTATCTTAGATACCTCAGGGCAATGAAGTGGTCCCAGATACCCACGCTTAGGGCCTGGAATCGATCCCTTGACAGGGAAATCAGTTTCCAACTCCATTAACTTGGGACAATAAAAACAAGATGGAGTAACAATATATGTCGATATTTAATCCATCAATCTGCTAGGATAGACTGTTCTTACATATGTCCTCAGTATACTAAGGCTTCATTTGACAGAGGTGGGTAATTTTGAGCTAGGCAAGATTTTCTTTGGAGAGGGAGGAAAGGGGAAGAAGGCAGAGTGATAGGGTAAAAAAGGGAAAGAACAGCTCAAAGCTCTCCTTTCTTTTTCTCCCACGATCTTTCCTGCCTACGCCTCTGAATGGTTTGGATGTTTTTCATATGCCATAAACACCAAGAATGCAGTCAAGAATCCCATTTTCTTCCATATACAAGTAAATTGTAACTATTGACATTTTCTCCAGAAATTTAATCTATGTAGAATATTCTTCATTTCTGGCTTGAAATACTGCCCTGCAATACTGCTTTGTGCACCACCCCAGAGAAAAAGTAAAATATAGCAGCCAATATATCTGATAAATGGTCCTCTAAGCAGGTAGTACAACACTACAAAAATAAGATACTGGAGCATGTAATGGTACCATTCAGTTAATAATTCAGCTAATAGAGTGTTGTTTTGTTTTGTTGTAAGGAACATAGAGGTGTATATTGGTAGCTAATAATTTTTGCCCAGTATGACTAAGAGCTGCTGCGGTGATGTTACTGCTGTTTGCTGCCAGTTCAAACCTACCTTAACACTTCAAGTGCAAGCTTTGTTTCCTTCCGACTTTCTTCAGTGATTGGGTAGAAAAGAAGTATAAATAAACCTACAAGGATGAGGATAGCAGGGACCACTCCAATGAGGATTTTCAGTGTGAGGATCACATCGTTGGATTGTCTGCACATCCCTGGCTTGTATCCAGTAAAGCTAAACAAATGGAAATAACAGTGGTGTGTGTGTATGTCCAAAGCTAAAAGGCAGTTGTTCATCTGAAGGCCCCCTTCCTGGGTCACTCCTTTCCCCCAAAACTCTTTAAGACTTTTTTCCCCTACACCTCACTTTTTCCTTCCCCTCATTACATGTTTCAAATCTTGTTTTTCAAATCTCATCTTTGTGCTCGATTTACAGATAACTGCATTACCTCTGCATTTTCTCATTATTATTATGTAACATTTAACTACTAAGAGAAGCATGGAATCCCATGTAACGAAATTGATCTGTTATGTGTTTCCTATTAATATTCAGCCAAGTATTTAGGCTCTGCTTTAAAAGTGTGCAAGTAATCTGACCAATTTCAACAGCAATAATTAACTTTAATTTAAACACACACTTAAGCACTCTTCTCAAGATAGACAAATTTACTCAAGTGCTTAGAGTTAGGTACACACTTACAGCTCATTGATTTAGGTCTTTTATGCAGTCCCACAACTGCTGATATACTCAAATTTCCATTCCCAATTTGTGGAATGATTTTATTTTCCTCTGAACACACACCTATCAAAGCTTAAGCTCATTTGGCATCACTGTCTTCTGTGTTCTCCCACAAACATCTGCCTTGGCAAATTGCTGGGAGCTAACCGGAATGCAATTGAAAAGGGGCTAATTGGTGAACAGCGATTTGTTTGAGGGTGTGTGCTGCTTTTGGCTGGGATAGAGTAAATTTTCTTCATAGTAGCTAGTATGGGACTATGTTTGGGATTTGTGCTGAAAACAGTGTTGATAATACAGTAACCATTACGCGTGATGGAGAGCCCTGCTTTCCTGGAGATGGCTGAACACCTGCCTGCTGATGGGAAGTAGTGAATGAATTCCTGTTTTGCTTTGCTTGCGTGCACGGCTTTTGCTTTACCTATTAAACTGTCTTTATCTCAACCCACGAGTTTTCTCACTTTTACCCTTCTGATTCTCTTCCCCATCCCACTGGGGGGGGAGTGCACGAGCGGCGGAGTGGTGCTTAGTTGCCAGCTGGGTTTAAACCACGACAGGGTGTTAGCAGTAAGCATCTAAAATTCCTAAGCTTGAAATGTTCAGCCAAGCACTGCCTGTTATTTAGCAGTTTCGGCTGAAGGCCCTGAAGCAAAACATTCTGGTTACCAAAATCTAACTTGGAGCCAAGGGCTAGATAGTATTTCAGACAAGTTCCCTTCTAAGTGTTTATTGTGTGTTTGTGTGCTGTATGTATACTGAAACCTAGCAGCTGCAGGCAAAGGCCCTTTCTGCTAGGTCATGCACAAAAGCAGGGCAGGAGATGGCTGACCACCTTCTCAACCTGACTGTCCAGTCAGAACAGACAAGGCAAAAGTAGAAGGAGAACACAAAGCATCTTCCAAACTGACATGGTCTAGGTGATGGGCAGAGCTGTGAGAAAGACTCTGTTCCTGACTCCGATCAGTGTCCAGTTCCCTAAAACCATGCAGGAATCGGTGATCCTTTTATGCTGAACAGGCCACTAGGCACCCCTGAAAGCCCTCCAGTCCATGTAAAGACTTACAAGCTCATATACAGAGTCCAACCCAGATGCAACAGGGAATGCACAAAGCAGCTGTATCACTTGTGGGGGACCTTCATCTGCTGAGCTTTCACGTTTAGTTCTTTATTCATATAAGCCACTAAAATTTACATGAGTAATTTGGAAAAAGGAAAATCTAAAGGGAAGTCAGGTCCTTCTGAACTGAAACATGTTAGGGCAGGCAGCTTAATGCTCAGTGGTCTGGCTTAGATGATAACAATCCTGTCTTTAGTGGTTAGACATCTGGAGCTGCTGGCACTTTCAGGCTCAGGGCAAAAAGGCAATTAACTCTACAGGGTAAAGGCAGAATGCTTTCAGAGTAGATCCACTAAATGGAAACACAGTGTTACTTACTCCAGGCCTGCTGCAGAAATTCCTAAGCCAATTCCTGCTGACATCTTGGTAAAGAAAACGTAAGAAGAATAGAAAATAGTTTCATGTCCTTTTCCATGAGGATTCTGCAGGCGAAAGTTATCAACAACATCAGGCAGCATTGACCTAGAGATGAGCAACATACAAGAAAACCTCAAGCCAAAATCTCTTCTCAAAGTCCAAACTTTCTGAAAGAGTATACCCCTCCTCCCTTCTTAAGATCTTATTGAGGTAGTCATGCACATGAAAGAATCCAGTTCAAAAAGTTCTACTGCTGGACAGGAGGGCAAAAATCCATGTAAGAAACACATGGCCACATATTATGAAGTAGAAAACCAGCTGAAAAACTATCAAACACCTGCTGGGAGGTGACAGAATTCTTTAGACTGACTGTCATTCCAATCAGAAGTTGTAATACTAAAAAAAGAACAACAAAAAACATGTTTCTTAAGATTTCAAGGGGCTCTGAATCTCTGAATAGTTTCACTCTGAAATAACTCTTTTGACAAGCTAACAAAATTTTCAGAAACCAATGAGGCCTATTCTCTCTCTATTTCAAAGAGACTGAATTTGGTAATGGGGAATCAGAATGGAAGCTGCTCAAATATCAACTGTGAATTGACATTTTATTTCCAATATATGTCATGATTTACTGTTAGAAAAAGGGCTTCTCACCCTCTGTGCAGAAAAGCTTATGTAGTCTGACAGCTTATTTCAAACTATGTTTCCATGATCTCTTGGAGTTTTCAGGGCATTGTACAAATGAGTAATGCAAAACAGCTCTCAGCAGCGGTCTTACTTTCTGGTCAGTTTGATTGAATAATAATTACTCCCTTCGGAGAGAAAATGTCCCACCCTGCTCACCCTTGAGTAGTTTTTTTTACCCACATGTTTTCAGTCCTCAAGAGAAAAGGACCTTGAATTCTCAGTTTCTTTTAATCATATTTTTGTGTTATTTAATCTATAACAGAGGACTGCTCAATCAGGGATATATAGCTTGGCTTACGTTTCCTCTGCTACGTTCTTAATTGCTCAGCATTAATTGATTTATCTAACTTCATCATTCCTGTAGTTCTGTTAGAAACCAAACCTAGGCAACTGATTTACTGTTATCACAAGTTGTATAGCTACTTAGATTATTGATTCATCTACATACTCTTATGTACAAAGACCAGCTACAGTTACAGTAGACGTAATCTGTTAATAACAGGGCAACCAAAGTCACGTCATTGCAAATAGCCTCTATTATAAAAGCAGAAAAAGATTCTTGGAAGAAGTGACTCTTGCCAAACTCTGCCTCTTTCAGAGGCAAATTCCATGCAGTAGTACGTACATGCAGACATATACCCCTTCCCCAACTCAGATGTAAAATTCTCCTACCATGGCAACAGAAGAGATGCTGCAATGCTCAGACCAGAGACAAACGCCACTAAGTAAGCCAGGATCAGGTTTGGAATGGTCACTAGCATGACTGCAAAAGGAATCATCCACTGAAGACGAAGAAAAACAGTACATTTAACTTACATTACGCACTGCTCAATGGTATATAGACAGTTCCCTTCAAAATATAAGATTGTGTTACAAAACAGTTCATGCACAGCAACACCTAATACTTCAGTATTTTTGTGAAATGACATTTCCAAAGAGCCCTGAGCCAATCTCTATTTACCTATTCAGAATAATCAGAGAAAAACAGGACAAGCAATGTTAGTGCCTTCTCTGTTAGCAGTATTAGGGCTATAACTGCACTAGTAAATTGAACAGTCCCAAGACCCTATTTATCAGTCATGAGGCCAGCTGGCAGACCCTGGCCACATTCATACTCCTAAACATTCACAGTCTCCAAAAGAAGTGTGGCCATATAAATACTTTTTGTGAAGAGCCCTTAAGTGGGCTAGTTCCCAAACTGTGCTCAGATATTTCTTGGGAGATTGCTAATCAGCTTGTGCTAAGATTTTTCTGCCAGTTTAGTAATAGTGATGACCAACCACCGGTTTCTGTCCTAGGCCAGTGGAACTATTTAATTCACTGAGACAAAACATTGAAACATCATCACACTGCATTTCAAGCGGAGGGGCAGGGGTTCAACAGTCATTTTAAACCGTAAATATCCTATTTCACAGATCATCTTGAGTCTTGAATAAAGAAGAGTTTGCTTACACCTTCATTTCCAATGACCACTTTAAAGTAATCTAGGTACTCTGCAATAACTAAAACCAGGAAGGCAATGTGGTTTACTCCCATTCCACACACCCAGATAGGCTCATGACACTGCACAAGTCACTAAGGCTACTCTCAAAACCAAACTAATTTGGGATGCTCAGGATTTGTTTTCTGGCAGTACTTAAAACCACCTGATTTCCTCAACTTCTGCTTGAGGCAATGGGCTTACAGGATTGAAAATCCACTATTTTAAATGCTGATTGAATGCATACAGCCCAGCTGCCCTGTACACATCACATGCTCCATCTCCCACGCCTGTGAACCATGGGCACAGCACATGTAGAATCCAGAACCAGGGGCTTATCCACAGGGCTTTTTAATGATGGGGGATTAGTTTAACGTTAAGTGTTTCAATCCTCTATACTTGCAGCTTGGGAGCTGAGCGTATGAGAAGAGCTTTCACAGAGAGTGATTCCCCTAAGCACTGCTATTTACAGTTCTGTATGATAAGTGATTCTGGGAGTCCTGGAGTCTAATCCATTATGTTTATGTTTTAAATGCATTTCCCATCTAAAGCATTTGCTCCTAACCTAAGGAGGCAGAAAATAACCTTTCCTGACTGCAACTTCCCAGCACAGACAGATAATCCTTGCATTAGCCCAATGCTGTGGCAAAATCGTTATTTCACCACAAGAGAGCACTCCAGCAATACAAGATTTTATGTTGCCTATAAGCAATTTCATGACTGCCTTATGCTCCACACGGGGCACCCACTCAGAAACCAAAGCACTTAAACAAAATTCTAGATCGATAATAATAATCATTGTAACTGTAATTTTCTACTGAAAGAGAAGCACGACCCGCAGGACTGAGGCTACAATGCCTTAAAGTCTCACACATGCAACGGTAGTGCAATCACAGGGCCAGTGTTCCTGCTGTAATAAACAGCTAATGCATCTCCTTCTTTCCAACTTTAAAGCAAATACTCCGTTATTGGCACCCTGCTCCCTAGTCACAGGGCCTGCTGCCCTCCGAGTCATAAACAATATCCTACAGTTATCACGTGTCTTTTGTCCATTCCCAGACAGCACTATTGAAGGCGACCATGCTGGGATGCTAAAGGTGGTACTGGCCTGTGCAGCAGCACATTATGAAGGGCAAATTAGGAAAAGGTGCAGCTAGGATGCGAGTGGAAATGGGGATGGGAGGGTGGAAAAGGGACTGCACAGCCAGGATTCACCCAAGGGCATGCCTCTATGCTGCGCAGTGCTGATAGATGGCAAATAAACAATTGTGTATGTGTGGGGAGGTGAAAAGATTGGAGGCGTTTTTGGATTTGTTTTTATTTTTTACTAAATCCTCCAAAACCCGCAGCCAAAAGCTATTATTAGCTAGGATGGAAGCTAGAGTTGTGAGAGTGAGCAATATTCCAGTTTCAGACACCTTGCCAAAACCATGAACCAACAAGCTGCCACACTTCTTAACATTTCTCATGACAGCTTCACCTCCAGTCACCAGCTGAGAGACTTACTGATTCTAAGTTCAACGTTTTCCCCATGAGGGCAGAGCAGACAATCTAAATGAACATAGCATGTGGAAGCAGATGCAAATAAACAGAGGAGAATAATTCCTACCTAGCCTGTGCGCCAGCCTGATCACAGGAAGAATGCTATCAAGGATCCTGCTTGGGCATGACCGTATACCTCCAGAAAGTCTAGGCTTTAAACTTCCAGGAAGTTTAGATAATTAGTCAGTACTTAGACTGTTGGCCATCTCTTGTGGAGGAATGAGTAAAAGGGGAGCAATATCAGTGGCAGGAAGCCAAGATTCTTGTTGCTTATCTACCTACCCTGCCTTCTATACTCTTTCAGGGGTCTCTTCGACATAGGACCACTTTAACAGGAAAAATTAGTCTGGAGCAGTGTGAAATTTTTTTCAGGAAACTGAATTTCAAATTACACCTTCACCCTGAAATCTGAGTAAGGTTTTGGAGAAAAAAAACCTTGTTTTCTCCCCTGTCTCCTTCCCTTCCAGAAGAACATTCCCCAGTGACAAACACAGGAGCCTTAAATGATGTGATTTTATTTCACAGTGAGAGAGAACAGATTAGTTGTACAGATCACACAAGCTGGTAGTATAGGAAGCCCCTGTGATGCATTGCCAGACACAAAATCCATCACTGAGCACACACTGAGTCCCTTGAGAAATGTCTACAAGGTGAAATAAAGAGATGGCTTTTTTCAGTCCAGCCCCCACTTAGACCATAACACAGTCAAGCAACTCAACTGTAAAATTAAGTTAAACCATGTTTACAGAGGTGCTGACAGGCTTTCCAGTCATGTTAAACTAAATTTATAGAGCCAAGTTGGTTGAAGAAAGCATTTTTCGTAGCCAAGTAGACAGAGGAGGAGATTTCCTAAGGAGGAAATCTGCATTCCCTGGTCCAGTCAATGGTCCAATACCGCTTTTGGCAATTCTCTTTGCTGAAGTGGTAAAAAGAAATGAGGATGGGACTTGGATTCCAGATGCCTACTTCAAAACACATAACCATTCAGCATATTTGGAACTTGGGTTTTAAAGTTACTTCTGATTCTTTGGAAGTCATTCCAACACACAGATTTGAATTCCAAAAATTACTGTTCAATTATATTCAACAATTGTCACCAGACTTAAACTTTGTTCAGATTTTGACATATAGCTTCAGGCTAGATTTTCCAAGTCCTCATGCTTTGTTGTGCACAAGGCAGACAATTTTTCTTTCCTCTTTCATAAGTAATTGAAGGTAAACAGGGGAAAAATGGGGAGGAATAGGCCTATACAATGACTCACTGAGGATGATGACAGAAAATTGCTGCTGCCTGCACTAAGTGAAGGACTTAAAATAATCCATCAGAGATGAGGGCAGGCTTGCTGAGCTGGCTTTGCAGAGATGAGTCAAAGTTAAACTAGGCTTCTTTTCTCAGGTAGGTCACCTATTTCTTTACTTTACTAATAACTGTCCATCTCCATTCAGAGGGATGTGGGCAGCCCTGCCTTCTTACGTTTCTAGGGAAGGATGAATAACAGACTTCTGTTTCCTCCTCTGTGACTGAATTACAGATGCAGTCAACTCAGCACCATATACAAAGACAAAACAAGCCTTGTACAACAGATAACTTGTCAATCTGAAGCAACAGAGATCTGAATTTATAAAATCTCATTGGGGTTCACTTCTGAGAGCAGTCAAATGCAGAGCTTGTGCAGATTCTTAAATAAACTTGGACCTCCCTTCAGCATCAATCCATTTCTCAAAAGTTTCTCTTGGAAACTTGGAATGTGTCTGAAATTTGGTATAACGATTTAAAACTAACCCTAAAACTGAGCAAATTTCATGTAGCTTGAGGTTATAAGCACTTGAAAGAGCTCCTGAAGTGGCTCCAGTTGTCAAATGAAGTGAGCACAAGCAGATTTTTTTCTCAAAGGATTTGCTTACCGAAATCCCACATGCTGCACACTTCTTGCCAAATCGCTGCAGAAACTTCTGCCAGAACGGAATGCTCACAGCTGCCGATACCTACAATTGACAAAAACCCATATCCGTACTGTGCTTACTGCCACTCTCTTCTTCAGCTGTAGAGCTCACAGACATCTTTTTGTCTAGTACCTTACAGTCTGAAAGGAAGGTGAACTTGCAGATTCCTGTTTCTCCTCATCCTTTGAGTGATTTTTTTTTTTAATTCACTATTATGTATTATAAACAAAAGCTATCCATGAGAGAATTTTCCACAGTCAAATATCAGAAGGCAGTGTCTTAAAAATTCCCTTTCCTAATGTAAGCCACAGCAGTTAGCTATACATGATACGGTCATTAAAGTTCAAAGATGCTGCAAATAGTCATACTTTGCTAATGCCTTTTGCCTCATTATCTAAACCTGAAAAATGATAAGTGAATTAAGCTCTACCCCATTGTACAGGAAGAAAGCTGAAGCACAAGATACACTTATCTTAAGATATACTTAGAGTACATATCCCATACTACATGTTTATTCTTAGGAACAACCTGTAAGAGAAATAGTCACTTACAGTCAACATTACCATTTCATATACTGTAATACTCACCTGGTAACAGGAACAACCACAGGCAACATAGTACCAATGCACCCAAGTATTGCTACTAATGACAGTCTTATCATTGACCTAAATTCAAATGTCATCTCATTGTTAGAGTTATATTCTACTCTTTACTGACTTTACTGCCTCTTGCTTCTTTTCTTGGTGTCCATTGCTTGCAGAGCCTTAAGATACCAAGCAGTCATCCCTTGCTCTCCAACATTTTGGTTTTAATAATTGGAAAAGATCTGTCTTATTAATGTGGGAAAGGAAGAATCAAAAAGGGGAAGAAAGGGTGAAAGGGTGGGGCGCTGGGACCAAGAAGTAGAAATGAAGTTCCCCTCAGATGGTTCCACAAAGTCTCTGTGCCAAATGGGTCAGAAATCATGCAACAGCTTCCCTGAAAATGACTGCTGCAGTATTCTATATGGTAGACAAATTCTCTACAAAATATTTCAAATTGCAGTACATGCACATCCCAGTAATTATGCAGCATTAAATGTTCTACTTGTGTTAAAAGGACTTTGGTCAGAAGGATGAAAATGGCAGTTTTCAATTAATATTACTTGTAACCACGAAGTAAATCATGCAATACAGGAGCAGTGTGTAACTGAGTTACAAGTACCACCTAAGCAAGCAGAATTCTACCTCTGCATGTCAAGAAAAAGATTCTGTAAAAGGATCTTTTTATCACATTGCCAATTGCTTTAGAGAGGAATCTTCATATCTCTGGATATTTAAAATATTTATCCTTGCAAACTGCCTAGCCCAGAAGGCTCATGTGTATGAGTACACAAATTAAAGTTGTTTAATTTTCAGCATATCAGACTGGGGAAAGGGAAAAAGGAGCTAAGATTCCAGACCTCATTTCTGGCAGGAGCTTTCGTCCTTTATAGGAGCAGAAAGTGACTTACAGGTAAAAGCAACAAGGAATTAATTAAAAGCTCCAAAACATTAATTTTTTTAGAAGTACAGTAGGGAACACCAGCTTTATTTCAAACAGGCAGTGGAAAAGATGGTGTAGCTTCCTAACAGCTCTGTCTAGACACAAAACTCTTCTTGTCTTCTGTTATTTTGTGCCAAAAAACAGTGAGAACCAGCTATCAAATAAAAATATGGGAGAGACATGCAACTCACCAAGATGGTCACCACCAAATACTGGAAGTGATTGCGAAGATCAGCAGCATGAGTGCAGAAAAGGACAAAGTTGCTCTGTTCCAGCTGTT
Organism: Harpia harpyja; assembly: GCF_026419915.1. Classification (NCBI taxonomy): domain Eukaryota; kingdom Metazoa; phylum Chordata; class Aves; order Accipitriformes; family Accipitridae; genus Harpia; species Harpia harpyja. Next base: position 8,218,916 of record NC_068954.1, read on the forward strand.
GAATTGAAGACATTTGGTGACCACCAAAAAAGAAAGGAACATTAAAAAAGACAAAAATGACTTCACACTCCATACTAGCCAAACATAGTTGGTGACTGATTTGTTAAATGTAGAATTCGGGAGTCTCATTCTTCCCTCGTTTGCAACAAATTAAAGAAGCAATAACTCTCCTGCTATTGCTGGAGTAACATACCAATAATATTGGGGCAATCAAGAGGTAAACCATGCACCTAATACAGCATAAAAATGACCAAAACAGGAACTGTCTTATGAGAGAATTCTGTTTAAAGGCTTTATTCCTGATGTTGCAATTGCCTTGTGTTGTTGTCACAGCTGCAGACTACTGCAAGAAATTGCCCTTCCTTTTCCATAGCAATGCCATAAATCTTTCACCAGAAGCTCTGACTCCAAAACAAGTTACTCTTCAGCTGCAATTACACTCATGCCAACTTCCTGTAGTAAAGCAGCTAACTGCTAGTTTTGTATACAACCTTGGCTATGGAGTGTAGCTTTGGGTCAGACATCTCCGTAAGTCTGAGTACTCATTGGATGGGAGGATCTAGCTGCACTGTGTTGTAATGACAGATGAAGCCACTGCCACCATGCTTTTGCAGAATTCAGGGGGGTTCTGAATACCAGAATATGGTTCAGGCCCAGATCCAGCAATTTTGCAGAAGTGGAACAACAGAGGAGGATTTAATAATCATGCCACAGCAGTATGATCAACTCTTGCTCCTTTGTGTGCTTGTAGATTATAAGTGGCCAATCATCTGTATACAAATTAGGATAAAAGATATATCCTTTCTCCATTGCCACCAAAACCTTCCCTAGCTTGTGTCCCAGTTCACCTGCCTTCATTTTAGATGTAGAGTATCACGCTCTGGGATTATGGCCAATGCATCTTTACCTGTCTGTTCCTTTGCTCACCAGTAATCCACTCACTAAATTCCACGAAGTCAGTGGAACAATAGCAAGGGTTGCTCACGCTGGCTGAACTGGAGCAATACCGCTTCCAGCTTCTGCCTCCCCTCACACCTTCCCTTCATTTTGTACAAATAGAAAAATAAAGAGATGTGGACTGACAGAAGTTCTTTTCCTCTCTGGGTGTTGTCAGCAAGTAGTTGGCTGCAGCAACCAGATGTGCGCTGTATCCTTACTGACTGAATGGATACTGGAAGGGTCCGGACCATAGGGGACTTTTCGCCTTTCATCTTCTCCCTGTCTCTACTGTTGTTCACAGTGCCTGCAGCTCCCAGATATAAGCAGAAATGCTTCTGCTATTCCAGCAAGGACTGACAGATGGTGTAAAGGACAGCCTACTAACTGTGCCCAAATCCAGGCCAACAGGAAACTTCAGCGATTCTTTGGCAAACAGACTTTTAAGCAGCCCTTCCAAGGAACTTACTAATTCACCAGGACTGCTGGTGAACACAGTACTGCTCTCTTACATGCCCTGTTCTTGCCCTCTGTCCTGATATTTACTTGATCAATGGCTCATGTGACTAAGAGTCTGTTGACAAAAATGTGAATATTATTTGTTTTTCAAAATAAAGCCAACTTCAACTGATATGTACAGGTTCATGTTAAAATAGCACATTTCCCGAGTTGACCATAGCTCAAAAATCAAGCTTTAAAAAGATTGATGGACTATGGGGAGTAAGGGTTTCTTACTGAGTGGCTTTAAGTTTTTCTACAGCTTCTCTCAACGGGAGAACATATTGCATCTTTTTGAGAGCACCACATTCAACTGCAGGTTCTCATTTGAAAATTAGCTCTATCTAGCTCTGAGAGGTAAGACCTCCTGCCTCTGAACATCTTCTTACTCTGACCTAATGCCTTCCATCACAAAAGACTCCATAAGAACCAGTTCAGCCACTATCTGAGAACAGCCACCTATGCAAAGGAAAGGGGCAATGGTTTAAAGCGGCACACACTATAGAGAAGAACAGAGAGAAGAGAAAAAGCATCCTCTAAGCAACTGAAACCACAGGAGACTGTAGATGGATAATATATAATGACCCAATCTGGGTCACAAGGACTAGTTCCTCACCTTTTATGGGGGGGGGGAGCCATCTATAAATGGTCAGAACTTTGGTTTTGCTTCTCGTTTGAAAGAACCATCTCCAACCGCACAGGACCCCAGGCACCAAAAAAGGACTCTGGTTCCCTACTGATTTGTAGGGGAAGGCACCACCCCCTAGATCACCACCTCCAGTCACCAGCCAAAGGTTATTTGCATTTTAGCTGCCGCAGACTATCCCATGCTGGGACTGGAATGAGGCCAACACACGGACTTAGAGAGTCTGAAGTTACCTGAACTGCTGTCGAGATGAGAAGAAATGAAGCTGTAAGCTTCACATATGGACCATGCTTCATGGTGAGTCCAAGCCCCTTACAAAAAGGAATTGCTCTGTCTGAATTTAAGGCATAAGGATCTAAGAGGAGCAGAATACATAAAATAAGAATCTTTTCCATAGATAAATGTGAAATAATTATTATTAAATCTAGGCATATTTAAATATATCTTACCATCTTTTTCCTTTACTCCAAGAAAAAGAATGACAATTCCAAGAAGATACACACCTCCTATGACCCCTGCTGCAATCATATAAACTTTTGCCTTTGAAAAGAAAAAAGACATTTGAAATTGTGACAGGAGGAATGACAAGTCATTATGAAAATTTCGGTCTCTTTCTGGTGAGTCATCTGCAAATAAAGAAATGCCCATCTACATACAGCCAACTATCTGTCTTTTACCTCTCTGAAAAATGTTCACTTCTGCAGTTCATATATAAACAACACCTACTTTAAGATAAATCCAGGGCACATAAGTATTTATTTCTTGGGGGGGAAAAAAAAAAAAAAAGAAGCTGCGAACAAAAGGGCTACTGTGTTGGCAACCTGAATGTTTTAAAAATTTGTTTATGTTCAGACTAGCTATAGATATACACAGTCATCTATCAAAAACATGCAGCATCCGTAGAGCGATTCTAATTTTTAGTAAATCCAGTTGATCTAGCTACACAGACTGCAATCTGTATCTTCATGCTGGGTGGGAAAGGCCTCAGTACTGATGTAAACATAATTACTGCATTTATACATAATGATAATGAAAACTTCCTTTAGGCGCTAATGAATTTTAGAAATCACACTTTCATGCCAATGTTTTGAGAATATGGTAGCTTGCATGCTTGTTTTCCCAGTTACTTAGTGAAATACTCAAGCAAATTCAGAAATCTTTGCTTCCTATTAGCTAGGGGAACAAAGCCCCCAAGGATACCTCCCACATCATCAGATCACATTTATTGTATCTAACTCTGATTACACTGACTCTGGAATAAAGCTTTAAAAAATAATTTTGCTTTAGTATTCTGTAATAATTTATTTTATACTGTGTTATCAAAGATAAAAAAAGTGCTGGTTATAGAGCTTTATGACACAATGATTATTTGATAGGAAAATTGAATTCCAAATTATCAGTTATATGTTGCAAATGAAATGATTATAAATCTAGGAAGCAGCTAGTAAATAAGCATGCAATTACAAGAATATACTCCCAAATATAAAGTCACTTAGTATAGATGCAAAGGTAGTCAGATGAAGCGTGTAAGTATAGCCACTCTTCAAGACAACAGCTTTTGTTAAGATATTTGCATTTTAGAAGGGGACATGGTGAAATAAAGGAATGCAGGACTATTCTTTATTTGGGATAAAGGTTTGGGTTTTTTTATATCAGAGCTATAAATTAAGTCACAGGGTACTTTTAGGCTATCAGTTATGGCTTGCACAGACTACAGACTGCAGTACTGTAGATACCTGAAGCCACTTAAATGAGGTAATTTCAGCCTCAAAAGCAGCCTAGCCAGGAGAGAAGGGGCTGAAAAAAAAGCATAGTAACAGAAATCTGTTATGAATTTTGTATTTTGTGTCTATTTATTTATTAATTTGCTTGAAGCACTTGAATTAAATGCTTTCTTTCACAGGTTATCGTTAAGTGTAATTTGAGCTTAAACTATCAAGGTTATTCATGGTAGGCCAAATAAGATTCTCTGACCCTAAACAAAATTTGTTAGCCCATCTACAAACTATATCAATATCCATGCTTGGTTTCCAGCAGGAAAAATCTGCTCCTAAGCTTACAGTAACAACTTCAGGAGAGCTTAGAAATAACCGTTTCTTCCACTTTCTTTAATAATGAGCAAAATAATATCAGTCATTCATTAGGTCTTCTTTTAAAGTAGGTGTGCTCTTGAGCAGCTAAGAATTAGTCCTTGTGACAAAAAGGGTCAGGGTAATACTCCTGAATGGCACTAAAAAAAGTCAAGATTCGGCCTCTTCTAAAAATTTTTTTTTAGACTCATGGAGGTACTTCAGGTTCATAGACCTTAGTCCTGCCTCAACTTAGAATTCAATGTCCAACAGTCATAGAACCAACATTCAAGATCCGAAATCTCCTGCTGATTGTGCAGTTAGGTGCGTATTCTGTTGTGCATGGTGTGAATAAAAGGCAAGTGCCCTGTTATGTGATACAAGCAGCTCCCCTACGTGGTTCGGTGGCCATGCATGCTCCTATAATCCAACCAAATTGATGCCAGGTTATGTGAACGGCAAAAAATTTTGGTCCTCACAAAACAGGGTAGCAGGGAGTGAGGTGGGTTGCCAGAGCAGTTCATTCAGACTATAGCCTCTGCCCAGGCCTGAGGGCTCTTTGCGAAAAAGAGCAGGAAAGAACAAGGAGTGAACAGAACCTCACCCATGGAAAACGGTTGGACACCATAATCCAGACTGTTCTCAACCATGGGATACTACTCATCTACAAAACCTGAAAAGGTGACACACAAAACAGTGGAAGAAGGAAAAAAACAAAGACCAAAACAAATAAAGAGGAAATTCTCACAAAAAAAATGAACACATGGCTGTTTGTAAACAAGGAAGTGAAATGAGGAAGGTAATTTCTTTATTTAAATCAACCCATACAGTTGAAAAAATAAAAAAAAAAAGGACAAGTTTCCAGTCACACTGCAACTTCTTTAGATCTGAAAATGTTTGTGTGTCTAAAAGCTTTTCCATTGTTTCCCAATGAAATCGGGAAGTTTAATGAAAGGTATTACCTTCTACCTGGCTACTTTAGGCTATGTATCTTTGCTAATTTTTCAAAATAAAAAACTACTTGACATTCAACTCACTGTGAAGCTTCTTTCTCCATCTCTCTCCTACCTCAAAAAGGACAGGAAAGCACACGTGGTTAGACAGAAAGGAAATAAGATCATGGGGTTTTTTTTTCCTTGAAAGCCATTTAAGAGATTTGAAAGTAGAAGTTGGTGATTATGGCATAAAGCAGATTCAGACAGGGAATCTGCTGTGCAATGAAACTCAGCTAGCTCCACAACTTTTCAAACTACTCCTACTGACAATTCACAGAGTTGTAATAGCACAGTAGTTTTCTACATCAAGACATTGTCCTAGAAGCTAAAAAGAAAAACAGGATGATGTTCTGTGTCTTGTTAAAATATACACTAGAAGTTACCTAACAAGCAGCTTCAAAACCACTTTAATCAGCTATAAAATGGTATGGCCACTTACAGAAGCAGCCCAGCTCTCCCCAGGCAGTTTGCCAGATCAGCTCTCTGAGAAGCCTTACAATGACCTGTGCCAAAAAACAAGGATCAGCTAGCACAGAGGCAAAGAATAGTGTTTGGGGGATGGGGGAGGCAAGGGTTAGTCCCCTTCCTGGACTACCAGTGCTCATGCCAGGGTATGCAAATTCAAAGCATGCATAAAAACATGTCTTTAGCTTGTGATTTTACTGCTGCTGAAGAGTGGTAATAGGAGCTATTCAAGTATAATAAGCAGAGCACAAATGCATATATCCTGATTTACACCAAGCACCTGAGATAAGACTCAGGTCAAGGAATCTTCTTCATGGGGAATTTTATATATCAGTTAGTACATGCACTGACAGAGAAATAGATGAAAATATAAAAAGAGAGACTGAATCTAGCAATTGGTAAAATGAAACCCACAAACTGCTAATTTCACGAGTGACAGAGAAAAAACCACTACACAAGGTAATTGTTTGATTCAGGGCCTGTTTCAAGACCACTGGAAACAATGGAAGACTATCAAATTGTGTTTGGATCAGGTTTTAGGATTTCCTCCCAGATATAAAACCTCCTCTGTTTCTCAAAAAGTAGCAAACTGAAGCATGAAGAGATTAAAGTACTTGTGCAGGATTACAGGAAAAATCTGCTGTGGAAAATTAAATAAACAAGCATGGATCTCTAGGTTCATTCCACATGTTAACCACTGAGCCCTGCTCCCACTAATTGCCTCTTACCAACCACTTACTTTCAACAGTGATTTGTATTTTCACAAGAATAGAGATTCCAAGCAGGACTTGCAGTTTCATTCACATAACAGCCATTAATCTTTACAGGTGATCCCTAGTGATAACTAATTTGAAGAGTAGTGTTGCTGAACTGAAAGATCTTGCTATAGCCACCATTTTTTCATAGAATCATAGAATTATTTGGCTTGTGTGGGACCTCAAAGATCATCTAGTTCCAACCTCCCTGCCATGGGCAGGGACACCTTCCACTAGACCAGGTTGCTCAAAGCCCCATCCAACCTGGCCTTGAACACTTCCAGGGATGGGGCAGCCACAACTTCTCTGGGCAACCTGTTCCAGTGCCTCACCACTCTGACAATGAAGAACTTCTTCCTTACATCTAATCTAAATCTATCCTCTTCCAGTTTAAAGCCATTACCCCTTGTCCTATTACTACAGGCCTTGGTAAAGTCTTCTTCCATCTTTCTTATAAGCCTCCTTTATATGTTGAAAGGCTGCAATAAGGTCTCCCTGGAACCTTCTCTTCTCCAGGCTGAACAACCCGAACTCTCAGTGATTCTTCATAGGAGAGTTGTTCCAGCCCTCTGACCATTTTCATGGCCCTCCTCTGGACCTGCTCTAACAGGTCCGTGTCTGTCTTGTGCTGGGGAACCCAGAGCTGGATGCAGTATTCCTGGCACAGTAAAGTAAGCTTTTCTTACTAAGCTTCTATTTTAAACTGTACATCAGACCCTAGTGAAAACAAAGGATGGCCATATACCTCCTAGCTACTTTACAGTTTGGCATCTTCAGCAAAGCTCCTCAGTGTCATTCTGCTGTCATGCTGAGAAATGGTTGCAAAGACAACAGACAGGAAGACTTGTTTGCTATGTTGTCAGCATTTACTGATTTCAAGGAAGTCATGTTCATGCTCATCCGGCTGGATGATATGATATGGTATTACAGAAACACCCCCACCCCTCTGTCTAAGAGATTTTAGTGTGCTCCCACAGACACTTACTTGATGTGACAGGGGATCTGAGGGGTCTGGAAAGCTGGGAGTGTCATGCCAGGTGTCGGTTGTGTTTACTGGGGGATTCACAGTGCAGTGATGAGAGAAATGAGCACTGGCCACAATCTGCCCCTGAAGTGCAGCTCCAATCAAGGTCCCAAGCACTTCCATGGTCATTCCTAAAGAAGGAAGCACAAATGTGCACTGAGGATGAGAAGTCAATTCCTCCACTGTCTGCAAGCTTGCTCATTTGTCTCACTGAAGAGAAATCTCATCAAATCATTTTCTTTTACAGGGAACAAGCAGAAAAAGCAATACCAAGAACAGCAGAACTGGAAGATCAGTAATAGAACTGTTTCAAGGAAAGAAAGTTTTGTCATCTATTTTCTGATCAGCTTTTAGAAGCCTCCATGGAAAAGCCTCTTTTATACAAGCTGCGTGATGGATGCAGCTGAGATTAAGAATCACAAGGCAATAACATAGAAACCTTTCATCTCGAGGACCAGAGCAGAACTATAGTTTAAATGCTGAATGCCATTTTTCCAAGGCAGGACTAGGAGCCGTAACATCAGACTTTTCACCTCAAGCTTGACAGTAACTTGTGAAACATTTTTCAAGTCACTTATCTGATCAGACCTTTAGGTTCTCCAACCGTAATATAAAATGATACTTAAGCTTGCATTGGAAATAATACAGCTGCAAAGCTCTTGGAAACAGTAGATGCTGTTCTTAACTGCCTAAGGCCACAGTCAGGCAGAACTAGCTACCTCAGCCTCAGAGAATGATTCAGATCACTAATACTCCAAGTACCATCAGAACAAAGGATCATCTGAAAAAACAACCAAAGTCTCCATTTGGGAAAGCAAAAATCTTACCATGGGCATCCAGCTCATGCCTCACGTACTCAAAATCAGTCAACGAGGCGGCTAGCTGTTACAGCTCTGTCGCAGGTGAGTAATCTGGGTTCTAGACCTTTCTCACCCCAAGGGATTTCAAGCCTACCACTCCTGTTTCCACGCAGTATGGCCACACCCAGCATCCCCATGTCAGGGAAATAAACTGAATTCCTGTCCTGGCTCCAGAGACTATTTATGCATTTTGCATAAAGATACATAGGGTTGAATACATGAACAGATTAGGAACAGGGACCAAGATTCCCTGTTTATGAGGGAGTGCTCTTCTCATTGACCTAAACATCAGGCTTTGTTCTACTTTTTCTCTCTCAGTGGCTCCAGGGATCCCATGCTTCTTTCTCAGAAGCACCATGGGGGATTTTGAAGGGCCACTTCCAGAGCAGGTTGTGTCCTGGTGGTTTTCATACTCTCCCTGGAAAAGGATAGGTATTTCAAAAGCTCCTATGTTCAGGTTTATTCAAGTCCCCTGCTCTATAATAGTCCTCCTAGGTGACCTTGGACACATGCCTTTTTGTGTATGCCTGTAAAGGAATAAAAGTACTTCTCCACCTAATGGGAGGTCAATGCACACACACTTTGAGGTGTTCAGACAGTGCAGTAACGAGGGCTGTACATAGCTATGGAAGATCAAGTAAGGAAAAGGGAAGAGAGGCTCCCTAGGAGACTTGGATCATTTAAACCATTGCTAGTATGTTCCCAAACAGAGAATGCTTCTGGATGGAAAATTTGAGGCTTCACGTAACATTAATTTAAACCAATGGGAAGTAAAAAAAAAAAAAAAAAAAAAAGCTTCTTCCCCAAACTTCACGTCTAATCTTACTAGCAACGTTACAGTTCAGTCCATACACACAAAAATGCTGGCAGATGGCAGAATTCCTAACCTCAACCTGACTTGAAGTATTTGGACAGAAACTAGTCTCAGTTGGGCCTTGCAGAGCTTCCAAACTGTTGACAACTCAGTGCAAAGGCAATGCACCTGAGTCACACCTTTCATTCAAAACACCACCTACACATTTATAACCTTTATCTAGGGCTCTACGTCTGCATTTTACCAGCACTTGTGTAGAATAAAACTCAGAAGCATCATTAGAGGCAACAAAAATACAACCATTATGAAACCTTATTTTCTAAGAAGTAGCAAGAGCTGAGAAACAGGCAAATTTCAAAGTTTTTGTGTGCTCAGAATTTATAATGTATTACTTTCCACCTAAGCCAAGAAAGCTGATCTTTCAGAAAGCAGATTGTACCTTGAAGTAGGTTATGTTTTGCCCAGAATGTAAGTAGGATTTATGTTAAAGCAACTTTGGAATCCAGTATTTCTACCTTGCACTCATAGTGAGGAGCAGGACAAAATTTATAATAAGCAGTTCTGCTTGTCTCCAGTAGAGGGTAATGGATCCTCTGATCCCAACGTTTTTTTAAAGGCACACTTCATACTACACAGCTGTTTTTCTTTAAGCAGTTGAAGAAATGCCTGAGCAACTGACTGCATCCAAGAAAGTCTATCAACAAGAAGAACTCTCTATGAAACCCAAAGAAAGGCAAAAGTGTTTAAGTAAAACACTTGTTAAAAAAAAAGGGGGGGGGGCGGGGAGATTCTTACATGATCATAACCATTACAAAAAAACTTGGCTCCAAACAAATGTAATTTCAAAATATACAAAAATACCAACATTTAAAAAGTCAAAACTGTGGTTCATTCTACCACCCTAACTTGGCTTAGGAGAACAGCTGTATACTCGAAAGTTAAACCCTTTCCAAATAATAAAAGGACACTATAAATGTATAACACCTCTCAGCCATGGAGTTCAACAGCTTTTATGAGCACAAATTTCACATGCCTATGAAGTCTTGCATGGGACTAGCAGATAGGAAAGCACATTTATTTGGATCACAGCCTCTGAAGACATAAAACCAGACAATAGAAAACACTAGGTACATGGATTTAGTTAGTATTTAGGCCAGATGACTCAGAATACAATCAGTGCCAAAGAATATAACACAACTGGAATCTCCTGCTGTTTAGTCCTGTCCTATGACTGCTAGCCCAGACTTTCTCTTGAGCTAGTTGACGATAATGCAAATTACAACTGTTCCATATGGCTGGAAAGGGATTCGGTTTCTCAGGGGATATTGTATCTACGATGTCTGATATGACTTTTTTAGCACTTCTGGCCATTTCGTTGTGCCTCTGTAGTCTAGTTTTCAACATACTCAAGCAAGTATGTTGATGGTTAGAAGGACTAATGGAAGAGAAAAGGGCTCTTGCCAGGAAGAGAAAACAGATGCAACAAAAAAATTACGAGCTATTCTAAAGCAACACTGAAGGACAAGTTAAGACATAGAAAAGTCTTTCATGTGATACTTGACTCTTTTCTCTTTACCTAGCTTAATGCTGGTGGCCATGAGAGACAGCAATTACATAGTAAAGAAGATGTGAGAACAGAGCTGAAGAGAGCAGGAAGGGAAGAAACTCTTCTTACATTCAATTTATGATCTGTACAGGAGATCGTGAAAACAATTTCATTGCACTTTTTTTGGTCTGATCGATTTGCTTCAAAGCAAAAACTGTCTGGTTTTGATTGTTGAAGAGCCAGAGATACCGTCTAGAAGCCCTCATTCTTCTAACTAATATAGTCAGAGCACCAGTTATATTACAGCAAGATCTGTCCTTAAACTACCTGGTATATGTTAGAATTAAATAAACACAGATGAAATAAAAAGAGAGATTTCACTTGGTGTAAACACGCACACAAAATTACTCTCCTTTTTTGGTAAGGTTAACTGTCTTGGTTCTGAGTTCTAGAATTTATTCAGAGAAAACAGGTTTGGGATTTGAATTTATAACATGAAACACATAAACCTAAGGAAATCTGAACTAAAAAAAAAAGAAAGAAAGAAGGAAAATACTCAAAATTACTTTCACATTTTCTTTAACTGAATGTTAGAGAAGATCAGCACTTTGTTTTTTCCCCCTACAAATCACCTTTAAATTAAATCATCATTCCCTACCCTGGCTTGGGTAAGAGTGATTTTTATTTTGTCTGGCTAACAATAAACCAAAAAGAGTTTATAGCTAAGCAGACAATTTGAGACAATAAAACATTAACGTCTCCTATTTAGCTAGAAAAAAAAAATGGAAGCATTTACAAGAAAAAATATTTTTCATCAGATACTAAAAATCTAATATAAAAGTCCAGTTTAGGGACATAAACCATTAGGAACTTCCTATAGATAAAGAATGATTTTAAATAAAACTCAGCCCTAATCCACACGAGAAAGACCAGATCACACTCACGGTATGCTGTTGCAGAATCTCTCTCCTTCTGGTCTGTGCTGAGAAACATGGTGAGGGCAGAATATGGTACTTGGAATAACTATGCAAAGAAAGAACATAACTTAGGAAATGTCAGGGTAAATGCTGTATTCCTGTGATATCCAGGAAAATGGTTTAATGCGACCTTGGAATTGCTTGTTTAGAACATTGTATTTTTTAGCACAATGACCGGTCTTTTCTTTCTGATTTGTAAAGCATATAAAAGGAAAAAAAGTATCTTTCATAATACAAATAATAAATAATAAATTGCCAAGAGGCTTTCCCTTCATGCTGGGCTCCTTCAGCTTCCTTGGGAAAATGTCCTTCATAGCTAGGCTATAAAGCATCTAGTTTTCTTTGCACTAGGAGACTACCATGTTCCTAGCTTGAGCTAACTAACAGGAAAGCAAAACCGTAACACTTTATTCAAGCCAGGAGACTGTATAAATCCCCCAAAATATTTCAAATATTGGTCTCACTATGTAATTCCAGGAGATAATTGTGAAAACTACTTTATCTTCAGCACCATTTTGCCACACACTCCTTACTTTGAGTTAAGAATAGGTAGAAACACCCGATTGCTATGTCGCTGCACTGACAAAAAGGTAGATGAGGAGTGTTGCTTGTTTGTTTTTACAGCACTCTATCTAGCATGCAGTTGATACCTTGCTGTAAAATCTTGGTGGAAACAATGCACTGGTAATATTTATTGCAATACTGGGTAAATGAGCCCCACTTTTACTGCAGGAGAGGCCTTATCTCCAGTAGTACTTCATTGAAAATAACTATTGAACATTAAAGGCTTGACCTTTTGGATGGTCATGATGTGAGGGGGATCCTGTTCTCATAGCGTTGAGCTATGATAAAAATAACTTCTAAAATCCTGGAACACCATACATGCCAAACTCTTGGACTATTGTGAAGTGGAAGTGGAACGTGAACCTGCTTGAACAATCAAGTTCTCTGTGGCATTTCCACCACCACAGAGACCTGTAGCCAGGCAAACTAAGTCTCGTAATCTGCATCCTACTCCATTCATACAAAATGCATTTCTGTTCACCTCCATCAAACATGGCAAGTGTATACGTTTTCAAAGCTCTGCCATGGAAAACCTGTGGTTTTCCTTCAAAAGAGAGAGGGAAGAAAATTATTTTAAGCCATTATGAATGTCTTCTGCACCATTTTTCTACAGAGGAAACAAAGGACCTAGGGAAACATTCAATCTTAACACAGGAATACAGAATTCCCAGGTCCAACAGATCTGTAAACAGGAGAAAAGCCAAAGTCAAACAAGAAATATAAACATTTTAAATGTCTGGGAACCACTTTTTCACAACATGATCCAGTGAAATTCAATCAGCCAGGATACACTCTGCCAAATTGCGATGTAGCTCTCCTACTTCCAGTCCTACTCTGCTGTGTGATACTGCTTTGCACAGAAGATACCTTGTTTTACTTTGATATTGGCTACAAGGCAAAACAGGGTGATGCAACCCCTACATGTACTGTATAGAATGTGTCAGAGAAGTTCTTTGCGATCTGCTGAAATGATGGCTTCTGCATATATATATTGCAAGTTCTGTACTGTGTTAAAAAATTCATGAGCTCAAACTCTTCTATCCAGGCAAAAATATCATGATGACTACTATCAGTCCTATTTCAGCTCTGGTACCCTGACTTTTCATTGCCTTCTAGCCTGAGTCAAAACACCCAGAACTAGAGCCACAAACCTACTTGGTCTCCTAATCTGCTCCTGAAAATAGAAGTTATGAGAAGTTAGATGTCTAACTGGAATTGGGAATCAAAATGTCTCTGTGGATCTATACAGGAACCAGTTGAGTATCTAGGGCACTGCCAATGAAAGTGATTGGAGGTAATCTGTCTGAATTAGCAGGTCATTTGCCAGAGAAAGCATTGGCAGAAACCATCAACCAGCAAAGGCTTTGATAAAAGAACATTTACCTACCCCTTAAACTCACTAGAAGTTTAAATCAAATGTAAAGTTTTGGTAAATCTCAGTGTACTAAATCTGAATGCATTAACATAGACAGAAAACAAGCAAGTTACTGCTGAGAACATCATGACCTGTAATCTACTTACTGTGGTCAGTGCCTGGAAAAGGCAGTAGAAAGTCAGGTACCATGCAACTCTTCCTGATACAAAAGGAGGCGGGTACCACATAAAAAAATAGGACACTACTGTGAAGGGTGTACATGCCAGCATCCTGCAAAGAAGAGTAACACATGTCAACAATCTCAACATAATGATAACAAAGCACATTAAATTTTCCTGCTAATAATCAATATAATGCAATTTATTTTATGTGCAGTTTTTCTAACTACAATAATGCCATGTTTTTAAGTATTAAACGTTAGTGTGCATTAAATACACAGGTTCATATAAAATGTATACAAGTACTTCCATAAAATGGAAAAACCCCAGCAAATCTGAAGGAAAAGAGCTATACTTAATATCCTACTCAGACACAATTTCCTTGCACATGCACTGTAACGGCATACCTATATTGCCATTCCTTACTACACGTCTCAGACTACACATTTATTAGAAAGGACCACTGAAAACTAAGCTCTATTGTCACACATCTTCTCATACTTCAGCAATTTTTACATAAGCCTACTTATTACCAAGCATTCCCTCTTCCAGTTTTAATGCCTTCAGTTTTCCTCTCAACTTAGCCTCTTCATTGCTACTTCAAGCAAGTGCAAATACGTTGATACACTTAAAAATGCTGAAACCAGCATAAAAGGTAATGAACAGCCCACTGCAAAAGTTCCTACAGTCTGTATCTACTTGGGTATATGATAATTTGCTCCATTTAACTCAACAGCAAAACTCCTAATCACTTCAAACACAAAAGGATCATTTTCTAGTGAGGAAGGTGGCTTTAAAAAAAAGAACCACATAAACTTAAATTCCAGACATTGCCATTAATTACATTAGTCTAAAAATTATTACAGGCAAACAACGCTTGTCAAACTCCATGATATGGAAGAAGTGGTCAGATGTTATTATTTCCTAAAAGTCTGGGCTGCATCAGCATCAGGGCTTTCCTGTATTCTTGTAAATCAGACATTAAACAATGTAATTAGATGACCAAGATCCCAACAAAAAATATGCAAACACATAAAAGAGAAAACAGATTAATCCCCTCACAACAGCACTACTGACATTGGGGGTCAGCTGATTATTTTGCAATCGTGAACTGAAAACCTGGAATACAAAAGAGTAATGTGGGTAAATAGTTTAGTAAAACAATGGCTTTCCCACACTGCTCTTTGGGAGGGGCAGCATCACTGGGAGCTGAGCATTTACACGGAAAGTGCCAGGTTCTGGTATTCTCTGTTCCTCCAGTCCCCAGGCCACAGTTCATCCACAGCTGGTCAGTAATGGAAAACACAAATAAAGGTAAAATCCTAACACATCTCAGGGAATCTACCTTCCTCTCCAAAAGCATGAGCTCTTCCAGACTGGTGTCCAAACAGAGTCACCATAGTAAAATATTTCCATAGTCAATTTTTCATGCAACTTTTCAGCAATAACCCTCTTAGTATTCTTCTCCCCTTCCATCCTCTTTCCATATTTTCCTTTCCTCATTAAGGTAAGTGAGTTTTCAGAGCCTTGCTGAAGTTGCTGAATATCTGATTGTCTACCATTATCTCCTTTGACAAAATATTTTACCAGGTTTGTGTATTTCAGGTCAATGTCTGCTTATGCCTTTTAAACACATTACATAAAAGAGATCAATAGTAATTGATGACTTATTATATTGAGTACAGTATTAAGCTATAGTTAAATGTCGCCTTCTTTACTAATGTTCTTGCTTTGCTGGCAAGCTTTTCTGACTGAGCCAATTCTATTGCTTCACTATATATACTTAAGAAGTCAGAATAATTTCAAAATACTGAAGTATTTTTAAGCTAATGGAAGACCCATTTTTTGCTTTGTATAAATATGGTCTGACCTCCAAAGTGTAGGAACAAAACTCCCATGAAAAAAATTACCATTTCCAAAAAAAACAGACAAAATCCTTCTGGAAAGAAAGCAGCTGTTTGGTGAACACATATTAAAGCTGGGTTAGATAAGCACTTTTCCTGTAAGAAGTGCAAGTTGTACAGTAGTTGGTTTACAATACAAAGGGCTGATAAGTTCATGCTTGTGCTAGGATGGGAGTTACTGTAACATTGATTTAACACTAACAATAAACACATGTATTTGCAGTATTTTCAGAGAACTGAAAAAAAAAAGGCATCAGAATATATCTAATTGCATTGTATAAAAATGTCATCATTTTCTTTTTGGATAACTTTGTTACTCAGTTAATTCAGTGCTCACTAAAAAGCACTCCATTCACCTGGCCACAAACCAAATCCTGAAACAGTAGCAAGCTCCTCTTTTCCCATGGGGCTCTTGACAAAAAGTTTAACTCTGACCTGAAGGCCCTGTTCCTACTGGGGCCAAGAGCAGCTGATCTTGGCCTTCTTCCAACATGTACTTGCCTTCTATCCTTTGTCAGATATAAGCTGCCCACGGACAAGTTTCTGTAGCCCTAAAACCATATGACAGCAAGAGAACCACCAGCTAAAAAATTGAATTTTTCCATGAAAATTCAACTTCTTTGCTCAGGATACCACATTTAATCTTAGATTTTTGTTATGAATCAAGTTTGGGGGTTATATTAATTCAAAGTTTGTAATTAATTCAAAATATGTTACAATACCTCCTTATAATGCATGAGATAGAGCAGTGATGAAAGACTCCCTGTTTCACAAACTACTCAGTCACCACGTGACTTCCTAAATATAAAAAACCCCAACAAATAAATACCCTATGGCATAGATGAGCTTGGGTTCCTCTAACATGGACCAAACCTTTTCAATTTTCTTGCTTCACACCTGTCAATCTCCTTCCTATATGAGTAACCTTAATTCTTCTAACCTCTCCTTATAGCACATGGACAGCACATGCACAAGTGTACTAGCTAGAATGCATACAAGGGATAAGCATGTTACAGTCAAATATCACACTGTCCCTTTAGAAATGCTGATCAAAATGTTACAGCATGTCATTCATTATAAAAGTCATGGTGATTTTTTAATTAAGTATTTTGATTACGGGGATGTAAGAGAAGCAGGACCAGAATGACTGCTGCAAGGAAGAATGTAACAGAGCGTCAGGGCAGTGCTGGTTGCCCAGCCCTTCAATGCCATGGTGTCACAATCTGTCCCATATGTATGCACACATCCTTTACTGAATTCAAAGGCCTAGACAATTAAAAGTTAACGGAGCTCCTGGAAGGCTCATGTGGGAAGTGAAGGCACACTAGGACACAAGTAGAAACAAGTTCCAACTTTGTGGAGGAGTGAAGCCAAACTAAAGAAATCTAGACAAAGATGAAAATTCAACCACAGATTCAAGAAAGTTTTAGATCTGAGCTTTCAGTTTTGTTAACAATGCAGTGTTTTGGCTTTATTTGTTTGCGTCTCCAGTGGTAGAAAATCTCTTCAGTGTTTTCATGGGAAACAAGTTAAAGGAAAATAGATGACATGACAATTTTTCTTTTTTATTTTATATATGTAGAATGAATACAATCACTATTGTCTGGGAAACAGGCAAAGAAAAATGAATCTAATTCAATGAGATGACTGTATGATCACAACACTCACACAATATTCTCATATATGTATGTGTGTGTAAATATATGTACACATTTATGCTTACCAAGGCATGAGCCGGCCAACTTTTGTCCATCTACTTTTGCTAATAAAAAAGCCAGCAACAGGATCAGTAACTGCACCTGAGGCTTTGCCAACGAACAGCACCAAAGAGGCATGAAATGGAGTAATCTGAAAGTACAGACAGAATACTGTAAACAAGAGCCATTGTTTGACAATACAATGAAACAGCATAAAGCAACTTTCCAGAAAAAAAACCTCAGTGTTTTAAAGAATAATGATAGTTCATTTACAAAACACGTCTGCTGCTGTCATAGAAATTACTATTGGTTACCCGTGGCAAACAAATGAGGCATTGAGACAGGCACCATGCAAGAAGGGATTAGAGGGGAAAAGTACAAGGAAGGAGAGCCTATGAATACGTTTAGAACTAGGAAAATGACTCAGTCAAATAGTAGACTAAAGTCCTTGTTTTAGTCATAAAACCTGACAGAGTCCCTCTGTAATTACCACCCCCTCACTTTGTTCCCCACACGGCCCCATTTCCCCATATCTTTATCTTGACCTGATCTAGAAAAAAGTAGAGGGAGCTGTTTACGTGCATTCATGCTTTTTTATCTCCTGAGATTACCAACAAGGCTGCCAACTGGTGGCACGTGCCTGTGGAAGAGCTTGTAGCACAGCAGACTTTATTGACTCAGAACTGAACTGCATAAGGCACATCTGTTCGAATCAAAGTTGCCAGCACATGTCCAACAAATCTCACTTGAAAAATGTTCACGGATTACATAAGAATAAAATGGCCAAGTAGAAAAACCTTTGAAGTTAACCCAGGGGGACCATACTTAAGTGCCTATATAGAAATACAGTTTATCCCAGGCAACATAGTTATTTTTCACATGTATCTGTACAGATCTTAGGAATTCGTATCACACAAAGGTTAAAAAAAGTGGGTTCTCTTCCAAGTGCTCAGTTCATGCCACTGAAACTATAGGCCTTTAAAATGTCACTGAAATCTATATAAACATGAACATTCCTCAAATCAATTATCAAGAGAGTGAGAGACTGCTGAAACAGCCTATGCGGCTTAAACAGCAGCAGCAGACAAAACCCCTTCATCTATATGCTTCTTCATGCTATCAGTGTGCTAACGCAGTGGGAAGCATGGCGAATGCAGCTGATGCAACACCAAGCTTGAGCTAGTACCCCCTGCTTTTCTGCAGAGCTTATTGCCTCCCTAGGCAGCATCACATGGCTTCCAGCTGGGGCAGGTCCCCTGCCTGCAGAATTTGCTGTAGGTATTCCCTCAGAGGTGAAAGAAGGAAGCAATAATCTCTGAATGTCCTGGATGACCTTTGTAAAAGGCAGATGCTATGCACTTTTGTAATCACACCTGTTAAATTTTAGCCCAAATTAGGTGAAATTGCAAGGGCAGCCAATCTTCCTAACACCACCAGCTCCAAGACACATATTTCAACCTAGAAAGCTTATGAACAGGGAAGGATTGGGAATGGTAGTCTCTGGCAGGTAATGACAGTGGCTCTCCAAGCATCCTGTTGCTGCACTGTAGGACAAGGCTGGGATGAGCATTATGCTGTGTCCCACAGCAGTTTGCTGACGTTCACCTCTTCCACCTTTGTTGACTTGTGCCCTCCCACAGCCAAGGCGGCAAGTAGCCCACCAACCCTGAGGCAGACTTGCCATAGGGGCTGCACTGGAACTGCTCAGAAGTCCCTACTGCTTCTCAAGGGACAGGTCAGCCAAAACAAGAACAAAATAGCAGTCAGAAAGATACAGGGGTTGAAATGCTGCAGTTATGAGGGACACGGACAAAAAACTTCAAATTAGGTGGGTTTTGCATTGGTGTTTTGCTCAGATAACTTGAATAGACAGAAAGGAAGTGGATATTAGATAAACAGAGTTGGAAGAAAGCCTTGAGGAAAATTAAAACCTCTTTTATGTTAGGAGTGGAGTCTGTGTAGTCACCCTGTCTTCATCATTGGTATGGGCTTATACATCCCTTGGCTGCATTTTCTTAGCCCCTAAATCTAGACAGTGTCTGTCACCACCAGTGCCAGAAACCTCTCAGTGTTAATAAAATACAAAATAAAATATGCTAAATTCACCCATGTCGAAAGGAATAAAGACCAGGATCCTATTATCAGAGGTTTTGGTGTTTTCTAGTAATTTGACTCAAGGATCCTGTGCGGTTTGGAGTTACATTTATATGTCTGTAGTTTATACAGGTAATTTAGATGGAACGTGGAATTCAAATGGGAAAACTGTAAGCTACAGAAAGTGAATGCAAATGTAATTTTCTTAGAAAGGATGCAGATTATGTATGAAAGATTACACCTAGCGAGTTTCACAGTCTCTCAAAGAGCTAAAACAGTTAGGCCCTCTGAGTGGGCAAGAATTAAATCCAGGTAGTGACTATAAAATTACATGCTCTCCCCTGAAAACGTATGGAAAAAAACCACAGGATTTCAGAGCTGTTTATCAGACCTTGAAATAAATCCTGTCCCTGCAGGATTACTTCAGAGAACAAACTAAACCATCAAGGAACAAATAATTAAGCCCCTTAATGAAGTAGTAAGTGTATCACTACAAACATTAAGCAAAATTATTGGGTTTCAGTAGGAGTTTGTTAACAAAATAATTACTATTACATCATTTCTTTAGGTAGTGCCCAAAAATGCAAGAATGGGACCCCAGCTTTCTGGACACTGTACACAAACATATAAAGAAATAAACAGACCCTAGCTTCAAGAATGTTCAATTTCTGTGATAAGCAGAGAGTGGGGAAATTGGCATATTTATAAGAACCCTGGGAAAATTGTATTAGTGTCTTTCTCATTCAGTTCATGCTTCATCATCTCCAGTGACTTGTATTGCCATCCTTGATATGAGTGTGAAACAGCTGTAGTCAGAGCTGCATCTCCAAGTTACCTGTTCCACCTCCAACTCCTCAGACTCCACACCATCCACTTGACACCTTTGACACTGCTGTCCAAAACTGGCCCCTGTTCTAGATCTTGTGACTTTGATCTCAACAAGACACTCAAGATCTCAGTTTTACATGCCAGTCTTACTGTGTTGCCAGTTTGATTAAGTCGCACCTCAGCTTCTGATATCAGACTTTTATAGGAAAACCATAAACCCAATCTTTCAGACACCTCCACTCCCCAAGTCATGACATCCTGTCTTTCTACATCTTAAATAGCAAATGGATAATGATATCTGATCCAGAAGGTCCTGTTCTTTACAGCAAATAAAAACAGTCGTCAGTGCTGAAAGCCACTCATGTAGTTTCAGCTACAGCTGTTCTTGGGGTCCCTGCAATTTGGCCTCATCTCCCTAAAATCCTTTTTTCTATCCTATAATACTTTATCTGTCCCACCTAGGTGCCACACAGACATACAAGACAATCCAAAACAGTAAAAAATGCTTATGGATTGATTTTCTTTGTTTCTCTGCTGTCCTGAAATCTAGCTGGAGCAGCTGAAAGTCAGATGAATGGGATGACTCCTACTGCTTTGTTTTACCAGGTCTGCTTCTGCACCAGAAAGCCACAGACCAGAAGCAAAGAACCTTCAGGAAGGATAACTCACCTTTCTTTACAAAGAAATTATCCTAGACAAACCAAATAAAATTTACGTGAAACTACGTTGACTACTGGGTGCAACTGCAGTGATTTTTAACGAAACCAAATGAACAAAACTTCACAACCTCAGACACAGAGAACTGCTTTTTCTTGTGTCTGCAAATGTGTGAGCTCTACAGTGCCTAACGCTCTATTAATGATCCCAAAATAAAAGTGAACAATGACCACTTCAAGACAGAAAGGAAACTAGTGAAAAAAGAAAAAAAAGTATTTCCAGATAAGTTTATGGAGTTTCCAGGATACTAAACAGCTAGAGACAATGATAACAAGACAATGATAACAAGGCAATTAAAAAGTTTTTTTAGCTAATTCACCTTTTATCATTCCAGGGACATTGTTGACACCATCAGAGTTAAGGTAAGTCTACAATCTGTAAAGGTTTCTTGTGCTACTTACATGGGCTATATCTAGCAGGTAGATCTGTAGGAAGAAAGCAGCAGCACTCCCTGCCACTTGATTTGGGGCACCTCCTATTGCATAGCATAATTTGCCGCAAATCGAGAGCCTGTATTCCTGTTCAAGACGAAGCAGAACAAATGATGAGAAAAACAAGGTACACAAGTTAAAAGCTACAGAAGTCACGAGGTTAAAGTCTAAGGTTAACACCAAATTCGGGTATTCGCTTCACAGGTGTTCCACTAATAAATCCATATGCCCTCAATCTCTATCACCAACAGGCATTTGAATGCTCATTGCTTTGATTTTTAATGGTTTTGTTCCTCAATTCAGCCCCTAAAAACAGATTACAGTGTCCCTACAATGGAAGCTAGACTTACCTACCTGCTTCTCGCAAGCTATTAAAAAGGAAAAAGTCTACAAACAAGCAAGAAGCAGCAAAGAAGTGCACATACTGTTACACTATTTTCTGAGCTTAGTTTTGTCTTTGAATGTTTAATTCAGATTTTTTTAAAGGTTGAAAACATTTAAAAAACCCCCATTTCTTATATCAATCTTTCAGACCATAATAATTGATATATACTCTCATACCATAGTAATTAGACAACATTCACAGAAGGAAAGTTCCACAGTCAAATGCAGACCGAATAGATCCCAAACATTTGAGCTCCATTCCTTTCTTACTTTGTCGCAAAACGCTGGTGTGACCCTGGCAAAGTCACTTGACTTTGCACATCTTCCTTTTGATTTGACTTTCCTATATCTTTTGTGAAAGTTGGCATAATAGGGAAAGTGATTTTAGGGCACAAGTCCTCTTTAGGAAAGACTCTAAGTCATTCTAGGCATGTTTAAAAATTTTCGCAAAACTGTGCTTTCTCATTTGCCTTTTGATGCTTGAAAAGGACTGTAAGCATCCAAGAATATTCTCTAACAGAATTGCCAAATAAGAGTAAGATAAAAGCTGAAAATAAGGTTTCATAACAGTAATTAAAAGACAAAAAATGCAGAGTCTAATAGAAATTCTAGTGAAGAACACTGTGTTTTCCAATAGTAGAAGTTCAGAACACTGGAAAGCCTTTAAAAAAATCTTAAGACTTAATTTCATGCCATAAAATTCAAAATAAAGGAAGAAAATGACTGTTCATTAATCTTGTATTCCTTTCAAAGGGACAATATATCCAACCTGAATTTAGACTTTTAGGCTTTCAAACCCTCTTTAAAGACTGCTGTCAGCAGGAACCAGGAAACGTGAAGGGAAGCAGCAATATTAATCCTGGGTCTGCCCTCTCTCTGAACTGACTACACAAGCCCTTAATTCTTACATTAGATCAGGATAAAAATAGACATATGGTAATGAGACCCACCACAATGATAATATTCTGATACATGACCTAGCTTCTGAACATTTTTAAATTTACTAAGTACCATCATCTTTACTACCTAACAGAGTTTTGATAAGTTTTAGACTTCTAGACAGAGCCTTTCATCATCTAATAATTTTCCTTTGAACTGTTTTATCTGAGTGGGTGTGGACAAGCAAGCACAAGTATCAGGACCCTTTCGTTTTTGTGTTTCCACAGAGAAGATGGGGTGGCATCCCATTACTATGGCCAAGTAAAGTGGACAGTGTCAGAGCACGAGCTGCAAAATGGTATGCCACAGCAGGCCTCACTTGAACTCCGTATTGGCAATTTTCTTCTGTCCAGGAAAAAAAAAAAGAGTGGTAAACAGTCCCAAGACAGACTTCATCAGAACAATATACTGTTTAATTTGATATGAGATTTTAAACACAAAAACCAGACTATATACATATTTGCTGTACAAAGTAACTCCCCATTTTTCATACATAAGTCCTATTAAATGTGAGCTTTACTAGACTTGTGGGGTCTATAGTATCTTGTTCGCTCGACTCACAACACAGTCCTCTTGAGGTTTGCTCCAGGGGCTGTGTACTTTTAAACTTTGAGACACTCTTTTATTTTTTAATCATTCCCTTCTCCTAGCCTCACCTCCATCCTCCCAGAAATTAAATTACTTTAAAAGTTTATTTTCCTTTGATACCTTCCCTTCTGATCTCCAAGCATTAGGAAGATGACTTCCAGCTGAAATCAAGAGACATAAACCGCTGTTATGTAAATCCTGTATCCCGCTCCACCCCCAAAACAAGCTAAGAAAACCTTTTAGATCCATAATGCTGCTTTCCCACTTATTTTCCCTAGTAGCTGTCATAGAATCACAGAATGGTTTTGGTTGGAAGGGACCTTTAAAGATCACCTAGTCCAATCCCTGCAACATCTTTCACTAGATCAGGTTGCTCAAAGCCCCATCCAACTGGCCTTGAACACTTCCAGGGATGGGGCATCCACAACTTCTCTGGGCAACCTGTTCCAGTGCCTCACCACCCTCACAGTGAAGAACTTCTTCCCTATGTCCCTCTTGCAGTTTATAACCATTGCCCCTTGTCCTTTGAACAGCTAAGGCCATGATGACACAGAAAAAGTAAATGCCTCTATATAATATACATGATTCCAAAATATTTTTATAACACAAAGAATGTTAAGTTCTTAAGAGTTAGTCTAATTAAAGTTGTGGTACAGGAAACGGTCAACCAAGATCTAAACTTACAGGCTGTAGGCAGTACCCCTGTCTTTACATCAGTTTCGTGGGGAGAAAATTTACAATCTTAATACATTTTTTTTAAGAAGTCTTACTGTGATTCCACACACCCCCAGGATGCTGCTCAGCTACTTTCTGAACCACACTCCCAGATCACCTTGAAGCAAAGTTAATTGTTTAGTCACAGCAGTAGTTAAGTTTTCACTAAATTTTGTTTATAAATGTTATTTTCAGAATAAAACAAGCTGTTGGATAGACATAGCATACAGAGGTGTCCTGTTCAGTCAGCCACAGAAATGCAGGGAATCGGCAGTTCATGAACTTCCTGAAATGGAGGTTATATCCTGATCACTGTTCAATACCTGTTTTCCTTTTATTATGCCTAATTACTTTTGGAACTCATTTGTACATTAAGCCATAATACACCACAGCAGTTCTACATGTGAATGACAGGTACAGTGAAAGGAAATGCCACTGCATTCATTGCAGATCTGCTGCCTTGTAATTTCATTGAGTGCCCCTGAGTTTCTCTCTGCTGAGGAATAATCATTCAGACTCTACATTCTGGTATCTCTTTCCAAAAGCAGCAGCCCATAATCTATTTTGACTCTCCATATTGAAGTTATATTGTAATCACTACATTTTCTACCTCAGTATCCTATGTCACAGTGGTAAAAATGAAGGTACATCTCTGCACCAGTAAAGCTGAAACATTTCCATCTTTCCAACTTCCTGGCCTTACCGTTTAAGAGTAGAAAAGATACACGTGGCAGCTGTCTGTTACAGTAAGTCCCCCAGCCTTGGTTAGTTTTACATGATATTGCTAATAAATGATACCAGAAACTGTCTTGAGAAGGATAACATCGCACTTGTGCAGAGCAGTGTGACCAACAGCAGTACATTGGCTATGAGCAACTAAGAGGGTTTTTCTCTTAAGGCTGGATTTCTCTGCTGCATTGCTTCCTCAAGCAACAGAAACTGCTTGATTTCTGTGAAATCCAATGAAAGATTTTTCACCTGTGTAAGTTTGTCAGTAAGCTTAAAGCGGACTCCAAAAATTCACTAGAGATGTGAATGTGTAGGCAGTGGTCAAATAATGAACAAAATACAAAGTATTTACAATGAAAATTTTGTTTTGAGACCCCTGTGGTGTAGTTGAATGTCAACATCAAATTGCTTCTACAAGCTTTAGAAGAAATGTGAGGGGATGGGGTGGGAAGTAAGAGAAAGGAAGGTCAAATTAAGTTATAAGTTTTTTTTTTTCTCAGATTAACTTGACAATTTTCTACTTACACATGCCCCCATCATATCAAAGTTAATTGTGTTTCTAGGTAAACCAAGAAAGCATAATAGCTGAGATTTGATTTTGTTCCTTACTCTTCTATTAAGTTTAAACATTGTTATAGAAAATTAATGCAGCTCGTACACTACAGTTCCTTTATTTTTAATTCTCTTATAAGTTACAACCATACTTTTCATTGCTTGTAAATTTTCCCTTCCCCAACAGAACAGAAGTTGAATACGATATTTGTTACAGATCATCCTATTTCTAAAGAAGGTATTTAAGCACATCAAAAACAACTCTGCAACTGTGTGAAGATACTGCATGAACACTATGGGCATAGGAAGCAGCCACATTTTCTCCTAAGCTATTCTTTATCAGTTGAGTCCAGAACTGAACCAACAAGTAATTTAAAAGCAGTAAGGAGAGAGAGCAAAACCTGTGACTCAAAGATAAACACTAGTCTAGGTTTATCTGAGAAAAAATGAAAATGTAGCTAATGAGGAGCAGCTTTTAGGTCAGCTTTTCTCTCAACGTAGAATTAATACTGGTAATGTTTCTGTTCTGTGAGTGACCATACAACTGCCTCTTAAAAGCATGAGTGCGATAGTCAGAGGTGGCATCCCAGGTCCCTCATACTAAGTATCTCGAGGACTGTTTTCAGGTTTCTTAGTGACATCAGTCCACCCCTGAGTGGAAGAAGTAACAGGAGCAGGGCTTAGGGTGCAGACACCTAGAAAGGACATATGAACAAGGGAGGATACAGCGGTGCTTTCCCAGGATATTCTTTCAGCTGCCAGCAACGTAGCGCTGAAGGGCTTTGTGAGCCAAAACCAGTGTATCTCTGTTTAATATCTTTAGATTTCTCCCATGAATTCACCCAGATGCTTTCTGAACACAAAAATTCAAGCCAGAACAGTATGTGCCCACAGCGCCTGATGAGCTCCATGGCTTGAACGCCCTCCACCACGCCGTGAAAGGTTATCTCGGCCCCTCTGTTTCAAAGCTGTCCCTTCCCAGCCTGACCAGATGCTCTCTCCAGAGCCACGGAGCGAGGGGGGGTCCTCACTCACCTCTTACCTGCCTCTCCACTCCTATCTCGGCAAGCACCGAGTCCGAAGAGGAAGCATTTAGATACCCTCTCACTCGCAAAGCTGGTCTGGAAGTTCGGCGTTGATGAGGCTTCCCGAGGAGGGTGAACCCCTCCCGCCCGCACCTCTCCTGTCACCCATGGTACCCCACCTGCCTTGACCGGAGAGACAGCCCCGGAGGGAAGAGAAAGTGGAAAGGCAACGAGCTTTTCCCTGCCACCGAAGTGGACAGTGAACATCGTATAGTGTACTCGAGGGAAAATACGAGAGTCGCACGGAGCTTCTCGGTGAGAGAGAGGGGAGGGGGAATGGTGGTAAGGGTTGAAGAGCTATTTCAGGTACCTCGCCGAGACAGGCTGCGCCGCGCAAGAAACGCCACACAGAACACGGCAGCAGCAAGGTCAGGCTGCCCCCCCCCCCCCCCCCCCCCGAGAGTGCCCATCCCCTTCCCCGTAACCCACCGGCAATTAATACAAAAAGCCAGCGCGCCGAAGCAGGAGGGCGCGGGCGGGACCGCTCCGCACGCCCGGAACCCCAACCCCGCTCTCACCCCAGGGCTGTGGCCGAGAGGCTCCTCAAGCCCCACGAGGGCCGCCTTTCCCCCCTCCCCAGCCCCTTACCTCCTCCTCCGCCGGGCGCTCCGGGGTGTCCTTCGCGGCCCCCGCCATGGCAAAGCGGACAGCCCACCCCCGTCCAACACCTGCGTGCCCGGGGCGGGGCGGCGGAGGGAAGGAGAGGGACAGCGGGTGGCGGCCTCCCTCACCCTCACGCAGCGCCCCGGAGGGGCGAAGGCGCGATCGCTGCCCTCCAGGCTCGGGAGGGGAGATTCCCCGCGAGAAGAGCCCTCTCCCCGCCTCGGGCGAGGGCTGCACAGCCGAGTCCGCCGAGCCCCCTGCGGGCGGCAGGGACCCCCCCTCACCCTCCGTCCCTCCATGCCCCTTCCACTGTGGAGAGGAGCGGGGCAGCTCCCGGCGGCGAGAGCAGCGATGCCGCCGTCGCTCTCTCCTGTGGGGGCTGCCGCGGGAGCCGTCCGTGAGGTAAAACCCAGGCTTTGTTGTACTGGAAGCCCGCTAACCCGCCCGAGCGAACGGCCGCCACAGCGCCCGCCCGGCCGGTCCCCTCAGAGGCACCGCGCGCCCCGACGGCCGCTGCTCCCGCCTCGCCCCGCGGTGAAGTGCTTCATGACCGGGGGTAAGGCGGTGAAGCTTTCTGGGGCCGTTTTCATCCAAAGCGTAAAAATACGGGCTCTATCCTTTCGAAGAGATGCACCGGTTTCCGATTTATATGAATTTATAACCACGCCAGCCAGCGATGCTGTTGTCTCTCAACCGGAGATGAGATTACACAAACACCGCGCTTGACCCAGGAACCCACTGCGGGAATTGCTGCTGCCCTCAAGGCCCAGGAGCTGACACCGTTATTTAGGCAGCGCAAGTTCACCACCACCACTCTGCCCACAGGAAAATGGTCTTGCAAGCATGCTCCGCATCAGAGGAAAAAAAAAATATTGCATTTTGAAGTATGAATTCTTGCAACAGGGAGACAGCCTGAGAGAAGTGGGTTGAAACAAACCAACGAGGACTCAGTGATCTGCTTGTCTTGGGAAGATGATGACTAATCTATACACACAGGGCTTTGTGGCTCAACTGATTCAGAGTTCTGCTATTGACAGGGTCACTTGGTGGCTATTGGAGACCCACTGCAAACTACGCCCTGAAGTACTGATATGCCAATCCTGCGCAACCTCATTTGACAAGAATAATTATAACAAATTTGCAAAATTCTGAAAGAACAGGGCATTAAAAAATTTTCTTAAAAACAGACCTTCAATGCAAAACTGAAATTGTGGCCTTAATAGGCCTTGTTGAAACCCCTCTGAAGCTTTTAGGCTCCAAGGTGTCCCTAAGGGCTGAGGCCAGATGGGCTCCAAAATAACAGAGGTGGACCGCTCAGTCCTTTAGCCCCAGTGCACAATTTGTTCTTAAATACCAAGCTAGATACAAGGCATGCATGTTACATTCAAATTCAACATTTAGGTTCGTTTTCTCTTCACACAACATCCTCTTAACACATTAAATCTGTTACCTGCATTTGCATGTTTCTTCACAAAGGAAGAAACTACAGAAAACATTTCCTTTCTTTGTTCTTTTCTAGGCTATTTCAATTTTGCTGTAAATTATGTTAATGCACAGGCTTTACTCAAAACAGTGAAGGCTTGTGAATAAACAATGAATAACTGATAGTATTCATGTCTTGCACAAATTCACGCATTGATCAAGCTAGTTTTACTGTTGTTTGACCAATGCACAATAGCTGTCTACAGCGCTGAGCAAGAGATTAGGCTGTCCAGACACTACAGGTAACTAATCAGTCTTTACAAATTGACCAAAACCAATTAGATTTAGGAGACCCCTGTATTAATTCCAGAGATTTTCTCCAAATTAGGAAATAAGTTATCCAGTCACAGTTCGCTGCCTTTTTTTAAAGGCACTTTCTAGTCTAACATGGGATCAGTGCAGTCAGCATCACTCTTCAACTTTTTAAAGATTTGCTCTCATTTTGTAATGAAGATCATGACACTGTCAAACTGCAAATACACACTCAAGTACACCAAAGCTATAGCCAGAAACAGTTGATTTCAGTAAAGCGCAATATATAGCCAGAGAGAATCAAGCTATTCAGTCTCTTAAAATACTGGTAGTAGACATGAATCTATGTTGAAATACTAAATACTTACTGATCCTTTCCAAAAACATTGTCTTATGATAACAAGCAAAATGGATTTACCTACCTTAAAATTTGATTCCCCCTCCCCCCTTCAATTTCAATCAACCTTACACTAATTATTTCTTTGAATTTCTATGTTGCAAATGCAGGAATAGTATACTGCTACTTTGACATTTCATGCACCTTTTAGATAAGACCAATTGAGCTTACAATCAAGCATGTGTGGTTTTCTAATACTTAGTTTTACATTAAGACAAATTCAAAAGCACTGATTAATAAAATTCACTGTTCAGGAAACTGCAAACTGAGGGTTGGATCTGTATCTGTAGGTGACTGGTCTCTTCAATTTCACTAGTGGATTTGTCTGCACATTTCTTCCTACTACTAGAGATCTGGTAGGCTTTTCATACAGCAGAGGAGGCGGTGTAAGACCAAAGAAAATTTAGTTGTATTATTTGCTACATAAACCTGAATGACACAGTAGCACACCAAGTTTATAGCACTGAAAACAGTTAACTGCATAGTTTTCAGAGATTTGCTGTCTGAATACACTGAATAGATATTTGTGCAGTTGATTTTAATTGCACTGCCCTCAAACATATCAGGAGAGA
Source organism: Harpia harpyja (assembly GCF_026419915.1). Classification (NCBI taxonomy): domain Eukaryota; kingdom Metazoa; phylum Chordata; class Aves; order Accipitriformes; family Accipitridae; genus Harpia; species Harpia harpyja. The sequence goes on from NC_068954.1 coordinate 8,248,566, forward strand.
TGCTGAAGCAAAACAGTTCTACGTCCCTAGTTTGAAGTAACATGACTTTTAGAGAGATTTCAAGTCACTCCAATTAAGTAATTTTCTATTTAGAACAAAACCAGGAAATCCCAAACCCATCTTTCATTTAACCATGCAAGAGAAGTACAATGCCAACAATCATCCATTTGCATAGGTAGCACAAACTAGTCAGCACCCATTGAAGGCCGTAGGATAAGTCTTACCTAGAGACTCTAGTTCCATTCACAAACCACATGCTACTTTGCTAAGTAATACAAAATATTTACTCTTTATGTTGATTTCTCCTTTAACAAAACATGGAATAGTCAGCTACAAATTTTATGCCTCAAGTACCTTAATAGCAAAATAAAATATTTGGATGGAAATGGGGCAGAGGAGGGGGAAAGAAACCTCAATTTTCAAATAAGGATTTTCAATGTCTTTGAAACTAGGCCAGATGCAATTAGTGTCTCAATCACCTGGCCAGTTCAGGAGAGAGGCAGATATGTAGTACAAAACCAACCATGTTGCTCTAAGCCACTATTCCTGTATGGCAATCTCCAGAAAAGCTGAAGTTTGTGTGTGACAAGGCTAAAAGTGGACCTCTATCCTAATGAGCTAGGTAGTTTAACATCACCTTATCTGTAAGACACCCGTAGCAGCACAAGAGGGGCAGAAACCACTTCAACCATTGGTAATAACAATTCCTTCAGAGCTTACTTTGAGGCACTTCATATGCAGTATGCACCAGACTACCTCATTACTATCTTCTCACACATGGACCTACCACCATGTGAAGACTTCATAGAACATTACACTGCTGATCTTGTGGTAAAAGTGAAATCCTGAAGATACTGATATTGCAGATTTTCAAGTTAGTTAAGAGTTTAAATGGGAGCTTCCCTGCCGCATCTGTTGCCTAAAAGTTACTGTGAGAAGAATGCAAACTGCAGCAGCTTACACGGAAATGTAAGTGAAACCAATCAGTTCAGTTTCACTTTAGTCCAAAGTGCAAAAATAAATACTATTTTTCCTTAAAAGGTGCTATCAGTAGTAGTTAAGTCTCAGAGAACTGTTCTGCCTAAATACACTCATTAAAGAACTAAGAAGCTTTCTACCTAAGGAAATTCTAAGGATGACCTATTGTATAGTTACCTCTGCTACCTTATATAGCCAGGCTCTGACCACCAAATTTAGTTGAAAATACTTCTATTATAGCAGATGATAGCACAGCACATATTTTTCTCTCTAAGAGCACAGTAAGTGAGGATGAGTGCATCCAGATATTGCTGGTTACATTTTTGGTTTTGTCTAGTTCCACCTGTAGGTAGTTTTTGGCCAGTTAAAAGCTAATTTGATCTTGTATTTTTGATAGCGTTTTTTTGCTCATTCTTGAGCTGTCCATTAGGTGTAGCAGCAGTTTTATAGTCATTGTCAGGTGTTTTTATCACTAAGAGTCTGAAAGGTTCAGTTGTTTTCCGAAGTCTCTGAACCACAACAGCATTTTGCAACTTTGCTTCCTCTAGCGTGAGTGTCTCGTCTCGCAGCTCTCGAACCGGCAGCGAAGTAGTCAGTGTGAAGGGAACGCTTCCCTCTGATCCTTGATACTTTGTTATGAAGTCTCTGACATGGCTTATTCTGAGAAGAAAAAAAGAAAACCCAGCATTAGAGCACTCCAGTCCCAACACAGATCATCATGTGCAGAAGACACAGAGCCACCACAAGAAGGGAATGAGACACCCGCTTCACGTAATAGCTGATGGCATAGAAATGGAGGAATATAGATGGTGTGGTATCCTGAAGTGTCTGATCCACTTGGGAAGCAAGGACCAAGGTCTGCATGCTCAGAGAGCAGTCCCAAGGGAAAAAGTATGAGTATCTTACCCTGAGCACTCAAATGGCTCGGATGGTAGTTACACAAGCCTACCATTTCTTAACCAGCTGGTGGAGCTCTTACCTGAGGTTTCTGTAGCCGAGAGCTAGAATAAAGATGCCTCCAGTGTGTGGTACATGCAGCAGAACCAGAATAATAATAATAAAGAAAAAGGGGTTGCAAAAATTGTCTGGATAGCTTACGAGTTAACCAGGTTTATATATAGTGTCCTTCTACCAAAGCAGGTGCAGCAGTGAATTCATTACAGATTCAAGCTGCCTGTTAAGGTGTGAAGAACCTTGCAATAAGTGAGCAAGACAGAGGTTTTGCTGTGGAAGAATCAGGACTGACCAATTTAATTAGAAAATGAAGATGATGGGATACATCTATACCAGTAAAATAAGCATAATGTCAATGTCCATTCTCTGATCCTGACGCCAACTGCCTCTGGCTACTGGCAAATTATTAAACTCATCCTTCCTCTCCCACATGCACAGGGTAGCCCAGGTTTACTGCCTCCTGGGAATGGTCTGTGACCTGAGCCAACATCTGAACCAAGCCTAGATACTGTTTGAGAAAGTGCTAGTTGGCTTGGGGGAAAGCCATCCTAACAGTTTAGCAGCACAGATGACCAAATTTTCACGCCTTACCCATACTTACTAGGACAGATATAGACAGCATCTAATTCCTGTGCATGCAGGCCTCAATGAAGAGGCAACATTTGGTCTTATAAGCCTAGAGACTGAAGAACCTCAAGCAGGAGTAAACTTTAGGTTGGACATTTACAGTTGTATACATGCATTATATCAAAGTTCATTGGGTCCCAGGAGCGACTCAGGCAATTAGCCACCAGCTACCTGCTTTAAGATGAACAAGTTCCTTTCCAGGCTCCATAGCCGATGCTCCAGGGTCACACTAACTTAGCAACTGCTCAAGAAGGGACACAACTTGATTCAAGACATAGCCACATGTGCTATTCCTACAGCACTGCTCTGCTAGTTGCTTCACTCTCATGTCTCCTCGGTTCCCCATACTGCAGCATTATAATGCTACCTGCATTTTTGCTCCAATGCTGTAACTTCAATCTTTCATCAGTAATCAAATCATATCTAAAGTAGTAGTTACTATGGCACACACACATTCTATCTGCAAAGGGTAAAAGTAATCAGTTTACCCAGACACTGCAATATACGCACTACAGGTTATTTACCTATAGTTTAATTAACAAATAGTTGACTGTTTTCTGCTTCTCTACTGAAAGGAGTGCTATATATGCAATCATAATGCTTAAGGATATGTATTCTAAAAGGATTTCCCCCTAGTTCTTATTAGATCATACACAAACATGCTGGTCTTGTGGCAAGAGAATATGTTATGACATAATATTTATTGCAAACTATTTCAAAAAGAGCACCACATCAGTAAAGCTGTTGTTCTGCTTATCTCGGACTTCTTTTTTTCCTCCAAAAGCACTCAGCAGCTGTTCAGACTATTTCCCATGAAGACAAAAAGCTTCTAAATATACTGAAATATGTGAAACCTGGAATAATTAAAATATTAAGCTGTCCAATGAAGTATTTATAATTAAAATAGCAATTGACCCTTCAGCAGTACATTGCAACAGTGTTCCAGTTCATACCTCAGGCCACTACCATAAGAAATTAGTACAAGTTAGAGAAAAAGTCACAGCCCTTAACCTTCAACTGCTGAGCTTTTCTTCTGACCAGCCACAAAACCATACGCAGTTTACCTTGACAGCAGCCTGGGTTGTATTAAACCCATGATCACTTTAAATTGCTTCACAAAGAAGCACAGGCAATATATCCTTTCCATATGATGTGACTGTGTAGTACTGGAGTAATTTCTCAAATTACAAATTTGAGAAAGGTCTCTAAAGACAGTAGTTCTACAATTTAGTGTTCAACATTTAATCCTACTTTTTCAAAGCTCCTGCATACATATGCTGCGCTGACACCTTCTGATGTTATCCCCATTTACAATATCCCCATTTATATATTTCCCATACCAGTTCTTTGGGAACTGGAAATTTTACTAATTTAAGAATTAAACACATTGGATGCATTCTATTCTGTCCATGTTGACATGCAGGTGACGAACCTCCCTGCCTAGTGCATGGACTCTGGCCCTCCCTAGAGGTTTCTCTGGCTCAAGTCTAAGTCACATCCTCCAGCTCCCAGCTGTGGTACTGTCTATGCCCAATGACTAGCAGGCTTTTTACTAAGCAATTTGCTCCAGATGTAGTCATTTTGTGAGAGATCTGTCATCTTAAAAGCTGTTTCCTCCAGTAATGAGCAATACATACACCTTGACTTTCACTAACCTACAAAGAACTCCTACAGTTTCCTCAGCTTTTCATTTATGCTCAGTTATGTGCTGACTATTAACATCAGCTCACACTCCTCTTATGCTCCTCCCTTGTCAGCTAAAAGATTTCTCAGAATTTGAAAGGAGGTTTTCTAGATACAGCTGAACAGCAGTCCAATGTTAAGTGAACTGAGGAGGTAGATTATTCACAGAAATTAGAGACCAAGCGTACAGGCATAGGACAAATAGTTCAGATGCAAATACATATGACAGTGCTAAAATAAATCTTACCTGTGAGAAACATTGAATTTCTGAATTATCCTTTCCCCATCAGCTAACCAGATCTGGATGTTAGTGATAGGCTCCAAATCATTTAAGGGTACTAAAGGCAGGTGTCTTTTGTCATTAGGTCCTTGATGATCATCTCTTACTTTAGAGATTATCCTTGGAGTAGCACTGAAAAGAAAAGCCATATGAGGTTATGCCTTCTGTGTACACATGTAAGCTTGACCCTCCCTCCAGACCTCTGCTTCTGGAGCTTTCTGCCCTACATCAGGGTGCATTGATGACTTCTTTTTTTAACAAGTACAGGAATACTGACAGAAATGTCAGGCTTGTTGGTTTTTTTAACTGTATGCCAATACTTTCTCCTGATGACTTCAACACGCTAAAGAATTTCAGTTTGCTTATGTTAAACATTTTTACAAGATGGAAGGGAACTTAAATATCAAAGGATTAAATATGAATACACAAGGGATGAAAAAGTCTGAAGATTCTTTGTGCATTTTTTTGTACTCTAATCACACAAGTGAAACTTTAAGGGGTTTGAGTATTGAATTTGCATACTCAATGTTAATTTTCACCATAATGTGATTACAGTAATTCAATTTAACTGAATGTTGTTAGCCTTGATTTAGACCCCAGCATCATCTATTTCAGCTTAGAAGCATTACTCATCTATCAGAGAAATTGACTTAATGTGAAAATCCAGGCTGATGCACACAGCACTTGGATTTTGTTTTTTTCCTAAGACACTTTTGACAGCTGACCCTACCATAAGGTCAAAGATCCATAAAACGACTTGACAGAATACAGGGACCTCAGTCCAAGCGCGTGGTCTTAAAAAAAAAAAAAAAATTACTGGCAAAAATTTTTATTCTGAAGAAATGTCTAGAGCTTAGTGCTTCTTTCAGGACTAAGCTTGTTCAGCATGTACTGTTTAAGTCATCATAAGGTCTGATCCAATGGGCACATCCTCAGCTCACGTGAGTATAACCAGATGTTTGCTTGCAAAACAATAGCAGTGATTTAAGGAGTTACCATTTCTTCTCTGAGCTCAGCTGTGGTCACTGACTACATGAACACTTCATGGTGGTTTGCGGAAAAGCTTTCTCTGCACAGAAAATTGACAAGTTACTGTTTCTTGAGAGAGAAGTCAGTAACCAATGGGCATAGAATAACAGTCTTAACAATACTACATCTGCTTCACAGACAGACCCCATCCTTATGTTCTAGTACCTGTCTTAGTTTAATCATAAAACAGAAAAGTCACAGCCAATGTATTATTAAAACAAAGATGGCTAATGACTTAATATATTCAGGCTAATAAAATTAGAGTCTTGGGCTCAAGTCCTTCTCAGTCTGAGGTATTTCAAAAAATCTTATCACTCACTGCCTAGTTAAGCACCCTAACTTCTAGGCTATCAGCCAGTAGAGGCACTTTTCATTTCTTCCATTGAAACTCTGCAAAAAGAATGAGATCAAGGAATCTCATTCCCAAGTGAGTGATAAGAGATATTCACTGCAACTGGACATAGATGAGAGGCACAGAACTGACTGTTCTGCATTACACAGAAATCAGCTGGGGCACAAGAACTTGGCACCAACAAATTCCAAGAGGTACATCTGTAAAACATTCTGGTACTCCAAGTACAGGTGACTTACTATCACCCACCTGCCTCTACTGATTTACTTATCTCACACCCAGCTTCTGCTCATGCTTGACCTCAATACAAAATAAACCCTAATTGCCCTTCAGATCTGGGAAAAAAGCTTGAGCACCAGCAAGATAATGTTAAACAGTCTTGGGAGCAGAGCAAAAAAAAAACAAGTTGAAGTCATATTTCAGTCCAGCAGTGATCAGCTTTTGCTGTCTACTTGATCAGTGGCACTCAATTCCAGGTTCAGACACTGAAGTATAAGCATTCATGTGTGAGCTAGCTGTCTCCAGTACAGTGGAGGCTGGAGAGATAATCAACCATGCAGCTGCCAGGCATCTGGTTTAGCCTGGGCTGAACTACATTTTAGCCCATCAGTCACAGTTGTAGTTCAGACAACTGTCTCAAATGGATACAGATTTTTGGTGTCATTCTCAAACCAACTTCCCTCATGGTCACATCTCAGAATTTGTGGTAGGCACTGGAGACAATTCTTTCAATAGCAAGTATGTGTGAAAACCAAAGCCAACACATTAAGCAAAGCTGCAAGAGAAAGTTAGAAGATCTATATTCACCAAAGTTTAAAGCATTTCTATGCTTAATAACTTTGCTCCTGTAGAACTGACAGATAAAGCCATCTAGTGGTAGAAGCTTTGACTAAAGCCAGAAACCAAGAATCTAAGTCTCTTATTAGCCTGAGATCAAAGCATTATCACCCCTTTTAAAGGCTTATTCCTTCTATAAGATTATCAAAAGAAGATGTAAACTAAAGATCGAAGAGACATAAGAGCCTCCTGTCAATTTTCTGAAAAGAAAAAGCCCAAGAGTTAGGTATCATGACTTACCCTGACTAATGGTTAAGAAGCTTGACACACAATGTTTTACCCTAATGAGGTTATAGAGCAAGCCCACTTTGCTACAAGGGATTTCAGTCAATAGTTTAATTAACATGCTTCTAAGGCAGTCTTTAAAATGCATTGATAAGCTTAATAGAAAAGTGCAGCTGCAAATCTTGTTATAATCCCAAACTATTAAATGCAGCTGAACGATGGTAGATAAAACAGAATATACCCATTAGTTATATAGAGTCATAGGGTATTTTGGAAGTCTCATTTGTTTCTCCTGTACAACAAAAAGGGAGAGAGGATCAAGCTCATCTGAGTTATATCAACAAACATATCATTTCTAGTTCCTCCATTTTTCCTCCAACAAAAGTTTTAACGAGCCAGTCAACAGAACGATTCATAATGGTTCATCTACCACATAATCCATCCATCCAGGAACACTGGCAGAAAATCTATAGAGTATAAAAAAACCCCGTTTATTTGATAAGCAGAAGTTTAGCTACCTCATAAGCTGAAGTAAACCATTCAGTCATTTGCCCCTCTCTTTTCTGATGAAGCACACAAATGCAACTGTGGAAACTGAGTTCTACAGCTTAAAACTTGTTACAGGTCTCAGACAGCACTACTATTTCCCCACAAAGCTCTTCTGCTGAAAGTCTAGCATATGCATACAATGGACATTTATTAACATCAGGAAGTAAGCACTAGTTTATGGAGTAAGAGCACTTACGGCTCACGTTTCCAACATCAGCAAAAATATTTACTTCTCTTTAAAGAAAAGGCTCTGATAGCACAGCACTGAATAGACTAGCAAGAGTAGAAAAACAACAATAAAAAAGCATTTTATCCAGTCCATAAAGAAAAAAATGCTGAGCAAGTTGTAGGATGTCTCAGCATACAAGACCAGTCAACCGAAATTCACAGAATAGCATGTTTCCAGAACCTAACTTGCCTATTGGGAAGCAAGATCATTACTTGCTGTAGGCATGACAGAGCACAACAAGGAACTGAACAACCTACTGTTTAGCACTGGTTAGCAACAGAAACTCAGCACGCTGAAGATCTTTTTGCTTTGGCTATATACAGGTCTACTTACAGATAAATTAAAGTTCTTGACCCTCGTTTGCTCAGGATTTCAGTGCTACCAAAAGCAAATCTTGCAGCATCTCATCCATCTCTCAAGGGAAGATTTTCTCTATTGACCACATCTACTCAAGCATGTAGCAACTGAATGGACTGTGCTACAGAAACAGATGAAACTGGTAAAACAGATACTTGCTTCTCTGAGGCAGGCTGGAACCACCCATCCTTTACCATTATCTGTCTCTTACTCTGCACATTATCTTCTTCCCCTGCCTCATCCTTTCCTACCCAGGTCACACTTTCCCTCAGCACAAGCACTGGGCCTTAGCAGCAAGCCCTTTCCACTTAATTGAAACAAGCTGTTCACCTAAGGTTTCAATATGGTCTACTAACCCCAGGCCACAGGTCACTAAGCAGTCCCACCTGTGAAGGCTTCCTGTAGGCTCCCAGTCACCGAATGTGAACTGTTCCCTAGGCTGAAGTCTGCTTTTATAGGCATGTAAGTCTTACACAACAGGGATATGTGAAGCAGATAATTTGGCTGGAGTAAGCAAAAGTCACAGGGATCAAATATCTGAACTCCTGGCTTGCCCCTCTACAACAGCCTTCCAAAATACAGTACTGTTTGGTTATAAATCAAGTCCAGTTTTGGCATTGGCATTAGTGGCTGACATTCTCCAACCACAAGAGAGTCATGGAGTAAAGGAAAGAGTATCACTGTAACACGCTAAAACGTCTTACTGCAATAAATGCATGGTTAAATACTGAGGAAATTTAAGAGAACGGGAAATAATCTCTTACTTCTTCAGTTCCCTTTATGGGATTGTCATACTACCCTCTTCTCAAAGTATTGCACATACAGCTTTAAAAGAGATACTTTTCTCTTAAATCACAGAGCAGAAGAGTCACAGCCTTTCAGCTGGCAACAGTTCTGCTAATATTGAGACCTTGAACAAAGAAAGCCAACAGCATCCTGGCTATATTAACAGGAACACAGCCAGTAGATTGTGGGAGCTGATTATCCCCCATGCAGCACTCATTAGACACACCTAAACACTGCATTCAGATTTGGTACCCAAAATAAAAGAAAGATGTCAATAAACTGGAGCAAGTTCCACAGAGGGCCACCAAGATGGCCGCAAGCTGGAGTATTCACCCTGTGAGGAGAGGCTGGAGGAGAGGGACTTGTTCAGCCTGTGGAAGAGATGGTGTTGCGGGGAACACCTAACAGCAGCCTGCCAGGCTCTACAGGAGGAGGGAGCCAGGCTCTTCATGGTGGACATAAATTCAAACAAGAGACATTCAGACTGGATATAAGGAAAAATTTCTTTCCCATGAGGACAGTCCAGCACTGAAGCAGACTGTGCAACTTCCACTCTTGCAGGATTTCAAGGCCCAACTGGATAAAAGCCAGAGCAACCTCATCTGTCCCCACAGCTGACCCTGCTTTGAGCAGGAGCTTGGATTAGAAAACTCCAGAGGTCACTTCCAACCTGAATTCTAAGATCCTTTACCACAGATATAGTTCCCTTCAGCTACTCAGTCATAGATCACATCAGACTACTCACCTTCCTAATCTGTAACCATGTCCAGAAAAGGGATGAAACATTGGCTTTTTCGATGACAAATACACCTTATCTTTTTTATCTTCCACTTTCACATCCACCTCTTCCTTATCAAAAAGTTTTCTTAGCTCAAAAGGCAGTTCCCTTAAAAAAAAAAGAAAAAAACAAAAAAAAAGTCAGAAAAAGAACTACTATACTGTTTTCAGTATACAAAATGGATTAATGATTAATACTTGTTCTACGTTTTTCCTTTGAAGGATGATGCTTAAAAAAAAACAACCCAACCAAAAACTTTGTAAGTATTTACTAGAAGTTACATTAAGTGCATGACATATGACATACAAACAACTTCAAGTTCCTGAACAGAAAATTTACTAGCAAGTGAACAGTAAAAAAAGACATCGTCATGCAAGTTGTTGAATAATGTTCAAATTTACTCAGCAGTTACCACTCCAAAGCACATGATGTGTAGGAAGTTCAGTATTGCCATACATTGCCACAAAAGGTTCAATTATTTTATCCCCATAGTAAAACAAGAAGAAAAAAAAGACAATTGGCTTTTAAAGAGAAAGAACTGAGTTAAGACACAATGTGTTTAATTACATATAAACACGAATTTCAGCTTTTAAAAATGAGATCATCACTAACAGCTACACTCTTTTAGTGCAGTAACATCACCTTGGTAATGCTTTATTTGCTTTGCTTTTAAGCAGAACACAACAATGCCTTTGTCTATGAGCTCTGATGCAGATACTACATTTTCAGGTGGTGGGGCTCAGCTGGCACAGGGGCTGTACTAAGTGCTTCTCTACCATCAACAATTATGCAGGAACCATCCTGTAATTAGCATCTTCACAAGCAAAGGGTGAAAGAAAGATGGCAAACTTATGATGCATGCACACAAAGAAAGCAAAGTGCTTTAAACAGTGCAGTTAATTGCTATTACAACTAACACAGGTGACAGCCATAGAGGAGAAATATAGTGTAAAATTAGTATTTTTCATGGGCTAGCAAAGTATGGAAAAGACAAAAAAATACAATAGCTTATTAATTTCACATACTTGAAAAGGGAGTTATTAAATTACATTCTCCATAAAATTATATTCTCTTCTCCATTTGTATGGCATGAGGAAACAGAATACAAATTAAAGGCTGAAAATTACATTGGTCTGCATGGTCAGCCTGCAACGCTGCAAACACTAGCAGAAATCAGGATAGCATGCTAATTTTTAACGGGGATAAAAATAAGATTGCTATATACACACAAATGACTGAAATAGCAAGTTTGTACTAGGAAAAATGTCTGAAAATTAATACTGATCAGAGTTTCTTGATGCTACACAGAGCAACTGTGTCCATGTAAGGCTTTTCATCAATAAAAACAAAACAAAGACCATAAAACCAGAAATGCTCAACCACTTGTGCATTGAGTTCGTTACTCAAAGTACCATTTGATCAGTAGCTCTTACTGGGCACTCTGATTTATTCTTTATTTCATTCTGCACCTGCTGTGCCCCCTACCAACACTTGCTTTTATCTATTTCATCAGCAACTGTACAACTACTGCAATTGAAAGCTATGTTAAACCTGTTGATGTTAAAACAGCCATTAGCGCTGCAGGAACTGAGACAGGCAGTGGCCTACACTCCTCCAGGGATACTGCAGCGCAGCAAAGCCAAGCAGCTATGTAAAAAATTTAGAGCATAAGCTGAGTGCTATCCAAAGCACATTAACTCAGGCTGATTAAGAACACAAAACTCACTTACCCTTTTTTAATGGAGTCCAAGAACTGCTGGTTTGCAACATCAGCGTAGCTCCTAAGTTCACCATCATTTACTGTAAACCCATTTTTCCAAAGTTTAATGATTACATCAACCTATAAAATAAGAACAATTCCCATTATAATACTGATGTAAAACCAGCTTGGTATACCCACAGTACCCTATTATTGTAAATCATCCACTGCATGGACTAAGAATACTGAGAGAAGGCTCACTATACTCTGTTTCGGCCCTGTGCCAACAGGCAGAGCAACTGCAAGGGGTAAGTGACACTTCTAAGTATGTTGTGTCAATCAGGGTTAGAAATAAACCTTCCCCCAATCATTTTGCTTTCCTAGATCAAGAACACTCCAATTCAGCAGGAAGGAAGAAAAAAAAAAAAAAAAAAAAGAGCTGGAAGATCCCAGCCAGCTGCAACTCTTCGAGAGCTAATTTGAGAGCACACATGCCTGGGGTTGGAACACCAACAACCAGAATAGCCCAGCTGGGGATTTATTAGGGTAAAGCCTTGTTCTGATCTTTCAAGAGGATTTTCTGAAAGTAAGGCATTGACATAATGCATGCAGAAGCCTTTCACTCAGGAAATGCAGCAAGTATCGGAAAATTTACTTTCAGTCAGGCATTTATGTTACCCTGGAATTCCTGGGTATAATCAAAACCTTGGTGTAGGGGAATGAAAAAATAAAATCTCAGTAATTCATTAATATGCCAGAGAACATCCACTTCTTCAACTCGTAGCCTTCACACTGTTCACTGAAGTCTCTCCAACTTTAACATAGATATATTTGGGATTGCATTTTCCTGTTTATGCATCATGCCAATTAAGGAAGCATTTGATCATCAAGGTCTGATCTCTGAAATAACACTGTCTTGACAGATACCTGGCCACATGTGAGGTCTATGAAGCATGTACAAATGCAGAATCCACCTCAGCTGGAAGTTAGTTTGAACTAGGCTTGATAGTACTTGACAATTTTATCTTTTTTTTTTTTCTCTCCTTTTTTGCAGTTTGACTTGTTAGAAGATGATTGCTACATAAACACGCAGCATGTGCAAACTGCTGAATAAAATTCCTTCTCTTTTGGTTGGGTAATCTATCAAAAAGGTATATTGCACTCAGCAAGATTAGATACCTTTAAAAAGTCTTGTCTCTCATGGCACCAATGCATATGGAAGGAGTTCTGATCATGGGAAGGTTCCTCTACAGTGAGCCAGTATGCAAATTTAACATGGACTAATTATTCCACACCAACTTCCCATTTAGAAATTGACACAAGTACTGCCATGGAACACTATTTCAGAACCACAGTTTAAGGTATTGCTCCCAACACTCCTTTTCTCCCAGGCTCAGTTGGGGGTCCACGAATGTAATTTCCAGCAATGCCCACATTCCAAATTTCTCCTTGACATCCTTGTTCTACATGGCCTTTTCTCCAGCCCCTTACCAGTCTTTGGGGAGTAACAGAAAAATACAGAAAGGGCAGAATCATTGAGATACAAACCCATACTAAACCTCCCACTACTACCACAACTATACAAATGAGAGCAAATGAAAAAAAATTGGGCTATACCTTTGCATAAAAAGGCTGCAACTCTTTAAACAACTTCTTATGTTATAGTAGTTGTCATTCCTTGCACCTCATGATCAGCTCTCTCTCCTTACTAATAAAGCAGAAGCGCATTAGCCAATGCCAGCATAAGTCCTAGAACACTAAACCCACTATAAAATAGCAAGAGCCAGAAGCATAGGCCTCGTTGACTGAGATGGGAGACTGTTCCTACTGCTGTCTGAATTCTGTGTGCATTTATTTACAGATGTACTGGATAAGACTGCTGGACTTCTCGCATTTGTTTTCCAGAGTACTCCTGGAGTGCTATTATGTTAAACATGAGTATTTTTTCTTCACCGCCTACCTGGTTCTTGACTGTAGTCGGGGGCATACATATAGCACCAACCTTCTGAGCTTCTTCAAAAAGGTTATCTACAAAGTAGTCACAGCTTTGTTCTGTACCGTTCAAAACCTGATCATTGGTTCCAGATGTACATATCCTGTAGAACAAAGACATAAGTAAAAACGATGCCTTGGGAAACACATTAGAAGACAAGTAGTTACCCTAGAAGTTCAGTACCAAGAGGTGTAAAAGGCATACTCCCCTGCACCCAGCTTGCTTGGTTGTTAGAAAACATCAGGTCAAGTTTGCATTGTGCCTTTTCTAGAAACTTCTTGCGAATCTCTAGCTGCTACTATTTGCACTTCAGAAGCACAAGTTAAAGAATGACAATAGAAAAGGTGAATTCATCTCTGCAGAAGCTTCTAAACTTGGTATCAGAGCAAGGAATGCAAGTTAGACAATTCATACTTCTAATTCAGGCCATCAAACATTCAACTGCACACCAATGAAAGGACTCCTTTAAAGATTTCCACGATATAGGCATGGGTGACTTTCTTTGCCGTAAGTTTTAAAAACCACATACAAGAAAATTGCCCTAGGATTTACTCCCCCACCCCCACTTGAAGCTCCCCATTCCTAGCACCATCACAGAACCACCATTACTATCTTTGAAAGTACTTTAGAGAAACTCAAGAACAAGTGACTCAACACCACTTGAGCACACTGAAAAAATACAATAAAAGACTTCAATACTGTGGAGACTGCCAGACTATTAAAAAAGATGCATCAACCACATCTTTTTATAGAACACTGTACACATGACAGCTGTTTCTGTTAGATTTTCACCAATCAAAATGCAGAAATATGCAACCTGAATGAATGATTATCTTTCAGTTTATGTTCTTTGCATAGTAAGAGGATTATGCAGCTTTTGGTAAACACTGCAGGAGTTATTCATATTGGAGATTCAGAAAAGTCTATTTTAAGCAATTCAGAAAAAAAAAATTGCAGCTCTTGAAAAATATCCAGTTTTACATAAAACTCTGCATTGAATTCAAGAGCAGCAATGCTTACTTGAATGGTAATTAGATACATTTGCATAAAAAGGAATTGTTTGCAATGCATCTATGCAACACTAAGAATCCCTACAGATTAACATCTTTAAACAAAAGAAAAACTCCACAACATTAAAGAAGAAATTTCAAAAGTATGCTGTCCCCATTTTCGTTTTCCAATAGAAGAAAAGAAATTTGAAGCATTAATCTAGGTATTCACTATGCTTTACCTTGGAAACATAACTGGAAAACCAAACACTTTCATATCAAATGTAGAGGTGCACAGTGAGTTAGCCATTTGTAAGGCTGCCTTTTGATTTTAAATATTTACACAGCTTCTGGCATCTAGGAAACATTCCAGGTATGTGAAAAATCTTTTACCAAAACAGTATTTTTTTTTTTAAACTTCAGTATACATGGAGCAGGTGGATACAGAAAAAAAAAATTAAAATGTTAGAATTTAACATAAAGTTTGAAAAGTCATGACAGGACACACAAACAGCAATAGGAAAGGAAGAGGAAAAAGGGGGAGGGGGGAACTGGCACCTACCATTCTTTCTTTACAGTTTTGATATTGTCCATGTCTTTCATTCTGGTGCTTCGCCTAATTATGAAAAGAAGATGGTTTAAAAACAAAACAAAAAAACCCAATCAGACAAAATGCCCAGCACACTTTACCTCCTTTGTAGCTGAAACACTCTTTATAGTTCTTGTGTTGAAAGTACATTTAACCAGAAACCTCAACCTCCTCCCCCACCAAGTCTCCAGATGGTTCTTTGTTTTCCTGCAGTTTCTAATTTAATGACACATGAACCATGCATCGGTTTCAGACATTCAAAAGGAAGATTACTTTTTCATAAATATACAAAATAAATTCCACAATAATCATGCGAATTGAAAATACATGCCCATACGTATGCTAAGCAAGGAAAAAATATCCTATTTCTTTTCCGAGCGACATGATTTAAACTCCCCTGATTTTTCACAACACTATGAGACAGTTGCAGAAAAACTGCACTGCCACTGCAGGCATTCTAATGACCTTCACCTTAATAGTGTGCATTATCAAAAGGTGCAAGATTTGTCAGGTTCCTCTTCCTACTATACCTCAACATATTGGTGCAGCATCCCAGAAACTGTGAATTATCATTTCTGGTCTACCGTTTAGCTGGAAAGAAAATCCTGGATTTGCAAGTACTAAATATACTACAGGATTAGTCTGCCGAGTCGAAAGAAATGAAGAATGCCATACTGATCTCATTATACTCACTTGTGAGCTATCTGAAAAAAGTTACAGAAAGTCACAAAAAGCCAGAGACTTCCAAAAACATCCTTTAAAAAAAAACACCAAACACCACTCTAAAAATTAGACAAGCCCCCAGGAGAACAGAAATTTTAAATTGCAACTGTGTTTAAAGAGTTATTGCTGAAGACCGCTGGGTACAGGTTACACAGATGATGTTCTGCTCCTGGCAGGCTTGGGACTAAGTCATGATATTGTGCATGGCTTTTAGAGAGTGTCAAACTAAGCAGCGACAGCCATCATACTGCTGAAAAAGTAGTATGCACAGCAAGACTAAAATAAATTTTAAGATGGTCTTGACATCTAATTTAACAAGATGGAGGGTTAGGGGGAAACAACATTCACTGCAGCACTAACAAAAAAAACCCCCATTCAGTTATTCAGTACTAACTCATGTTCCTCAGGAGGCTGATATTGGTATTCTTTCACATTGAAAGTTAAATCCTTGTGAGACACATTCTGTAGAAACGTATGCAAGCCTTCAGAAAAACCCCATAACGACCAAAAAGATTCAGTCAATATGCCCATAACAGGTTTTAAAGTTTAGGCAGCCTTCAATTTAACCGATGCTGTTATGCATTACATCAAAACATTATGCTTAGCACACCTTCGACGTGTCACACAAGATGTGGCACAGTATATTTTTTTTTTCCCCCCACAAATGTTCTGCCAGAGCATTATATATATAAGGCAAGCCTGTGCTGGTACATTATGACCTTATAAGTGTATCTGATCACTGTACTTGGAACTTTGTACCTGCACTTGGAAAAAAATGAACTTCCAGTATCAAGTAAGCATAGTGAATTTGAGTGTGCTTAAAAAAAATACAATTTTTCTAACTTCTCCCAAATTAAGCTTTAACACACTTTAGCACAAAGTAATTTTTTGTGTTTTGTGTTAGTGTGCTTATCTTCTATTCTTTCACTATTCAAAAGTCTACTCCCCAAAGCAACAACAGCCACCTCCAGCCATCTGCTTTTGTTGATTCTCTGTGACTTGTCATCAGAGCTGTTAAAAAAGAGACAGACGCAATGAAGCAGCTCTTCAAATTAATTCTTTTGCTACATTAGGCTGGCCTCAAATGTGCATGAATAGTATTCAAAACTGGTCAGCCGTGAAAGTCGCTGTTCCTTCTGAAGTACAACAGCAATTCCACTTAGAAGAAATGTTTGTGTTAATGTATCAAGGTAAAGAAATCAGCCTATACAGCGTATTGATGTTTGTTATGACCAAAAAGCCATTAGGAGATAGCTATCAGACTGCACTGCGAGCACTTCAGCTCAGCAAGCCAACCCAACCAGCACAACCAACCCCTCCTGCCAACTTCTGACAGACATCCCTAGACGTCACTTAAAACATTAAGAGTTTTGGTAGATATTTTCTGTGTCTGTGATAAAACGTGTCACAGAACTGCACTTCCACCTCCGGAAATTTAAACTGCAAACACAGGAAAGAAGCTGAAGCTGCCAGCAGCCCACCACAGCTACATCTGATAACTGTGGTAGGATACTCCAGGTCTTTCCCGGCACAGATCTCCTGCCTCGGGGGCTCTCCACCCCCCCCCCCCCCCCCGAGGCTCCATCCCTGCGACCGACTCCACGGGGGACGGGCCACTGACCCCGCGGTGGCCCTTCACAGCCAGTGCTCCGAAACGGGCAGCTCTCGCCTACGCAGTTGTAGACGTATTAGCTTCGGCAGGTATTTTTGTGCTCAATATTGTGGAGCCCACACATGCAGTTATTTTAATGCAAGGAAAACAAAACAGAAACTACCTTTGATGCTTTCCTTGCTCCGAAGAGCAGAAATATTCAAGCAAGCACACACAGCCCCCTCCCCCCATGAAAGCCTGTCTTACTAACTTTGGCAGAAAGCAAACTTCTCGAGTTGAAAACTGTTTACAGCAGAGCACAGTCTATCACTCCACCACGCAGAAATTATGACTGAAAACTACTCTGTACCGTGCGACAAAGAAACAAGCAGCTACAGAGACATGGCAATTGCAAACTAGAAGCGAGATGAGCGTCAAACCTAATGGCCTGAACGTGACTGATATGCTCAGGTAAAAATCACAGCATAAACGTTTCCTCTCCAGCTGGCTAGAAGGGCTGTGCATTTTGGAAAGAAACCTGACCCCCCCCGCGTCCGCGGGCTGCCAGCACCCGAACTTATCCGCACTCCCCACACACAGGCTGGGCTCTGCCCGCGGAGCGCAGCGGCACACGAAGCAGACGCTCCGCGCCTCCTGCCAAAACCGTTGCCCAAAATACGCCCTGCCTGAGCGGCAGCCCACGCCAGCAGCCCGACGCGGCGGGCAGCCTGTGAGGTAATTTTAGAGACGATCAGACAATAAGGCGGTAGCAGCGCGGAGGAGTAACGCCTCAGACTGCCCCAGAAAGGGGCCGGGCCGGGCCAGGTAACGACCTCCCCGCGCCGACGGACGCCTCACGCTGACGCCCCGCTCCACGCGGGACGGGACCCAGGGCCGCCGGCGGAGCGGAGCGGGGCGAAGCGGCCGGGCGGAGGTGGCGGGAAGGCTCGGCTCGGCCCGCCCTCCCCCTCATAGTCGGCCCCAGGGACGACCGCGGAGCGAAGTTCAAGCCCCGGTCGGAGCTGAGGGAGTGCCGGCTCGGCGGAACGCGCTCCCCCGGCCCGGCCCGGCCCGGCCTCTCCCCACAGCAACTCACCCGGCCGCCGCCGCCGCGGCACCGGCCTCCCCGCCGCGCCAACTCGTCAGTGTCCCGCGCCCCACCGCGCACGCGCGGCCGACGACGGCCGGGGCACCCGCTGCCCCCGCCCGGACCGGGCGAGGCGGGGCGGGGCGGCAGAGCTCCGCCCCCCCGCCACCGAGGGGCGGGGCTTCGGCCGCCATGTCGGGGGAGGGGGCGCAGCTGCGCCTCCCGGCAAGCCGGGCTCCGCACCGGCGTGTGCGGGGCGAAACGGAGCGTCCCCAGGGGCTGCCGCCGCCGCCGCCGCCCTGCCCTCCCGGGGAGAGGCAAGGGGCTTCCCGCCCGAACGAGCCGGGCCCCCCTCGCACCGGTGCGGCTCGTCCTTTGAGGGCTGCGGGGGGGGCACGATGTCCGGGCGGGACTGGCGGGGCCTGGTGTTGGGGGGCTGCTGCCGGCCTCTGAGGGGCGGACAAACCTCTGTCTGCCAGGCCAGCGCCTTTTACTGCAAAGGCGGATTTCTCCTCCTGACTGAAGAACAAAAGATGCAGTTTATGTGTCTGTAGGCGCACGGGCAGAGGACAAAAAGCGGCATTCAGCGAGCGTCCACAATAGCGGAGAATGGGCCCAGTGTCTTGGCCAGACGGCTGCGCCCACACCTCCGCCCCGGCCCCGGCCCGTGGAGCTGCCCCCGGCCCTTTGTCTTTCCAGCCCCGCGTAGACGGCAGGAACAGCCGCACACTGAACCCTTTGGAGATGAGGAATGCCTCATTATGCTGGAAGGGCTAATTAAGGGCGAGTGTTGACATATTTGAAAAGGAGCTCTGCCGAGGCCTTGCACTGAGGACAAAAGAGCGGCGTGGTGGTTGGAAAGCAGAGCCCCCGAGTTCCCGAGGGTACGTTAGAGGGGAGAAAACGGGACAGGATCCTCAGGGAGGCAAGTGTTTAGCAGAGTGTCCCTGCTCTGTGTGAGCTGTGACTTTGCGCTGTGTTGGGCCCCTGCAGAAGCTGTGCTCTGCGGGACGGTGGAGCTTGGAGCTATCCAAAGCAAACATCCCAGCGGAGCGGCCAGCGCCTGGAAACACACGCAGAGCGGAGCGAAAGCAGCAGTTCCCTGTGATTCACGGCTTGCACCTGCATGCTTTTTAATAAGGGTTCCCCCCCCCAATAATTAGTGATGCACTGTAAAACATTTAGAATTAACCTAAATTGAACAGCCACAACTAGGTAATTCACGTTAATTAATGGGAAATCCACTGCGAATTTACAAGTGCGATCAAAGATAATTCTAAAAGCAAAGGTAATCCTTCATTGAATGTCATCTTCATGTGGGACCTGTTTCTGCAATCCCTTAATTGTAACGATTAAAATCACATTCTTCAAAAACATTGAAATAAGATGCTTAGTCTCAGAGTTCAGTCAAGGTGAGTAAAAGAAGTAAAATCCGATCCCTGACAGTTATAAATTCTTCCTCTTTGTAATGTACATCACAATGCACTAAACCTTTTGAAGGCAGTTTGGATTAATCGTTAAGTTTTAACTGGATGAGATCTAATTACACCTCCTCTTCAGGGAAAATAGTAAAGAAGTTTGGCTTTTGTTTTGGTGTAAAATACAGGGAGTCTTCCCTTTCAAAATACGGGTTTCTGAGATTCCGTTCTCCCTGGTTTTGTATAATGTTTTAAATAACTTGGAAATTTTTGGATAGAAGGCACTTGTTTGTTACCAGTGTTACTTACTGATTCTATTAAATGAGGTTTTATGTATTTACAACTTAAATCAAGGATATCATACCACTGTTGAAAAGTTCAAGGAATTTACAAAGCTCTAGGTAAAACTTCAGAAGGTTGTTTTGCAGTGCTGGACTGTTTTATATTGTCTTTCAATATTTTAAGTACATTGGCTCCATTTCATTAAACACAGAAGTTCAGTAATATGTTTAACCCTTGCTTGGGGGCCCTTTCTGCAAAAATTTTATAGACCCAAAGGTAAGCATAGAAGGAGGCAAGATTGGACTTACCTGGTGTAATGATGCAGGCTTCCCAACTGCAATCACGTATTGATTTAGAAGATTAGGTCTCTTACTGGTAATCAGAGTACAGCTGGAGACATGCTGACCTACTACAATAGGAATCGGTGTCCTAGTGAATTTAGTGGTTTCTTAAAAGCTCTTCTAAGTACAGCTGTTCTCCCTCTGGACTGAAACTATTGACAAAGCATAGGAGTAAGAAGAATCTTAAGGCAGATACTACTGTGTCTTCAACTCCAGTATAAGGTAAAAAAATCAGTTTTTCTTAAAAGCTGGAAATTTTCAAGTGAGAGTGTCGTTACAATCAAGACATCACTAAAATCCTTTTAGACTCTGTACATTTCATACAGCTTATTCTCTGGCAAGAAATAGTACACGAGATGAACAGAGGGAAATGGTCCTTTTCTTACTGTGTGGTGAATAGAAGCCAACAGCCCAGACTGAGTCCGCTGAAAAAACTCTAACAGGGTATTCATGAGATGAATACAACCATCTCATGCCCCCTTTGTCAGGAGAGATCAGATGCACTGGTGTGGAAGATAGTAACAACCCCTGAACTTGTTTTATAATGTAGGAGTGAATCTCAGTGTTGACAAAGTAAAGCAGTGTTCTAGCTGTCACCACCCATCCTGTCAAGGTCACAGAAGAACCAGTGCACATAGTGTATCTAAAAACAAGCAGAAAATTAATTTTGAAGGGATATTTTTAAACCATATATTTAACAAGGTTAACCCGTGCCAGAGGAAACCATCAGCTACCTATAATTGAACATCAGCACATCAGCGATATGGATTGACCCGAACATGAGATAGCAGTTGTTGCCTGAAGCCTTTTGCAAGTATATGCATACAGAGCTAGAACAGAATGGGAGGAAAATGGGACTGTAAAACAAATAGAACAGAATCTGGTTATTCTGCACTTGCCGGTTCCATTGACGAAGACGGCACGCTCCTCTGCACAGCGTCCTTTTCTCTTGTGCTTCTTGCAGGAATGTTAAACCTTGTAGGCTGCCACACAGGGAGAAATAGCTTAAGGAACCGATGTTTCTGGAAAGTTAGCTGTGCAATGGAAAAGCGAGTCATTGTTTTATGGGAGATGTTGGGTGAGTCAGCATTGATGAAGTGGGTGTTACCCCCATGCAATGAATGGAGTATCCACACATGCTGCTGGACTCTTGGACTGTAAATCCACAAGAAAAGTGAATATAGCTTCAATTTTAAAAGTAGCATGGAATGCATAAAGCCATGCAAATTCAAGACAGCCTGAGCAACTGTTTGTACCAGATAACACACATTTGGAAATAACATATGATGTGAATTCTCACTGACACTCAAGTGAAATTACAATGATGATATGGTAGTGTAGTTTATGAGATCGTTCTTGGATCTGTAACAAGAAAACATACTTCTAAAGCTAAGATTGTGTGTGAGGACTAGGGAGATTTATGAGCAAATAATGTTTCTGATGGACTTTCCATGTGACCTTAATCAAGCCATTCTGCATTCATATGCTCCTAAAGCTTATCTACAAATGTGTTAATAAATGCCTGTTTTTATTGTATGCATTTTAGGACAGAGTCTGTTTTTTACTACAAAGCTATACATCACCCAGCATAGTAATGGGCTGGCGGTACTACTTTCATGTGATTAATGATCATAAACACCAAAGTGAGATGATTTGCCACTTTTGTCCAAGATGGAAGCAATTTACAGCCTGAATGATAGTGAAAAACAGACCCTGCAGATTCCTGGCTTGCAATATCATCAGCCTGTGAGTTTCACACAATTATTAGTATTAGAAAAACTATCTACTGTAACCTCAGCTCAACGGGAAAAATGTTATGGAAGCTAATGGCTAGATGTGATGGGAAGATAATTTTGAAATATTACAAGGTCTTACCACTCCCATTTAATGTCACCTAAGAAATCTACTCTCTGATCCCACTTGAAGTTGCACTGATGTTATCTGTTGCAGTGTGGAAAACAATCTTCAGATAGCTGTGCTGATAACGGGATTGAACATTAACTATTTAATTCTAAAACATAATTATTATACATTTTAAAATGATAATGGTAGTCTTCAAATAATAAGCCATCTTTAATAACATTGCAAAATTCTTGCAATGTGGAGTGACTGTATCACCTTATGTGTTCAAGTTCAACGAAGTACCAATCCTGACTACTGGACACTGCTTGTTTGATGTTTCCAAACTTATATCCCATGGGCGTATCTTCATAATGGACAACTCTCAAAGGAGAAACCACATGATCTTAAGTTCCTAACATCCCCTCAGGAAAGGACTTAGGGCAGGTTTACAAAAGCAAGATCTCTTGTGAATCTTTTTTATTTCGAGATTCAACCAAAACCAAGATGAGCTGACAGCATGACAGAGAGGAGCACACAAGAGCTTATAAATAGAGTCCTGAAAAGATGATTTGATTTCCATTCTTTGGAATGTTACAGCTATTCAGAGATACTGCAAAGTAGTATCTGGTAAATTGCCCATGATTGAAGCAAACGGTAACTCACTGAATAGAGCCCTCTGGTCCTTACTGGGCTGAAACTGTCTACAAAAGTTCTGAATAAGGGATGAAGGACTTTTTCTTTTGTTGTAACGCATTCCTGATTTCCTTGTAAAATAGGGACAGGTGACAACAAAATCTTCCATCTCCAAATATTTCTTGTGCTATTAAATAGTACTCATGGAGCAAACAAGGCTTTCAATTCTGGGTCATTTTTTAATGTCTTTTTGCATCGCTAAGTCCCAATAAGATTTCATTCCCCAAGTCTGGTTTAATGGAAAGGGGATTCTTTTGCTCAAGTACTTTTTCATGTTTTTCCAATTTCCTGGTGGTGTACCTGCCCCAGCAGATGTTGTGGCTTCTTCTGAATACATGTTTCAGATATCTTCATCTTCTTTTCCAAACAACTGGAGATAAAAGGGCGTCAAACACTGTTGTAAGCTTCAGCATTTGTTATAAATTGGTTCCATTTGAAATACAGTCCTTCCCAATGGCTTTTATTTTGAGAAGCATGCAGACATCTGTCTGTAAGACCAAACTACAAATCATGAAATTGAATCTTACTGGGAATGAGCTCTACAAAATTTTTACGTAATACTTGTGGAGTGTGGCTCCAATCCTTCTCCCTTTCCTTTCTTCATTGTCTTTTGTCTTTTGCTACTCAAGAGTTCTTACATTGTTTTTTTCACAAAGCTTTTCTTGCATACAGAGTGCTGAAGGGGTCAAAATAGGTTTTAATTCTGTTCTGTCTTCACATGACACTCGAAACAACAGATATAAAAAATTGGATTAGTGAAATTACTCTAAATCCATTTCTACAGTAATTCTTTCATTGTTAAACCGCATTTGTATCTCTCAGTATGTGTGATATACAGTATTAATCCTATGTTAACATGTTCTCTGTATTACAAACAAAAATTCCGAAGCAAACTAACAAGCAAACTTTGTAATTTATGGCTTATTAATTTATATTGTCAGTACTAAAAATGGCGATGGAGCTCACATAGAAGCTATAAAGCCGTAAGCTGCTTGAGTCAAAATAACTAGCCACACCTTGTAAGAGGAACAAGGCAACTAAGAAACCTGAAAATAAAACCATCTGTGAAAAACAATCTAGGGGGTAAACATCCAAAAAGAAGCATGTCTTTACATGTTCCCAACTATGCTAACATAATGAGAATAAAGCACTAAAAATGTTCAAAGCAGTGAGCAGGGATTTTTAACTACATCAATCCCTCTACAAGAGTAGTCCCTCTGGCGTCATAAAGAGTACTCACTTGAGTATGGCTCACAGGAATGAAATCAGAACACTAAAAAAAAAAAACCAGAAGAGAAAAGGACACAACTATGGTAAAAATATTTAGTAAATATAAAATAAATAGCTTTTAAGTGGTGGGTTTTCTGTTGCTTCAAGCAGATCTGGACAGGCACCCAGGAAAATCAATTTGCTTGCATAACGACCAAGTTTATTTTACTTTTTAAAAGTCATCAGTGTTCATGAGAGGAGGAGTGCTGGTTTGAATCAGGCATGTTGCAAACAGATGTTATGCAAGCTTCCCCAAACAGTCCTGCCAATGCATTGCAATCCTGAGTTATGACATTCACTATAACTGCTGCAGTCTGGGCCCTTTTTTGGGCCACAGATCGATCTGTTGGTTTTCCCAAAATGGGGATGATATGATGCATACAAAAGCTTGAAGAAGATCAACATACTATTTTTCATTTTCAGACCAACAGAATTTGGACACCGTATCTGAGTTACATGGCCTATCAGTAGTACAGGACAGAAATGGAAAAGTACATTATTTGTCATCATATAATTGTGATGCTAACTCTTAACAAACATATCTCCTGGCTCATTCCCACAATGTGTTTGGTAAGGGACAGTCTCTTGCAGTTTCCTTCTATTCCTACTTTCGAAGGATAAAAGGAAGTGATTTCCAAATACCATTTTCAAAAAACATCATAGGTTTTTAATTAAAATACTCCTTTAGCCTACAAGTGTATGAAGTGGCTACATCCTTTCACAACCTTTAAACGAATGAAAAAACAAAGGATATGAAACATTACAAAACTACATCTCATGGAGCAAAACAACTATACTTTTGAAAGACCCTGCAGATTCTTGAACAGGAGAGGAAGTACTGTTGCTAATACAGATTAAAAGCTCCAAATAGAGAATGTCAGATGAGAAAAAGACCATAGTTCCTACTTTGAAACACACCATATTTTCGAGTATCTCATAAAACCAAAAATCTGTCGCTGTTCACAGTAAGGAAATTTTTGCTTGGAAATCTAAATAGCCCATTTTCTTATTATATATTCTAATGTCATTGTTGCATATTTTATATTTTCAAGTACATGCTCTACCATACTTTTTCAGGCTTTAATCTTGAAAAGAAATATGTGGGAGTACGCAGGTAAAGGGGAATAATAGTTTTTACATTTATTGTTCTTTACTAAAACATTCCTGCACTTTCCATCTTTAAACAATAAAAATACTTTGATAAAGCTTGCTTGAGCCTAACAGCCTGAGCCACGTGATGGGTAATTTTATTATACTATTCTTTTTTGTTAAAGAAGCAGAAAGCACTGAAATAACTTGCCCAGCGGTGCCAAACAAGTCAGTGTGAAAATTAAAAGGTTGAGACTTTGTCACCTACAGCTCCGTGCTTGTAGTACTTGGCTACATTTCTTTTACAAAGTTTTTGGTTTCGGGGCTTATGTGCAGGCACTGTAATAAGTTCAATAAAGGGCAACAATTTGCGATGAGAGAAGTGATTCTTGCCGCACATCAGCGAGAAGGGATTGGATTATAGTTTGTGAATAGTCTGAAACGCATTTAGGCGTCCAATGTACTGCAATACATACTATTCTTCTTCCCTCTAAAATGCTGTTATTGGATCTGTGATAAGAGGAGGGAGGGAGAGAAAAATAAGCTTTCCAGCGGCTGAGCAATGAACATCGAACGCAAGTTGAGGCTACTGGGCAAAATACAGATGTTATCCGTGACCTGTACGGCAGGCGAAGCAAGGGTGCGTTCCTGATGGCCCGGCTATCAAGAGCATTCCTCAATAGTGAGACTCACCAGGCTGTGAAATAGTTTTCCACGGAAAATGGTGGAGATCCTGTCCCTGGAGGATCTGTTCGCCTAAGCTGTCATGTCAGGGACCGCAGAGAGCCCACCCGGGCCGGCAGAGCCGGCAGGCTCCAGTCCCCCGGGTACCGGGGCAGAGCACCCTTTTCGGCTGTAAGCGGTGCCGCCTTTCACCCCACCGCGACCCGGGGCAGCCGCTTCGTCGCTGCCCTTGAACTCCTTACCGAAGCGCACCCTCGTCCGCCGGCTCAAGCCTCCCGAAGGGAGGAGGCGGCGGCGGCGGCGGCTCCACCGCCCCGGCGGGTTACGCCGGGCCAGGCCCGTCCCGTCCAGCGGCTCGCCAGCTCCTGACAGGCTTCGGGCCGGCCACGGCCCGGGCCCTGCGCCTCAGCGGCCGCTGGGGCCCCGCCGCCGGGCCGGTGCCGGTGCCGCCGCCGCCCGGGCTCCGCCGCTCCCCTCAGCCTGACAGGACAGCGCGCCCCCCGCCCCGGCTCCCCTGGAAACCGCCCCGCCTGCTGCGAAGCCGGCAGTCGCCATCCCTCCGGTCGCGCCGGGCGCCCCCGGCCGTCTCCTCCCGCGGGCTCGGCGGGGGACCGCAGCCGGGCGCCCCGCCGCCGCCGCCACCGTCCCGCTCCCGCGGGACCCCGCCGGGGGCCGCCGGTCGCCGTCTCCCGCCCCCCGGCGGCGAGCGCCAGGCCCATAGAGCGCGCCGGCGCCGTGCTAGAACGTACGCGGCGGGGGCCGCCTCGGCCTGCGCGCGGCGGCGGCGGCGCCGCAGCGCCCCCTGGCGGCAACCGACTGCCTCGCCGCGCACCGAGGAGAGAAAGGGAGAAGGGACAGTAATGGCGGCCAGTTAGTGCGAGACTGAGCCGAGGAGGCGGCGGCAGCGACGGGAGGAGCCGGCGCGGCTCCGTCTGTGGCTCTGCCCGGCGGACCGGCTTCCCCAGAGGACTTTTTTTTTCCTTCCTCCCCCTTCCCCCCTTCCCCCTCTCCCTCCCCTTCCCCTCCCTACCCGAGCCCCCGCCTGTCCGCCCTCCCTCCTCCCTCCGCGCCGGCGGCGGCGGCAGCGGCGGCGGCAGCGGCGGCCCCCCGTGTCCCCCCTCCTCGGGGCCATGGTGAACACTAGGAAGAGCTCCTTGCGCCCCCTGGGCAAAGCGGCGGCCGCTGCGGCCGGAGCCGGCAGCCATTTCATCTCGTCCCGGACCCGCTCTTCCAAAAGGGGCACCAAGGCAGATGCGGCCGGGCTGGAAGAGACGGCGGCAGCGCGGGTGAGGACCGGGGGGTTCGCGGGGGACGGGGAGGGAGGCGGGGGGTGTGTGTGTGGGGGTGTGTGTGTGGGGGGGGGCAGCGGTGAGGGCCTCGGCCGGGGAGTCGCTGGGGACAGCGCCGCTGCTGCAGGGGGGGGGCCGTGGGCACGGGTGCTATGGGGGGGGGGGGGGGTTGGTGCCGAGACGGCTGTCGGCTTGAGGGAAGGAGGAGGGACGGCGGAGCCGGCGGGGAGCCCGGGGTGAGGAGGGGGACCGCGGGGCCGGCGGGGAGCCCGGGGAGACGCGGGGGGGAGGTGGGGGTGGGGGGCGGCTGCGGAGAGCCGTCCGCCGCGTCCCAACTGGGTTCCCTGCTCGGCGGGGCGAGGGCGGTCTCCGCCGGGGCGGCGAGAGGCGCGGGCCGCTGACAGGGGCTGGGGGGGGGTGGGGAGGTGGCGGGGGCATCTGAGGGGCGGCCGAGGACACGGGAGGCGAAGTTGTTGCCCTACTGCTGCTGCTGCTGCCGGCGTCTGCGCCGGGCTGGGGCAGGCAGGGCCGGCGGCGGCGGCAGGCGGGGGTCCGGCGGCGGCGAGGGGCTCCCCCTGCGGCCGCGCCCGGCGCTGCGCCGGCTGCCAGACAAAAGTTGGGAGCTGCGCCCGCGGCAACTTCGCAATCCCCGTTCCCCGGGTCTTTTTTGTGTTTTGTTTGGGTTTTTTTTTTGTTTGTTTGCTTGTTTTTTATTCCCCCGTTTTCCCTGAATGCCCTCAGTTCGGCTGGAGCGGGTGTTCGCGGCGGCTTCGACGGGAGAAAGCGTGGTGTTTGAGAAAGGTCCCCGTTTTTGTGACACCCCCCTCAGCGGGGAGGGTGTAATTCTGCCGTCAGGTTTTAGTTGAATGCTTTCCCGACGTGACTTACTGTAGTAGCTTTGGTTGTACGGTCTAATGACAAGTGAATTCTACAGCCTGATTCGGAAAATTCACATTTGGTCAATTCTAATTGGAAGGAAGAATTCGGGAGTCCCTTTTTTCCTTGTTGTCTCTGAACAGATTTGTTGACGACGACTGCATTTTTTTAATTATAGGCAGGGCTTTTTTTTCCTTGATTGAACTTCATGTCTAGCTTTGAAGATTTAAACTAGTGGTTATAGTTGCCTGATCTGCATAGATATCTTAAAAGCGGTGTAAATATGGAAGTGAAATTGAGGGTCAAAGCATTTTGACAGTCATGCAGTAACTGACCATGTCCCAGCCTCTGCTAAGGAGGAAGTTAATCAGACAAGTAGAAAAGCAGCAGTAGCAGCCAGAGCCGGATCAGAAGGATGACACCCGGAATTGTCCGAAAACCTTTTGCCCCCCATCCGTCTAGTTTTAAAATACTGAAAAAAAAAAAAAAAAATCACTGACTAGATGTTCTATGCCTTCTGTGCTTCTCTTTCAGTTGTTTCATGTTTCATAGTTCTTCCCTTCCCCCCATCTTAACTTTTCCTCGTTGTCCCCTATTGCTTCCTTGTTTCATTTCATTAGACTCATGGGGATGCAGCACCATAGCTGTAAAAAGCCGTTCTGCCTGTTCTAGTATGCAGTTTGTATTTATTCATATTGTGGGTCCTGTGGTTTGTTCAGGCAAAGTTTGGTGTAACCCTTACTGGCTTACTTTGCAGGGAGTTTACTGCTGCTAAAAAAACCAGGCTGGGCTTCTTTCCAAATATTTTTCATCCATGAATAGTATTTTTACACTATAAATCATTAAAATGTTTAAATTGTGTTATTGTCATGGTGTAAGGAAAGGAGATTGTGCAAAATATTGTCATAAAATCTGTAAATACATCCCAGGATTTTGCCTACGCTTCTAAAAAAGCATTTCTTCTAAAGTTAAGTGTATATTTTGGTGTGTGGGAATGGACTTGTTTCACGTCACAACAAATCTCATGTGTTTCAGGTAGATTTTTTTTTTTTAAGATGTGATTGCCAAAGATGAACAGAAGTTATCCAGAAAGAGTTGTTTATTGTGTGGGTTTTTTTTTTTCTTTCTGTCAGTGAATTTTGTGATATATATAGGTATATATCCCACCATATTTTAAAGTTGTCTTTGTACAACTGTTTTTATTCTTCAGATGTAAGTATTTGTTAGTGATACAGTGTCTTTCTGAGCTCCTGAGTCTTCTTGAAGTAGTGCCAGAGGAGGATTTCAGTGATTAGAACCTGAATAAGTATAGCAGTAGGAAGACAAAGCCTTTGCTTTTGGAAGTGACTGTTGGGAGACAGATAGTGAGGTTGTGTTTTCTGCAAAGCGTACTGGGATCATTTTCACGCAGTTGTATTTTTTTTTTTTTTGAAGTTGAGTGGAACAGCGTGTCCTTTTGAAATCTTTCAGGTGTCACATCAGGAAACCAGCCTTACTACCAGCAGTTAATGGGGTTAAACGGGCAGTTAGAGTTTGGAGCTTGGGCAGAGATGGTATACTTCTTATTTGCACTATGTGACTTAATTTTCTTCCACGGAGGTTCTGATTAGCACTCCCAGAGAAATGCTCTTCAGTGGCAAGGCTTGTAATTACCTTTCAGAATGTATTTTAAAAGATCATCTATTTGTTCCTTATTAGCAACAAAAACTGAGTTAGTAATCTAATGGCATCCTGTAAGAAGTTGATTAGACCAGATGAGGGGTTAGGAGTTGCCTTCCACCTTTTATATCTATTTCCTTTTTCCTCTTCTTTTTTCCTCTTGGCTTTTTCTGGTATACATAGGGGTTTTTTTTGCATACATTTACAAGTATAGGCTTGAATCCCTCCTCTCCCAAGAACTTGGGTTAAGTTTCAAGTCTTCGGATTCAATATTATGTTGAGTTACATATTAATAGTGTCCATTTTTGTTTGATCTGAATCTGGAAGCAACACATATTCTGCGGAAATGGGCTGTAATAGTCTTAAATGCCTTTATCATATTCTCTATATTCCCTCTCTAGTACTTGCTCATCTTAGAGAAAGCAATGATGTCAGTCCTTTAAACGGTTTTGAATTATTGACTTGCGACCATGCATTCAGTGACTGAGATGAATACATGTGTGTCCACTGACCAGAAGCCAGATTAAAATGAACAAAATCCCTCACTAAATGGATCAAAGAGCCAAGAAGTTTATTCTCTGAAATGATGTCATAGCAGAGAGGGTATGGAGAGGAAAAACTGGGCTATGTTTTCATCCTGTTTCCAGGATCGATTTACACACTATTTAATAGAAATTAAAGCTATCCCTACATAAATTTATATTCTATCTTTATATAAATTACATGTATTCTTTTCTTTCTGGCATTAAAACTTGGGAAGTGTTATGGCTTTATATTACATAAAGCATTCTGACAAGAGAAGTGCATCAAAATCTTCCAAAGTTTCCAGAAACATAGAATTGTAACACAAGGCTTATAAATCCAGTGGACTTCATTCACACTACGAAAGAATTGAGGATACTGTGACCATAACTGGTTAAATTTGTGTTCTAGATTTACTAATGTCTCATATTTTCAGATATTGAGTTGTGATTGTTGGTAACACTTATCTGGCAATCGAAACGATTTTTCTCAGTCATCTCAAAGCACATCAAAAACGTCGATCAAGAAAACTAATGAATTTATTGTGAAGTAAACACTCTTAAATCATGTCAGTGTATTACTTAGACATTTTAGAAATGTATACAAGATTAGCTTAATTTAATTAGCCAAGAAAGCATTAGCAGTGACTTAAGAGCTACTTGAGGGCACTGTGATAATTGTAACACGCGATCCTAGCTAAAAGTAGTACTGCCAACATCGTTCAACTTACTCGGTGGCAACCTAGAGCTCTCCATAGTACTTAATTGCTAATAGGAGCAAACACGGACTTGAGGATTGACATCGAGTGCTGTAGTGTGGGAAGGTATAAAGCTAAGCAGCATTTTTGCGCTCTGTAATACCAATATATCTCAGTGTCTCTTACTGTAATTTCTCAGTCTGTAACAATATTTTTTTCTGATTTCTGGGTGACAATGCAGCTATTACAGCATAGGCTTATTGCTATGTTTTACTCCTTGAAAAGTCTTTAACGGTCAGCTATTGAAAACATAGCAAATGAACTTTAAAAAAAATTGTTATTTCTCTTAAAACACTAGCTTTAAACATACCCTTTAGAGCTTTCTAAAAATTAAAATTTCCTTATGAAAGAGCCTGATTCAGATTAGCATATTTTCTTTGTCTTCTTTACGAAGTGTTTTGCAGCATTCTGGATATTCTGCAGTTTAGAATAAAGCTATAGAAAAAGTTAGTTTCCTCCTTATGCTGGAAAAATTACACTTGCTGGCCACTGGCCTGTAAAGCTCTTCAGGGGAAAAAAAGCTCCTTTCAAATATCTATGTTTTTAAAGAACTGCATTGTCTTATTGTTCAAGTTTACAGTAACATCAGTAAAGGTGCTGAGGCTAATGCTTTTACAGTTCTTTGAAATACATCCTGAAGTATAGAGCCTTGTGAAGTTATTCCAAACAATTTCATTTAAAGGAAGATTCCCAAGAAAGCTCATCTTTTCAGTGTGTAATAAAATGTTGAGTTCTTTCTGGTTTAGTGGTCTGCTGCTCTTTCGGGACTTAGCAGGAGGAAATCAGTGATCTAAACCGAATCGTGCAGTCTGTTCCTTGGTAGCTGGTATTAATACATCTGTGAACAGTGGGAAATTGAGCAATTGTTGGAAGCCATCTACGTCCAAATTTCTGTCAAAATACCATACAGTCAGCGTTTGTAATCCTTCCATGTTTCCAAAGGGGTGTCCTGAGTTTGAATTCTTCTTGTGTATCTTGCCAAATCAGCCTGGGCCACCGTCAGATGTCAGGACACCTCCAAAGTGTACACGGTTTGGTTTGGGAGGCACTAGTGCATCCTGTTTGAAGCTGGCTATCTTTGCAGTCACACTGTTACAGGGCCTTAAAAGGAAGCAATCTAAGGACTAATCCAGTGAGTGAATAAGACCTCCAAAGAATACTCAGGAAATGGTGTTGATGTTTGGTGCGCTGCATGGCTTCCTCTGAATATTGGGCTTGTCCCAAAGTAATATTAATAAAAGCTGCTTCTGCAACTACTGTCTCTTAGTTTAAACTTAAAGCAGAAGGCTTAACCCATTGCCGTGAGAGATCCCAAGACAATTTTGCAAGAGTGGCATACAGCTTGGGGTTATGCAAGATAATTAGCTCAGGTAATTACATTCTGATCACCTCCATCCCCCTGCAGTTTCAGTTGGATGTGGTATAGTTTTGCACATCCTGCCCTAAATTGTTGAGTATTTGCTATACTGTGGAAGAGTTTTCATTCCAATCTAATGATGCTTTAAATGATTTCTGTGTAAAATTTTATAAAACCCTTCTCAAACCAAAGCATCCAGCAAGTAGGCACCAGTGAGCTGAAACTTTCACTGCTCTTATTTTGTAGGTGTGACTATTTTAAAGGTTGCTGATTGTTTATTAGATGTTTTAGTTCTAATGTATTGCTTTGTGTGGGGGTAATACCACTCATGAACCTGCTTATTGCGAAGGGAGCTGACATTTTTCCAGCCTTTTTCATCCTGTCTTTTTTTTTGTACTTTTCATGCTTTGTGACTTTTTCTAAACAATTTTTCCATCTCTGAGCTTACTCTTGAAATATTGTCTTTATTACCTTTGATGGGATTTTCATGGTTTATTTTAACCGTTAATTTTGCTTTAAATTGTTCAAGTGTTAGTTTGCATTTATACTTGCTTGGACTCTTTTCCTGAATAAATTTAATTTCTTCTTGCTTGGTAGCTATTAAAACAGGCCACTTTTCAACCAGTTGTAAGATTAATGTCTTCTCTTCTGTAACCTTTTTCATTTTGCACTGCCGAGTATGTGTATGCTATTATAGCTTCAACTCCAGTTGAATTAGGTATAAAGGAGGTAGCTTTAGTACTCCTACCAGAAATATAGAATTTACGAGCTTGTCCAAGTTCCATAGTTTTTGTAACCTGTTCTGAATTTTGTGGTTTTATCTTTATGCTTCTAGTAGTGTATGTTAATAACCTAACTAATGTAAAGCTTTGGTGGAAAGTTTGTGTCCAGCTGCACTAGGAGCAGATGCTTCAGTTTGGGTGTTTTCATAATTTGGGAAGTGGGCTTTTTGCTTTTCTCCAACCTCCAGCCAATTGCTTCATTTTAAATGGATAAGTAGTTGAGCTGAGCTATTTAAATAACCTGAAATGAAGAAGCTGTTCTTTCTGTACACGTGGAAGAGATTACTTGCATTGAAATTTGTTGGCATGTTTCGGCAATCCCTCATTCCAAATACTTTAATAACTACCTTCTATTATTTATCTAATTTATCTTTCAGACCTTGAATGTTGTTTTTATTATGATTTAAACTTCAATACATTAATCTTAAGATTTCATATTACAATTTTACATGATTTTTTTTTTCTTTTGAAATACTGTCTTCAAGTGCATTGTAGCTAGAGATACAGAAGTGTTTTTAATCCCATGTTTTTTTCCACACAGAAGGCCACCTTCCTGTAGCTTCACCTGCTACAGACACATCCTTGCTTAGTTTACTGAATCACGTACCTGGTCATGTTCAAACCTTGGGGAACCCTCTGGTCCAAGGGTTCTCTCTGTTCTCGTACTTGCTATCTTCATTCAGATCATTCTGCTTCTTTATTTAGGTTTTTAGTAGTACTAAAAGGAGGCCATGTCCTCCAGACTTTCTTTGGGGTGGGGTTGTTCAGCAGAAACAAGATGGATTTTTGAGGACTAAGGGTAGGAAAAAAGGTTTTGTTTGAATGTTTTCATTTTTTCTACTTCTGAATTAAAATAATTCTTGAATGCTTACATAAATATGATTTTTGCTTTAAG
The DNA here is from genome assembly GCF_026419915.1 of Harpia harpyja. Taxonomy (NCBI): domain Eukaryota; kingdom Metazoa; phylum Chordata; class Aves; order Accipitriformes; family Accipitridae; genus Harpia; species Harpia harpyja. The sequence continues at coordinate 8,282,656 of NC_068954.1, forward strand.
AGTCTTCATTAACAGAATCTAGAAACTCATGGAAATGGTTAATATGGTTCTGACTAAAAATGTCTTGCTTTTAGTATTCCTTCAGTGTTAAATTAGGAAGATCAGTAGTTTTAAAAACTTCCAACATGTGGATCTTCTAGAAAAACTTCTGAGTGAGGTGTGGACCCCCATACAGCAGATAGAGACCTCTTCTCAGTAGACTTGCTCTTCTGAAGGTGTGTGATTTCGCATGTGCTGCGAACTGTTAACTCTGCAGTTGTGAAAACGAATAGACTTGCCAATATTAATGCTTGCCTGGCCATTTGATCAGCTGGATCAGGATCAGGTTACTGGTCCAGCTGAAACTAACCCTCTTCCCCACCTCCTCCTGCTTCCCCTTGCCTCCCCTTATCCCCCTGATCTGAAAATTCACGATGTCACCCTAATTTTAGTACAGGCACAAAGGAGGGGAGAGGAACATTCATGGTGGAAATGCTCAGAGCAGGGCAATGATGATGGGTGGAGGACAAACCTCAGCTTGCTACTTACAGGCTCTGTCATAGTTTGACAGAGGCTGCTTTGTAGGTCACTCTCCCTTTCTTTCATGAACCTACAAGTAGCCCATAGATTGCAAGAGTTTTTTGGATGTCAGCTCAAAAGCCATTGAAAGGCACTCAACCTGGATATGAAGAGGTGTCTTTTTCTATTCTAGATAGGGGGAATGGTTGCAATTGTGAAAATACACAATAAAAAGTGTTGTAGGTAGCTGTTTCTATTTTTCACTCGTAAACTTTTTAATTTTTCTGAAAAGCTTTCACATTTATTAAATAACCTGTATTCTAGAATTGAAGAGTTCCAGGAAATAAAATGGAAATCTATTGAAAAAATGAAGCAGATCTTCTCATGCAAAAAAATATGGTTTTTTACCTGAATGAGTTGGGAAGAATTTATTCTTCTGAAAAAGACTAGATGTTGGTGTTCTTTATGTTCTTAATGGCTATTATTGATGTAAGCATAGTTTACTGAAAAAAAAAACAAACCGCAGAGGGCTCTTTTAAGCCAACTCTGTCCCTTTTTGAGCTATCAGTAAGATTAACACACGAGGTCCTTAATGAAACTTGAAGTCCTTAGTAAGGTAGTTAATGTGCTTTAATTGAAATACAGTTTTTCCCAGCTTCTTGTCATTCGAAGGCATAGGCAATATACTTACACTGGATTTTCAGGACACAAAGGTAGATGTTTAGCATGCAGCAGTACACAGTGTACTGACATTAATACAGTCTGCTGTATTATGCTGTGACCTGGGGTTGAGTCATGTTACCTTCTTCCCCCAGACAAGTGTATCAGGTCTTACCTCTTCCCACCAAGCAGGTAGTCGGTCCTCCCATAGAAGAGGGGCTAAGGGCATTTGCCAGGAAAATGTGGGTTGGGGTGGGGAGGGGAGAGGAGTTTGTGAGGATGTGTTGGTGCTGGAGAGAGTGCAATGTGTCATTCTGAAATCAGGACATAGTGCAGAGGCGTAAGGCAAGGTGTGGTCCCTAGTTTGAGCACACTGATGAGAGCATTTCAGGTACTGAAAATTTGTACTAAGCATAAGGACAGTTTCAGTTTTTTTTTTTTTTTTTTTGGTGAAGATGCTATAGAGCAAAGTGGTAAACTTAAGAAAATTGAAATACGATTTGAAGGGATTTACTAGATTCTGGTCAGATGACATTATTGCGGTCATGGTAGAAAATTTGTTTGATCTAGTTACTAGAATATGAGCAAAACTAAAAATATCTCAAAGACATTGTGAAGCCTTTTGATTTTTTTAATTGCTTAGTATGCCTAGGCCCAAAACGCATTAGGAAGGATACCTAGCTCTTACCTAACTTTCATCAATAGATTTTAAAGTAGATCTTTAGTGTGATAAATTTGTAGAAGTTAATGTTTTAATCCATATTTTTTACTTTTGCAGAAACTGATACACAGGGGAGCAAGTGGCTTATCCAGAATCACTGGACAGACAGATAGAGAGTTTTTTTGGTGTATTTTATTGGTATGTTTGAAATGACATTATAGTTTAAATGCAGAAAAAGCAAGTTATTTGTTAACTGAATAGTTATCTGAGGGCAAAGATAAGTGATCAGCTTAACTAATCGGTACACTGGGGACACAGTCACATTTTTTTCATGAATACAAGTTTTACTTTGGAAAGACAACTCTTATCTTTTTATACCATTGGGATAAAAATGTTTATTAAATGCATTAAATATCCCTGAGTATGTATTTTATTTCTTTTAATGGACAGCCCATTTCCACGAGAACTTTGCATGAACTGGTAGATCAGGGTAGATCAGATTTTTTTCACATGCACTTTTAAAATATTAAACCAGATTATTAATATTCTGGGACATCTGAGAAGATGTGTTGTTATTCACAAGATATGTTTTAAATTATGTTAGAAATAACTGGAGGACCTGGATTCAGTTTCTCCAAAGTTAGTAAAAATAAGATTGAGAGATGTCTGAAGTCATTGTTGTCTTTTCAGAGAGTCAAATGGAGAGGAAAAAGTTACTTTTAAATATCAGAAGCTAAGAATTAACTAAAGTTAGAAGTAGAGTTTTTTGAAAACCTGTAGCTGAAACAGATTTCTTGAAAATGTTTAGTTTATTAAGTCAAAAGTAAATTTCAGGGTGTTTTGTGCTTGTTCTGTGGGGCAAAAAGAAAAATAATTAAAGTAGTTTGTGTTTTTAACAAAATGCAGAGGAACAGGATCAATCAGTTGAAGATTGAATGTCATTGTGTCTTGATTTCATGTCTTGGACATGGGAAGAGGTCATAGAAAAGAGAAAAACAATAGGTGCTGAAAGGTTTAAAACACTAGGTTGAAAACTCTCCTGACTTGTAAAGTTGTGCGAGCACTCATGCTAACTTTCTGGGTGTGGCAAAGTGTTAGTCAGAAGAAGGGTGTGACCCAGAAAATGTATGGCAAGGAGAGCGAGTTTGACCATGGTGGAAAACTCAAATATTCAGCTCTGCATAGCTGTGTTTTAGTACAGCTGAACCTGTGGCAAACCAGATGGAGTCTTTTTCGAAAATTGCAAGGTGTGGTTGTGGCTTGAATATTATGTCATCCCTTACTCAAAAACTCGATGAACTTGCATTCAGGTACTTGGAGATGATGGTGATAGAGATGGTTCGCACTCATCCTGTATTACCAAGACTGCTGGATTATGGTTATTTTGGGATGTTCAGGCCAGCAGTGTAGTGAGGAGTTCTTTGGATATTCTCTGGGCCAGGAGAGTCAACTTACTTGAAAAAACAGAAGAAACAAAAAACCCCACCCTCTCCCCTTCAATATGCTAGGAGCAGTCTTTGTATTTTAACTTGAAAATTAATCAGCTATCGTACTTTAGCTAGCTGGTCCTGAAGGCAAGCCCTCGTCGGTGAGGACTCCCTTCAGATGTATGTCCTTCAGTCATGCTGAAAGACTATATCGGTATAGTCAACTTTCTTCCCAAGAAGATAGATTGAGGAGGAAGAAATCAGTTTTATTCATTGATTTCTAGTTTGTTTTCTTTCAAAACTTAAGGGCTTGTCTCTGAATGTTACAGATAAAGCTCTGTTAGTATCAAATTATTATTTCAAAATTTAGGGGTGGATACGGAAGAGACTACAGGTAATACTGTATATCCCTGTTTTTCTAGCTTGTTCATGAATGTGTGTATTATAATAAACATTTTTTCCATCTTTCTCCTTTTCATACAAAGTAGAGAAAAGGTAGAGATAAGTATGCAGCTGTATTTATTTTATTGCTTTATTTACTTAGATTTTGTTTCTAGATTTGTTACTACCATCATTCAGCTGCTTTCAGTGAAGGTGTGTTACCAGAGTTTGCCCCACTACCTCTGCAAGATTCTTGCTGTTGAATCTTAGCTCAACAGCTAATTTGCAGTATTCATTTAGCTGTCACATTCGATTTTACTCTTGAATCCAAAGGTAATGAAGACTATGTTTTGCCAGTCTAGACCACGGATGGTATGCTGTTAACTCCAGTTATTTCCTTACTCATTAGTGAGTATGCTTTCCCTAAGAAGCTGTGCTGGGTTCTGGTTGTTCTGGATCACAGCTGGAGTTTGGTGGGTGTCTCGTTTCTGTTAGATCAATACAGTTGCGCTAAATTTTGCTTACTTCTTTGTACTTCCTGACACTACGTAAACTTATTTTTTGATTCTTCTGTGCTTGCTTTTTCTTTGTGGCTTTGATATGCTTTCAGGCAATTTCTGACATGATTAAGATTTTATTAATTCGTCTTCTCTGCATTCTCTCGGCATGTGAGTGCATTTGCTTCGGTGCCAGTGTTTCATTAGGAGCTTTGAGTTCAGTGCATTGGTTCCTAGTTCTGCAATTGCATTATTAATTTCTTAATTTTCAAGTTTGATGCTTGTATCATACATTTCTCTTTCTAGTCCCATAACATTTTCATGATGTGTACTGTTAAGTAATAAATTTCTGGGTTGAAACTGAAGTACTATTTTTAATCATTAAAGGTATAAATGGTTTGAGACCCAGTTACTTCAGGGAGCAAGTTGAGTGCAGTGGAATCATTAGACCTCTTTTGCTATAAATGGGAGGAAGCAGTGGATAGACTACTCTCTGTAAAGGCTTCTCAAATTGAAATTAATTTCTTTTCTTGTTCTAGCATATCCCAGTTTGGCTAATCTCTTGAGTGTAATGAAAGCTCCATCTCCATATATTACTGTAGGTAGGTGAAAGTTCTGGATGGTAGTCTAGGTGTGATTGGATTCCCTAGAGCTTGAATTTTTAAGATTATCTGTTAACTGGAAAATGGAGCTTGGATTCTTATTAGTATATTTAAAATTTCAGTGATTTCTCATTTTAGTAGCTCTGTCACTACTTCATGGTAAAACATTTTGTATGTTAGTGCATCTTCTGCAGCAGGTGTCCTAACTTAAGTTAGTCATTTGGGCTTGACTATCTTAAAATTTAGACTTGCTTTGTACTTGCTAAGTTACTGTGCAGAGTTAATATGCAGACAAATGAGGCTCAACCGAAAATAATATCCTGAACAAAGAATAACCAGAAGTCATTGCCCCTGTTAAGTAAACCCCTTCATTGCTAGTCTAGTTCCTTAGGCAGCTGCACTGATGTGATCACATTGACGGTTAGCCTGTTTTTCCAGGTTTTGAAGCTATTGGCCAGTATCTGTTCATCTGACAGTATTATTGATCTCAAAGACAATCAGCTTTTATAAACTTTGTGAATTTTGGTAACTCAGTAGCAGAAGGAGGCCTGAAGTAGCAGATTTTTTTCTCCAGGTTAATCGCTAATATTTTGTTTTACTTGCCAGCTGAACACTTGGCATGCACATAGCTCAGAATTAACTCTTATCATTGTATTGCCTTTGACCAATAAAGAGACAGGACAAATGGGGAATACTATCTAATTTTGAGACTTGGTACCAGAGGCAGGGAACTGGAGGAAATGCAGAGAAAGATGGTCATAGGAGACCTGTGAGGAGTTAGGATTTTTTGCATAGGAAGGGGTAAAGGTGGAGTATAGAAACCTATGCATTACTAATTTCACTGCTCACAAAATAGCTTTAATGTTAGCCCTCGTAAAGCTTCGTTACGTGTTTGTTCCTCTCTCTTAGTTTCATTTTCTCTGTCTCGCCTAGCCGGTTTAAAACTGGTTCTGTGGCTTACCTTGAAACTCTGCTTCTATCCTGCACAGGGTAGCTCTTGTAGTTTCAGAAAGTAGTTACTAAAATTGACTTAGCAATGATGTATTTTGCTAAGTCCACAGATAAACCTGTGGCTGATTAAAGCAAAAAGTACATACACAAATGCTTTACCGTATTCAGAAGTGAATATGTACACTATTAAAATTTTCTGAAAAGTTGGTATTTTGTAGTTGCGGAGTGTTATGGAAAACAGCTGGGTGGCTGCACATGTATTTTACAGTGCTATGCAAGGTGCAGGTGTTTTGTGTTTAGGAATGGTGGTAGTTACCTCTGCTACCACTTTGACTAAATCTGTGTTTTAGATCCTGAATGCTGCTTCATCTAATTTAAAGTTTTAATTATGATCTCCTAGTATAGATATTATTTTGCATTATGTTGATGTACTTCCTGAAGAAGTGAAATAATGAGGAAGAAAAAAGTGTAGGTTTTGTTTTTTTACTAGGGTTAAATGAGTCCTAAGATCGAATCTTAATATAGACCTCTTTCTCTGAGTTTACCTTGACAGGCTAAAAATTATCAAAGTTAAAACTACTTTTAAAAGATGAGATGTGAACACGGGCTGGTAGCATTTAATACTAGTGGTTAGTATTTTTTAGTATTATCAAAAGTATTTACAAGTATTTATAGTATGAATAAAATTACGTATAACATATTCAGTAAATACTATATCATAATGAATACCATATTTATTAATTTATTAGTAGTATTACAAGTATTTAATATTAGTTAATATTTGTTAAAAATATTTATTGGGGGACAAAATGTTAAGGTGTGATGCAGACAGCCTATTTCACTCGCAGCCTTCTGTTCCTGCAGGCAGTGGTCCCGTCCTCACCTCACTTTTTTTTCTTGCATTATCTTTTGTATTTGTCTGATCCCTTAGTGAAATGATTCCGCTCACTAACCAGGTAGGAAGCTAATCTAACGGAAGGAAAGTGAAATTTTGAAGCTTTAGTGAGCTGATTTGGTTTATGGGTGGGTCAGAGAAACATCAGAAGGAAGTCAAAGGAGGTTGGAGAGGTGCTGTGTGGCCAGGCAAGGGAGTGCATGGGCCAGGCCCCAGGTTCAGTGGTGCTGAGCTGTCTTGTCGAACTGCACCAGTACGTTTGGATTTCTTTAGGCTTTGCCACTTTCTAAATACTGTGCTGTGATAGTTTGTCTTAGTCTTTTAAGACGACAACTTCTATTTTTTTATTTTCTTGAGTATGTGAGACGTCAGGATGTTGAATTATCTGGAGTACAAATCAGCTTATTGTTGTTAATAAGCCTGGTGAACAAATGGGACTTCCGTGATCATCTCCTTGCATATAAGTAAAATTATGTTTTGTTCTTTGTTTAAGTGCTTACTGACAATTCCTGGACCTTAATATTTGGAAATTGTTTACTCTGTTGTTGCAAGAGAGGATATTTAGTTTTTTAATCAAGACTGTTTCCATGAGCTAAAATTTGTGGTTTATAGAATCTAGATTTTTTTTTTTTTGTAGTTCATCTTAACAGAAGCAGATCCTCCAAAGTTTGCTGTCCACTTCTTACGTACAGCTCTGAAGTAATCCCTTGCTACTACTTTGAGTTTCTGTCCACGTTACCTCTCATAAGCGCAACAGAAAAAAACCCCTCCGATAGCGTTTAGGTGCTTCTTAAAGGTGTTAAAACTAATGTTGTTAGTGTGTATAATGCTGTTAATGAACACATTAGACAAAAAGTGCTGTAAAAGTCCACTTTCAGTTACTCCTAGCTGTGTGTTTGACAGTCTAAAGAAGAGAACAATGTATTGCAAAACTCTTACAAGAAGGAGGAGCATAATGTGACTATTAAAGCATTTTAAAGACAAAGACAATGTCAGTAGAATAAATTCATGCTGTGTTTCTAAGTATCTTATTTTCCTCAGTCCTTTTTTCTCTTTATTGCACTATCAGTTCTTTTGCAAGTAGTGTATGAGTAGCAGTGTCATGTGTGATATACAAAATGCAGTGGGTTAGAGAAATAGAGCGCTTGTTAAGAAATAGAACGCTTGTTAAGAAATAAATGTAAAATATTATAGAACAGTTTAATATTTAAAAATATTTGTGTAGTTTTCAGTAATGTTTTCAGAATAAACAATTTTAATATTTCACACAAGCTGGTTACTAAGAGTTTGAGAGAGACTTCCTTTTACTAAGCTTAAGTTTCCTCTTTTTCTGTAAGGATATATACAAATGAGCCAATTAAGTATGGTCTGATGCTTTTTTTCTTTTCAGAAAGATGAAGGTAGTGATGCTAGTTTGAGTGATAGCCACGTATCTCCTCCTGCCAAACGTACCTCAAAACATGCTGATCCTGTGTGCAAAGACAAATCAAAATCACGCAGTACTGGGCAGCGAGAGGAATGGAGCATCTCAACTGGACAGTCCAGGTAACTTGGTGCCAAGAGAAAAATAAAGTCTTCCTAATTTTTCCTGTAATGTTAACCCACTTATGCTATTTCTGCAGTGAGCTGCAGCTCATGCTTAATAGGGTAGTTTTGAAGCGTGTTATTTTCATACAATTTTCTTCTAGTTTAAGACTCCAGGAACGTGGGTTACATCAATCCTCTTATCCCTGTGTTTCCTTTCTATGCAAATTTGTGCAAAAATGGAAAGTAGTTTTATTTGAGATACAGTCTGAATTCTGGATTCTTTATCCATCTAAATTTAGTGAATTAGGAAATCAGTATTATCATCTTTAGGGAATAGATAATGGTCAAGTTTCTTTCCATTGTTGTTTTCAGCCTCTCTTTCCTGTTTGGTTATAAGGACTCAAGTAAATTACTGTATTTTATCAAATACAGCCTCAATCCTGCCACATTTTTATTTGTTTCATTTTATAACTCTGATTAATGATATTCTACAAAGCATTCTTGTGTTCATAAGGTTCTTCACATGATTACAAGTGATTATGAGACAGTGTAGACAGTATGTTCCTGGGCCATGAACTTCCAGTTTATACTGATTCTTTTATAAATACATATTTCATATTTATGTACAAATCAAAATAGTTCTTGCAATGCTTTGAATGTAAGAGTGACTGTAATTCACTACTGGACTGTCGTCTGCTAGGATGAAGTATATTTAAAAACTATATAAATCTTAAAATAGATCTCTTTTTTTTTGTTTGTTTTTCCCTTTAAAACCAGAATAAATTAAATATAGCATGTTATGTGCCATGGTAATCTGGGAATGTATCGAAACTCGTGTACCTTCTATTTCTTTTGTTTATAAGTGTAGACTTGTACTGTACCTATTAGAAATGCTAAGAAATAAAAAAACATTTAATGTGGCTGGGAGAATTTAGATCACTGTGTCAAATGGCCAGGATACTGAAACTCATGTTGTTACTCACGTAGCATCCACTGCGACATGTCTTTTCATCTGAGTTTTTTTTTTTGTTGTTTTCTGCCCAAATCCAAAGTGCTGGGCCTAATAGTGATCTTGAGTTGCTAAGACTTTTCCTAGAAGTTTTGTTGCTTCTACTAGTTTATCCAAAGTGTTTTGAGTGATAATTGCCTTCGAAGAGCTATATCAAGTTTCTGTTCTGAAACTTAACGGGAGAGTTAATAGTAGGACATGGCATGAGGGAACATTGGAGGCATTAATAAAAGCAATGTTTAGATAATTGGGGGGATTCATATAATTGGTATTTGGCAGTTTTGTCCTCATTCCAGTGTTGGGCATGAAGCAGACTCTTCGGAGGCTACGTGTTACAAAGGTTTTGAAGTTATAGTGTATCGTGTAACACTCTCTGTTTAAAGTTCTATTTTCACTGTGTAACTTTTGCTTGGCTAAGAAGTGTTAACATTATTTGTGTGTCTAATATAATTGTTTCCTAGGTTAACTTCTCAGCCTGGTTCTACACTACCAAATGGACGTAGCTTATGTAAGTGTATTACAGTGGACCTTTTTGTATCTACTTTTACATTTAACAATTTTATGTCAATGATTTTCAGTTGCATATATTTATGATAACTTTACTGATTACTATGACCATTTTGACCAGAAAAGTTACTGTTTTGGCTCAGTTTTCTTCTGTCAACATCTTGGATGCTCTCTGTGTACATGGGGAACATTCTTAGATGAAATTCCATTTCTCTTCTCAATTCAGACCTCTTGGCCATGATCTTGATGTTTTCCTTAATTCCCAAATTTACTGTTAGGAACTAATTTTGGCCTTCCTTTCCCAGCTGGTCTCTTTAATTTACTTACTCTCCTTGCTCATTTAAAATTTGGCCTTCTGTGGTTCTTAACATTACTTAAGTCTACTATTGCTTTAGAGAGACCTGCCTTGTCTGCAGCTCCTTCTACCTTGAATGATTTTCCTATATGCTTGTACCTTACAAACTTGCCATCTCATTGCATATCTCAGCTAAAACCACTTTGTGTTTTGTGCCCCTTTTTCATCAATTCTGTCTCGTTTAGTTCTGTGTTGACTCTATGTAAGTGTTAATCCATTAAGCATATTTGATATTTTTATTATTTACTGTGGTGCCTAAGGAACAATCAGGAGTGGGATCTCTTTTTGTTTGGCACTGTACAGAGTAGCTGATACAGATTTGCTTGTGAAATCAATATGTTGTATCTGACTTTTTGATACTGTATTTGAAAGACTAAGAATTGAAACTGTGGGCCAAGTGTGCATTTCAGTATTGATGTTAACTTAAAAATATTGAATGGATATTTGAATGCCAAATTTTCATCATAAAATAAGATTATCATATAAGGAAACAAGCTCAAGCCTGAAGAAATAGCTTGTAAAGCAACTTTGATAGGAATTAAAAAAAAATATATTTCTTTAGTGAATACAAGGGTGCTCATACTGTGCTCCGTAACTTTTGGTTTATTGTCCTTACTAAGTATTCTCTTATTAATTCTTGTTTGTGAAAATGTTATTTCCTGCATTTTGAAGTAGTAATACAAATTTCTCTTAGCTCTCAAAAGCCATCCCCTTCGGGGGGAAAAAAAGGGAGATGGGGACCATGCTTGCATAAACGGAGATATAGAAGTCAGAAAAAGTTGTCGGTCCAGGAAAAACAGATTTGAAACTTTGAATCAGAGTTTATTGTTTGATCAGCTAGTAAACAGGTATGTGGGGATACTTCAGTTGTATTCACAAAGCATCTTAATGACTTTTAAAAAAGTTAGAAAATCCTGTCTTCCAGTGCCATCTATGTGTTTTACTGTGGGAATGTATTAGCATTGAGGCAAGCTAGATTGTGGTTTGAGTTACGGGCTGGGTCCTGTGCTGTAACTGCCTATATTATCCATGCTTTAAATGCAAAGCAACTTGCCAGACTTCATTGAGGAGTAAGCTACTCTGTGTTTACACCTGGATAAAACTGTGTAAGTTGGCGGTTATTGCAGAGTGGCTGACATGCTGTAAATCCACACCCTAGTTTGTTAGTAATCTGTTTATGTAGTGATACCCTAAATATGATGTAAATTGATTAGCAACAATACTTAGAAGCTTTCTAGATTTTGCTTGTATGATTTTGATCATAAAATATCGAAAGTTTGTAGCTTGCTTTTTTTTTTTGGGTTTTTTTTTTGTTTGTTTGTTTTTTACCATTTGTTAGTAATTCACATAGGGTGGGTGTCACTTTTTGACATTTACTGTGCAGACAAAGTAGGTCAGAGAGGGAGGCACGGTCTGGTCTGAGCATAGGAATGGGAGCCAGAAATACTTTTCTTGATATACTATTTCTGTGTGGCCCTGGACAGGTCACTTAATGTGTCTCAATTTTCCCACCTGTAAAATGGCTTTCAATAGTCACATCTGTGAGAGACCGCTTGCTCTAGTGCTTGGAATATGATTTAAACATAAACATTTAATTGCCAAGTATGATCTTTATTGTTAAATGTATTCTGTTGAATCTTTTATTAATTTAATTTTCTTTTTCAATTTACTTGGTATCAATTTACTTGGTATCAGTTTACAAATTTATATTGAGTTACATTTATTTTTCTAGTTGCAGTTGAATCTCCCTCTACTCATCAACAATAGGAAAAAGTCTACCATGAAGATTGTAATTTGATAAGATCATGGTACTGAAGTCTATATATGAACTTATACTGATATCAGTGTGTCCCATAATCATTGGAGGTTTTTAAGAACAGGTTAGACAAATGTCTGTCAGGAGTGATTTAGGTATTGTGTTGTTTGTTCTTGCCTGGCAGAGCAGGTGGACTTTTCCAGGTCCCCTCCAACACTATTTTCTTTGATAGCAAACTATAGCATGATTTTACTTGAAGCAGTTATGTCACACATCACAGATATTTTGGAAGAATTGTTTAAAATTGAGAGGTGTGCTCGTAATGAAATATTGACTTTACTGACTTCTGTCACCAGAACTTCCATCTTCTTTCTAGGCAGGATTTCACCCTTTAGATTTACTTTTAAACAGCTTGAAAGAAAGGAAGTGAAAGTTTCTGCCTCCTTACAATTATTACAGAATTACAGTAGAATTCCAGTGGAAATCTACCATAATCGCCATAGAGACCAGTAACTTGGTGTTCAGGACAGGTGGCCAAATAATTGACTTGGCCTGGCTAATACTCTGTTGTTTTCTTTCTTAGCAATGAAGCATCTTGGCCAAGGTTATTATTTATACACTATTTATACACTATACAATATACAAACCATTGTTTTGACAGCTGTTTACAAATACTTCAGATAATGAAAGTGTAGACTAATTAAATAGTAGATGAGAAATGGTAGAGTAGTTAGGTCAAATAATGAATGATGAAATTCTAGGTGTTACTGATTTAACATTTAAAAAAAAATTAAAAATCCTTTATGTATTAGTGTCTTTCTGAGGCTGGGGTAAGAAGCTGTAAAGCTTATGGGGTGGAGGCATTAGTTGCTTTCCCAATATTATGTAGGTAAAAAGCTTTACTTTCTTATTCTGCAAACTTAATCTTATCTGACACCTAAACTAACATGTAAGCAGTTGCAAATTTATATGCTACAACTTACCCTGAGTAAAAAAAATTTTTTTAAATGTTTTTTGAAATGCTACAGCCTAATTTGAACCCCAGATTTTAATAGCATCAGCATTTCTTCTTCTGCATACTCCTTAGTTTATATTCTGTAGGTTCATCTTTAAGTTTTCTTTATTATGGTTGGTTTTGTAGTTAATTGATAGCTTCAAGCAGCTATCCTAAAATTTTCAGATTTTAATACATTTGTATATTTAATTGATTTGTAAACCTTGGAACAGCCATAACAGACCACAGAATTAGATATGCTAAGTTGTTGGATGCTATGTAAAAAGATCTGCATGCCTACTATTTTAAGACTGAATTTTTTTTGTGTTAACTGTTGCATATATTTTAGTACTGCTGAAGCTGTCCTGCAGGAAATGGATAATATTAACATCAGGAGAAATAGACGGTCTGGGGAAGTAGAACGGCTACGGATGTGGACAGATACAGAATTTGTAAGTGCAGATCTTGGATAAAAGTAATACTAAGGGGAGTGTGTTTCTTTTTGCAATCTTCATATATTGTCTGTAGCTCTGTCAAAAGGTTTCAGATCATCTTCAGTAGATTACATTAAAAAACTTGACAAACTGAAATTCAGAACAAAATTCACGGATATAAACTCAATCATGTTTTCTTTATTGTTGAATTGACTGCCATGCTGTCATGATGTACTGTGGTGGTTCTCCTTTGGTTTGAAGCACACTCTGGTAGTCTGAAAACAGGATCAGGGACTGTCATCTGCTTTGTTCCCTAAAACAGCTTGATACTGATGTTAACTACGGATCAGATGGACTAGGTGCTATCCGAGAGACTTATTTTACCACCTATTAAATTAGACTGCTTTTGTAGTCTACGTGTGAAGGGCTCTGTAGGTAGAAGTCTTGGGGGCTAGAGATTGTGTGGAGTAGTACTTACTGAACTGTGGGCTAACACTGTGAGTGACATGGGATGATAGTACTGATGGGACCGTGTGTGAATTTCATTCCAGGAAAACATGGATATGTATTCTCGAGTGAAAAGAAGAAGGAAATCACTGAGGAGAAACAGCTATGGGATTCAGAACCACCATGAAGTGTCCACAGAAGGGGAAGAAGAAGGTAAGGGTTGTGAAGAATTGTAAGGGTTTGTCTGAAATACTTATAAAACAAAGCTCTCCTCAACATAAGATAGCAATATATTGCACTACAGAAAGTAATTTGATTTTGGATCTGGATTTGGAGTTATTAAATAGACCAATTAACAAGACTATTGCAAATAAGTACACACTGAAGGACAACTCCTCTTTAGAAAGAGGAGATGTAGTTTAGGGATCTCTACGTAGTTTTCTTTAAACAAAAGCAATTTTATCTGAAAGTAGCAGAATAAAGTCTGGTTTCTAAATGTTTATATACTATGTTCCCTTACTCCTGTTTTCTGTAACACTAAGTAATTGAAGCTTTCCTTATATTCCCTGTAACAATCCTCTGGTGGAAGCCAGGATGTGATGCATATAGTCTACAACTATGCATGTTCTAACTGACTTGCTATTTCTCATATGCTGGGTGGCAGTTACCAGAAAGAATGTGTAATAGTCAGTTCTGCATCCTTCCTTTGGGGAAGGTATTAATTAAAGTCTCTGTTTTCTATCCATCCACTGAATTTTAGAAGGCTTCTAGACACACAACTGCATTTAAAATTCTACCTTCCTTTAAAAATTTGGATGAACCTGGCCGGTGGGTTCGAAAGTATTGATAAAGAAGGGATTATGGCTAACTTTGATGGCATGATCAACAGCACGCTTGGCTTCCTTAAGAAATCAGACTCAAACTTCAGGGATACATACAGGGTTCAGCATAGTGTGTCTTGATTTTGAGCTGAAACTGCTGTAAGAGGTATGGTCTGTCCCAATTAATAAGAATGCAGTGTTTATTCTGAGATCCATGGATGGGAATTCTGATCCTGTTAATAGATGGACCTAGGCGGTACCTTTATACAGTGTGTTCATTTGCTTTGTGTGAAAATGATATTGTGGATAGTAAAGTTGTACTTATTTTCATGCTGTGTCAGATATTTGATTTTCTGAGGCTCCTGTGGGAAAAGAGAAGAAAGGCATTATTCTTAATTTGCAGGATAGTTATTGAAGGAATAAGATAGTGGACAGAAGTGATACCTGAAGTACTTTACAACTAAAACTACTTTAGCTGCATTTATTTTTCTTTCTGTTGCTTTTCCAGAACCTTCTCTGGGAAACTAGAAGGAAGTTTGACCTCTGTAGATTTATCTTGGTCTTAAAACTTCCAGTGATTTGCCAGTTAGTGTTAATTAATAAAAGGGGAATAAGTCTCAGTGACCATTAAAATGTTAATTTTTAAGATTAAGATAGCTCTGGCATCAAGTAGCAGTGTTCTGAAAGTATTTTGTCCCCCCCAACAGAGTCTCAGGAAGAAGATGGAGATATAGAAGTAGAAGAAGCCGAGGGAGAAGAAAATGATCGGCCATATAATCTCAGACAGAGAAAAACTGTTGAAAGATACCAGGCCCCTCCAATAGGTGAGGAACTGGACAGTGCTCATGCAGTTGTGCTCTACTGAGAAGGGAAAAGTTGGATGACTACTCCTCATCCCTGACAGAGTTTCTATGCAGCACTTCGTGACTTCCATCTTGCCTCTTTTTTGGTTCACCACATGAGTAGGACTACTAAGACATAATCTGTCAATTTGTTAATGGTGGTGGCATTGCTAGTGCGTGCTGCCTCGTTAAACTTTGCAAGTACTGCCACGTGCTGGGCTCAGGGTTGGAGGTGAACGGGGTTTAGGTCAAGAAGTAGTTGACAGAAGTTGAATTCAGAAAGCAGTCTAATAAATTAGGTAATTACATAGAAAAAATAGTTACTGCTATGCCTGCTTCTCTTCTTGAGTGGTAAGCCTAATTCATAACTGTAGATAAATTGCGTAGCAGCAGTTACCATGTTTTGCCTAGTTGAGAAATGTAGAATAGAATAGTTCAGTTGGAAGGGGCGTACAATGATCATCTAGTCCAACTGCCTGACCACTTCAGGGCTGACCAAAAGTTAAAGCATGTTATTAAGGGCATTATCCAAATGCCTTTTAATACTGACAGGCTTGGGACATCGACACCTCTCTAGGAAGCCTGTTCCAGTGTTTGACCACCTTCCTGGTAAAGAAATGTTTCCTAATGTCAAGTCTGAATTTGCCCTGCAGCTTCGAACCATTCCCACATGTCCTGTCACTGGATCGCAGGGAGAAGAACTCAGCACCTCCCTCTCCGTGTTCCCTCCTCAGTAAGCTGTAGAGAGCAACGAGGTTGTCCCTCAGTCTCCTTTTTTCTGAACTACACAACCCTGTGTCCTTAGCTGTTCCTCACAGGACATACCGTCAGGGATCCATGCAGGGTTCAGTGTAGTGTCTCTTGATTTTAAACCTTTTAATACTTCTGTTTAAAATAATGTATTCTGTGCATATTTGGTTTCGATTACAGTGGCGTATGCAGTGTGCTATATTGTAAGGCAACTTGGAAATTAAGGGTGTGATAGAGAATTGCTGTTGTTTATGTGTTAAGAGAAATTTCAAGACATCTCATTATCAGCTGTGAAGAGGTTTCTGTGTGGAGTTTCACGTCCTGCAAGTAAACTGAAAATGCTAGTGCCCTGCATGAATTACATTCTGTGCCATGATAGCCATAGCTGTGGTGATTTGAGGAGGCTGTGGCTGTTTGAGCTTTTGGAGAAACCAATGATAACAGTGTTGGTAAAGCAATAATCTAGCACTTTTGCACTGCATTTAGATTAGTTTATTATTTTTTTATAATTGATGTTACAAATGTGGAACTTCTCTTACTCAGTGCCATCTCATCAAAAAAAGAGAGAAAATACGCTCTTTGATATTCACAGATCTCCTGCAAGAAGAAGCCATATCAGGTAAATGTCAGTCTTTTGGTACATAGTTGTTTGCTTTCCCTCAGTACATTTCTGTTAGCTTTTGATTTTCAAAACATTCTTGAGTGAGTTGTACAGTTCATTCATGCATGTGTGTGGGTCTTGAATTGTGTTTTAGGTTCAGATCCTGATCAGCATACAAAAATGAATTTCCTAGCACTTCATAATACCAGTAAAAGCTTTATGATAAACAGAATGGAAACAGGTGTGCTGCAAGTACTGGAAAGAGAGTTGTGCATTGCACACTAGCGTTTTCTGTAAGGGCATATATTTAGTGTTTAAATCCAAAGCAGCAGTTTAACAAATATCTCCTTTCTATTCTACAAAAATAAACAAATCAGGGCAATGTTTTTTGTTTTCTTGCAGTTCAAATTTCATCCAAATAATATTAACAATTTAATAAAATATTTACCAAGCATAATTTTTGAATCTTACATTTTGTGTCAAAGAAGTCTGGAATACACCAAGTTGTCTTGCAAACTGTCGATGGGCTTTATTTAACAGAATAGATGAGAACAGAGCTTAATAAATTAAAAAAAAAAAAACTTACTCAGAATTTCAAAAAGATAAATCTGTCCGTGAACAGAATTCAAATAAATGAATGCTACTCTCAGCTGAAACTCTTGTCTTATTGCTCAATTTAATGGCATAGTGAAAATATGAACAGTAAAAAAAATAATAGCAGAATTTTACGATTCTACAAGTTTCTGTGTAATATAAATAAAAACATTTAATTTTGAAGAGCTTTTTTTTTTTTTTTTTGCTTAAAGTGCATATGATGTTTTGTTGGATAATCTTAGGACTTGTACTTAGATATAGAGAGTGTGAAAGCTATTATCCCTTCAGTTTTAGCACGCTCATTACTCCATTCTCATTTTATCCCTTCTTGTCAGGATACTGTCATAAAAATTCTTCCTAATTGCACGATACTCTCTTTGATGTTTTTAAATGTATCTAATTTTTGGTCATTGAACAGTAAAGCTGATTGACCATGTTATCCTTCATCAAAAACCAGCTAGTCAGTGCATTATCGTGTTCATACAAATGATGCAGCTTACTATATTCACTAAAAACACATGAATTTTAACTAGTAGCCAGCTTTTTAATGCAAAAAAGTGCTGATGTTTTTCGAACTGATATCAAACCGAACACCTTTTTGTACAGAAGATGTAATGTACATTCTCCAATATTTCTGAAATACTCAGTTTTCTGAAATACTGTCATACTAAAATAAAAAATGGTTCATGCAGACTTTGAATAGTAATTTTACTTAGATTCAGATCGGAAGTTTAACTACAGGTACAGGTATTTTGTGAAACTTCTGCTCTTCAGAATTAATGACCTCATAAAAAGAGACCATATGGTTTAGGAAGCATGGAATTTTTTCAAAGAATATTTAAAGGGAAGCATCAAAGCGAGTAAGGGGATTTTGATATTTCTGTTATATTAGATGTGGCTAAAGTGATTGGAAGCTTTTGCAAGTACAGTTGCTGCCTGATGAACTTCAGAAGCTTATTGATTGGATACTTAATCACATTTGCTGAGATAACGTGGACTGGAACACATATCTTAAGGGGATCTAGTGTTTTAGTAATGTTTATGTTGAAATCAGATATTCCTGTGACAGTAAAAGATGTTGTTCCCCTCCCAGATTATTTTGATACTTAAGAAAACTAAAATCTGAATGCATCTTAAACCTGAACAGTACTGTACTTGCCATTTCAATTTTGTTTTTATAAAAGAATCAAACCATGCCATTCTACTGCAAAAATGACTGAGTTTTATGTTTATTTTGCCACTTCAATAGGAGAAAGAAGCATGCTATTCACAGCAGTGATACAACCTCTTCAGATGAAGAACGTTTTGAAAGAAGAAAATCTAAAAGCATGGCCAGAGCAAGAAATAGGTATCAAAACATCCTTGGTCTTTAGGAGGGTTTGATTTTTATTATTCATCAGAAAACAAGTAGAACTATGCTATAATGTTCTATCAGTTCTGCAGACTTTTTTGATTCTGCATGTAATTACCTGCAGACACAGTTTAGGAGGATTGCTGGTTATATATTAACATAGATTTTTAAGTCTTATGAGTAGATAATTAACAATAGTGATAAAAAAATGGAAATATAAGAATATCTGTTTGATTCAGTTGGGTTATAAGACAAACAACTTCTGTCGGTTAAAATAGATTTTTATTCTTGGTGTTACTTGGTCCCAGTTTGTTTAGTTGTACTCCCAATACTAGTTCTTACTCTTCTCTCTTCCTGTTTTGTAACAATACGTGCATTCTACACCCTAACGCGTGTTTTTTTGACCCTATGTTTATTCACCATTTATCTAAAAGTGGAAGATCTATAAGGTATATCAGTAATTTTACTTACCGACACAGATAAATTAGTTGGAAAACTGAACAGAAAAAAAAAAAGTTTCCTCATCTTTTTTCCATCTCTTCCTGTCTGCCACACCATTCCCTTTTCCATCCTGAGGAATTCCAGCTACGTACAACTTCCAAGTGTAGTTCCGAGTGTAACCTGTATCTTACTGGTACCTTTCTTGCTCCCTTTATCTGTGTATTTGACCTGATGTAATATCTGTGTAGGAGCTTAAAGCTTCTTTATATACACTAAGAAGCTGGAACAGGTGGATGTGATTTATGGCTGATCTGCAACAAATATTTCTATTTCCTTTGGACTCTAATGAGCTATATGTTTTAAAATGTGTTTTCCTTGTACTGTTAGTCCTTTTCTTACCATACTGAACTTATGCAGTTCATCACTGCCAGTGGAGAGTGTCCTGTTCTTATGGTCAGTGTTGTTTCTTCTGTGTTTAATCAAAATACTCTGTCCAGCCTAGTTCTCCGGATTGAAATATCTGTATGGAAGCATAAAACTATATTTATATTTAGGGAGCTTCTGGATATACAAGAATAATTACACACAATAAAAAAAGTTAGTTTTGATTACCTTATCAATCCAGGAAGGTTGTCTCTTTAGGAAGTAGAAGGCATTTAATCTCTTGGTTCTTCCCATTCCAGCAAAATGATCAAAACAGAACAATATTTATTTGGTGGTTCTTTTTGTTGTTGAACAGGTGCCTGCCTTTAAACTTTAGGGCAGAAGACTTAGCTAGTGGAATCCTGCGAGAACGTGTGAAAGTTGGGGCAAGTTTGGCTGATGTTGACCCTATGATTGTTGATAAATCGGTAGGTTTTCTTAGAATTTTTTATTTTCCTTCTCCCAATTATGCATAAGCAGAATTCACCACAGCCTCTCATTAGAGTTGAAGTAAATTCATAATAAGCCCACTGATCTTTTTTGATTTTTTCCAAAGCTGTTGTCTGTTTATTTCTTTGGGCTACAAAGCACTTGCTTTTGACCTGTAGATAATCAACAGGCTGCATACATATCATAAAGATGCCAAAATATCAATTGCCCAACTATATTTCTTTGTTTACAGTCAGTTTTTGATTATTTGTAATAGTAGAAACTGGGATATGCTGAGCAGTGCAGAAAACAGAGTGCTGACCACCTGGGTCGGTTAACTCAGTGCTAGCCACATGGGTCCCGTGCCTATTTGGAAACTGTGATACACATTAGCTTATAGTGTGTGTTGTGCAGAAGCTGCTGAATTATTACTAGAGCTGAACCATTGTCCAGAAGTACTTTGACTATATTCATGTTATGCTGTGCCTAAGCTTAAAAATGTTCTCAGGCTGGATCTCTGTAGATGTCCAGCCATTCCTGGCACAGTTAACTTCTGAACCTGATAAACCTCATGTGGGCCGCCAAGAGTTGACTTTGTCAACTTTTTTTACACTTTGAAAATTCAGAGAACTCCTGTTGATCAATGCAATGTTGTTTGTAATTTGTTTTCAAATATGTTACTCTATAAGTAAAGGTACTTTTGTGGAAAGCTGTTACAATATATGCTTTGTACGCTTTGTTTTTTTTCTAAGGTGCGTTTCGATAGTATAGGGGGATTGAGCCATCATATCCTTGCACTTAAGGAAATGGTAGTGTTTCCTCTTCTCTATCCAGAAATATTTGAAAAATTCAAAATTCAGCCACCAAGGTAGGTGTATTTACTCTTCTTGTTGTATTTTATTTTAAGCTCTGAAGAATGCTTCACTTAACACACAGAAGATTGATTCTTTCCATGAAGTGCTTACAGTTCAAATAGACTTACATGTTTGCTACCCCACTTGTCTATCAGAATGTAATAAGCAGGATGAAGAATTGCAAAAATCTAGTTTATTTTTCATGTGGTAGGAAGGTGAATTTCGTGATTTGGTCACAGAAAGAATTCTCAAGTGTTCTATTTAGTAGTACCTTGCCTTTTTTTCCATTATGTTACCAAATATTTTACTAAATCAAGCTAAATGCTGATGTTTCTTTTATAGAAGTAATCTCGATAATGTTATGTTCTGGTTTTAATAGCTATTAAAGTTAGGCATCTTAGTGTGTGGTTTAAATGGGTACACATAATCTAAGTAAATTAAAAATTTGGGGATATTTTTGTTGTTTAAAGGAAGTACATCTCTTCAAAGAAGTAACAAACACTGATTCAAGTATTACCTAAGATTTAATATTTGAGGAGGTATTGAACTAGTGTAAAACAATCCTTTGGAAGCTTAATATGCCTTTGATTAATGTTCTCTACAAAGCAAAGATTTACTGATATGAAAGCATAAAACAAACTTAGATTTTATGAAGTCATGTTGAATACACTAAATAATAATATTAGAACTTAAGTTTTTCTTCTCCAGGCTCCCTGTCTTCATTATAAAATTTGACTTGGAGTTTTTCAGGAGACATAAAATAAGTTTGTGACTGTGTTGATCCATTTATCTTCAGGGGCTGTTTATTCTATGGTCCTCCTGGAACAGGTAAAACCTTGGTAGCTAGAGCTCTAGCTAATGAATGCAGTCAAGGAGACAAAAAGGTGGCTTTCTTTATGAGGAAAGGAGCAGACTGTCTCAGTAAGTGGGTTGGTGAATCTGAACGTCAGCTTCGACTCCTTTTTGATCAGGTTAGAAGAAAATATGTATTTTTCATATAATTTCTCTGTATGTTGTTTTGTTGTGTTTTAGGCAGCCGAAGTTATTTGCAATTGAAACTAAATAACTTTAATTTTTCATAGATTGGGCAGGATTTGTCCAAATTATATATTTAGATGAAAAAATAGAGGAATGCTGACAACAGTTTTTCTTACTTTGAAAACTGAGAGGAAGACGTCACTTGATTTGTCGGTCAATGAAGCAGACAAAGTAGTTTGGGTAAAAATTGAAAAAAAAATACATAAATCAGTGAGTTTGAGTTTGACTGGCATGTTCAAGATAACTGCTACATAGAGGAGGATGCAAGACTGCATTGGTTGTGTGTATATTTTAGTGTCCTTATTTGGTTTGGAAGATGATGGACAGAAGAGTCAGTCACATAAAGCAGTGAAACGCAGTTGCTCAAACAAAAGCTGTTTTCAGACACAGATGTCTAAACAAACAGGTTATGAGCAGATAAGATACTGTTTTCTGTTAACTGAGTATAAGGTGTCTTTAATCTCTCCAACACACAGTAAAACTGATACACTGGTGCCATCTTGCTTATTCAAAGGAGAATGCAGGTTTTTTTGCTTTGTCTGAAACAGTACTGTAGTTAAAAATTCAGTTTTATTTTCAGACTGTACACTTTTTAACAAAGGTGTCTCAATATATGTGTTAGTTCAGCATGTTAATGCTTTGTAATAAAAACACTGTTTTCAGTGTTGATGGATAAATCATGAATTAACAGCGAATTCAATTTTTTTTTTTTTTTTTTCATACCAGGCATACTTGATGAGACCCTCTATAATCTTTTTTGATGAAATAGATGGCTTGGCTCCAGTTCGTTCTAGTAGACAAGATCAGATTCACAGGTAATATTTCTCATATTCTGCCATTATCTTCGTATATGCTACATTATCTTGGTAAACTCTTAAGTGTAATTTTACTCAGTTTCCAAGAAAGGTTTTTACTTTTGCTTAAGCTCACTTACACTAGAAAGGACAGATTGAGTTTTTTTGGTGTTGAAAGTCATCTTTTCAGTTCTTCAGACAGACTGTAATTTGCTGGGAATCGAATTGTACTGGAGATAACCCTTCAGCCACACTATTAACTTCAAGATTTCCACAGCCTTTCTTTTGGTTGTGGTCTTGTACTGTAAACAGATTGTCTGTTAGCAGCCCAATAGAATAACCAGTTGAAAAAAATTTTATTTTAAACTGATGAATTGTAATGTTCTGTGAATGAAATGGACACCCCTATCATTTTGATTCTGGATGGTGTGTGTGCAAACTTATCTTGAGTTGCTATCGTGTCATTTTTTAAAAAATTTTTTACAACAGTTTACTGCTGGCTGAAGTTTTTCCTGGCTGCCTTCAATCTCAGTTTCGCTATGCTTTTTATGGCAATGCACTTGTATCTTTCATTCTATAGGTGGTGGCATTTGTGTGTATATCTCCCTCCACTCAACCGAGAGGGACAGGAGGGAAATTCTGGGGCCAGCAGACTAGGAGGTTATGGGAACATGTGGATTTGTCTCGATGCACCTTTCTTCTGCCTGGTGCTACAGTTGCTCTCAACAGGACGATGCATACACTGTTAATGGAAGAGGATTTTTCAGAGCTGCAATAAATGGCTTCCTGAGCTCACGTTCCCCAAAACTTTTAAAGGAGGAAGTTTGAATTTGATGTAATCCTTTCTACAGTCATAATACAAAGCATAATACAGATTATATCAAAAGGTTCCTTCTTGCTTTGAGACTTGAAACAGTTATGCAACTGGTTTTTTTAACTTAGCTTTTTTTCTTTGAAGTTATGAATGTTGCAGTTGCAAAAGTAAAAATTCTTGCAGTGTTCCCTATACATCCTTTTTTTGAAAACTCTCTTTTAGCTCTATAGTGTCTACTCTTCTTGCCCTCATGGATGGACTGGATAATAGAGGTGAAATAGTTGTAATTGGTGCTACAAACAGACTGGATTCTATAGATCCTGCACTCAGGAGACCTGGTCGCTTTGACAGGGAATTTCTTTTCAACTTGCCTGATCAAAAGGTAAAACCTACAAAGGAGATTTATTAATAAACAGTTCTAGTATATTAAATATTTGAATGCCTGACAACCAAGCTTATGAAATAAAAATATGCATTCTTACTTACAAGAATGTTTAATTTTAGGAAGACATTTTTAGTAAAAACACATTGAATACATAAAGTTTTATTGAACTTAAAAATCTCCATAATACAGTTAAAACTAAACAGAGAGGTAAATCGTTTGCATTAAACTGAATTGCTGTTCTAAAACCTGTGGTTTTGTATGGATTTGTATAATGAGCCCTAACTATTGGGGTTTTGGAAGTTATGGTAGGAGAAAATAGCTTTTTTAGCCTGTAGACTGCTAAGCACATAAAAATTGTACATGCGAAGCCAGATGTTATTATATTGGCAACAGGAACGCTTCAGTTCCTCGTTCTAGACTTCTATAAACTCAGCCATAATATTTCATGAATTTATACTTAAATTTATTTTGCATATTGATAGGTTTATTTGGATTCTATAGAATTTTAAAATGAAATAGTTTTGGAATTCATGTGTATGTACTGTGCTGCTCAGCAATAAATTAATTGGTGAGGCATTTGACAATAGAAGCTGTTAATCATAGGTGCAGCAATTAAAAATTAAATTATAAAATTATGATAATTCCTTTTAGAGCATGAGTTTCGATCAGTTCATGTATAATAATGTTGATTAAACAGCAATTAAAATGTGTAACTGGTATACTGAAAAAGTTACTGCTTATATATGAAATTAAAACAGAAGGGAAAACCTTTGGTCTTGAGAGACTTTGGAGTGCCAAGTTCTATTTTATGCATCTCAGTGACGTGTCAAAACCACATAAAATAACTTTATATTCACATGAATAAATAATATTTATGTCTACAGTATTATGACATGGATTTGGCGTGCGAATTTTGATTTTTTTTTTTTTTTTTTCTTTTTTTAAAATCAGGCACGAAAGCACATTTTACAAATTCATACCAGGGATTGGAACCCCAAATTGTCAGATCCTTTCTTAGGAGAACTGGCTGAAAAATGTGTTGGTGAGTGTTTTGATGTTAGTACTTTTACTATAGATGCTTTCGCTTCTGTGTAAAACTTTGAAGGTATGTTAAATGTATCAGGATATTTTATTATTTTTACCTTTCTAAACCTCTGTACTTTCAACAACACTCTTTTTTTGTAATAACAAAATATACTTCTGTCTTACTAAAACGCAAAATGAATAGCTAGTAGTTGTTTGAAAATACAATCATGTTTCCTTTCTGTAACATCAGTGTCCTTATATAGGATGCATACCCTCAAAGAGAAGCAAAATGAAGTGGGAACTGGAATCTTTAGGTAGACTTCCCATTAAATTAGTATATTACAGAAGAGATAGGGAGACTTGGGGTTTTTTTCTGTCTACTTATGGAGGGGAAAAAAAAAATCAGTACTTGTGTGGGGTTTGGGGTTTATGTGGTTTTTTGTTTGTTTTTTTTTCTTTTGTTTTTCTTTTTTTTTTTTTTTTTTTTTTTTTTTACTGACTGGCATGCTCTCCTCTGACAGATATCCAACAAACTAACCAGCCTTTCTAAGGATGAATTTTTTTCTAGATTGCTAGCACAGAACAACCTCAAAGCGTAGATATAG
Source organism: Harpia harpyja (assembly GCF_026419915.1). Classification (NCBI taxonomy): domain Eukaryota; kingdom Metazoa; phylum Chordata; class Aves; order Accipitriformes; family Accipitridae; genus Harpia; species Harpia harpyja. Next base: position 8,308,025 of record NC_068954.1, read on the forward strand.
GCAGGGGGGGAGAAAAAGCACCACACCTTGAGTACATTAAATATACCTTTGGAGCGCCCAAAGACCTGCTGTACTGAATGGAGGATGGTTGTTCAAGATAAACCTGCTGCTTAAAAGCTAATCAGAAATAAACCCAAATATTTTTATAGTGAATTTAACAGAGGAAATGACCCTAAAACACACACCACAGTCTCTTCTCAACAATTTGTCATGCAAAGATACATCCTCTGTCAGTCATCTGCTTGGACGAGCACTGAAGTTCTCAGAAAAAGGACAGTCTCAAATATCTGTGCATTGGAATCCATCATCAGAGAAATAAGAACTTTAAATTGAACATCAGTCCATTCAGTCAGCTACAGTACATCCGAATTATCCTCTTCATCCACAGGGACACCTATCATCGAAGCAGCATCCCTCCGCTTTTGATGCACAAAGACCTCAACATCTTCTGGTGAGGAGAAAACATAACTATCCAGCCAACTCCAGTTTAAGCTTTGCGGGGTATAAGACAGCATGTGCCAAACCCATTTCATGTAAATTCTGCTTGATTTGTGCAAAGACATGGTGCTGCTTAGTGGGAGAGAGGGGAATAAATAGATGGGATAAAACCCAGTTGTTTCTTTGAAAATTCACCATATTTTTGCGTTCAGAACACAATTACGTATTTTAAAATTTCGGACCATAGGGAAAGCTGTTTGTAGGTTTGATTGGAAGACATCCTTTGTGCTCAATAAAGCCTGTCAGTTCTGTGGAAAAGTCAGCTAACAAAGAGAAATACCCTTTTCTGTTTTCTTTGGCTTTCCTACTGTCCAGCTACTGTGCACTTGATTGTCTCCATTCTGTATCTTAGAATTTAAATGTTTCCATACATCCAAGATTAAAAGCTTTTGACTATTACAAAGATTTTTTAAAACAGCTGAAGTAAGACTGGTTTATCATCTTCGTCTTCAGATTGCCTCATCATTTCTATAAGTGAAATCTGCAGCAACTCATTACTTAAACAAACTTTCCAGATTCTTTGTGGCCATTGCAAATCGGATTCTTTGGCACACTTGTCATGTTAATACACTATATACTGGTCTGCTGTTTCCTCTTGTGTGCAGGTTTGCTTTAAAAACAAACAAACAAACAACCCTCTCCACAAAAAAACCCCACCCCCTCTTCCCCAAGTAAAAGCTGCCTAGACTTGACAGGCTTTTGCACAGTATCATTTATACCTCTCTCCAGTTCAGGAAACTTCGCAACACTTACCTACAAGCATATGGATCCTAATGAAGAAAACTGCTGAAATACTACCAAAGTAAATGACTTTGGGGAAGCAGGTGTATGTGCGACTCAAAACTTTTTAAGATCCAGGGGTGTAATTATAAAGAAATTAGAAGGGAAAAGCCCCAGGACTTGCAAAAAATAGGTTATTTCCTGAGGGTTGATTTTTATCCCAGGTGTTACGGATTGCATACCTTTTAGGAGATTTCTATGTATGTGAGAATTAAAGAACCCACTTCACTGAAGGGCCACATGACTATAATATGTGTGAGCCAGTGAAGCAGCTTGGGGAGAGCATAGAATTGCTCGGAAGACCACACACTGATGTCTTATTAGTATCTTCAATAAATACAAGTAATTATTATGTTTTTTCTCTGTACTGGAGATGGGCACCAGATATGCTGAACTTTATAAATGCTTTCTTACCTCTTGTGCTTACTTCATTGTTCTGAATGATAACTTTCTGTAGGCAGAGAGACCGTTACCTCTTAACTCAATCTTGTAGGAAACAAAACATATTAGCAACCAACAAAGTGTGAATTCCTCCATCTGTCATCTTGCAGATGAATCTTTTTACAATGTAATAAGGTTTATTTAAATAATGTTAAATAGATTTGTAAAGAAGCAAACCACGCTCAAGGTTCTTATTTAAAATACTCTATTCTGTGCTTATTATCGCAGGAGCGTTTTGTGGCAAAAGGATATCTTGTTAGATTTTTCTTTCCTGTCCTAATGTAATGATGGAGGGGGAATTTTTGCCATTAGTGTTCATGTTTTTCACAATTTCTGGAAAAACCCATGGTAGTTATTTTTCATTTCTGTCATCATGCTGAGTTGTTCACTAACTCTCTTTCCCTGCAGTCCATTTTAGGAGTTGTAGGGAGTTGCACGACATGAATTGGAAGAAGTAGTCAAGATTGTTCACCTAAACTTTTCACCCAGTTCAGTAGCAGTTTGTTGTAGGTTTTTGGTGTGGATATTAGGCAGAAAAAGTTTTAAAGAGGACATAATTTTTGCACAGTAGAGGTGTGAGACTATGGCTGTAAAATTTCAGTGATCAAAATGCATTCGTTGGAAACCTACATGGGAGTCCACTTGTTTGCTGCTCTTGGAAAGTTGTACTTCGAAAATGTTTAGCAGAGTGTGGTGGTGGTGATGTGTAGAACAAAATGGGCTACTTGACAAGAACACTTGTTTTGTGCTAAGTTAAGGTGTGCCAGTACATTCTGCCTGCCAAATTGAACATCCTCTGTGAGATGCTTCAAAAATGGAAGCAAATGCACTGAACCTTGGTTTTATATTGTAGTGTCAGTTTGGGCAAAAATGAATTCAGGTTATTTGCTGTTGGCATGATACATTTTATTTTGTTTTCACAATACTTTACTCATGTTTTTCTTCCTCTTAATCAGTGTGCATTTAGTTCTTAGGAATAAAAAGCTCTTTAATGTTTCACAAGATACAGGATTTTTGCCGTTTTCCTGTCACTGAAATGGATATACAGTATGCACAAGAGAGTCCCTCAAAAAGAGACACCAATTATTAGTCTTCAAATGTAATTGCTCCTGAGAATTGAAAAGTAGAAATGGAGACTAATTGTGTATCTGATCACCTGAGAATTCAATTTTAAAAATAGGCTACAGGCTATTATTTCCTAATTTTGCAATTCTTTGGAGATGTACAAGCGGTGATTAAAATGACTGTTAGAAAGTGATATTACAGCATTTATTAATAGAAAAATTGGAAAGCTCCTGAGCTGCTGAATCTTTTGTCATAAAGATACTAAACTAGTTTTTAAAGTGACAAGCATTCAGGGTGCTATATATCTCTAGCACATCTTTGATTTAAGCTTTGGTTTAGTGTCCCCCCCCCCCCCCCCCCCAATTTTTTTTTAATCTGGTGTGCTTGTTAGATGAGAAGTGGACCAATTTAAATGGGAATGTGATACCTGGCATTGAAAGAACAAAGCAGAATTTAGAGGAAGAACCTTGATTTTGATTTCTCTGATGCACCTGTAGCTACTGTCTAATAGGTTCACATGGTTGATGAAGCATGCCTGCATGGTTTTGATTTCATGACAGGGGTTAGTTAAAAAAAACCAAACAACAGCCTTAGTGCTGTAAATAATTAGTTCCCTATTGCTTAACATAGTGGATGTATTTGAACATATTTAAAATATCACATGTGTTTATTTCAGGGTAACTTGTGAATGTGAATTGCTATATACTTTTTAGATAACAGTCACAGTGCCTGCTCATCAATTTTACACAATTATAGCTACTAACCTTTTTATAAAATTGGAAAGCTTAGTTTAAAAGTTGCAGGAGTCTGATATTTATGGTGATCTTCCATCTGTTGTTTTTTTTCCTTTTTAAAAATGATTTTCAAGTATATATGAAAAAACTCAGGTGGAATTTGAAGTCTCAGCCAAATTAAGTTGTCTTCATAGCTGAAAAATTGGTATCTTTTATTGTTATCCCCCAATTTATGTATCTGAAAGATGGGGATGAAAATTGTCTATCCTTCATATTAATTGCTTCCTTTTTTATTTTTCAACACTTTGTGTGGAATCACCTTTGTTCCTTGTTGCTGTATGGATCTTGTAAAAATATATATGCCAGTAGCACTGAAAGAACATCAGAGGATAGAGAGAGAAACAAGGCAGGATTCAGTTTTTGGGACTTGGTGCTACCAAAAGACCAATACAGAAATAGAGTAGAAGAAGTGCAAATGGTGTAAGACCTGGCGCGGAGGAGGAGGTCTGATTAAAAAAAAAAAAAAAAATGTTTTTTGAGAATAACTTAACTAAAGAATTGATTAATTAGCTTCTATAAACACTTTGTTGCAAACCCATAAACTTTTATGTGGCAATACCTCAGTGCAACATGTTTTCCTATAGTGACTATAATTCTCTAAAAGAGTTTTCCCACTGGAATAATGTTTTATGTTTTTGAAAGGTGGAGTGATGGTGCTACAAAATACAGTGGTATATTAATGTCTCTTGCTGAGAGATATGGAAAAATTTGAATCTAATTTCTAGCTCTGGAGAAAAACCCCCAAACCATTAGTACTGCAAAAGACACAGAGGTATTAAGTCTCTCAGTATTTCATAATTACCAGATCTGTGTTTTTCAGTAATGATGATTAAGCAATTATAGGTAGCCACCTGTAGATATTTACAAAGCTAGGCTAAATTAAAATTCTAGTGCTTTTTAATAGTTTTTCTACTCTTTTGGTTATATTAGTAAAATTATGAAACTCTAAAAAGTCTGAAACATTTTTCTTGATAGTAGAAGTTCACATTTTTCCAAGAGTCCACAGTATGCTTTTTTAACAAGAGATTTCATCTCTTCCATATTTTACTCATGAAACATTTTTCTTTGTACTGCTCATTTTCTCAGTCTGTAAAAGTTTAAAGTCGGTGATGTTCATCCAGTATAACAAAATTACTTTGCTATTAAAAAATATTTTCATATAGAGATAGTAAAGTAAAAAAGGAGGAGAGGGGCTAGCCTGTTAAAATTGCACACATACTTTAGACAGTATTAAGGAAGAAGAAAGAGTGATGACAGACCTATAACCCTGGGCTGAAAATACGCTATGTATCACACTATATAGTGAAAAAGTAGGTAATTTTAACCTCAATGTGGAATTCATTTCTTACTATATTTCAATATACCTGTACCTAATTTCTTGGTACACAACACTGTCACTGGATTATGACCTGATACCTTTTGGCAGCTGCTTTGGGGACCTTGACAATTAAGTATTACTGATTGTTTTTAGCTTTAGGCATGTTTGAAATATATGTAGCACAGCAATGCTATTTCATGGAAGGTATTTTTGTTTTTGTGTGCACTAGGGTACTGTGGAGCTGACATAAAAGCACTTTGCACTGAGGCTGCCTTGATTGCCCTGAGACGACGCTATCCCCAGATTTATGTGAGCAGTCAGAAACTACAGCTTGATGTTTCTTCAGTAGTTCTCAGCGCACAGGATTTTTATCATGCAATGCAGAATATTGTGCCTGCTTCCCAACGTGCCGTGACGTCTTCAGGACATGCGTTATCTCCTGTGATCAGACCACTGTTGGAGCGTACCTTCACCAACCTTCTTGAGGTTTTACACAAAGTATTTCCTCACGCTGAATTTAGCCAGGGTGACAAAAGTGAAGGTATGTGGTTTGGGTTTTTTTTTCGAATGCTGTTTCAGTTTGGAAGTATTTCAACTGGCTTTCTTGTATTGCTAGCCTTAAACCTGACATGTATTTGGTTCAGTGTTTTTAGTACGTAAATACAGTTCGCTTGGATGTTGCATAATTATTTTTGCTGATTCCACGTTGCTGTGGAATTTAATAAACTGACCTGTATAGGCCAAGATCCCTTAGCTATGAGTGCCACCTGAAAAAAGAATGTCCAAGTAATTTACAATTTAAAAATGTGAAATAATGGGCCATAATCAGATGGCAGAACAAAAGCAAACAGTGAGATAATGTTGCTCAGTGTGTTAGGACCTGAAATTGTTGCTCTTGTCCTGAGTGTCAGTTAGCTGTCCCCAATCCTTTGCTTGCTGATGGTGCAGAAGCAGGCTGCAAAGAAGTGCTGTGGGAAGCTTGCAGCTTGGCAGGTGAGACTGTGGTTAGCCAAGATACCTGAGCCTGTGTAATGGTCATCTGGTGGTTAAGGAGAAAGTCCTGAGACTTCCCTCCACTTGAACTGACCTGATACACTCCTGATCCTCTGAGTTGATTCTGCTGGCTTAGCAAGTGGAGAGCTATTTGCTGTTTTGTCAAGTTAGCTTTTTGCCAAATTAGTGAGTAAAATCAACTCACTAAGGGGTCAGATGTATGCCAGAACCCTGCTGCAATGGGAGCAATGTGAGTGCATTGAGGAAGCAGGGAATAAGAAGGAATGCGACTGACTGTTTTGACTGGCAGTGAGTCAATAGGTTCTGGGTTTTTTACCCAGCTCTTCTCTGAGACATACTTTAATAGTTACCCTTGTCATTTCTTGGAAGTTAAATGTTGAACAAGATACCTTGGTTTTGATACCTACTTATTCTGACATACTATTTTCTACTGTTCTTATCTGGGATCACCCTCACCCCTCCAACTGTGTAAACAGTACTTGTGGTTGTGTGTGATTAGCTTGAAAATAGCCTAGTCATGAAGCAAATCTGTGACACCCATGACTTTCTTTTCATTCCTATTCCAGAGCACACTTTCAGACTGCAGCCCAGGGAGCTTAAGCTGATCCTTGTGCTGGCTGCTGCAGTTCCTTCAGCCCAGCTGTGCATTTTTGCTCTATCCCTTCCACTTACTTCAGTACGTCAGGCACTTTGTTAGACCATGTTAGCCAGCAAATTAGTCCAAAAATGATGTATTTTTTCGGGTTAGTTTTCTGCTGACTGTGGGATAGCTGGAGGTTTTAACAAGTGTTGGAGTTGGCACGAGTTGGGGCCTGGGAGCATGTGGTGGTGGGTAGGGGGAAGTGAGCTGGCTTGCAGCTGCAGTTAGATCATATTAGGCTCTTGTAACCAAAGTTGTTTAAGATGCTTAAGTCTGTATACTGTTAACCTGTTGGTAATGCCCAATTTAGAGATTGTCGTTATTGTTGAAGAATTGAATTTGTCTTTGTTGTAAAGTTCTAGTTCAGAATATTTTCTTCAGTTACATTCTTTACATTCCTATTTATTACTGCTCATTACTGCTAAGTGAGTTTGGAAGCATTCATTGATTTAAATAGTAGCTTTACTAGATAATCCTGCTGCTATGGCTACGTTTAAATGTTTGTAGGTAATCGATTTTGAAGATACATGAACTAAGGTTTCTTTTAATGTTTCCTCTGTACCTTAGTTTTTCTTCTTACCCCCTTAAACCCAAGAAAATACTGAATAGTAAGTTTAATCTGTGTTAAAACCAGCAAAATCCACTTTCGTGTACAAGGATTTTAAATGTAAATGTAGATTACACATTAGGGCTTCAGTTTTTCTTGAACTGAGAGCCAGGTATAATAGCAAATGCTTATTGGTGTGCTTACAATCTGCAAATCTAGTTTTCTACACGTCTTTGCAGTTCACTAATGATTCCTGTTTCTTGTAATTCAGTGAGTCAGACGCTCAAGTAAAGGATGTCACAGAGGCGTGATGCCTGGGATTAAAAGATGGGCTGCCTTTTTAATAATTACGTATTTTAGGAAGTGAAAGCTCTGTCCAGTGCATGAACATAGGACTTACCCTATGGTCTACATTTGGTATAGCAATTCTGCCTGTTTAGGGACTGCAGTGAGTCAAGGGTTAGGAGGCCTATGTCCAGTTGATTTGAAGGCCTCTGTCCTTGCCTGGAGCTAAATGTCCAGCAGCTTCTGAACTGTTTTTTCTTGTTATGGACTAGCTTTTGGCCACTGGTTGGGGTCTGCAAGCCTTTTTTATCTTTGCCCCCTGAGGAATGATTGTCAGGTGTGTGACTGCATCACGCCTTGCCAAGGGATGTGGCATGTCCTCGTCCCATACCAGCAGAATGTTATTCCTGCCCAGCCTACTCTGAATTCAGTTTCTTCAATCACACAGCCAACTAAGGGAACCTTTGTTGTCTGTTGAGAAATTTTCCTGGCACTGTATGTCCAGATGCATAGCCCTTAGATGGCGTCTCCATCCAACACTTAACGCTGCTTTGAAGTTGATTCCTTTGTCCCGTGGCAGTGGTTTGATCAGTGTAGCAGGACCCGGCTTCATGTAAATCAGGCAAATAATGCAGTGGGTCATATATTTGAGAATAACACTTAGATACCTCTGTATTTCACACTTTCATTTCACAGCAGTCCATTTTTCTAAGCGGCTGTGGCCACCTTGAGCTACTGTTAGGAAGTCCGGTGGTTGCCCTGAACGGCAGTGTGCTGCCCTGACTCTGGGCTGCTCTCAGAAATGCTGCCCATCCATTGCAGAGCATTTTGTTCCTCAGGAGACCTGGCCTCTGCACTGCTCTTACTGTACAGCTGAGTGACTGTGACCATTTTCATCCCATCGTTGCAGACTGATTTCTCTGTGGGAATGAGAATGAGTGGCTTGCTTAGGGTGACATCAACATTTCCTGGGGCAAGTAAAGATGTTGCAGCAGTTTTTTCCCATTATCAAATCGCAGCAGTCTACTCTTAATCCTGTTGCAGCTCTGGTAGCTAATTTAGCTGTACCTGATTTTTGACTGTCAACTGGTTGTTTTGTTTTAGTGCCATATTTGTATTTTTTGCAGTTGTTTATCCCTGCAGTCTGGCTTTTGAATGTAATCAGTCTTCTAGCTTTTTGTTTCTGAAGGTCTATGTAGAGAGTACTTCAGCTCATTATGCTACTATATTAGTAAAGGAATTAAAATAGGTTAAGGTATAGCATATAAGCATGGAACGAATTGAGCTGATTTTGATAAAAAGTAATTTGACATTCTTTGGCAGATTATCAGAGGGTGGAAAACAATTCTTCATAAACATACATTGTCTAGGTAGTCGTGCTGAGAATAACTTTGGAAGAAATGTACCTCTAAAAATTTGGGCACTTAGAACAAATAAATAAGTACAAAATTCTATATAGTTTGAGGAATTAGAGATTTTATAACTTTATTCTTGAAAAACCTCTAGCTGTGAAATAAAAGCAAAGGAAGCATTTCATAACAAGTTAAACATTTGTTGTATTTGTGAAGTTGTTCTGCTTGATGGTTTAAAAAAACAAATTGTAATTATGATTAGACTTCTACAATATTTAATTTGTTTTGGTTTTTGAAGTAATAAGTACTTATTATTCTGTGTTCTAATATTTAGACAGTTTTAACTCATTTTTTCTACATTTGAAAATGTTATAAATTACATGAAGAAAATTGTAACGTCTTTTCTTGTTTGTTGTGCGTGCACTTAGAAGTGATAAGGTTCTAATTAATACATTTCTTGGAACAGATGTACCAAGTCTAATATTAGATGATAGTGAAGATGAGAATGCTTCATCAATTTTTGAGACGAGCTGTCACTCAGGATCACCAAAGAAACAGTCATCAGCTGCTATACATAAACCCTACCTTCATTTTACAATGTGAGTGTTTTTCTAAATGCATATAACCAGATAGATGAAACCATGAAATTCTTACGTCAGGAGAGGTAACAAAGATGATCTTTTGCTTTGTGATGGCAATGGTGTTCTGTAATAGAAACATGTAAGTGCATGGACAAGAGTATTTTAGATATGTGAATGGTTTTAGGAGAGGCCACATCCTAGACAGTAATCAGAAATATTTTGCAACAGACAGGTATAGCTTAGAAGTAAGGATATTAACAGCAATTCTTAATTGTAGCAAGCCATTTTGATTTGAAAGATTAAGAACTGGGAAGAGAGGTATGTAGGAATATTTTGGAGGGATTGTTTGCTTTTTCTTGGTCTAAAGTATTGTTGAGCTTCAGTGTATGCAGCTGTTTGGATGCTTTATGTAATTAATGCATTCAGCATTTCTAACATCTTTTTTTCATTGTTTTTCATGGAAAGTTTTGGGAAAATGGGAATTGAGAAAGTGTGCGTGAAATTTGGATGAGTTTTGTATTCAGAATAGTTTTAGACTACTTTATATGATGAGTTCTGCAGGGAGTTTACTAAATAAAGAAAATGAGGTTAGGAAGACTGTTCAATAGTAGTACTGTTTAGTAGAGCCATCTTGTGGAAAGCTGCTCAAATTTTTGTGCTAAAGAGTAATGCCAGAACAGCCTTTATGGGAATCTAGGCTTAAAAATAAGGATTTAAGTTCAAATAGTTTGAGATACATAGTCAGGTATTTTAATGCCAAATTTAACCTTTTCTTGTGAGGTTGGGAGAGGGGAACCCAAACCCCAAATGACGATACATATTTGTGTAGATGTGTGTCTAAATAAAATAATCTGGAAGAATATGTTTATTTTTGTAAAGTACGTAAGCTTGCCTTAATCTATCTTTCTGAGCATCTTTGATTGCTATCTGTGTGTGTAACCCTTCCACCACCAGAACTGAAAAGCCGAAGGTCAACAATGTTCATAGCTGTTACAAAATATTTAACCTGAAATAAAACCAGCCAGTCTTGTTTCACTGCCTGAGCTGATTGATGTGCAGATAAAAATGCCTTAGTGAGAGAAAGTGCAAACTAATAAAAAAAACTTTCTTGTTTCATAATCAGTTTTCTATAAATGGACTTTTAATGCAAAAACCTAATGCTTCTCTCTTCATGTCTCACTTGTCCCCACAACAGGGCAAAACCCCCGAAACAAACAAACAAACAAACAAAACCCCCCTAAAATCCTTGTATGAACTCCTTAGGATTTCTTCCCAACAGCAAAACTAAAAAATATGTTTACCTTTGCAGTTTTTCCTTTAAAATCTTCTGTCTGGAAATCTACTGAATAGAAGTGTATGGATATGCTAGAATAGAAGATGAACAGTGATTTTATTCAGTCCTACTTCAGGTCCTATTTCTTAAATAAACAAATTATTGGAATGTTAGGTGGTTCTTGGAAATCTCGGGTAGTGCTTACGGGATGAATGGATTGATCTGGGATTCCTGAGGCTACTGAAGAGATGCTTTAGTAGTTAGGACTGAACTAGACATTATTAAATAGATATCTTCACTGGAAGTCCATTAAGTCTTTTTATATGATCAAGGAATTGGTTTTAAATAAACTGGTTATAATAAAAATTTTCATGATTTAATATGTGCATAGCTTTGCACAGATGAGTTTGAATTAAATTGTTGTGAAATCGAAGAATAGACAAAGCTTGAGTTATTGAGACTTGGAGTAGTGTTGAGGTATAGTAGAGTTAGTTGAATCTTTTTAGGTAATAGTAGGAAACGATTACCCATTACTGAAAGTCTTTTGGATTCTAAAATATCTTATTATATATATCCATCCATTGATAACATTGGCACGTTAATTGTATTTTGTAACTGTAACTTTGTTGCAGGTCAGCTTATCACCAGCCAACCTCTTACCGACCAAGATTACTGCTATCTGGAGAGAGAGGTTCGGGTCAGACTTCGCACCTTGCTCCAGCACTATTGCACAGTCTTGAAAAATTCTCTGTACACAGGCTAGATCTGCCAGCACTTTATTCAGTCAGTGCCAAAACGCCTGAGGAATCATGTGCACAGGTGACATTTCAGATTCTCTTGTAATGAGTAAATTATGTAATTCTGGAACAGATTAGTTGCATCAATATAAAAGCAGCTAACTGGAATGTAACTTAAAAGCCAGGTTTTCATAGGCTCCCTCTATTTTCATGTTTAAAAGAAAGGGGTCTCTAGAGGGTGATTGAGATCTCTGCTGACTAGTGAGAGTAATTACATTTTTAACTTGCCCCCTCAGTCACATACCTAATGTCAAGTAAGCTTAATCTGGGTATTCGGTTCCTGATTTTCATTTTATTAGCTTGTGTATGAACTGGTGTGCTGTAGTTCTAGGTTCATTTACTTAGTTTTAAATGTTTTAGGTTTCAAAACAGTTTGTGGTGGATTTTGCTTGGATTGCAAACCAGTTTAATTTTCATCTTGGTTATTCAGTCTTAGCAAGTTTTTAAAACATATATGGTAAGTAGTTGTTTTGTAGCCTTCCTAGCACACTGGCGTAAAATAATTGAGTGATACGGCTAAGAGGCACAAACACTTGTTTAGAAAGCATTTATCATTAGATGATTTTATTTTACTGGAACATCTGTATATAAAATACCAAAAACAGGAGTCATTTCCTAGTCCACAGTAATTGTATTACAAGTGATAAGAACAATTAGTTTCTCCATTTAAATACCACTGTTTCTTTTAATTAGATCTTTCGTGAAGCTCGAAGAACAGTACCAAGTATTGTTTACATGCCTCATATTGGTGATTGGTGGGAAGCTGTCAGTGAAACTGTGAGAGCTACTTTTCTAACTTTGCTGCAAGATATACCATCCTTCTCCCCTATATTTCTACTGTCTACCTCTGAGTCCATGTATAGTGAATTACCTGAAGAGGTAAGTTTATTGTGGAAGGAGGCATTGTTAGGGAGGTATGTAGTCTTCAGAATGTTTTGATCAAGTAAAACCATTGTTTTGCAGTGGTTTTCTAGCTTAATTTAAAATATGTGAAACTACAAACATTTAATTAATATTACATTTTCAATTTTCTTTAATGAGGGATGTACATCCATATTACCGATTTTCATAATTTCCATGCTACTTCGCTGAGAAGACAAAATTGTTCGTTTTGTCAATTGTTCATTTTGACAAATTACTCCAGTATAATTAAATGCAGATTTAGTCTAAAGGCCTAATCTTTAGCTTTACATCTTCTGAGGCTCAGGATGGGGGAGGGGAATTCCTATTTTTTTCCTCAACATTTTCTTTGATTTTTTTTTTTTCTTTCCCTTCTGCCCTTTCTCCTCTTCTCACTACAGAGGTGGCCATTGTTAGGATCATGGGATACTGAAAGTTTAGTTACTACAGAAAATTCAGTGAGAATTACAAGTATTTATTTTCCCAAGGTTGTGCATGCAGCTTTGGGTAGAGTTTACTATCTTCTCTTCTGTGGCTAATTTTGAGTAGTTTGTGACTAGTGTTTTAGTATGGTCATTAAAAATGTATTTTTGAGTGGGGGCTCAATTTTCATATGGCTGCTTTTTTTTTTTTTTAGGTGAAATGTATTTTCAGAATCCAGTATGAAGAGGTTTTTTATATTCAAAGACCAAGTGAAGAAGACAGATTGCGATTTTTCAAAGGGTTAATTCTTGATGAGGCAGCAATGCCCCCACCAAGAAGGAAACAGGCTGGTAAACTAAGTTACAGTAAAACCAATAATAATGTCATCTGAATGTTTTATTTTGTGATATTTTCCTTTTTCAAAAGGTGTGGGTAAATGACACTTAGTGTAATTAACATTTGACAGTGTTAATCAGTGCCCAGAATAAATTTCGTGCGTTACAGTTATCAGTTTTGGAAAATGGAGAGCTGTGGGGTTAAGGATGCAGTGATAGGTCGATGAGGCAGATTAAATATGTAATGAAATTTGGAGTGGCATAATCCCAAGAGCCACTGTGTTGTTACTGTTTCCTTTGTCTGACTTCTTGGTTTTTTCCCTAGCTCTTCGTGCTCTGGAAGTTCTTCCTCTTGCACTGCCATGTCCTACCCGTGAGCTGTCAGAAGCAGAAAAACAGCGAATGGAGGACCAGGAAGAGAACACATTGAGAGAGCTGCGGTTGTTTCTCAGGGATGTTACCAAGAGGCTGGCCACAGACAAACGCTTTAACATCTTCAGCAAACCGGTGGATATTGAAGAGGTCTTGTTTCAGTAATGTGCAAACAATGAAGTTGAAACTATTAGAAAAAGAATATAAATTAAAAAAAGGAAATTGATACGTTAATAAGAAAAATAGATGTTTGATCCATGATCTTTACACATCTAAAATGCTGATTTTTAGCTGGTGAGATAGTCACAGCTTCATCATCTGTGATGCAAGGAGTTGGAGCATGTTCTTTGGCTATACCAGTGACCTATTAAAAAACCTTGTGCATTCCTGTCAATTTTATAACTGAAATCAGCATTTCAAAATGCCATCACTCCTATCCCTACAAGTGCTCCTGAAATACTTGAAACCATAAATATAATTCTGTAATAAAGGCTTTTACAACATTGTAATCATAGGCATGATAATATTGGGAAAGTGATCTGTGTTCTGTAATGAATTCAGCATTAATAGTATTGTTGAATAATTTCAGCAGTAATGCTTGTGGATGCCATTAATCACAGATGGTAGCACATTATAAGGCACTAACTGGTCGATTATGGAGTATGCACACCTAACTGATGAGACAGTTTGATCTGCAAATCTATTTTCAGGTGCTGCTATATGAATAGGATTGCGTTTGGTCTGACTTTGAGATCAGATGCTGGCCCACTGCAAGCTTTGCAAGCTTGCTAAATTAAAAAAAAAAATGCTTAATTGCTTCTGAAGAGAGGCATCTCTTTTGGAAGACATTAAGAGATGAATATGGGACATTAAAAGTACAGCACTGTAAAAAGCAGATTTGCAGTGTAAATTCTATGCAGGATGGAACAGGTGTCTTTTATGGGCCCATGCAGTCTTCTCTTAATTTGAGCTTTCCATAGTGTTCAGTAGCTGACTGTTTCTGAAAGACTGACAAGAACTCTTTAATGTGGCAACTTACAGTGTGAACATGGTCTGAGCAGTAACTTTGATTTTTATTATGAAACTGCTTGGGAGGTCCATTATTGGTGGAAACACTTCATATATGTAGTAAAGGCAGTTTCTTTCCCCAGAGAACTTGCGGTCTAAACTTGCATAAGGTCACATAAAGAACGAACAAATTACCATCCTTGTTTTGTAGATGGAGAGAATTGAAATGTGAATTTTTTACTTAAACACTTGCCAAAAACCCTGCTAATATATCACAGCACTAGAAATTAAATGTAATTCTTTTTGTCCCACCTGGTGCATTTAAGCACAGGACTATCCTTTCCTTTTCTACAACAGCCTGTCTGCTTGACTGACTTAGAAAATACGTTAAGTTTGTTCCACTCCTACTTGCCATTGCAGAGAATGCTGCTACATGATAAGTCAAGGATTTTCCTGACTAATTCAGCAGCAATGTTTACAGTTTCCAGTGAAGATTCTTTCTGATGATGTGCTGACAAGAAAAGGAAGCCTGTGGCTTGGCTTTCCAATCACTGAACCAATTATCATCATGCTTCCATAGAGGGAGACAAAAAGAGAATTTTTGCAATTTTAATTTTTCATCATAAATTTCAATGTATATATTTAAGGAATTGGGTGATAGACTGCTGTCCACTGAAGTAATGCATTAATGTTGGTTTATGTTGTAATGTATTTTTTATGAATGTCTACAGATACTTTATTAAAAAAAAATTCTTATGGAGCCATTATGGCTTGATCTGAATTATGTATTTAACTCTTAAGTATTTTGTCAGCCACCATCATACATGCGTGATCTCAAAAGAAAAAACGCAATACTGTTTCTGAGGCTGCCAGTATTTTTAATTGATTGTAATCTTAATCACATTGAAACATTCAAGTATAGGGTTTTTTTCCTTGAAGTAACAAATTCATAGATTCTTTGGTGAACTTTGTTACAGTGGTTGTGCTGATGCATTTCACTATCAAGCTTGAGACCCTTATGGTATCATTAATTATGTTAAATACTTTTTAGTGTACCCTAGTAGTTGCTAAATCTCCGGTTATAAGCTAAGTTCATATTAAGCTGTGAACTATGACACAAGGCTTTCTTTTTAGACTGCCCTTCTGTACAGTCAGGCTAATGTCTTCAATTGATAAAACCAGACTTTTTTTGTTGAACGAGTGATTGAAGGAACTATTCAATAGAAGATATATAAAAGCTGGTAATTTGACTGTTCAGTTTAATGAGAACTTTACCTACAAGGTGAACAGAATATAGCTTCTCTAGTTTTTCCCAGGGTTTTGAGTTAGGCTGATTGTTTTTGCCTTTCTAACCCAAGACAGTGTTATAGCACTATATAAAAAAAAAAATAATAGTTCAGTCTAAATAAAGTTAAAAATACATTTATGTTAAAATGCTTTGCCTCAAAAATACCATTAAATTCATTTTGGAAGATAAATTGGTGAGCTACTGAAGAAAAAGTAGCTTTGGAAGTCCTATGTTTTATTTAGTCTGATAAAACTTCTGTTTTCAACATAAATTTGTTTAGAAATCAGAATGTTTAGTTAATGTATTAGAGCTAAGCATGTGAAATGAATAACAGTATAAAGATGTGAAATTGGCAGTGTTCAAATGGAATGCATGTGTTCCTGTGTCATTTCTGTATGCTGTTTGTTTATAGGTTTCAGATTACCTTGAAGTTATCAAAGAGCCAATGGACCTATCAACAGTAATAACCAAAATTGATAAACACAACTACTTAACAGCCAAGGATTTCCTAACAGATATTGACCTGATCTGCAGCAACGCATTGGAGTACAATCCGGACAAAGATCCTGGAGGTAAGGACCTATTTCATTTTGGCCTACCTAAACCTAAAAGCCTGGTATTTAATCATGTATTTGGTTACTATTCAGGCATTTAAATAAACTGCATGCTATCTGATAATTAGGATAAGCAAGTCTTTAAGGGTCTGTGCTTGTGGTATTCTGAGGCATGTGGTACACTGGGGGACATTATAAGATCAGGAGAACTACAGCATTCAGAGTTGTGTTCTAATAAATTAGGTTTTGTAGTTCCTTTTCAAATTTGATAGCTCCTTTTCAGTGAATAGACTTTGTATATGCAACAAAACCCCAACGTAATTTGGAGAGCTCTATAGAGAATCCTGCATGCAATCTGGCAGTGGCCTACTTTATTTCCACATTGGCTTAGAACATTAAATTCACAGACAGAAATTAAGAACTATGTATTTGGGGACAGAAATAAAACAGGATAAATCATCAGGCAAGGAAGTTAGTTGCAGCTGATTAGGAGAGATAAGAAGGCATTGTCTTGACAAAGTGTGATGGGATGCTTTCAATTAAAATAGAATTTGTAGATTGAAATGCATGTAAAAGCTGTACATGCTCAAAGTAAGGAAAGAACATCTTGTGTACTCGCTAGGGCTGCCTTAGAGTGTACGTTGCCAAAAGAAGGCCTTTCAATTGGCAGCTTCAAGAATCATCAGTAAAAGAACAACCACAACAAAGCACCCTTTTCATGTAGTTGTATTTAATATATGTGATACTTGGAAATCTGGGTCCATCTACAAATATAGTCAAATGTGTTAAAAAGTCTTTCATTAAATCTTGTGAAATCTTTTTACCAGGTTAAAGCCTGATTTTCTGTATTTTTCTTGCTTCTCAAATTTTTGATTTTCTGAGGCATTTGCAAATGGTCTCATGTGTGGACTAGGTAAAATATAGTCTGGTCAAATAGTTATGCTCATTTTTCACATTTGCCTTTTGAAACCAGTGCTGGTTCATATCTTTGGAAAATAAACTTTTATTTCTTCAATTTATGATGCATTTTGTTTTACAACTAAAAAAAATACATTGATAAAATACAGCAAAAGGTTTTCCATCATCTTGATAATGCACTTTTGAGGACTTCTAATGTGTAATTGATGTGAACTAATCAAAGCCAATGGACATTTGGGATTCTGAGTGTGTCTGAAGAGCGCCTGTTTAGAAGATGAGGACTATGAGACATACCTCCTGCATGCGACTGATGTATGTTTGTGACTTTGTGATGGGCTTTGGGAAAAATTGGCATTAATATACATCCTTTGTTCTCATTTTTAGGCCATGTGGACCTGTAGGCTGGGTTGTTTAATTCTAGGAAATGTAGTCTGAAGAGGTTTTTTGAAGTTTTAGAGCAGGTGTTATGGGACTACAGACTTCTAAGGTCAAATCTGCTCAGGGTCATAAACGACATGAGTCGCAGGTTCAGTGTGGCAGAAACATAAAATAGCAAAGACAGCTTGGGGAATGTTTAGTGACAGAAGTTTTCATTGAGCTTGTCCAAAGAGAAAGAGTCTTAAGAAATATATTTAGGGAACCAAAATAGGGATATTTTTTGGTTTTCCTTACCGTCAGGACTGAGCTGGGAGAAATGGATCTGGCTATTTCTAGGCTAAGTTTTGGATTGGAGTTTCTCATCATTGAGTAGGTAATGAAAGATAGTTCCATCCTCTGCGTTGTCAATGATGTATTGGTCTTCTGGCACGCAAGATTTCTTGAGCTGTTGTATGAATACACTGGTGAAACAGCACATCATGTCTATGTATGTAAGCATTACATGCATTCAGATGCATTAACTGAATATTAACCTGTAAATGCTCACATGCTCTAAAGCTGGGCATATGTGCTTGCCTCTGCTTCATGCTTGAATTTGCAGAAGAATCATACTGTACCTGCTTCTATCCTGTCGTTCAGTTGGAAAGGCAATAGGAGTACCAGACTAGCTGGTTTTATATGCAGTACAGATATTCAAAACTGGCTTCCTTGTTTTTTTGGGGGGGCATTGTATTCCCCCCCCCCCCCCCCCCCGGTACTTTGCTATAAAATTTCAGCTAGGTCATATAGTAAGATTTGGGTGGGGTGGTTTTTTTTTTTCTTCCCCTCCATTGTTTGACTAGGAAATGTTCTTAAAGGTGTGGAAACATAACCATTGTGTGTTAGACACAATAGTATTCACCTCTTTGAAAGCACTGTCTGTGGGAAAGCCTTGCCCATCACAGGATATGAGGAAAATAGTAGTTCAATCAAATACTCTTGATTTGATTTTTCTTTGGGTTTTTTTCTTTTTTTTTTTTTCCTCTTTCTTTCTTTTGCGAGGGTATCTTAAGCTTTATTATCTGACCAACTTTTTAAGGTCTAATATCACAAAATTACATCTGCAAAGAATGCAGTTTATTTTTTGTGATCATAAAATATAATGCTTCACAAATATATGTGGGTAAATATTTCTAGTTTACAGTTGATTTAAGTGGCACTAGATTTTCCCCAGGAAACATATGTAGGGCTCATTTGAGCTGGATACTGGATATTCTTTTTCACTCAGCAGTTTTTACAGCTGTAAAATTTGCTGTTTCTAGAATTATAAACCTTATTTAATAAATGTTCACTGATACTCTTAATTGTTGTCTTCAGTGATTATTAAAACAAATTAAATCTGCTAATTGCATAACATGTTGTAGACATTAATGTTGATGTTTGCTGTTGAAGTACCTCCATCAGCTGGAAAAAGTAATTCAGTATGGATGAATTGACAAATTAAATATGTTTGTACTAAAAGCAAACAATGAGTATTGTAGGTTTCACTGAAAAGCAACATTCTAGATGTCAGTTTTCTCCACATACAAGCTTATTTATTAAGTTAAAATTACTTTTCAAATTTCAACAGCATTGGAATAATTTCTTTTGTGTGTTTCAAAGATATGGGAACTGGTCTTCTCTGAAAAAATGTTTTTTCATGAGTCACATTTAGGCTTCCAGTGTGGGCAATATTTTTTTTGTCCTGTTCCCCAAATAGAAGTGAAAATGTAGCAAACTCGAGGCTTGTTTCTTGCCAGTTTTTCTCAATGGATTAAAATGAGAAATAGCTATTCAATATAAGCAAAAAAGTAATCTGTTTTAGCACAATTTTGAATTTTCTAGCAGTTGTTAAATAAAAATCAAGCAATAATTTAAGGTTAAAAAAAAACAGGGGAGGAATATAAGCATGCCAGGTCTACCTTACAGATTTAGGAGACGTCCAGTATGATTTTGCAGGCAGTATAATTGTATGAATGTTCCTAGACCCCAGTGGGTAAATTAATTCCTGGACAAGTCTCTTGTTACTTTTGGGACTCTCTGCACTGTACTCCATTATACTGTGTAGATCTGCCTGTAGGAACTGGTACACTTGCTGATTCTAGCAAGTTTCTAAGGATTGCAAGTTGATTTAGGTGTGTTCATCACGCACTGTTTGCGTTTGTTTATAAGTGCCACTATTGATGAAAGTAACAATTTGTACTTCTGAAAAATACTATATCTCTTAAATAGCTGGGTTGTGATTTTTGAGCATGCTATCTTATTGATCCACCTACATTTTCATACATTTGTAATATTTCCCAGTTACTTCTGTCTAATGCAATACAGAACAACATAAAATGGTAAAGAATTTACATAATTGTGAGGAAATTAACAAGCGTGCTGTCCTGTTTTCTAGATAAAATAATTAGACACAGAGCTTGTACTTTGAAGGACACTGCTCATGCTATCATTGCTGCTGAACTGGATCCAGAATTTAATAAGATGTGTGAAGAAATCAAGGAAGCGAGAAGAAAAAGAGGTATGTTTAAGTTCATTTATCGTAACACAACATATATGGGATAGAAAACAGAATTTCAAAATGGCTATATAAAAATTTAAGATGAAATATAGAATATGTGTCAGACTCAGGCAGTGCATGTTAAAGGATGACTGAGTGTGAAACTTGTCTACTTTTTCCAACTATGTGAGCTGGTCCAATAAGTCACCATCTTTACAAAAGAAGGATGCATTGCCTATTGGTACAAAAAGTATTGTAGAACATGGTGGACAGATAAATGTTGGGATTGTGGTACTAGCTGAAGATGTGGTGAAACCAGAGCTGCATTCTAAAAATGCCATGTAATGCAGTGTAATAACAATTATGATTAGAGAGAACGGCATTTAAAACAGTGGATTTTCAGTTCACCCTGGCCTGTGCACAAATGTACTTTTGGTGATCTGTTGATTAAGAAACAACTATTACACCCACATTGAGGGGAGCATGAGGTTGACTTTCTAACAGTCCAGAATCAGGCAGTATAGCCCCCTACATTGGAGGACATCACTGACTTAGATTTGTTGAAATTAGTGCAGGTATTTTCAGCATGTAGTCCATAGACCTCCAAGTGTGTGGACAGCTTCTAAAGTGACCAGAAAAGGTAATCGGAAGCCCAGACATATTCTCAGTATGGGAACAGGGCTCTGTTTGCGTGAAAAAATCTGTAGCTCCATGGAAAATTTTTCAAGTTCTGAAAAGTGAAAGAGGTTGAAAATCACTGAACTATAACATCAGAACAAAATTTCGTGCTGATTTAGGGATTACTGATTTCAGTAATTCCAGCTTTGCCTTGGCAAGCTGTTTCCTGCTTTGCCTCCTGCTTTGGTAAAAAACTGCATTATTTGATTTCTAGGTTGAATTTGGCTGGTCTTAACTTACAGCTGCTGGTTCGTGGAATACTTCTATCAGTAGATTGAAGACCCTTTATTAATAAATTTCTTTGAAGTATGCAAGTATCTGTAGTCTTTCTCCAGGTTTAAACTGATACAGTTCCTTTTATTTTCCTATTCAGTCGTGCTTTTTTTTTTTTAATTCTGTATAAGCTTCCAATGTGTGTCTTGAATTGTGGATAAGAGAACAAATTGTAATTCACCATGGTTGTAAAATAGAACTAATATAATGCCTTCATTTCTCCTCTGTACTTTTCTATTAGAAGTATAAGAATATTCCCAATTCTGGCCTTAGTGTCACACTGTGAGCTGTGCTCAGTTAATTATCCATTATGACTCCCCCATGATTGTTAAAGGTTATTGCTTCCGAGGTTAAAGTAACTGTTTGTAAGAGCTCTTTGTTACGGAGTGTGACTATATAGCTTGTAAGTCTCTCCTTGCAAGTCTTCCAAGAGCTAACTGGAGTGCTGCCCTTCTTTTTGTGGCAGTGGCCAAGTAATATATATTTCTGGGGGCAAAACCTGCAGACCCTGTTGAAAGAGGTGGATTTTCAGAAGTCATAGTTAAGGCTGATGGTGTCATGCAATGAACTTGTTAAATCAGAAAAAGAAGATACTGTTGTCAGATGCTGGTTAGTGGGCCTTCAGATACAGATACGTGACTAGCAGTACAGTTGTTGAGTGACAACAGCTCACATACAACAATGGGCAGGTTTTCAAAGTGCATTCTACGCATCGGCATGGAAACTGTTACAGTGTGGCAGATACCTGCAAGTCACATTTCAAAGATGCTCATGCTCTTGGACCACATTGTGGTGGTTTCAAGAGCAAAGGAACTCTGCAGTTGGTCCATCTGCAGAGTGTGGAAGGCTAAGATCACTTACTGGATTAGCAAGGACAGAAGATTTGGAATGCATGGAAGAAGCTGTATTAGATTGACTGGTTATGAATGAAGAAAAATATATCAAGCGCTTGAGGTCTGAGGAAGCCTCATGGTGTAAGGCAAGCGCAAGAGATTGTCCTGTCCCTGGATCAGGAGTTGTGTCCAAGGTTGTGGTGTAGAACATGAAGAAGATGGTACTTCAGGCATGTAGTCTTGGCACTGATCATTGTAATGGATGGAAGGGATTTGAAGGCTGATCAACCTTGCCATTACTCCCATTTTGCTCTACAGAAGATACTCAGCAAGACAGCAGATCAGCAAAATCACAGTGCATCTGCTGGTCTAGACTTTGACATGTACCATGTTTTGGAACATTTTGGGCAAGGGACGACGAAGGCATATACTTGCACTTTCTTCTTTTGATTGGATGTCCACAAGATTAAGTGATTTCTGGTTTCTTCTTTGGATTGATTACCAGATGGTCAGGTATGGAAATGATCCCCAGATCCTCCTTCTTCCCCTATGCTTCATAAGGGTATATTTTGAAATAATGGAAGGTTTCAGTTAGGAAATACTTGAGGAAAATTGTGTAAACAGTGCAAACTATGCCTTTTGCTCTCCAAAAGCTTTGTGCAACTGGTCACTGAAATGCAAGGGTGGTTGCTTATAACATGCTGTTTGCCAGAGTGGAGCTACCCAATGAAATCATGCTGAATCAGGCAGCCAGCCTTGTTGCCTGACAAAGTGGTGGGGAATTGAACCCTTAATACTTCTTTTTAATATCAGTAAGAGATGTCCAAGCAAGGCCTTAAATGAATGTTGAGAATGAAGCCACAGTGAGTGTGCTTCACTATATGATGCAGGCTTTTTTTTCAGCTCAGCGTACCCTAAACTTCTCTTCTCATGTTCCTTTAAAAGTGCCAGACTGGCATGTGTACAGTCTGATGAGGAAAAAGAAAAAAAAAAACCTCTGCAGTTATTTCTGGACTCATCTTGATAAAGGATCCTACCTTCAAGCCTTACCAGAGTTAAAATTCTTAGCTTGCCAACAGGACTATTGTGAAAGAAGGGCAATAATGCAAACAGTGGACTGTGGGGAAAAAAAGTCCAGGTATATCATGGGAATCTACTAGTGGTTTTGGGGCTGAATATAAAACTTGTATTAATACCACCTCAGAAGAGGTCAAGGTAGTGTTGCAGTCACAGATGGAGTCAGAGTGGGTGGCTGTCACCATCAGAAAGGAAATTTGTCTTCTGACAAAAAGAACATGCCCCGTACTTGGTTACATCTTGACCAACATTTTCTTGGCTACATTTGGAAAGACTTCAACATTCAACATGAGATTTGGATGGAATTGAGCAAGCTGGTCTGCATGAGGCTTCTAATAGATTCTCTGGAAATGTTATCAGGTATTTCTGTCTGGAATCACAGAGGAGTTTGGAAGGCAAGTGACACATACTATAGGCTTTTTAATCTTTAGCCAGTTAAAAAGCCATTGATTTTCTGAATTGTGCCATGTATTAGCGCTTAATTTATTTTCCAGGATACTGAAGATGAGGGTTAAGGCTAAAAAGCTCCATATCCATTTTCTTCACAATTCTCTTGGCAAGTTATTTAGCAATTTACATAGTTTTAAAATGGAAGGTATTTCTACATCACTTTCTTTTTCCACAAATTTTCTGTTTTTTTGACAGATCTGCCATTTTTATTTAGTACTGAGATTGGTGACCAATCTCAGAAGTACTGCAGTGTAACAGAATAATAAACTGTATAATAAAATTGTTATCTAGAAGTTAAACTAGAATTTCTTGTTCTTGTAGTACCGAAATGAGGTGCTGTTGTTGAAAGACTAAATCTAAGGATAACAAGTTCTAAGTTGGTAAATGAAAAAAATGTATAGTAGATTATTGGAATTTGCAGCAGCTTGTTGAAAACAGCAGATAACAAGTTAGAAGTGGTGGAAGTTTTGAGTAATGAAATGCTTGATAGGATATCAAGCATATCATATGCTTGATGTGCAGTTGAAAATGCTTGTAATGGTACCTAGAAACTTATGCTGTAACTATTAACTGTTAGGTGAGAGTTCCTTTGTGAATCTTTTAATTTCTGCATTCATCAGTTTTGGAGCTTCTTGTCAGCTCATGATCACTTGGTTCTGGTTACTATTGGAGACATGGTATGACATTTTGAAGACTGTTGTAGTAGATGGATAGGAAATTCTAGTTCACAAATACGAAACTTCAGAGATTCGTTTGTCTTTAAAATGTGCTTAACCAATATGAAAGTTTGCAATTTTAGAATTTAATTAAAAACTGTTTGAAATAGTAGAAGCTATGAGATGAACTTACATTACAGAAAGCAAACCAGACTTTTTGTTAGAAGCACAATTGCAGTTTTCTTAATCTAAGAGCTCATATTGACTCTGAAATGGATCCGTTTTACATAACATAG
This sequence comes from Harpia harpyja, assembly GCF_026419915.1. Taxonomy (NCBI): domain Eukaryota; kingdom Metazoa; phylum Chordata; class Aves; order Accipitriformes; family Accipitridae; genus Harpia; species Harpia harpyja. The sequence continues at coordinate 8,332,367 of NC_068954.1, forward strand.
ATCATGGTGACAGTACAAGGTTTTTATTCAGATACTCTTTTTGATATGGCATAGAATGCCATTATGGATTGCCACTTACTTTAAATCATCTGCTTAAAATTAGGAAAAATTGAAACTGTCAATAAGAATTTGCTTTATAGAGGAAATATGGATAGAAGAGTGCAATCTTTGGGGACCGAAGTGTGAGAGACACTCATATTTTTCTAAGCTGTCAGAGCTGACAGTTTTAAGACCATGCAACCAGTAAGTTATTTTGTCAGTAGAAAACAAATGTTCTTGATTCTAATCTTTGTTTTGAATGTCCAGCTAAATATTAATTGATGTGTTCTTATTGCAGCCATGGTATTCCAAATTTCTTTTAAAATTCAATAGTTTTATGCGGCTTGGTTTATTTAAATAGGTATGGTTATCTTCTGTATGCAGGCTTATCGGTAACAGCAGAACAAATAAATCCTCATGGTTCTACTGTACGGAAAACAGAAGCTAGAGTTGAAGAGGCTTTCCGGAACAAACAAAAACCCACAATGACGGTGTGGCCCAACTCTGCAAATAAATGTGCATGTAAGTACCTTGGGTGATAATTGTGCAAAATTAGGGGTACTAGAGAATGGCGAACATTTCAAATGTGTGTCTACTACTGTTCACTGATTATTTCCAGAAGTAATTTTAGGCATGAAACACGTGGAACTTTAGGAAATACTCTCTTTCTGACTACATGAAATCTCTGCCCAAAAAGTGTAAAGAAGCAGGATTCCTGTTTTTGTGATAAGGAATAATTTTTTCTAATGTAATATGAGTATTACATTTTTCTTTGTAAAAGACTGTTTTCAGTACAAGACAACTGATCCAATGAGAAGAAACTTTTATCTGTTTGATGAGTGTTAAGATTTGTTTACTCTGTGTGTATTCACAGGTACGTACCTACACACTGCTTCATGCTCTTATATGCACTATAGTTACTTCCTATCTTCAATACATACAGTATCATGCTAAAAGTTAGAAAAGAGATTACAAATTTAACTGTATTTTCCTTTATGGCACCTGGTTTTCAATAGTCAGTACCCATTATTGGAGGATGTTAAGGTACTCTCCCTGCAGCCTACTGGATTAGTCCAATTAAGTGATCAAAATCTTTAGAATTTTGAGGAGTGACTGTGGTGTCCGTAATCAGAGGCACTGCTAATTATTTTCAAGAGGTAAGTTGATTAGAACAGGTAAATACACTACAGATATTTTTGTTATAAACAAAATAAAGACTACAAGAGAAAGTGAGTATGAGGGATATACTGATAGTTGTGCCTGGCTTTCCTGCTCAAGATGTGGAATCCATTATTAATATATTATTAATAGCATTATCAGTTATTGCTTAATAGGGAAACTGATAGATTGAAGCTGATGAATTTTCATTGGTCTTTGTGCTCTCCTTCACAGTGCTTTTCCTTGATGAGAAAGTTTTCTAGGCATGATGGTAACTGCCCAGAGATTAACATTGTTTATATATGAATGATAGTGTTGATGTCGAATAGTTTAATTAATTACAGGTGTATGGTTTTATTTCCTGAAGCTGTGATTTCTTCCGTTAAAGGAATTAAAGTCAATAGTAGAGAGTTGTGGTTTGAATAAATTGTGATATAATAAATTGATGATGTGAATCCAGCTGTTCTTTATTCATTTGGCAGCTCATGCAAAAAGGGAGAGAGGAGGGAAGGGAATCTCAATTTTTTTTTTTTTAGTTTCCTGTGAAATCCAAGATGGAGATTCTCACTCTGGCTGATCTACAGAGCACTTTCCTGGCTCTGTGTGCTGTGCAGCATACGGTAGGGTTTCTAGACCTCCAAGCCAGCAATTTCTTGGGAAGAGAGATAGCAGCTATTACTGGTGACTTGTGTAAAAAGCAGCTCTGGTACCTCTGCTCTCTTTTCCACCTAATGTTGTGGATGCAGTGGCAGTTGTTTGAAAACTAGAACCATCAACTAAGGAAACGGCCAGTAAACAAGAAAGAAGTTAGTGTTAAGGCACCGTTCCTGCTAGTGTTTTGGTGATTTAGGTTGGGCGGAAAGAAAATTTGAGACTTAGTGGTGTTTGGGACTATGATCAAATGAAAATCTGCCTTTTAAGGTTGAGTCTGGGCAAGATAACTAGTCCAGGAGGGATGTGATGCATCTAGTAATCGAGAGAGAACCAGGAATTGATGAGCAATCAGAAATCTGCAGAAGGGATTCAAGTAGTACATGGGCACACTTAAAGATTGATGTGGTACGTTCAGTAGAGGCTACAAACTAGGAAGAGAAACAGTCTTAAAAGGGTGTTTGAGGGAATGAGCTAGAGTAAGGTGAGAGCAGAACTGAGCAGATTGTAGGGAGCTTGAATAGCAGCCAATTATATGGTGGATTGCAATTGTTTAAATGGAAGAAGCAAGTTTAGAGAAGGGATTTCTGAACAGATGTAATTTTAGAGGTAGAGTGGAAATTTTTGTATGGTCAAGAACTAAGATTTTTTTTTTAAAGACTGAAATGTATTACACAGGTAGAGTAACAAGGACAATGATTCATGTATTTTAATTACACAGGATAAAACCTGTGTACTTTCCAATTAATAATTCTGAAAATCTTCCATTTTTTTCTGCTATTTGAACTTGAATTCTCTAATGAAAAAAATTACCAATCATAACATTACTTATTGAATTAATTTTTTTAGGAGCTTTGTTTACAGTATTTTAGAAAATAGCTGCAAAAAGGTCAATTCATATGAAACACTTGAGAACCCTAAAGGATGTCAAGCATCTTCTCTAAAACCAGAGTTGAGTACAGACAGTACATCAGCCTGTCGTGGTTTAACCCCAGCCAGCAACTAAACACCACGCAGCCGCTCACTCACTCCCCCCCACCCAGTGGGATGGGGGAGAAAATTGGGAAAAGAAGCAAAACCCGTGGGTTGAGATAAGAACGGTTTAATAGAACAGAAAAGAAGAAACTAATAATGATAATGATAACACTAATAAAATGACAACAGTAATAATGAAAGGATTGGAATGTACAAATGATGTGCAGTGCAATTGCTCACCACACACCGACCGACACCCAGCCAGTACCCCAGCCAGTACCCCGAGCGGCGATTCCCGCCCCCAGTCCCCAGTTCCTATACTAGATGGGACGTCCCATGGTATGGAATACCCCGTTGGCCAGTTTGGGTCAGGTGCCCTGGCTGTGTCCTGTGCCAACTTCTTGTGCCCCTCCAGCTTTCTCGCTGGCTGGGCATGAGAAGCTGAAAAATCCTTGACTTTAGTCTAAACACTACTTAGCAACAACTGAAAACATCAGTGTTATCAACATTCTTTGCATACTGAACTCAAAACATAGCACTGTACCAGCTACTAGGAAGACAGTTAACTCTATCCCAGCTGAAACCAGGACACAGCCTCACCCAGTTTAAAGCCCTGTTTACTGTTTAGGGCTAGTACAGCAGAGAATGACAGTTAGTTTATCGAGTGTTGGTTTGTTTTCTGAGGTTATGTATTTTGTATGAAGCTTTATTTAATTTTTTTAGTTATCTATTATTTTGTGATTTATTTAATTTTTCTAATGTACCTTAGTTTTTTTTTTTTTAATTTGCTTAGACCACATGGGCTGTCAGAATTGTGGCACAAAATAGTTGCTCTATTTGTAGGCACAGTGATAGACATTCCTGAGTTAGATTTAATCTGCAACTTCCATTTCCCTTGTTGAAGGTACACCTGTGATGGATTGTGTATCACAGTATAGATGAGTTTTAAAAGTATTACATTACTAGAAGTTTCTGAAAATCCATTTGGGAGAGTTCTGCTACAGATAATTTAAAATATTTCCATATCGACTGTGTATTTTGAGAAAAGTGCAAGTGTTCTGGTGGGAACTTAGAATGGGATGTAGGTCAGAAGCCTGATATAAGTAGTTCATAGATCATAGAATCACAAAATTTCTGTGGTTGGAAGGAACCTCTGGAGATCATCTAGTCTAACTCCCCTGCTCAGAGCTGGTTGCTCAAGGCTGTGTCCAGTTGTGTTTTGAATATCTGTAAGAATGGAGGCTCCGCGATGTGCCTGGGAAACCTCTTCTAGGGCTTGGCCATGCTCACAATAATTACTTTTTCTTAATTTTGAATTGAATGTCTTGTATTTCAAGTCTGTGCCCATTACCTGTTGTCACTGGGCACTGATGAGAAGGGTCTCGTTTCACCTTTATACATACATGTGTGGAAAAGGAAACTACCAGCAACGTATAGTTTGGTGTGTCTGGTAACTTAATCATTGCTAAATGGTTTGGATACATGTTAACGCATAAAACATTAGCATCTCTTTAATCATTGGGATGCTGTATAGTAAAACTTTGTCCTACTGCTCTATTTTGCCAGTAGATGGAGTATGTTGCATATTATTTTACTGTCTTGCAGTCACTTCTTTCAGTGTTACATATAAATAAACTGTATGGGGAAGATTTGATTTTACATTTTTATCTTTTTTTGCAATATTTAATGATAATATATTGTAGTGGTAGACTGCAGATTTTATGTTTTCTTCATGTCCTTTATGCTGTGTGATAAATAGGATAGCTGTGAAAATGGCATTTGGAGCAAATAAAAAAATTAAAATATTTTGTGTTATGTGAAGTATTAAAAATATAAGTTTTTTATAAAAGTCATGTAATGAAATATGAAATAAACACACTGCTAACTTTTCCCAATAATTGGAGTGATTAGTGCTCTCTCTATAGAAAGAACTGTAGAGGGATCAAGCAAGGATATAAAAAACTGCTGCAGAAAATCTAGTTCCTAAATAAATAAAATTCAGACATTCATATGACTGCAGTAATGCCTTATCAAAGGACATGGCAGACCAGATGCCATATAGTTTTTATTAGTTTAACTATTTTCTGCCTTTTGGACTAGTTCTGAATTTGGATTCAGAATTTGGATACTGCCATATTAACAGTCATCCAGATGCTAACATTAAAATCTGAGTAGCTGCTGATGTTTTGTTACAAATCCTATACTTGCTACTGTTTTCTTTTCTCCTTCTGCTCTCCAGAAAAGGGATTTGACTTGGATTAATTCTCACTTGAGATAGAGGCAAGTACTGTAACTTGACAAAAACCATTAAAAATGATTTTCTGGAATTTGAGGACATCTTTACTCAGAGCTGAGACAACTGTCTCTTTTTGTTTCTTTATCATTTTGTTCTGGGTAGTGTAGGAGTTGGCATTCTGGATGAGAGTAGTTTGATCTCCTGTATCTGATGCTGGCTTCAACCAGATGCTTTAAAAGCAAGTTGCAAGCATTTGACAAATAAAAATTATTTTTTTCATGCCTGATTTTGAAGGAGAAACCAACTTAGTTGATTCTGAGTTGGTTAACAGTTCTTTTAAAACCCATAGGCTTTGTAATTCTTCTAATTTAAAATGCCATTTAGTGAATTTTTGGGACTTCTAATAAATCCTGACTGCCTGTTCTTTTTTGGGATCCCATCAAACTTTTGGACTCAGTGATACCTGGTGGCAAAGAAATTTTCTTTCATAACTATTAAATACCTGCCTGTATTATGAATTAATTGAATGTCTTCTTTCTCTGACAGAGGGCAAAGAAGGTCGTACAATTTACCTGATCAGTGACTTTTTTTATATTCTTTTGTTATTCATCTCCTTTCTAACTCAGTAATGCAAGATTGCTCATCCTCTCAAGAAGGAGGTTTTCCTGAAAGCATTATCACCCCCTTTCTTACAAACATGGCAAAAAGAGAGACTTTTTAGAAAAAGACTTCTTAATGAGTTCTTCTAAAATAAATTTTTTTTCATCTAAGTAGTTCGCACAAGTGATGTAATAAAACACAGTTTTCAGACCTTTGAGATATATCTTATTCCTTCCCTTTGAAAACTGTGGCAGTGTTTGATTTAAATTGTTTAAAGACTTGGTGTAAAGTTTCTGTCTGCAGAAGTTGTTGATTTTCTTGTGATTATTACCCATTTCTTAACTTCAGTTTTCTTTGTGGGTTTTGTTTTTTTTTTTTAATTTTGCCTCCTTGACACAGAAACCAACCAGCAGGCATGAACTTCCAGATATATGATATAAATGAATGCTGTAATCTCTATTCAGTGTAATTTTAATAAGAGCCGGAGCTGCTTCTCTGCTTGTGAAGTTGCAGGGGAACCTTTCATTTGTTCATGGCTGTCTTGCAGCAGGGAAGGTGTCATTCAGTAGTCCTGAAGAGCCAACTGAGTATACAAAAAATGTATATAGCTGTAATAGTTGCTATTGTACAAAGTTACTCAGCAGAGGGAAAATGAGCAGATCTATAGAGGTGGGAAAGTCTAAAAATTATATCCACAGGTGATACTAGTATGATTGTCTCTTCTCTTTTGACTTCATTTTTCTCTTTAATTTTCCTGTGTGACTGTCTTGTCATGTACTTTACTAACATAATTACTCTGGTTTCTTGTAAATTATATGAACGAGGGCATCGAGTGCACCCTCAGTAAGTTCACAGAGGACACCGAGTTGGGCGGGAGTGTTGATCTGCTGGAGGGTAGGAAGGTTCTGCAGAGGGATCTGGACAGGCTGGAATGATGGGCTGAGGCCAGTTGTATGAGGTTCAACAAGGCCAAGTGCTGGGTCCTGCACCTGGGTCACAACAACCCCATGTAACGCCACAGGCTTGGGGAAGAGTGGCTGGAAAGCTGCCTGGTGGAAAAGGACCTGGGGGTGCTGGTGGACAGCCGGCTGAACATGAGCCAGCAGTGTGCCCAGGTGGCCAAGAAGGCCAACGGCATCCTGGCCTGTATCAGAAATGGTGTGGCCAGCAGGAGCAGGGAAGTGATCGTCCCCCTGTACTCGGCACTGGTGAGGCTGCATCTCGACTACTCCATTCAGTTTTGGGGCCCTCGCTACAAGAAAGACCTTGAGGTGCTGGAGCGTGTCCAGAGAAGGGCAACGAAGCTGGTGAAGGGTCCAGAGCACAAGTCTTATGAGGAGCGGCTGAGGGAACTGGGGTTGTTCAGCCTGGAGAAAAGGAGGCTGAGGGGAGACCTGATCGCTCTCTACAACTACCTGAAAGGGGGTTGTAGCCAGGTGGGGGTCGGTCCCTTCTCCCAAGTAGCAAGTGACAGGACAAGAGGAGATGGCCTCAAGTTGTGCCAGGGGAGGTTTAATTTGGATATTAGGAAAACTTTCTTCAGCGAAAGGGTTGTCAAGCATTGGAACGGGCTGCCCAGGGAAGTGGTGGAGTCACCATCCCTGGAGGTGTTTAAAAGATGTGTAGATGTGGCACTTAGGGACATGGTTGAGTGGTAGACTTGGCAGTGCTAGGTTAACGGTTGGACTCAATGATCTTAAAGGTCTTTTCCAACCTAAATGATTCTATGATTCTGTGTTTTTAGCTTGGTTTCCCAAGAAAATAATACCTGTGCTCTCTGTCCATCTCTGCTCCCCTAATAACTTCTGAATCATTTAGCTGGGTTCAGACAGATTGACAGGAGTTGAGGGCTGAAAGATTAGGTTTCTGCAGGTTTTGTGAAAATTGGTAGCTGGATAAATCTACGCACCTACTGAAGGAGAAGGCTATAGATTGAAAATGGTAGTTGCCTGTTCTGCCTGGCCTTGTTAGCTGATCAGTTAAAACATTCTATTGGCCAGACATGGCATGCACACCTCAGATGTAGTGTATCCTGTTCAGCTGGGGTGGGGAGGAACAGAAGATATTGGGAGTGTTTTGTGAGAAATATTGGGAGTGTTTTGTGAGAAATATTGGGAGTGTTTTGTGAGAAATATTGGGAAGAGCTGGAGTTGAGAGCATTGTAGGGGATGGTAGGGGAAAGCAGTTGACTAGGGGGAGAAAATGCTGTGGATACTGCAGCCAAGATTTTTTTTTGGAAACATGCTTCATCTCCTTCTTAGGGAACTGGACCCCTTGTTGAGTAGAAGTGTCCAGGTTCTTCAAGTATTTGTTTCCATAACATAAGCTGTTAGATATGCTGATGAAGATCATAAATATGTTAAGTTGTTGCATACAGTTTTTTTAATGCATTTTTCAGGTCTGTGCCTTGGGTGCCTTCCATCTAGGTGAAGAAAATGACATGTCTTGTAGGGGTTAGTTTCCACAGTCACTTCAAGCTGCAGGTTACTACTGAAGGTGCTGTCTTGCTTTTTCACTGGTTGCGTATTCCCACCATGTCCCCTGTGCCAGCACCATCATTCATGAGTTGGAAAGCTCAACTGAAGATGTTGAAAACTAACCCAGAAAAAAACCCAACGTTTCAGATGGATTTAGTTCCCTTATCTGTTTTACTGCAGGAACAGTAGTGCCGGCACAAATGAGGTAGTGGAAATGCTATAGCTGGCTTTGGAGGAAGAAATGGCTTTGTCTGTTAGTGGAAGCTGGCACCTCATTTTGCTTTTTAAGCCATTGTGGAACTGTGCTCTGTTCTTTCTTGCTGCTTATCTCTGACTGCAGTTTGGGACTTTGTGACTAAAAACTCCAGAGACTTTCAAGTAGACTATTCAGTGCCCCTTGGTAAGGAATGTGGAGCTACTGGAAGCAGCTAAATTACTGTGGCAGATAGGTAGATATTCTGGATGCTGCATAAGAGAGCATAAATTGCTGGTAATAAGTGCTTTCTCAAGGCTTTGAGTTACTTTACACACAAGACATCAGAAAGAAGTTTAGGGTTTTGATCATGGAAGAAAAACTTAAAACACGTGCATTGCTTCAAGTGGTTCTTGATGATACTGCAGACACAAAATCTAGATCCATGGTGATCTTGCTTGCCATGAGTATCTCCTTTGGATTTTAATCCCCAGGAATTCTTCATGAAATAAAGGTAACAAGAGAGAATCTAGTGTTTGATGGATGTGAGTTTTATCATTTAATGACAGAGGATTCACATTCTCTGATAGACTTACAAGCAGTGCAGAGGCATATAAGGGTCTTCTTTTCTACAGCATAAAGTGAACTTGTTAGCCTCCACTAATACTGTACTACACTCAATATATTGTAGTAGTCAAACTACAGAAATTTCAAGAGAAACATACCTGCTTTGACTGGTACGTCTTCTCATTGGAGTTCATCCACATTAAGGCAAGCAGACTTGCTTGTTAATAATTGACAGTCTTTGAATCTTCTAATTATATCTGCTTCCTTTTCCAGCTGTTAACTTTATTTCTATAAATAGAACAGTAGTTCTGTCACTGTACTGCTAGATTGGGGGACAGCAACAGTGTATGCCTCAACTCTGAAGCTTCTGTACCATTCACCCATGTTTTTGAGATACGTTTTCCTGAGACTACTAAACAGAAAGGTCACAGTTACCTCTAGATCTTGCAGAAATACCTCAGGAATGTGGGAAGGATTTGGATTTGTTTGTTCATATTGTTTTGGGGGTTTTTTTGACTATCACTGTTCTTCACTATCCAAGAACTGTGCTCTGCTCTGGACAGGGTTGGTGTGCACCCCTAGATAAGGGTGCTTATTTCACCAGAAGATGTCATTACTTGGTGTATCTGACTTGAGAATCTCCAAGCAGAACCTGTCAGTGGGCAAGAATTCAGAATTTCTGAAAGTCTGCCACAGGTTTTGTTTTACTTAACTTATGCCTAGAGGACTAGTCCTTCTGAAGTAAGTACAGAATTTCTTTTTCACTCGTGGGAGGCCACCTCTGGGGAAATGCTGTCTGCCTAAGTTTAGGGATCTTTCAGCCAACTCTTAAAGTGTCTCAACATAGGAGTGGAAGAATTAAGAAACCTCACTTACTGTTTAATGAAATGTAGAGTAAATTTGTATTCAGTGATTAATTACATTGTATTACGTTGCACTTTAAAAATGCTGTCTGCATAGACTGTGCAGCTTAGGAAAAAAAAAAGTGGGGAACTTTTGGTTTTGATACCAACTTCATGTGAACCCAAGCAAAATGTTAGTGTGACTTGTGGTCAAACAGATATTTATTGTCATTAAAAATTCTGAATAACGATTTAAAAAAAAGCGAACCAGAAAGAAGCTAGAACTGAAGTGAGGATCCCCTTGGCAAACCTATAGAGGTTATGTGAAGATTATAGAGAGAAGAGTTCAGCAATTCAGAAGTCAAGTGAATGTATTCATGTGTGAATAATTGGTATTATAATAGTTTGAGTTACAGAAACTCAGTTGTATAAAGCAGGATTCCTCTGACAATAGTATTTCTACCGCCTCTGGCACAAATACTGCCGAAAGACTGGGTATCAATGGGTAGATTTCAGATGAGTAGTTTTAAAAGGAAAATTGAAAAGGTGTTAAGGTGTTAACTTGCAATTGCATATACTCTGTTAATTTTTTTAACAAAGTTAACTCGAAGTTTTTCTTCTGTAAATAGCTATCCCATTCCGTTACTTACTGAAAACTTTAATATGTCGTGAATCATACCGACTATATATAAAATAAGTGTGGGATTCTGCTCTTGATAATTTGCAGTTTTATAAATTATCAGCATTAAGGTAGAGAAGAGGGGACTCCAGGTGAAGCTTATTTTTTAGCAGCAATCCATTAAACCATTAGTTCCTGCCCATTAGCCCTTTAGTTTTGCATCATTTTTACCCTGTGGTAGCTCCTTCTTCCTTTTTGAATCATATTCCACTGTTTTGCAGGATTCAGAGATCAATTTTACGTTTTCCTGCCTCATATGACAGCTTCTCAGGTCTGTGTTAACCTCACAGTAGTGCCTTTTTCTTTCCAGGAAATATAAAGGGAATCAATCTAGGTGATGAAATCTGGTGTCGATGTCTACATTTGGTCACATGGTTCCCTGCTCCATTAAACACTCCTCCTACTTGTACCACTCCCTTAGCTTTACTGGGGGAAGTGGGCAGGATAGAAAGACAGACTGGTGGTGGGTTTTGTTTTTAAATGTTGTATTCCTTGCTCAGCTTTTCACTCTTCCTGGAGGCTTAGCTGTCTGTGTAAAAGAAAAATCTGTGTAATGGTGCTATGGGTGCTAAGGATCTGGAACGAAAATTTCTTCTCATATCCCAAAAGACGTTTCTTTGCACGGAGCAACGCAGCCCAGATGAGAACAAAAAGGTGTTGTTTTGAAGGGGCAGTTTAAATGTGAGGACTAGAAGTCTACTTTTGATATGACCAACAAGGTGAACACTGGTGAATGGGCTTAAAATAAATTAGGTAGGGGACTAAGAGTCTCACTGAGGTCCCAGTGATGTGAGCAGTTTTGTGTTAAATAAATTCAAATGAGAGATTTAGGTGGGTTTGTGAAAGCCTGAGCAGAAAAGGCTTCAGTAGTCGGGATGGAAGGAGTTGAAAGCAGGAAGGCTTTTATTTGAATGACAGGGGAAAAAGGTTGATTCTTAGAAGTATGTGGACAAAAAGAATTGGGATTTTAGAAGTGTTGGTCACCTGTTGGTTACAGGTCTGGGTGGCTCGGGTGACAATGGTACTGCTGTGAAATAAGAACTGGCAGGAGTCTGGGAAGGAAAAACTTTATCATTAACTGAGTTCTGTTGACTAAATGTGGGTGAAAACCCAAAGCAGCTAGATTATTGCTGTCATTGAGGAAGACTTGGAATTTAATGAAATGCGTAATACAAGGATTAATACCGTTTTACTTAAATGTGATTTCTCCCACACTTAGGAATTTTAGTAATGTACTTGTGTGTTTAGGCAAATTATGGTTTCTCATCCCAGATGGAGCTCACAGGGTGGACAAAACAGATGCACTAGTGAAATGGGCATATTTAAAGTACAATTCTTTGATATAATAAATGTCAAATATATTTGACATTTTATCTGACTCACAGCAAAGTCAGCCTAAAAAGCCAAAATCAGTGTATCTTTAAAAATTTCAACTTTCTTATTAATTTATACACTTTAGGACATGTTAAATTTCCTTTAAAAGACTTTTACTCCCTTTCTGCGCTTTATTTACCCATCTTTGGAGTTGACCTGAGGCTAAACCCATTGCCTAATAAGGGAATTTTTTTGTCTGTAAGTTTACATCTTCCTGTTTAGTTTCAGGTTTGCTGCTTCTGTTATTAATGAAAATCTCTTGCACAATCTAGGGAAAGATTACATGAGCTCCTGAAAAGTTACGTGAATAGGTTGTAGTTTGTCATCAATAGAACAGTGACACTGACTGTAGAAGCTGCTATCAAATCTACAAAATAGCTGGAGAAAGGGGATTTTTTTTCCTCAAATCTTACAGTTCTGCATAAGGATTATTTGTAACAATAAATAAACACTCCAAGTGAGACTGTGTTTTTATTGTAATATGATTGTATCTTTAGATAGCTTTAAAGCTAAAAGGTTAAGATTTATTCCTAATGTAGTGGTTAAACCACCTGCTTACATACGCCACTCATGGGGAGGAAATTCTGAAGTACAGCTCTGCTTCTCTGAGCTTCTGTGAATTAATTCTCAACACTTGTACTTGCACAGTGCTTGTATCTTCAAAGCAAGATCTTTGTAACTCAGTGTGAGGTTGGCAGACACAGATCTAGGACTTAATATCCCATAAATCAAAGCAACCTACAAATACCAAGAACATTATGGAGGTGTTCACATAGGAGTTCATTTCGAAATGGAAGAAAATTTGTTAATCTCTGGTAACTATTGGCTGTGATTTTCAATTACAATCACTTGGCCACAACTTCAGCAATTTTGCAAAAATATGAGCAGTCTGCATCATTACTTGAATTTGAATGTAGAAGTTTCAGCTTTTCCCAATCTCTTCTTTAGTCTTCTGAGCTGTGTCTTGTTAGTGCCTCTGAAAAGGATGTTAACAATAGTATTAGGTTTGAATGGTCTTCCTTCTGTATTTGCTGATCATATTGCAAATGTGCCTCCAAACCTTTTAGATTGGTGTCTTATTTGTATCTCACTGCAAATAGGTTAGTAAAAAAAAAAAGCATCCTTTCTGAAAAGAAGTTTATTATGTGATTTTTCAAAGGCACAGAAAGTGCAAGTAAGAAAAAGGAAAAATGAAAAAGGATGCAGAAGTAATGAAAAAAGGATCACATGTCCATGTTGCTTCAAGTTGAGTTGCATAATATGGAGGGAAGGCATTGGTGATGAGGCTAGTTTAAGGACCTATGCTTCCCCTTCTGCTTACAGACTGATTGCATAAATGCAGATGTTTGTGAGGTCTTGCTGTAGACAGGGTTGCTAAATGGTCCATGTCTAAAACAAAGATCCTCATTTTTTAAATCCATGTTTCGTCAATGCAGTAAACGAGTACAGAGGTGGGAATGAATGGAAGATTCAGGAGATGTAGCTGATTTAAACAGTGAAGATGTCTTTGAATTGACAGTGGACATAAATTGAAATGAGAGGTGCTGACTGAGGGCAAAAAGCCTTTTCACTGTTATGACAATTACGTATTGGTACGGAATGCCCATGAAGGTCATTTAGTCTGCATCCATGGAGGTTTTCAATACATGGCTGGATAAAGCCCTGAGTAAGCTGGTCTGCCCTCATAGCTGACCGTGTTTTGAGTAGTAGGTTGGACTAGAGACTTCCTGATATCCCTTCCAACCTGAATTATTCTATGAATCCATGGATTGCACTTCCATTTGTTTCACTGTATAATGATTTCAAATTGCTGAGGTTCTAAAAAGGGAAAATGAGAATAACTGTCTTTAGAGTCTGCATTACCCAAATGAGAATGACTGACTGAGTTCTACATCATTGCTTAGCTGTTTTCTTAGTGTTTTACCTACAAATGGGTATATATAAAATACATTAAGTAGGAAAGGCTAGCAAGTCGTCCTTGTTTCCATAGATTAGAGTAGGAATTGTGAACACAACTGAGTGTTCACTCCTTATACTTCTAAAGGTCCTTAGTATCTGTAATTTGCTCACACTGAAATCAACAGACAGCTTGCTTTTTCCTTGAAATGTGAACACATTGATTGCCTCACACGCTACAGCATATTCTAATATCCTAGTCTGTTTACTGAGGGGTATCCGGTGCATCTAAAGTTTCTTTTTTTCATTACAATTCAGTTCGAATAAGGAGAAAATCAAGACGACGCTCACAGTGGGGCAAAGGCATTATTAAGAAGAGGAAAGTCAATAATTTAAAGAAAGATGAAGATGATGCAAAGTTTGCTGATGATGAAAATCATGGAGAGGACAGTAAATTGCTGGAAAATGGAGAGCTAGAGATCAGCACTGACTGCATTGAGGAGAATGGGGAGGAAACAGGAGATCTCTCTATGACAAATGATGAATCCTCTTGTGATATTATGGATATAGATGCAGAGCAGAGGCTTAACAATGGGACATCAGGAAAGGAAAACAATTTTGCATCCACAGAAGAAGAGAGCTCAAATGAATCTCTGTTAATAACTGACAGTGTTACCCTGAGTACTGAAAAGGAATTAAGGAAGGACTCTACATCAAAAGGGGACTGTGTGAATGGAGAGACATCCGTACACGGCTCAGAGGGTATACCTGTTCCAGCATGTCACAATGGTAAAATGGAATCAGTTGATGCTGTTTCACCCTGTGACAACAGTGATGGGTCTAGTAACAAGCAAAAATCTTCATCTGAAGATCAGCCAAAGGATAAAACAGAAGCTTCCAGTGAAAGTCAAGGAGATGATCTAGTGAAAGCTGAGTTACCACATTGCAGCAATAATGAAAAAACACTACAGAGCACAGACATTGAAACTAAAGATGCTGAAGCAGATAAAGAAGGTATAGCTTGTTTTCAATGTTTCTGTCCTTATCTTAGTGTCCAAGTTAATTTGTGTGTATATTTTTAATTGTAATCTTATGTTACAATGACTATTATATGATAATATTTTATGAACTGCTGTCTATTTATTTGAAACTTTTAGTATGCTTACAACATATAATTCCACAAAGATAAATTAGAAGTCCACCCTTGACTTGCTGTAATGTTATCTTAGGCAAGTAAGCGTATCTCTGTACTTACACTATTCTGTTTATTTTTGTAGGCTTTATGGGAAGTACTGTAAATACTGAGAAAACTTTTCAACAATAATTAAGGATTTAAAAAATATTATCAATGCAGATAAATGTATGATACATGTTTTGGTCTGTATGTTCTATCTGATCTTTATTTTTATCTATATGATATGTTTTGACTTGTTCTGTTAGAGATTTATGATAAAAGTATCATTGACATTTGATAAAAGACCATAGAAATACAGAATGTATTCCTTTAAAAACATTTGTTCATAGCAAAAAGTTAAAGCAGTTTAACTCATAGCAAAAGCCAGATAAACCCTTGTGTATCTATTGGAGAAGGTATCTGGCTTTGGAGTTACAGTCAACACAGTAACAGTGCAGCAAAAAGATAAGAGAAGGAGAAGGGAAATCCTGGTGGTGCATGAAAGAAGGGGCCACGTCCTTTGAAGACAAGAGACAGTTTCCTCAGGGAAGAGAAATGAAAGCCTTACGTGTGATTGCCTTTGTAATTAGCTTTTCAGAATTGTCTAAAAGAATGAAATCTTTACTTCAAAAGTTAGCGTTGAGATTTACAAAGTAAATAAGCTTTAATGAGAGATCTGAATTATGAGAATATCACTATATACATGTTGTCTGTGTTTGTACATACATATTTTCTCTAAGGGTAAGGAGAATAGTAGAAGAAAGGTCCTAAGAATATCAGAAGAAGAGTATGATGTACGTTAAGAGCCTTTACGTTTCTAAATTTTTAGTTGAATTTTGTATACATTAAGGATGGTTATAATAACAGGTGGTCCTCTGAAAAAAAGGCATTAAAAATAGTTGAGGAAGAGAAAAAAACAGTGAATGAGTGTAGGGAAAGAATCAAGAGATATAAAAATATTTTGTTCTCCACAACAGGATTGGACAACAGCTTTAATATAGAGGTGGAAGAAAACAGAAATGTGTCACGAAAGCATGAAGTTTCAGGAGTAGAGCAGATGTTAGAATTACCATGGTGATGAAGACATGGGGTGCTTTGGAGAGAAAAATGAGGATTTGATTCACTTAAGCAGAAAAGATTTTGAGCGTTAGCTTAATACCTGAACTTCCCTTAGAAGCTGCATAATTTGATGTTGCTAAATAGAAATGATAAAATGGGAAAACTTTCAGTGACATTCAGTTTTCTGTTGGGACTTTGGAGTTCAGTTTTAAAGATGACCAGTTTCACGTGTGTTTTCTGAACTGTGGTTTTGTGCACCTATAAACATTCAGAATTCTGCAAAGCTGATGAATAATGTGCACTTCTACAATCGTGCTTGCTTGGTTCAAAAAAAACCCAACAAACCAAACAGGCAAAATCAAACCAAAGTGAAGAAACAAGCTGTTCATTTTGAGACTGACAGTGCTGACAATTGTTTTTCAAATTACAGGTATATTCAAAAGCAAGAAAACACGAAAAGTCGCTACGGAACAGTCGAAGCCCGCAAGTTTAGAGCAGGTCCTGGAGGAACTATCGGATCCCTTACCCTCTGTAGTTGTTGACCATGACAGACTAAAGGTAATGGAACTGAAAAATAAATTGAACTGTTAACAGACTCCATGAAAAATGCTTCCTTTCTCTGTTCTCAAGCAATATTTTCTTTATTTTTGACTGCAAACAAGTATTACGGCAGTGGTTACTTTTGAAGATATTTTGTTGATCAGTGTTTTTTGGATGAAGAGTTAATAAAACTACTGATCCTTACTGTCCCATCATTACTACCTTTACAAATCCAGTAATGGCACAGCAGTCCACTATTTTAATTGCAGTTTTTGCAGGTACTCATATGTGTTAATTGGACATGCCAGTTACTGAGGAACTGCTGGGTGCCTAGTAATTAGGAGTTAACGTCATCTTTTCCCTTCCCGTGTACGTGTACTTGGTGGAAAGAACTGTTAGTGGATTGGAAAGCAAATTGGAATTTGTGCTGATGTTTTGACGTTATAGACTGAACCCCTGCTGTTAATTTTCTTTCAGTTTTGTTTCTTTTTAAGCAAAGTTACAACAAAATTTGCTGTCTTCTGTTGTAGAAACTAGCTTGACCTACTATGAAGTTTAGATCCCATTTGCTGTGGAGTACAGATGATAATCTCCTTGGAAACAATAGAAGTGTTATGAGAAGAAAAAAAATTCTTGAATTTTACTCTCTGCTACTGTGTAAAATACACACTTTCACCTTTTGTTTATGAGCAGTTTTACATGTGTTGTTCCCCCCCCCCCCCCCCCTTCTTTTATTGTACCATTTTTCAACATTTGTGGAATTCCAAATGTGTTTCTATTTGGTACTTCTTACAATTTCATGCCAATGCAAGTTCTTAAAAATGTCTGCTTTAGCTATCAAGGCTGTTATTTGTGGTTTGCTTTGTCATAATTATTGACCAACATGAAATATGATGAAGTATTATTCAAACAGAACAAACATTGCCCCAGCTATACTGAGTATAAAATCTAAGATAAGAAAAAGAAGTGTGGGTATAAGCAGAGAAATGAAAAGAGACATTGAGTCCTTTTTAGACCTACATGGAAGCAGTGGCCTTACTGATATCCAGGTGTGGTCCATTTTATTTATATGTATCTGTATAAAACAGGGCTTCATAAGGAGATTGCATTTCTGATTTGTCCTTAAAAAAATAAGAAAAGTGATTATAAAAATGCTCTTAACTTCACCTTTTGTTGTTCCAACAGAAACTGCTTGATTTGGTGGTTAAGAAAAGTGACAACCTGACTGTTGACCAACTTGAGAGATTGTATTCGCTCCTCAGTCAATGCATCTACAGACATCGTAGAGACTATGACAAATCACAACTTATAGAGGTGATGTTGTACAGTTTCTTTTATTCTTTATCTGAATTTTGTGAGACTGTTTTTTCAAGAATTAAGTTAATCTATCAAATTATTATTGTACTAGCAGGCAGAAGTTTTAAATAGACTTTGAGGAAGGTATGTGTAAACAGAAAAGAGTTTAGTGTAGTAATGACTTAAAAACCAGAGGTGGTTTCTAATAATACTTTCCTCAGAAAATGATTAAGAATTTAACCTAAAACAGTGGAGGAAAAAGAGGAGAGAGACAGCAGTATGGAGAAGGACATGCTAGCAGAGTAAAAATGGAGAAGCGCATGCTAGCAGAATAAAAATGGAGTAGAAGTAGTTTCCACATTTGTGGTATGAATAACAGTGGACGTAAAGTGGCTCCTTTAGAGGCACACTGAGCCAGTGTTGCTGCGGTTGCCCTTACTTGCATTTGCGTAACTAGGCCAAAAAAAAATTACGTACCTCTGCTCCATGCAGTTTGCTGATTGTGACTTTCATACAAGACCTTAGAAGTTTGCAAACTTCATCTAGATCAGTAAGTACACCCTTGGGAAAGCCAAATACAGCATGATGTAAGCCAGTTGTCTGCTTTGCTGTCATCCTTGGCCTCTAAAGTGTTTGCTGTCAAAGGCCTCCTGTCTGCATCAACAGTAAGTTGGTCGTTTCACCACTGGCGTAAGCTGATGGTAACTCGGGACAGGCATTCCCTCCAGCATCATTGTCCTAGCTGTAGAGGGGTTTGGATCAGCTTGCTGACTCAACTGATAACCAACCCTGCTGAAAAAAGGACAACAGTTGCTAGTTTCCAGTTGGATCATTGAACACTACATATTTTTCTCCAGGAATATTTTACAACAAAACCTGGAAAGGCCTTAGCATGGGATATTATAGAGTTCTTGCAGAATACTTTTCAAACCATTTTCATGCTATTCCTCTGCTGTCTTCACCTAAAAATATGCTGAAAGTCTGTGCCAAATGTTAGGTAGATGAAAAAGACACTTATCAAGCAGGAGTATGTAGAGACTGATCTTTGCTTTGATTTTCCAAACTGTGCAGATACGTGTTTACAGCTGGGTCACCAATAGCAGAAGTGTGCCGTAAGACTTGAATTCATGCGGTGTGCCATTGCAATGCTTGCTTAATACCTATTGTGTACATTCATTATATAAGTGACCCTAATACACTTTGATTTTTCTCATGGACTGTCATAGTGGAGTGCTTTTCTGCATTAATACTTCTTTAATTAGTTTCCTCTTTTACCATATTTTGCTAGCAGATAGCAGTTAATAAACAGAAATGTCTATTTTCCTGTTAATTATTTGTTCAGATTTAAAAAAAAAGTGCCCAGTAAATAAGATTATGTAATGTAAATTTATTTCTGTCTCTATATGTATAATTGATGCTCTGTGTCTCTTGCAGGAGATGGAAAGAACAGTTCATGTGTTTGAAACATTCCTGTGAACTCGTCAAGATGGGTGGGTTTATCCTCTCAAACTGCTCATGGGAGAGCAGTCCTCTGAGCCATTCAGTTTCCATTTGCACCAAGTATGTGCAGAGCCTTGGTCTTAAGTGCTCTCTCTTTTTCTTTCTGTTGAATTTGGTGCTATTGTCTCAGGTACCTGAAACCAACCAGCCTACAAGAACCAAACGGAACTTCATATAGTTGTATCTGATATAAATAAAGAATACAATGCCACAGCTTGGAGATTTTTGGTGCTACAGAAACTGTTCTCATTTCTGCTCTTGTTCACTCTACATGCATTATCTTTGGGGAAACTTCAGGCAAAGTGGAGACCAACACATACAAGAGGACTGGAAAGAGCAGATCTAAGTTGAATATTTTTAAACAGGCAACGTTTTTTTAATTTTTTTTTTTCCAAGTTTTCTCTTCTCTGGGGTAATGGACAAAAAGATCTGTTCTGAAGAAGGCAATGATGCATTGTGGTAGGAATCTTGAGTAACTGGATGTACAGTAATTTGAAGATGAGGCTCTCTAGAACTGCCTTTAATGTGCCTTTTAGTCAATTGAGAAAGATAAGGCTAATCAATTGGTTTGGATTATAGCAAATGGCAATGTTAGAAAGCTGTCTTCAGAATGAAGATCTCCAAAAGGATGATTTGTATTCTCTTCATTGGATGGCAACCAGTATTATGGTTCTAAAATGCCTGTCTTACTCTACAGAACTAAACTAAGACACACTGAAAAAGCCACATACTTTACCAAAATGGTGAAATTCCTTTTTCATTGGTATATATTTGTTTTAGAAACAAGTTACACAGTGAAACTCTTCTGTGTTGCTAAAAAGTAAGCATTTTCCCACCATCTCCTTGTTTTCCATTTTGAGTTCCTTAAGAAAACCAAGTTTAATACTGGCAGGTTTCTTCCTGAAGTTCCGTGTTTGTAATTTAGCTTGGACTGTGCAGTGCAGGAAGGAGACACTATAGTCTTTCAAAGTCCTGGAGCCCAAGCTCACTTGAAAATAAAACTTAAACTAGGCTTCACAGGTCGGTCTGTGCAAAGCATTGCTAATGTTGGGGGGGGGTGTTGGAGGACAGCCTTTTGAATCGATCTGTTCGGACCTGAGTTCTCTGGGTCTGAATTGTGTAGTTCAAAACCTTTCCTTTCTGGCAACGGGAGAGAACAGTCTAGGCAGTTTCAAGAAAAACATGTTTTATCACAAGCTCAGTATTAAAACATTACCTGGGCTGATTGATTTCAAACCTACATAGAAAGTGTTTTAGAGAAGTTGGCTGGTGTTACCATCATTAACCATTCATTGTGACTGTCCCTGCGTAGCTGCGGAAGTGTCTTTCCAGAAATATGCAACACAGTGTGATTAGTTTTTAATTAGAGAAAACAGACTACTGCAGAGATACTGAGCTACCTCAGCTTTTTGTATTTTAGTTACCAACAGTGTTTATGGAGAACTGTAATCACTCTGCTCCCATTTACAAACTGAAGCTAAGGTACTTGTCTCCACCTCTACGGCTAATAGTAGTATAGTGCTGCAGAGAAACAAAACATGGGCCTTGGGCTACTGCAGTAATCTAGAGTGCTTTGTATATTATGGTTAAACATAATTCTATCTTGGATCTTTTTCTCCCCTGAATGCCACTGTTTTTCTTCATAGCTAATGGCAGAAAAAGGTTTTAAGCATTCATGTACATCTAGTTACACCTTCTAAATGCAACCCATGCAGAAACACTGTATTTTTTAGGTGGGAAAGTGCGATTAAAAACAACAAAAACAAGCAGAAAACACATTTTAAATGAGATTCTTTGATCTCAGATTTGATTATGGGATTTTTTTTCCATGTTTCATTTAGTATTTATTAGCATCATACCTGTTTGAGATATTTTTGTGTCTGGTACATTAACAGCATTTTGTATTTTGATGGAAATTGTTACAAACTTTAAGATTTGATTAAATAAAATGTAGCAGATTTTTTGTAGCAAGTTTCTGATAAAAGGGTTTTTTGCAAGTCTCAGGTTCTTGCTGCAGAATTTTTTAAAAATATTTATTCCAGTTTCACTTACTCAAAGAAGTTTTTGTTCAAGTAACAGCAGCACTTGTGGAAGATAAAACTGCATACATTTTTAGATGATAATAAATTTATATAAATTAAAACAGTTGAGAATTTTAGTCACCAGTGAGTGTGAAAAGCAAGTTTAAGCTAATGCCTAGCATTAAAAATGGTTCTAAAAGGTCAGGTTTCTAAAGGAAAATTTTTACTGTCAGTTGTTGATTGGGAAAAATCATAAGAGGCAACTTTACTAATTAAGGAGCTGCCATGTTGTTTTAGAGAAAAGTAGCTGATATCAGATGTTCTAGTGGACAGCTTACCTAAAATGATATACTCGCCTTCCTAGCCCAAATAACCACACTTCAGTTTTTGTTTTCCTTTACAGACGTCTGGTGGTTATAGAGTTAAAACAGCTGTTAATCTATCCATGTGGTCTAAACTTGTTTACTCTTTGTATGTTTTTAATTATTTTTTTTTTGCCACATAGCACTGGCAAGAGTTTGTACAAATTGACCTCTCTTCCTTGTTTCTTGTTGTGAAAATTGCAAATAAACTCCTGTGTGAGTCCTTGTGCTGGGGTCAATGAAATGTAGCCGGCCAGAAGAAAGCAGTTTTTGTCTCTGGGGCTGGTGGGGCTGTCTTGGAGGTAATAGAGTTGCTCTTGGGTGAAGTTGATGGCTATGGAGTTAATTGTATTTGCAAGCTTGAATCTCACCTGTGATTAATTTTTTTGTTTTGTTTTGTTTTGTGTCCTCTGTATTGTTACTTGATTTCTTCATATGCCAATGTATTTATAGATTACTGGTTTTTGTAATATCTTGTCTTTTTTTTTTTTTTTTTTTTTTTAATTAAGTTGGTGGGTCAGCTCTGGTTTTACCAGTCAGTCTCCTGAATGGCAGGTCCTGCAGCTGATAGTCATTTATTTTGTTTTTATTTTATTTTGTAATCACAACATAAGCTTGAATTTGGGCTTGTACTTGCATCTTTTGTATCTTGTACATTGGGTTATTTAGACATTGGGGAGTCCTGTTTGGTTTCATTAACGTGTGTCTACTTTGTGGATTAAGTAGACTTCCTTCATCAACTATGGTATATTTTGGATTCTATAGTTTTATTCAGAACTGTGTTTAAATTGATGTTTTGCGTTTTGACTTCATTTTACGTTAGTTTGAAGTAAGTTATTTAATTTTTTTGAACTTCTGGAAATTTTGAACATTTTACTGTAATTTGTAATATAACTGCTGTGAAATACTTGAATAAAGATGATAAGAAAACACAGCTTTAGCTCCTTCAAAAATGTATTTGAAAGAAATGCTGCCTCCTAGCTGATTTCAGTCTTTTTCTTAGCAGACCTCCTTGATTTCACAGTTCAGATATTTTACTCTGGGGTCTTGCTGTTTAGTTATTTTGAGCGGTTTAATTTGTAACTTTTGCTTTCAGTGTTTGTCCATTAAAGAAAAAAACTTCTATTATTGATTTTGACTGAAGAAGTGAAATTAGCATTGCACACTGGCGAGTGAATAACTTAATTGTTATGAAGTTATGCTCTGTGCTTAGAAAATGTTTTATGTTCCATTGCTGGGTACCACCCAGGACTGCTGATAGTACATCAGCATCCAAGTAATACCAGCGTTTCTCATTAGAGTTTTTTTAAGGAAACGCTCTCCTTCCTTCCTATTTTATCAAGTTGTTCTTACTTTCTGTGGGTTTTGTTTGTTTGTTTGTTTGTTTGTTTTTAAAGATGAACTGCTAATGTATATAGGAACTCCTTTAGTTCCACCCCCCTCACCCCCCCCAATAATTCATGTATAGGAGAGCAAGCTACTAGAGGTTATGGAAGTGAGGAGTCAACCCACATCTTACTTGTTGGCAATTCATCCAGAGCTAACAAACTGCACGTGATGTATATAATGTGGAACAGAGTATGAGAAGCTGTTCTGTGGGTGTGTTATGGCCTCTCTTGAGGTGTAGGACATGTAACACACCTGCTCGTTTTCTTCTTTTCCTTTCTGTTTACCTTAAACTGTAGGGCTCCTGGGCAAAAGGCTAGTTGAGGAAGAGGGTACTAGTAACTTATGTCATGTCTGACTCCAATTCACTTTTATATGCAGCTTTGAAAGCACACTTAGATACGGAATATAATATCTTATTATATAAATTATTATATAAATGTAATAATGAAGTTGATCAGTGAGAGCCTAGGCTCATTTTATATCAGCATGGTCAGATGTGGTGTTTTGATCTGAATGGCCTTGCAGATACCAGCACCACACTTGACACCATCCAAGGGGTTTGCAGTCTGTGAATGAAGAACGTAGGGTATGAGGTCTTGTGTATCTGTTTCCATCTTTCAGGGGTGGTGATGGCCATGTTAGCAGAGCGAATAGATTCAAGCCTGATTTCTGACTGGCTGTAAAAATAATCAGTCAAAAGGGACAAAACTGTGCCTTATTTGGGCATTGACAAAAGGATTCTTGCAAAAATACTTTGTGAACTTTGAGTGGTGCTTCAAAAGCATGATTTAGTGAGGAATAGTTGGGTGGCATCACGTGCTGTTAATAAAGCCTTAGTAAAAGCTTGTGCAACACTCGTATTTGTCAAGTGTTCACTGCTTAACGCTGCTTCCTTCTGCTGTTGTTTTCTGCCTTGAATGTAGTTTTGAAATGCAATTTCCCCTATTTCCTGAAATTTGCTGCACATCCTCTGTTTCCTCCTTTAAGCTCCTCAGATAATTTATTTAAATAAATTAAAAATGAGATCCTTTTGTTCTGTATCTTGGGTAGGATTTGGATTTGGACTTGTAATAGATGGGGTTTTAAGCTAGCACTGCATGTGAATAAATTCTGCAAGCTAAATCAGTAAACTTATGAACTGATTAATGAAGCCAAACACTTGGGTTTTTTCTCCGCTTTTTATGCATCACTTGTGGTCATGTAACTATTATGTAAAAATGAGGGATTATAAACTTTAACACTAATTAATTCAGCCTCATTCCATTTCTAGGTGAGTAATTTTTTTACAGTGTGATCATTTGCATAGGGAGTATATTTCAGTTGAACCCACTGCCAGTAAATGGCTGTGACTACTACTAAATTCCATTTATTTTAGGAGTGCATTTGAGTTATGCTATATTGAGCCTTACTTTAATAGTATGGAAAATCCTTTTCCTTTAAAAATATGATAAGCTGCTAAGATTTAAAATGGATTCACCACTTTTAGTCGAATGTTAGTGTAAACCTGGCCATCCACATTAAGGTTTGCTGATATGTGGACACTGATTTGGAATAAAGCTGCTTTCAAGTTTCAGGTGCAAAAGGTAATCTGGAGTTAAGCTGTGTTGGAAGGCGCTTCATTCAATTACAGGAGTGGGGCAGGTTGAGAGCAGAGGAGGAGGTTGGTCAGGCTCTGCGTTTGGGGCGTCAGTGCTGCAGCACTTAGGATGTGTTGGCACACGGCAGGAGTTGAATTGGTTCTGCTGTGGTGGACTCCTCTGTGTTTTGTTTTGTTTACTTCTGTCTCTTGGCAAATGGGAATTTGTCAGAGTACATATGAGAAATGGTACACGTCGATGAGATGGGATGGCTGCTGGGAATGCTCACACCATTTGTCATCCTGGTTTTTTTGTGGAGATGAATTACATCGTGATGAAAACTCCTTTGCATCAATGTAAAATTTGAATTGTGCTGTAACCTGGAGATGTTTGACTGTGTATGGAAGTACTAGTCTGTAGAAGGTGACCTGTCAGCTTTGGGACTCTAGATTGGCAGGAAGGAAAGACTTGGGGAAGTTCCAAAAGGGCTGCCTTTGAAGTATTTACTCAGCAAAGAAAGTAAAGCAGAACCCAAAATATAGAAGATTAATTCATACTAGAAAATATTTTAAATTTGGACTAAATTAATTTGCTAAGAAATTGAGTCTTTCTGTTGTAGAAGGAAAAGAAAATAATGTTGTTCTAGTTAAGGAACTATTTCTCATCTCCGAAGCCCCAGCTCTAGTTCTGTTGTAAAGATCTTGTGTTCTCTTGCTGACTTTGTTACACCTTGTAGAATCCCTTTTGTATGTGGAGGCTACCTGGAAGAACAGTGATACCTGATTTTGGTGATAGGGAAGGACAGATTGCCAGTGTATTTTAGGTTTCTAATGAATATAATCCTGAAATGAGTTTTGAAGTGATGCCCGCTGCATTCTCTGTGACATTACAAAAGGTTTAGTGAGAGAAAGGAAATATAATGTGAATAGTCACGTGTTGTGACTGTTAACATCAGTTTAGTAATAATTTACTGGTTTGTGTAGACATTTCAAGTATTGGAACTATAAGCATGTAAGTACTTTTTCATGAAAGCACTGGAGATCTAACTGGTTTAAAATTAATGTCTAGCCTTTATATTTGGGTTAGAGTGCTTTGGAGTCTTGCTCTAAAATTTAAAGCATGTCCCGAAGGCAGAAAGCTTTTTTTAAAATAAAAAGCTTCCTTTTCACAAGATTCAGAGGACAGCAATGAAAGCACAAGCCAAGCATAAATTTTACAGTGTTAATCTTTTCAATACATGAGAATAAATTTTGGAAGTGGAAATGAGCTGACACCTAATGATGATTTAAATGTTTAGCAATTGGTCACAAAAATTCAGGTTTATTCACGGAGAATAATGTCAGCAGAAAACACTGTTTGTTGAATCTGATGCTGTGGCACGTATAATTTAATCTCATGCATGCGCAGGGTCTACTAACTTCTGTATGGTTTAACAGTCTTTCCAAGAACGGCATCTAGTCTTGATCTGCAGAGTTTGTACATCTACCCTGCTCTGAGCTTTTCGTCAAGTGGTTAAGCTCATGGGTAGAAACACGTGCCTGATTCCTCATTTGTTTTGGTCCGGCTTCTACTTCCAGGCACTGCTTCTTGTCTTCTCTTTATGTTCTAGACTCTTCGTACATATTTTTCCCCCCACAAAGATACTAATGCACTGTGATCAAGTAGCCTCTCAGTCTTTTTGCTGGGCAGAATGAGCTCTTTATGGCTTTTGCTGCATTTTCTCCAGCCTTTAAGTCAATTTTGTGGCTCTTTTCTGCAGTAGGTCAATTTTTCAACATCTAAAACATCTGTTCACAGAGGAAATTGATGTCATATTCCAGCGTTGGTCCCACCAGTGCCTTATATAGAGCTAAAAATCACTGATTCCTACTTACTGTTCCCCTTTTTACACATCCAAAGATCAATTTAGTCCTTTTATACCATCAGATTGGGCTGGGAGCTCTTGTTGCTCGACTCTTCTCAGACTTGCACCTTTTCATGGTGCTGTTTTCCATCCTCAGTGTCAGCCCTTCTCATTCCCACCTCTCTGAGGTCCTGCTTAGCTTTTTGAAAAGAAGTTTTGTTTTAGTGGTCCCAGCCAGCCAGAGAAGCCAGCCCAGTACATATGACTTGTTCAGTCCTCATTACCTTCTGCTCTGCTAATCTCTGTTTCCACAGGTCTGTGACTAGTGATTTATGTCAACGTTTTCCTTCAAGAACTTTGGAAGAAGAGGGTTCCCCTATTAGAAATACTCTGATAATACCAAATTGAGAATTACTTGAACAGATTAGATATTCCTCAATTAATCTGCCTATTCTTAGTCTGTTTAATATTTGCTGTCTGAATACTGTACAGTGAGAAAGTTGAAGTATTTTGTCACATGCTGTTGAAAATCTATTACCTTATCAATCAAATGTGTAATCCTGTCAGAGAATGAGATCAGGTTTGGGTGATACAGCTGATTTTCTAGATCATCATCGTATTTATTCTTATCTCTTTGATTCATGATCAGTTTAGTTAGATATCATCTTTCCATTTTTACTTGGGATTGATGTCAGGTGAATGCCCTGTAATTACCCAGTCATTTCACTTGCCCTTTTGATAACTGTTACATTATCAGCACTCTTTCTGAAATACCTACGTGTTATTAAAAATGAATGTCAGCAGGGCAGAGACTTATGGGCTTTTTAGAGGTGGTTGAGTGTTAGGTTACCTCCTGAATTTGAAAACCCTTATCCACTACGGAAAGTGTGATATCCTCTCCAGGTAGTTCGCAGTCTGGATGTCTTGATCCCATTGGGGATAGCTCTTGCCAAACAGAAATGTGAGCCATTCCTAAGCACCCCCAGCCACATTTCTACTCTTCATTTTCCCTGGAAAGGCTGTGTGTGGCATTTATATGTTCCAGTACATAAACGGGCAGCTTGCAGAAAAGCTGGGCATAAATTGAAGCAGGTAAAATTGAACTCGTTGTCAACAAGTACTGGAGCACTGCATTCATTGGACATGAAAGTAAATAACTTATTAAAAGACTATCTTTTTTAGTGGAAACAGAGTGGCTACAGAAATTGCAGTGGGCTTGGAAATTTAGGCTTGCTTTGAGAGCTGATTATTTTTACTTGAGTGGAGGGACAGTGTTTCTGGTAGAGCATAATGCTCATTGTACTCTTAAAGCATTTGGTGCATCACCTTCACTATTCAGTTCACCGATCCTTACTCTGATGCTGTCCACCAGCACAAGGACATTGTATTAGAAATTAGGGTCTGCTTTGTTTAAGTTCCCAAGATGTGGAGAGGAACTGGTTCCCTTCTACCTGTAAGAGCTATTATTTTTATAAAATTTTTTTTTTCTTTTAATGAGATGGGAAGCTGAAGCTTATGTAGGAGTGTCACTGGTGACCTTAGGTGTCTGCTCTTTAGCCACAAAAACATGAGAAAAGGTCACCGATGCTGGATGACAGAGAAAATGTGTGTGTTGCCTGTGGTGCGAGGCATGACTTCAAGCAATCTTCAGCTTAGCCCCAGTTGTCATCACAATTCCTAGTTCTGTATTAATTTGCTTATAAGCTACACACTGAAGTTGCCTGTCAAGCTATTAAAAAACCTGGGTTACTAGTGCTGTTCTCTGGACAGGTCGTGGAAGAGTTTGATACCGTTGCCAGTATGAATCTTGCTGTCTAAGATCTGGGATATGAACTCTGAAGGAAAAGAGAATGCTGTTCAAAAATAACCGATGATAAAATTAAAACCAGCAGGCAGCCTTTCAAACCTTCATTGTATAGACCACCACTAATGAAAAATGCAGAGGCAGATTTGGCTTGATGACAGCACTGGAGCTTCCTTCTCCCAGGTAGCAACTGAGCCAAAACATTTAATTCTGTGTGTAAAGCTGCTACCGATTTGAAGTAGAATTTGTTTAGATAAGAAAATTGGAATGTGTTACTCTTTTAAGAAATCCGCTAGCTAAACAGGAATTGCTAAAAGTAGTGTGTGTTATCAAAAGAAAAAACACTGGTGACTAGCAAAGGGAGAGTCGTTTTTTAACGTAGTCAGCCACTTTCTTTTTGTTTCCAGTCCCCAGCAGTTGGGAGACAGTGCTGGTCTGCTTGTTGTGGTTGCGCAGCTCGGCTAGAGGAGCCTGTGATGGCAGCTCTTGCTTTCAGCAATTCTAACCTCAGCGAGTGTTTAATCATGCCTCAAACAGATTGGCTTTTCAGAGGAAAAACGGTGTTTCTGTTCTGGTGTCGCTGTCCAGCTTAGTGGGATGTGTGCTGTGCCTGAGACACGGCCATCTGCTTCCCTCCAGACCATTTTCTTTCTGGCTTTTTCCGCAGTCTAAAGTTATCAACCCCAAACACTTGCTGACAATGGGAACTTACTGCTGCCTTCCCAGACGTGCTGGCGTCTCTACTTCAGCCGAAAGCATGTTTCAGCTCCTGTTTTTGAGCTGACTTGAAATGGCATTAAGGGGTGAGCTTAAGGGTCTCATCCTATTTAAAAAGCTTGTATTAGCATGACAAGTTGTAAAAATGTCAAAGTGGTTGCAGAGCCAGTGTCTTCCTAGGGACCTGGCGCAGGCCGCAGCCTGCCAGGACTTGACTGCATACGCTGTTTGTAGGTTTATCCCGTTATATTGTTGTTATATTAAGTCACCTTTTTCAGTTGGTGATGGGGAGGCGGCATGGTTCTGAGACCTTCCCCTTGCATTCGAGGCAGCGGAGAAAAGCTTTGGGATCGGTTCCAGTTTTTTCGGAGAAATTCTTCCCGGGAAGCTGGGCGGGTGGGTAAGTACTTGAAGCAGTTTGTGCCTCTGCTGTCTGGTGATTAAACATAATAGTATTCGTGAAGTCAGGCAGAAGTGCAGGCTGCGGCTCCTCTCCTAGCTAATCCCTGCAGTGGCGGAAAGTGGGTGCTCGTGCTGGCATTCAGTTTGTCTGGACTCCACCAAGGGCAAGCTGAAGTGTAACGAACGCTCTAACTAGCTTGCTGCAATTGCACTGTGCTAAGCTCAACCATAACACCTCGCTGCAGTTAATTAAAAGACAGGGTTGCTGAGGTTTTGTTAGTACAGTGTGTTTGCCACTAGATGAAACAACGGGAGAAAGGTGGATGACTTGTGTAAATTGTCAGGGATAGGTGATTACCTGAACGCAGTGAACAGCCCCCTTTGGAGATCACTCTCCTTCCCAGGTGAGCCAGGGGAGAGTCAAACCAGCGAACAAAAGAGTTTTTATCAGGCTGCTGAGCCAGCCTCTCCCCTGAATTTCTTAAAGCTTTTGAGAAAAATCTCTGAGCAGATATGTGCACGAGTCATTTGGCAAAAGTGCTCAGCCAACTTCCCAGAGGGGAACTAAAATAATTTCCACATACAAGTAAAGCAAATAGCCTGTGTCTTGTTCATCCTACCAAGTATTATTGACTAGTGCTGAGTAAGAGATCTTTGCAGAGCGTTGATGACAAGGTTGGCAACTCATTCCACTTGGGCTGGATTATTGCAGCATGGTTGTGTAATATTGAATTGCAAGGCTTTTAGTAGTCTTCACAGGCAGCTCAACCTGAGTCACTAAGCCTAAACTAAAACGTTTAAAAACCGCGGTTCATGCTTTTAAATACTAGCATAGATATACTCTGTAAGAACTGGAGACAATTTCAATATATGTTAGATTCTTCCTGTTAATGTGTAGAACAGATACTGCCTCCTAAGATCCAGCTGAAATGTTGCACTGCGGTGGTATTTGAAACTAGTTGTATCGTATTTGGCACATCTTTGTTCCATATCCAGTTTTACAACTACCAGGTGACACCCTAATGAAACATCAAAGAAACCACGAATGGTTGCACTTAAGTGCTCCCTGAAAGATGTATCCAGTGAGTTAGAGCTCCCACTCTGGATATGAAGGAATTTAGACCATAAGGCAAAAGCGGCTTTCATCTTTTAGACATTGCAGCAGCAGTGCAGTACAAATCCTAACTTTCATTTAAAACCAAACCAAACCAACCCCAAAAGCTGTTTATCAATGTTTTTTTCAAGACAGTTCCCTAAACTATCTTGAGTTTTTTTGTTCTCTACTTACTAGTAAGTTTGGGAAAATAGATGAAGAAACAGGCTTGCTGAATAAAATACAAAATCACTTCTAAGAATTTTTTTGGAAAGGAGAACAGAAGTACTTTGGAAGCTACTGAGCATTTAAATATTAGCAGTACATTTTTGGATTTGCAAGAGAAGCTAGCTGGATGGAATGAACACGTTTTCATCCATGGCTGGGATGAAACCTGAAGTCACTGTTCATGCAGTGTTGTTTCTTGTTCAGTTGTGACAAAATTAATCCAATCTGGATGCTGAATCTAGATCTATAAATATATTTATTATAATATAACAAGAACTTAACAGTAAACATAAACTATATACAATACCATTACAGATAACCCTGTTTTTAATATTATTCACAGAAATAGCCAGTTTTGTTCCAGTGTGAGAAATGAAGAAATAAGCTAAATTGGAAATGTTGAATGTGTTTAGGTCTTGTTGACAGGTAGCACCTCCTTTGGAGGTAGACACACACCAACACTAAAATTAGTCCTGCCCCAGGCAGTTAGAAACTTGTGCTCCAATCTTTAGGTTCACACTTGCACCCTGTTTGACATAAATACTTTAAATGACATACTAGTATATAATTTTGTTGTGCTTATTATTTTTTTTTTTCTTCAAAGAATAAATAAAACAACTGCATAACAAAGGCTGGAACCTCACTGTCAAAATGAGAGACTTGAGTCACCCTATAGCTTGACTCAGTTGACTTGAGCACTTTTTCTTTAAATACTGCAAGATACAAATTTCATTTTTTTCTTTTATTTTATAAACGATTATTAACAAAATAAGATGATTAGCTAACCATCTGCATTGATTTCCCCAAAGCTGTAGGCAGACCTCCCTCCATATAAAAAGGCTAGCATATTTGGTATGAAATTCAACTAGATATTGACTGTAAGATCTCACCCACGCCTTGTATAGGACCCTCCTTCTTGAATTACTGGCATGGCATTTGGGATTTGAGTCTGCAAAGGCAAGTATGGCAACTTTTTTCCCTCTACTTGGAAAGAAATCAGACAATCCTTAGCTTGGGGTTACTTCCTATTTGTGAATTTTAAGATTCTTTCCCCTGCCCCCTCTATGTTACCCGGTCCATCTCCCATTTGATCCTTTTATGTATAAATTTATAAAGAATTTCCACATCACAATGCTCTCTGGATAGACAATATTTTAATATATATAAAAATATAACCCCTGTGCTGTGCATATACTTACAACTCTACATAGTAATCATTTTAAGTCTCTTATACTGGGCTTAAGTCTATGCATTTTTCTACCATGGGATTTAAACTCGTGTGTTTAAAATCTGTAAATAAGAGAAGTATAACGTTTCCACACCTATGGGAAAACTTGAAAAATAAAATAAAAAACTTCTCAGACTTTACATAAAAGATAGTGGCGTATATCCCAACGTAAGGAATTTTGGTTGAGAGCCAAAACTGAGTGCGTAGCCACAACAGGAGGCATCTTCTCCATTTGATGAAAACGTGGAAATCCCACACTACACTGTGTGTTTTAATGTGATCCCAATCAGAAGTGAAGAGCGGGTTTATCAGGAGAATGCCTCTGGAATCGAAACTGTTTTAATTTTGCATTACGGGAATTGAGCACTGCTAAGTTTGCTCATCGGCAGAAACCGGGAGGAGAAGGTTTAGAAGCACACACACCCCCCCCCGCCCCCGACCTGTGGGCATGGCCACACGTGCCCACACAAGTATCACCGGGAGCAGAAACTCATCCAGCCCAACAGACCTTTTTTTTCATCATTTTACATGGAATTTATTACCAATGGCTATTCTTCTCCCCAGTCCCCACCTCACCCCTCTTCTGGGCTCTGTTCTAGAGGACTGAAAGATTCATTTGATCTGATGGAAGACTGACATCAACGTAAGCCATCTGTCACACAAGATTTCTCTCAGTCATTGGTATTGAAAAGCATGTATTTGTTAAAAACAAATGTAGGAATCAAAGTGGTAAGGACACTTTGACCTTTCAAATAGATTGATGTCTAAAGTGTAATAGTAAAACTAATCTGCATGGTTATCTTAAGAATCAAGCTTGAGCTCTAAAGTAAAATGCAGATTTTTTTTTTTCCTCTCTTCCCCAGCTTAAAAAATATGTGAAATTCTATTGCACCTGGGTTGACCAAAAGCCGACGTCCAGAACAAGTGCCACTATAACATCTAGTGACACCCTTGTATTATTAAGTTACAATATCTTACATAGCACGGAGCTCTCTGCTCCTTTTCACCAAAAGGTGAGGATGATTTTTCTACATTCAATGTAGACACTATTCAAGACTTTAGAGCAATATGTTCACTGGCTGGCTTTGCTGCTTTTGTTTCTTAAGTAGTAGTATTCTTCTTGCCTGCTTTCAACAGGTACAAACAGTTCTCCATCCAATTCCTGGGTAATATCAGCCGCTCTGAATGTACTTCTTGATTACTACACAGCCATGTCGAAAAACAGGGCAGGGCATATTTGGTAGAAGTGTCCATGTATTTGTTTTAGGGTCGTAGGCTTCCATGTTTCCCAGGGCAGGTCCTTCGCTGCTAACGATCCCACCAGTGGCATAAATTTTTCCATCCAGAACCACAGCACTGTATTTTTAAAATAAAGAAAGTTTTAGTTAGTCTTCTTACCCAATAATTTTCTTTTTAGGATTAAAACAAACCCAGTCTTTCATAACAAGGGGTAAACGACGAATGCATCTTTTATCTATATAAAGTGTGTGTGGGCATTTCTTTTCCCTCTCTCTCCCCCAAATTAATCCTCTTTATGTTTCTGCCAGGTAGGTAAATGTTGTCTCTAATTTAAACAACGGAAATTAGTCCAAGTAAGATGTTTCTCCAGCCCACAACTGGGATCGGCAGCAAATGTAGCAGGATGATGTGTCCCTGTAACACCATGCACATGTGAAAGCAATCCAAGCAATTCAGAGTCCCTGCCGCCTCGGTTGGAATAAACCCTTGCTTCAAGTTACTCCTCTAATTATCAATGAATGCTGCAAAGTGGGGAAAAAACCTCTGAAAAATGCTCTGTTCCTTCAGCCCCTTCCATGGTCACGCTCTGGCGCGGGAGCCCGGAGGTCCTGCTGACTTGTCCTCCTTGCACACCCAGGAGCGGGGGTGTCAAGTGGGAAGCCAACCCGGGGCACACAAATCTGATGGTTGGGGATGTGCAGCTGAGGGATTGCCAGAGGAGCTATATGTTGGCATCTAAAGAAGACAAAAAACCTTACTGCTTTTTTAAAATGGAAGTGTTTGACTTCAGACATCTCTTGCAAATCAAGGATAATGAGGCTGGGCTAATCCTGTGGTCCATAGGCTCTTGATAGGAGGGAAGGTACCTAGGTGTGGAAGGTATTTGAAAGAAAAATTGCCCTTTGGCCTCATCTCTTCCTCCTCCTCCTTCCACTTAATGCCTTGGCCTCTCCAGCAATCATGCGTAGGGCATGACACTTGCTTTGGGCTAATGAAGACAGACAACGAGGGGCTGGGCTCCTGGGTGGGTATTTGGAAAGGGCAGAAGGATGACAGAGGTAGCAGGCAGCTGGCTGGGAAAAGCCTATGCAGGGCTGCTGTGTTCTCCATGCTGCCTTCCCAGTGCGTGGGGGGAACCCAAAAGTGGGGGAGGCTCTGCTTTTCATCTGCTGGGAAGCCTGAGTTTGGCCCCCAACATTTGAAGATGATGTTAAGCTGGATGGGGTTGGTGGTGGCTTTCTGGTGGTTGGGGTCCCTTCCAAGAGGATCTGGTGGATAGTTGTGTTGGGAAGGAAAATGGAGACTTGGAGAGTATGTACACACCAGAGGACAGCAGCGAGAAAAAGAGGGAGGGGAAGACGAAAAATTAATTACAGCCAAGAAGGTGGCCTAGATCAAAGAAGGTGGAGAAGGGCAGCAACCCTGCAGGCTTGGTAAAAGCAAAGTCATTTCTTCTGGCTAATTTTGGAGCAGCGGGAAGAAGGAGGATAAAAAGTGATAAAGGCAAAAGACAGAGAGCACTGGAAGACCCAGGGTGAACTGAGACTAAAATGGCACCGACAAAGCCACATGTTTCTGAAGAACACAAAACTCTGATGTCCTTGCCGGAAAAGCGGAGCCTGAGGTTAAAAATAAACCCACAATGACAACAGTGAGGACTTAAATAAGCCTAGTCCCTGGGTACTGCCAGGAAATAGGAAATAATGAGAATCTTGTCAAAATAACTGTTAATCTGAAAGGAGGAGGAAGGAGAGAGAGAGACTTGAAACACTTGATTAGAGCCTATCCACAAATCAGCAGGGCTGGATGATACATAGCCCAGGGTCCTAAGGGAGTTCGCTAATGAACTTACTGAACCACTGGTAATTATTTTTGAAACGTCAGGGAGAAACAGGGAAGAACGAGGACTTGAGTAAAGCAAGTGTCATCCTGAAAGACGGCTCTGAAAGAGAACGAGCCCACCTCCAAAGGAGCTGGAGCTGGTGGTG
This sequence comes from Harpia harpyja, assembly GCF_026419915.1. Taxonomy (NCBI): domain Eukaryota; kingdom Metazoa; phylum Chordata; class Aves; order Accipitriformes; family Accipitridae; genus Harpia; species Harpia harpyja. The sequence goes on from NC_068954.1 coordinate 8,367,514, forward strand.
GAGAGGCACTGCCCAGCAGGGACTCCTGCCAGGGCTGAGGTCCCTCTGGCCAGGAGGGAGCAGAGATGGCAGGACCAGCAGACCCAGTAAATCAGACAACCGTGCAAATTAAGCCACGGTTTAGGACTTAAGGTATTTGTTGTGGGGTGGGAAGCCCGTCTCTGTATTGGAACAAGTTACTATTTAAAAGCAAGACAGGCTGGGAATTGCAGCTTGCAAAAATACAGCATGAGGAGGGGAGAAGGATGGTCCTACCCCATGGTGAAACAGTCCTGATGTGGTGGAGGGGCTGCAGAAACCAGCAGGATGAGAGTTTAGAAATGAGGCCATGGGGTAGTGGTTGCTGTTTGTGTTTCACTTTTTTTTCTTAACAGTGAAGCTGAAGGAGATGAAAGATTATTTGAATTGGGATATGGTTTGGGATGTGCTGGGCAGAAGAGGGGCCAATGTCAGAGATGGACTGTGGTACAAAGCAGCTTTGCTGCCTTGGTTCTCTAATGAAATGCTGATCAGTCATTAAAAAATTACCCCTACACAAAGCTTGACAGAAAAAAAAACCCCCAAACAAATGGGTTAATTTAGCAATTTAACTGGGTGAAGTGGGAAAAACCAAACAAACTTCCAAAGAAAAAAGATCCCCAAGAAAGATCTGGCTGCAGAACTATCAATAATGGGCAATTAAAAGAAATACTAGTGTGGAACATGGAGCCTGGGGCCGGTTCCATCAGTGTTGATGGTCAAGGTCCAGTGCCCATGAATGGCCTCAGCCAAGTTTTAATTTACTGGTGCAGACACACTAGTGTAGATGACAGCACCTCACACCAGCACAGGAGAGGACCTTGATGGCTGCTGCCACTTGCATACGAGGCCTGTCTAATACTTCCTGCTCATTACCCGATGCGACTGCTCTGCACGGAGCTTTTGATCTGGATGGGAAGGATGGGATGGACAGGGGGAGGACCCTGTGTGAAGACCTTTCCATCTGTGCTCTAGGTGACCCTGGGAACAGGAGCCAAGCTACCACCAGCCCTTCCTACCTGGCTGTGTGCTGCATAGCTGAAGTCTGGCCTTAAGTGCCAGGTATCCCCTTGGTCATCTAGTGTTAGGTCTCTAAACAGGGACATGGGTGCTTTACAAATTCCTGTGAAGTATCTTAGCTGCCCACATTTCTTCTAGTAAAGTCTCCTCTGTGTCATGTTTAGTAGCAGCTACTCTAAGCCAGAGCTGCTGCCACCGTAGAGCCGCTGAGTAGCTAAGCACACCCTCCTGAAATGATCTGGGTCCGGGTTCCTCCCCAGCCCATGCTCTGGATTAGAGGTTACAGCGGGTGGGCAAATGTTGCTCTCGTTCTCCAGCACCTGGGCTACAGCACTGAAGGAAATTCCTGCCCAGCAGCTGGGACAAGCAGCTCAATCCTGTAACCTCCCAACATGGTGCTAATGCGTTGGGGAAGAAATGGATGCTGAATTCCACCCTGTGAAAGACTGTATGAATTTTAAGTAGTGATTAGAGTAGCTTCTGTCCCCTCCATATGCAATTCCCATAGCTAAAACTGGCCTAACGCTTAGCTTGTGAGTCATGCCTGAGGTTAAGAAAACCGGTGAGCTACTGCTATCAAGAAATAGGCAGTTTTAAGTACGCAGTGGGTACAGGGGACTTTGGAGACATTCAGGCATCTCCGGGGCTAAAGTGGCATGTAGGTACTTAAGATCAATTAGGAATTTAGTCCTAGATTGCTGCTACTTTGCAGTATTAGAACAATCACTGCTAATTTCTGGGACATTAGGGAGTAGGAAATTCAAGTGGGCTCTAAAACCCTGAGGAAAGTGAGTGGAAAGGAGTATGCTCATTGCTCTTTCTTCATTACTGTGACAATATTTCTTTTCTCCCCTCCCTTCCATCCCATCAGCTGTAAAAACATCATTACCAAGGCTGACGTACAAGGAAAGAAATAATTACAATAATTAGGATGAGAGTTTATTGCTTGGTGCCATTAATCCTGAGAGATAAAATGATTACAGGCTGTCAGAGCCTGGGAAGGAATGAAGCTTCGCACCACAGAGCCTCACTGGGAGGACACAAACTCTCCAGCAGCTTCGGGGGCAGCGACCTCCCCAGCTAAGGAGCAGCCGGACCTCCATCTCTCCAGCAGCACGCCCAGGGTGAACGTAATTGGCATCAAAATGGAGGTCACTCCATCCACTCCTTCCAGGAAAACACATTTCAACATTTTGCAAATTATTACCCGGCAGGCTAATGACCCTGCTTTCTACTCCACAGGTAATTACTGTCGTTTACTAGACAGGCTTCACCTATAGCCCTGCAGCCAATTCACTGGAGGTGCCAGGGCGTCCTTCATTGCCCAAACCATGAGCAGTGTCAGAGGATCACGCTGTGACTATCCCCCAACACTGCCACCACTAGTCTGGTCCATCTGCTGACCTCCACGAAGCTATGAATCACAATCCTAAGAAAATCCCCTTGAGGCTGAGGTGCACCAAGGGCTGGTGGGGACCTGGCTGTCCATGGTTGGAATGCTTGTGTAATCTAAACACCCTTTAAATCTCTTCTCGCCTACCCTCCTCGCGGTCCTTCCCCAGCCTGAGAAAACAGGTGGCAGAGAAGATCCCTCTCTGACAGCTGGCCATTAAAGGACTTGATGGACAAGGCGAATCATTGAATCATAGACACATAGAATAGCCCAGGTTGGAAGGACCTCAAAAGATCATCTGGTCCAAGCTTTCATGGGAGAGGGACACTAGATAAGATTATCTAGTGCCCTGTCCAGTTGCATCTTGAAAACCTCCAGTGATGGGGACTCGAGCATGTCCCTGGGGAGCTTGTTCCAGTGGATGATTGTTCTCACCGTAAAAAATTCTTATATTGAGATGAAACCTCTCCCAATGCAACTTGAACCTGTTGCCCCTTGTCTTCTCCATGTGGCTCCTTGTGAAGTTAGAGCCTCCGTCCTCCTTGTAGTCGCCCTTTAAGTGCTGGAATACAGTGTGAGGTCCCCCCAAGCCTTCTCTTTTCCAGGGAGAAGGGACCAAGCTCCTTCAGTTTTTCCTTATAATGCAGGTTCTCCACCCCTTTGATCATCTTCGTGGCCCACTTCTGGACCCTCTCCAGTCTGTCTGTGTCTTTTTTGAATTGTGGGGACCATAAGTGGACACAGTACTCCTGGTGCAGCCTGACAAGCGTTGAGTAGAGTGGGATGACCATATCTCTATCTCTGCTAGTAACACCCCTGCAGATGCAGCCCAGGATCTGATTTTCCCTTTGTTGCTACATTTGGCTTTGCATTGCTTTTTAATTAACTTTTTTAATCACATGTAAGCAAAACTAAGCATGCTCCAGCTCAGGCATGGAGCACCAGGGCTCGGCATCCACGAGCTGGTGGTGCTTTCAGCTGGGGCCCTGCTCAGGCAGCTCAGCTGCCATTTGCTTTGTGGCCTCCTTCCCACCAAGAGTGTTATGGACCCTCTACTTTTCATTCAAAAGCATCTTACAGTGAAAGTGTCCTGGTGGGCAGTAATTTAGAAACAACTCAAAGTGGAAGATGTCAGTGCCTCTTTTCTGTAGTGTTTGAGAACCGAGTGCCTGGGAGCTCCTGCTCCAGCCCTTCCCTCTCCCGGTTGTGATGGCTAGACATAGCACCAAGCAGTGGGACTACCAGCAGTCTGTTAGTTTTGCTTATTATTATTATTTTAAAATTTCCTGCTTAATCCTAAAGATCACATCAGCCTTATCAGGAAATGTTAAAAAATACCCCTTTCCTGTAATGTCTGGGGTTGTAAAAGATTTGAAATGGCTGAATTAGTGTGTTGTTTTGACTCCCTGAAACTTAGTATCTTCTGAGGCTACAACCAAAGCTCCTCTCCCTCCTCACTCCTGGCTATGCATGCACACACACAAATTTATTTGGAGCAGTTCCATAAACATTATTAAATATGATCAGTTAGATAGACACAGAATCTGCTTAAAAGAAGAAAAATCCCCACAATTATTAGTGGATGGATTTCCTTCCTGCCCTAAGATTTCAGGAGGGCTTTACTGGAGGTGGAACTGAATGATGCTCGTCAACTGGCTGGAGTTAGCGCTAGGATAAGAGAAGCCGGCAGGGTACCAGCTACTGTGGGAAGCGGCTCTGTGCGGTGCTAGGCAGAACTGCAAGTGCCCCTTAAGCTTTTGCTTAAACTGGGGACCTTTTAGCGAAACCTGCACAGTGGTTTGCAGCACCGAAGCGGAAGGCATTGCCGCTGTCTCCGTGGGTGGCGGTGCGCAGGGTGCCAAAGCGTTGTCCCCAGTTTGGTAGTGGTGCTGACAACCTGTGTGGTTGTTTGCGGCCGGGTTGGCAGCCAGGTTGTTATGTGTGAGAGGGCTCAAGCTCGGGTGGCTGTGTTGTGCTGCCAGAGGTGTCATCTTTACAATAAGATGGATAAATGAGGGTCCAGATTAGTCATGGTCAATTAGGAGGATATCATGACACTTTTTGGACTGGGATTATTAGTGTGGGTGTTTTGGCCAAGCTCCAGTTATATTCTCCCCTACTCCATGAGCACTTTCCCTTGCTAATGATCCAAAACCATCATGCGGCATTGTTACTGGTTGCTGAAAACCAGCAATGTTTTATTCCAAAGTCTGTCGCACATCAGTAACGGCCCGAGTGCTCTGTCTGTATCAGTTACGCTTTAATGCACACTGAAATCCTTCATGTCATCAACTGCTACAGAAATTATTGCTATTAGTCTGGTGTGGCAGTTCTCATCTGCTGTCTGTGGAGCATAGTCCCAGCCACACGTCTCCTTCCAGATATGCTGGAAGATTTCAGTTTTCTCTTCCTGACCACAAACACTTCCAGCTGCAAATGCTGCCTTGCTGAACAGACCAGCCTTTACATCTGCGGGCTCGAGAAGAAGGAACTGTGCTTTGTAATAGCTTCACATGGGACTATCCACCCAAACAAGCTGTGCTCTAACCCCTTCCAGTGCCTGGAGTTACCATGAACTTTGCAATGAGGAAAGGAATCAGCTGGGGGAGTCTGCGGCTGGTGCTGTACATTAGCAATGCCTAGTAGTTAAGCACAGGAGTCACCATGCTTCGCTGTTCAAGAACAAGGGTTTATTTAAAAAGAAGGAAAAAAAAAAGAAAATATCCACAGACCAAGCCTGGTTTTGTGCTGTTCAGTCCGAGTCGAAGTTTTATTAAAGATTTCCATTCGGCAGAACCATCTAATAAATCTTACTGGTTAACAGTCGGAGGAGGAAGAAAATGCTTTTCTGGTGTCTGTTGGGAATTGCTGGTACTAAATTAGCTGCTCTGGAATTATTGCTGGCACCACCACGCTGCGGCTCGTGGAGGCTCTCTGTAGCACACTCCTGTTTGCACGCTGCCTGCATCCTAAGCAAGCAGAATATGGAATTTTTAATCATGCACAGAAATGCATTTGGTATTCTTTTTGCTCATGGAAAAGTAGACTCTTGAAGAGCATGGCAGGAAGGGAAAACGCCTGCCTGCAAAGGCAGGACTTGCCAGTGCTGGAGGGGAGGGATGTCTTTGCAAGTCTTTCTGGAGGGAGGTGTCCATCAGAGCAAGGTGTGATCATCTCAGCTCTTCATCCTTGTCGGCTGCTGTCACCGCCTCCAAAGATCCCACAGACTTGGATCTGCCAACTGAGATGGGGTCCACTTGGCAAACAGGACACACTTTCCTGATGTTTGGGAAATGTCAAATATTTCCCTCACCCTCACATGTCACATAGAGGATATTCAAGACCTGTGCGTGACCTCAGTGAATTTTACAACGTTTCAGGCATATTACAGCTCTTTGCCCACTTGGCACCATCCCTCAAAGGGTTAACTCTAGGTCAACACGAATTTCTTAATGACTTCCATCAGGCTGGGCTTCATCTGAAAATGATGCTCGATTTGCTCTTCTGTTGATTGTGAGCTGGAGACCTGAACCATTTATTTTTCATTTTCATTAGAAGTAATTTAACTTGATATTAAAACCATTTGAATGGACCTTTAATTTTTCATACGCGAGGAATGTCACACACATTTCTTTTCCCTGTGCTCAAAGCCATCACGCTCCCTAGTCACTAACATGTAGAAGCAGGGCAGATAAAAATAAAAGTGATGCGGTCAAGATTTTTCCCAGCAAATTCAGTATTGAGTGATTCCTGGTGAGAGGAGATCAATAGCATGCAGTTAATTTTTAAGTTGTTTATGTTGCTGCTTTTAAACCATGTTTTTTGTGATCCATGCTAATGAGCGGAATGAGGAATTTATAGATTCATAGACTAAGGTCAGAAGGGATCTCTGTGCTTAGTTAATCTGAGTTTGTGTATACGCAGGCCATGGACTTTTCCCCAGGCAGCATCTCTCTTGGAAACATATCTAATCTCCTCCTAAAAACACCGAGTGTTGGTGAGTTCGCCCCCTCCCTTGCTGGTTCACTGTTTAATTATCTTTGCTGTTGGGAAAGTGCCTCACTTCAAGGCTGAGATGTGTAACTTGACTTTCTAGCCCTCGTAACCTGCTATGCCTTTGTCTGCGAGACTGAAAGCTTTTCCACTTGCTCCCAGTGATCAAGTCACCTCTCAGCCTTTCTTTGATAAACTCTTTAAATTTTATGTCAAAGATTTGATTTGCAACCCGGGGTCATTTTTGCAGCTTCCCTTTGAAATTCTGCTGATAATTCCACATGTTGATGCGTGGACCCAAGACCTGCATTCATCTCGCCAACGCCACATGCAGCAGCACTCTCTCTTCCCAGTTTCAATTTGTTTTCATTTCAGTGTTAGGGCTCACATTATATATCCAATATTGCATTGACCTTTTGTCCACTGCATTGCGATGAAAGCTCTGAGTGGCCTCCTTTATGTCCTCCTCTGAGTGCCTGACTTTCGAAGGGGAGCAGGGCTGCTATGCAGGTACAGTACGCGATTGTGCTTCCTCCATGTATTACTCTGCATTTAAAATACCGGTGCTAGGTTGAGACCGTCTAACTGTGACATGCAGATAACTGGCTAAAATAGCTCCTTCTGTAATATTTTTACCCACCAAGTGCTATGCCACCTGCAGCCTTTACCAGGGGAGATTTTCTATTACCTGGATTGTTGGTAGATATATTAAATAGCATTGAAGAAGAATCAATGCTTGCTACCGGTGGCCTTGCTCAATGATATCTTCTCATTAACAACTACATTTTGAGATCTGTCAGTGAAGCAGATTTAATCTCTCTAATGTGTGCCTTGTTAATTCCATATAATACCAGCCAAATACCTTGGAGAAATCGCAGTATATTATAGCATCACAGTTGTCTTTAGCAGCCAGGCATGTTTTATTAAAAAACAAAGAAAGAACCCAATTTCCCCCCCAAAAAGCAAAAGACAACAGGTTGGTTTAACAAGACCCATTTTCCAGGAAAGCACATTGATTGCTGTTCATTATATTATTAGCATCTAGTTATTTGTTGATGAAATCCCAAATTAACCACTCTGGTATTTTGCAGCGGACCAACATGAGGCTAAATGAGACCACTTAGCCTGATGTTGATACTTTGGAAAATTAATTGCTGCACTAAAATTCTCCCTTTTACCTTTTCAAAATATGGAAACTTTGGCAGTGCCCTGATCCATCCTGAACTGTAAGAGTTATTAAAAATCAACATTAGTGGTTCAGTCAGCTTCTCAGCAAAGTCTCTAAAGATGCCTCCATCTAAGACAGCCGGGTTGCCTGATTTGAGAACTTAATTTCTGAGTTCACATCTTTCCTTGCTGCCAACAGTGACCTCTTTTGGTCCCTCACAGCAGATTACGGAACCAAACCTTCTTGCTCCCTTCCAAATACAGATGAGAAATACCCATCCGATCGGTCTGTGTTACACTTTGCTACCTCATCAGCAATGGTTTTGTAATGGATTAAAATTACAAATTTGATCCCAGAAGGTTTAAAGTGCCTTTCTTTTTACTTCTATTAGCCCTTAGTACTTTATTGGTTCCCTCAGCCTCCTGTAGCAGCAGCCAGTTTTTAACCTATTTGTTACTGCTAACCTCCCATTTTCCCTATTTCCATACATGCTGATTTATTTAGTTTTTGTCATAGGTTTTACATGTCCTGTTGGCTGAAATATTTTTCCTTGACCGTTTCCCAGCACATTTAGGAATTTTTGAAATTGTGCCTTTCTGGCATCCAGTTGGGATGTACTGAACTATTCTTTTTTTGGTGACTGTCCCACTATAAATGTAGGTTTCTAGTCCACTATTGCTTTAGGCTTTAGAAAAAAATGTAATTTAAAAGTTTGAAGTTTCTTTTTACTGATGGGTGTTATATTGTACTTAAGCAAAGCCAGTTTATTACAGCAGCAGCTAATATTTAGGTCCCTGGTTCACTTTCCTTGGGCCATCACAAGGTCTCCCACTGGATTCCCTTCTGCATGGTGCAGAGCAAAGCATCCCTTCACATTAGAAACCCTGGGAAGTTTTCAGGTGAGATGCTCAGCCAACAGCCCCTGGTTGAAATCATCCATGCAATTTCTTTTGTATTCCAGATGATACTTAATTAACAGGTTTTTTGTTATGTTTTACAAAACAGAGATGTTCAAAGACCAGTTCAACCCTCCCTATGGGAAGATACAGGAATGTATCAAATGTACAATTCCCTCGCGTTTCATTTTACTGGTTAGGGCTCTAATCGTGGGCTGTGTCGTACCCTGTATTTCTGTTTTTTCAGGAGAAAAATACCATTAGCAGCTGCCTGAGCACTGCAGGCTCCTCTTCATCCTGCTAGAGCCAAGGGCCAAGGAAGACCTGACCTTAGGGCTCTGCAGATGGAGCCGGCTGCTCGGCCCCCTTCACTTCCAACACAATGGGCTTCAGCAGCCAAGAGAGGGCGCTCCTTAAATTAATAAAAGAAAGGGAAAAAAAGGAGAAAACCAGGAAAAAGAACTAGCAAAAAGAGAAAAACTGAGCATGCTTTCTGAAAAAGGAATTTTCTCATCTGCACCAAAGCAAAAGGTTAAATGCAACAACTTAAAACATGGAGGTGTTTTTCAGCCGTAGGATGGGGGCTATGGACACCCCTGGGGCAAGGAGCAGAGCTGTTGGCTGAATGTTTGGGAGATGCAGGTCCAGCTGCTGCCCCATCGCTGCTACTCCTCCCACCCCACCCCGTGGTTTTTTTTGCCGGGGCACTTGCCTGGCACAAGCCCTCCACCCTGGTTTTGCCCAGTGCCTCAAGACGCTGCTGCATCGACCACCGATAACAAACCCTCACCCAGTGCCTGCGGCAGCATTCGTGGAGCAGCGATGGCTTTTCCCCATGAAACCGATAGCTCAGCCAGTCCCCACCATGGGGATCTGCTCTGCGAGGGGCTGGTGCTGTATAAAGCCTGAAACAAGTCCATCTTTCTTTAACAGCTACATAGTACTTTTAAAAAGACCTTTAAGTTCTGCCAGTACCTGCCATGGGTGCCAAGTCTTATTTTTGTCAGCTGATTTGGGAAATTTGTTAAACCTGTGACCAGGATCAGGGAAGCGAGCCCAAAAAGCAATCAAAAGCACGTAATAAATAATAATTATCAGTGTGTGGTGCTTACTCAGTATTCTTTTTTTTTTCATGGATCTTTTAGTTAGTTAGCAAAAACATGTTCCACATTATGGTGGTCTCTCCTACAGTGGGTATTTATCATCCTTCGGTTACACATGGCAGCCTGAGGAAACCAGCATTCCTGTAGTCACTGGAGGAGCCCCACACACGTCCCTCCCCATGATCCATCGCGCCTGAATGTGAGAAGACATATGAACCATAGTAGGGTCCTGGATGTGCACTTTGGGAAATGCTGCATCTCTGAACACGTACAAACAAGAGATGAAGAAATACCCCAGGTGGTACACACCTCCCTTCCCCTCTCCCCTTCACTGTTAGGTTGTATTAGCTTATTTATCAGCAGAAAATGTTAAGGCACCGGTAATTCAGTTTTAATGTTTTTTCTCACCTGCAGAACTGCCTGGAGTGGTTCATGTTGGGACCTGCTTTAATATTGCCTTTCTCTGGGTCATAGATGGTGGTTGCTCGTGCATAAGCTCCTCCAAGAATAAAGATGAACCCATTGAGAGTGACTGCAGGAGCATATTTGTTATCTGTCAATGGAAAGCAACACTGAGATCAGTTTTAGGCTCAGGTTTGGAGACTGTTTTTTTATTTATACATTCCTCTTATTTATAGATAAGTCACGTTTCTCTAAACCTCCAAGGCTAGGGAAAGAAAAATGAGGAAACCTTTCCTGGTTTTGTTCTCCTCTCTCCAACTTCTCAAAGGCACTTTTAAAGTTCATCAGTCCTTCATCCCCTAGTACGCACCTCCCTCTAAACTGTTAAAGTACAATTATCCTCTCCCAAAGCCTAATGGGAGTCACCGTGAAAGCTCCACTCTTACATATGAAATTAAGGTGTCAAGTTGTTTCAGAATTTTGAATTGTTGCAAATTTTAACTCAGATGCTTCCCATGCCTGTGCAGCAGCTAAATACAGAAGAAACCCACAGCGCAGAGAACCGCTTAATAATATCCAATAGTTGATTCTCTTTTGTATTCTGCTTTTGCTTGTGGGAAGGTCACCCACATAATCCATAAGATTTTCTGAGACCCAGTTTTTTTCCCCTTCATCTGTCTCGTAAATTCACCTGCATTTTTATTTTCAGATGTGTGTGTACCTCCAAGCAGTCCTGTATTTTAGCAATGAACTTATCCTAAGCCAAGTTCAATCAGAGTTTCCAAGGATGCTTTAAAATTCTTGTGTTAGCTGTGGCATTATTAGAAATATTGGTAGAACTAACCATAAATTATTGAATAAAATAATTATAATTTAATTAGTTGACTTGTCCCGTATGCTGCTAGCATGCCATATGCACGTTATTAAATATGAGCCAGTTGGGCTGAAATTTCTCATGATGGTGTCTGTCTTGATGAGATACAGTTTTTTTAATCAACATTTCAGTGAAACCAATCGGCAGTGTCTGGGAACAAAAGATGGGAAAATACATTGCTTTATTTGAGTTAAAATAAGCTTCACAACCAGTTCTCTAAGAAGCAAGAACCTAAGACCTGTAGGACATGAAGCAGACGTTTCCTGGGTGGCTACCCTGGCATGAGGGGACACCTTTATAAAAATTACCCATAGGGAGCTGTATGTTAAGGCCTCTCCAAAAAATCTGCATTTTTATATGCTCAGAAAAGGGTGATCGTCTTTCATCACTGCTGGAGAATCAGCCTGGACACAGTCCTGCCGGCTTCAGCCCCTGCAACCCTCCTGCCAAGTGCGGGGAGTTGGGGGCAGCACACTGGAGAGGAGGTGCGATATCATCTTTACTGTGCTCTTGTATCTCTGCATAACATTGAAGGGGTCTATATGTTCCTCCCAGATCTCTAACACTATGATTGTGTCCTTTTAGGAACACAGAGACGGGCTTGAAGTAGCCCCAGCAGCTTTACCTTTGGCATTTGCTTACCTCTTGCAGGGCTGGCATTGTAACCCTGAGGTTCTTGTCAACCCACCTTATTCCATTAAATATTTAACAAGAGATTTAATTTGACATGAGTTAAGCAAAAGCTGATGAATTTCTCCAAAAGAGAGATAATTTCCTTAACTGGGGTTTGAACTGGTTAAACTAGAAGGAAACTAATGAGTTTGTGGTGTCTGCTTCTGTTCCAGCATGGCCATGGGACGGTGTGGCTCAGTTCACTCACCCTGCGTCGGTGCATGCCCAGGGGGACGTACGGGGGAGCAGCACCCGGCGTGAAAAGAGACAAAACATGTTACGGGTTAAAGTTGGGCTCCTATTACGCTGAGTATCTACAGGCATATGTCAGAAAAACACGGATGTATTAGGAAAATGTCACTGATCCTTGGGAACAGATGGGAAGAAACTAATTCATCCAGAAAATAGAACAAGGAGTATTCAGTTTCTTCTCGGTGCCACTAAGCCACTATAATTCATCAGACAGACTTATCTGTCCTAACAACTCGGCTCACATCCCTTTCCAAATCAGACTTGCATATGTGACATTTTTTCCAGTTAAGACACTCATCAGAAATTTTCCATATTTAATTATCACGTCTTCCTATTTTTTTTTCTCCGACTAGCAGTGTTTTGAGGGAGAATGAAGGTCTCGCATAAAAAAAAAGAACTCAGCTCCCAAATCTCACAGGGAAATTATTTGGGGCTCCCTCAAGGCAGAAACAGCAACTTCTCAGGAGATTGAATCACTGACTTAACATTCCTTTTTTGTTAAAGAAAGAGAAGGAAACCCCTTGGTTATTTTTATAGTGTCTTTTTTTTTTTCTTTTCAAATAGGGAGACAGTCTGATATTCTTTTTCTTTCTTTTTTTGAGGCAATCGTGTTTGATTTTCATCAATTTTTCAATACATCACCTATCCGTTGTCTTTTTACTGCTTTTGGCTTTAGCTACTATTTCATAAATTGGTATAAAGTAAGCCTGAGATAGAGAAACAGAGAAATCTCTGCTGTTTCTTTCAGGAAGGGAGACGTTCACAGCAAACAGTCTCCTGATCCTGATGAAGATATGGCAGAAAGACACGAGGGACACCCCTCCAGAGACAGGTAGAGAGAAAACAGTGTGTTTTTTGTTACCATGGAGGCAGAAGTTGTTCACAGATACAGGGAGCTTGGAAAACTCAAGCCATCATTCCTGCTGCCTAGGTGTGGACAACCACTGGTCAGTGGATGACCTTACTTCATCCCAGGTGCTACCCATACTCTTCCCTTGTTGTTGTCCTTTCCAGGGCTTGGTAACCTCATGCAAACACTCAGGAGACTCCAACTTCTGCCACTGCTCTAAGTCCTTAACATGCTCATAGAGCAAGGTGCATGGCTGGGGAGCCTAATTTTGCAAAAGCATGTTCTGGTTGGGCTTTTTCGTCAATGACACTGGGCATGAACATGAGCTTCTATGGATCAGAGGCTTACTGTGGGATACAGTGGGGACTTTGGTTATTTCAAAAGTCTGCCAGAGGGAAGGAAGAGGGGGGAGAGGAAGCATGGAAACAGAGAAGGAGCTTCCTTTCCCCTCCAAAATTCAAGTGTTGGCGCTGTCAGATAGACTAATCCATTTCAGGCTGGAAAAATCTTAAATGGGATTTGTCCAGGACAGCAAGCACACTTGAGATTAAAAGGCAGAATAAATGTAAAAGAAATAATAGATAAAAGGTACTCTTCTTTCCAAGTGGATAACATCATAACATCACTCTCCTTTGCTGCTGCTATAGGAAAATATGCAAGTATTTCTATTCTAGTGACAGGTCATTGCAGGAAGGGGTATGCACTCAATGACAATCCTTGAGCCAGAGGTGTGCTTCACATGGGGTTGATAATTTAACCTACTGGTGTGCTCCTCACTTAGTAAGGACAGTGTGCTGTCTGTGATGTGCTTCGTGGCTCTCGTATCTCTCGGTATATTATATGGTCAAGTAGCACAGTTCTGCTTTCCCTTCCATGATTGCTTAAAGATCTTATGTTGCCTTCCAGTAAAGCACTCAGTCAGAGACTGAAGTGGCATTACAATGAATGGCAGCAGCACTTCATATGGAAAAAGGTTATTAAAACCAAACTAGTCAAACATTTTTATCAGGAGAAAGAAATGCGGGCATGCCAGCAGTCCAGATGTAACTCCAACCGAAGGGTCTCCCTGCAGGCACTGGCGGCTGGTGGGGGTGTTGATGCACATGATGAAGCAGATTGGAGAAAGGAGACTAGTTAATACAAACTAAATCTGCTTTTAATAGTAAGTGCCTCTTCCCCTCCCTGAATACTATGCAAACAAGCTCAAGAATGGCATAGTAATGGATAAGATAACATCCCACAGCAGCTGGGAGGCTGTGTTCTGATCCTTCACATAGCTCATGAGGCCGAAGTGCAGATATTGCAATTAACAGCAGGGTCTTGGATGTCAGTCCTTCTGGCATGGTGCTCTCAGGCTAGCTGATTTCTCGTAACTACACAGCCGGTCACAGGCCCTATGGTTTCCCCAATGACCCTTGACCAAACCCTCCTCAGAAACCCCGAAGCTGAGTGTCCTCACTTGCAAACACCACATTTTGTGTATGTGTGGTGGGGATCACCCACACCAAAGCAGAAGGCTCCACTTGCCATCGTGGGGCAGTCGTCTCAGCATCAAATTTACGGGCAAAATGTTGATGAACTGAAGAGAGTTGGACAAAGCACGGCCACACAGATGAAGCAGAGGCAGGGAGGACATCTGCTGAAGGGCAAACACAAAAATACTGACTTTGCTGGGTAGAAGGCAGAGTCAGTATGTGCAGGGAGAACACATCGAGGGGTGGAAAAGGCATTCTGAATGGAGCATATGGCATATATGGAGGAGAAATGGGTGACACAAAGGAAAGTAAAATTCAAGCTTACTAGTGGGAAAAACACTAAGAACTAGTCATGGGAAGAAAGATATGTTGATGGAGGAGATGAAACACTCATTACTTTGAGACTTCTAGGTGAGAGCCAGCCAAACCCACACACGGATACCAAACTATTGGCCTTGGGGAGAGGGCCAAGACATACATCTGATTTTTCTTGTAAAGTCCAAAAATAAATTCATGGGAATGATTACGCATTTTAACCAAAATAAGCCATGGGACAGTGCAGTAAAAATGCACAGATGCTGCTAACGCTGTTTTCCAGATATTTCTTGCATTCTTAGCTTTGTGATTGTCCCACTTTGGTTGGACATATCACTGCAGGAGTAAACGGTATGGTGAGGAACTAGATACTTGGATTAGAAATCAGAAATGCTCATAGATCTTTGACCTCTGTGTTCCCATACTTCTCACCAGATTTTAAAATTTAATAGCGGTGGTGATTAAACACTGTTTTTTTTACAATCCAGAAACATTAATAAAAACTTCACATTCCACCAGTACAGACACTGACTGTTCAGGGTATCAAAAAAGGTATATTTTAGTGCACTGGCATGAAGGCACAAAAGGCAATGACAAGATAATTAGGCTTACTTACAATCACTGACTTCAGCATGTCTATGGCGATCTTGTTAAATAAGACAAACCTCGGGAAGCTGGCCATGAAATACATTTTTAGCAGTGCTATATAGGACAGCCTGGCAAGAAATGGAAAGGCAGGAGCTGCAAGTATGTAGCCTGGGTTCATTTGCTGTTGTAGGACTTTGGCTCGGCAGCAGCAAACTTCTTACAGCTCAAAACACAAGAACGGGATGTGCAAGGTGGTTTACCAAAAATATGCAGTGTGAAAGGCCTGGGAGGCTCCACTACCCCAGTAACATCAAACTGCGGGCTGTGCTGCTGCAGGAACATCTGCCAACCTCAAAGACGGGGAGGACAGACATGGGGCAAAGGATGGGGCACAAGAAAGACTCTCTCCTCTCCAAACATGGATGTGTGTAATCAACACCTACCCAAAGGCTACCACAGCATCCATGTGCAACATGTTGGTGAGTGTCATACCTACTGCATGCAAGCATCCACGTCCCAACACCTCCTGGTAGGTGAAGGCTAAAGAATAAATGGAAACTGGGAGTGAATTTACTGCTTATTCCTAGAAGAAATCCAGGCAGAAGAGAGCAGGGGCTGAGCTGCATGGACTTGCTATTGGTCCCCACTCCCTATCTCCTCTGCACAGACAGGATGTCAGTATCCAGCCTGTTTCACCTCCGTTCAGATTAGCCAAAAAATAACTCTCCCCCCTGCCATGGTTGATGCCAGTGTTGCCTTGGGTTAGATTGGCACATGATGCTTTGGAAGAGATGGACCTGTTGGGTTCAAACATGTGCCATGCTGTATTCAACTCACTATCATAAAATACCACAGTGACTTGAGACTCAAGTGGTGTAGATGGTCTAAAAATCTCCAGAGACCTGTCCTACTTTCCATACCTGCATCTATTATTGCATATCTGAGCATGCTTGAGGTGTTTTTTAAATAATCCGTTGTCCTATTTGAGGTCGAACAGGTTTCACTGATCTCTGGGGTGACCTTAAACAACACAAATCGCCATCAGATATCTCAGCTGACTTAGCTCAGAGGCACACCTTAAGAATCCACAAATCAACACAAAAAGGCTCTGAGGCTGTCCAAGGCACCCCAGCAGTGATCATTATCAGGCTCCTTCTACTCCCTCTTTGTTTTAGACTGTACCACGCTTGGCGTAGCATCCAGTTCTTGGGGGATACTTTACAAATACAGGTGATACTACGGTTCTTGCAGAGCTGGAGAAATTAAAGCCTATTACCAACATTCCCACTGCCTTTTAGTGAATATCAGGCATTACATCAGTTCAGTTTCCCAGACATTCTCCATGGGGGTGCAATTTTTCATGCTCTGTGTTATTTTACTTTATTTGCAAATAAACTGACATTACACATTTCCCAACAAAGACACACAGCAACTCCGATTTTATCATATATTTTATGCCTTCAGCTTAACTAATTAACTTTGCTTACACCAAGAAAACATAAATACTATCTTTTAAATTCACCGGTGTCTTTCATGTATTTTTGTTAGGAAATAATAGTACACGTCCATTAGAACAGTGGGTGATGAACCCAACTCTGGATGGTTTGGATGATTTTTTCCAGGCACGCATGGTGTTGATGCCTGCTAGACAGTATAACGAGCCCAGGGAATGATTTCTTAGCTCCTGTGGCACTTTTACTATTTTGGTAAGGAAAAGGAATACCTCTTTGCTTAATGCATTCATTTTTGCAATACACTGTGAGTACAGGAAAGCCTCATACTGTCAGTCAGTGGATTAAATGAACAGCAGCAGCTGTAGCCACGTGATGGAAAAAGCCAGGCAATAGGTTTGTTTGCACTGCTGTATTACATAAACATGACTTTTGCCGGTTAACGCCCTCCCGCTGGGCGCTTCATGCTGCATCATATGCATGTCATGTTACGTTAGGCTGGACACAAACAGCAGCAAGGGAGTTGGAAAGCAGCAGCGCTGTCTGCATAGGGGAGGCTACAACCGTGGCTCTACCAGGTCCTCATGACCTGATCTACTAGGGAACCCCAAGAAAAGAGTCATAATAATTGTAACAAGCTACAATTAAAAGAGCAGCTTGTTTTAGTTTTCTGAGTATGCTTAGGCCTTACCTGAATACCTTATAACTGTGCTTCTACAATTTATTACTTGCTACACCTATTGCTCTACCAGGCTCAATACTGAGACTGTGATTTTTTTTAAACGAAGCATCTCATGGCACAGTTTCAACGTGAATAAGAGGTTTAGGGTGGTGAAACACTAGCACAGGTTGCCCAGAGAGGTGGTAGATGCCCCATCCCTGGAAACATTCAAGGTCAGGTTGGAAGGGGCTTTGAGCAACCTGATCTAGTTGAGGATGTCCCCGTTCATTGCAGGAGGGTTGGAACTAGATGACCTTTAAAGGTCCCTTCCAACTCAAACCATTCTACGATTCTATGATTCTAAGATGCAAAAGCAAGCCATCCCAAAGCAGCTTCTCTGCGATGACTGTATAAGTGCTGTTTCTTTGGCCACCCGAGTACAGCCAGCCCAAAGGCTGCCCAGTCACCCAGCGCAGAGCAGGTGGCCCAGGACAACTGCCACCCTGCAGTAACATCCTCCTGAAGCTGAACACTAAACCCCATTTCCAAAAGCAGCCTAAACACTCAAGGTGCAAATTGCCACAGAAAGCAAATAAGTTGCAATCTTCTGAGCGCTACCCTGATTTTGGAAGGAAGTCTGCACCTCTGACGTTGGCTGGTACAGTGGCAAGTTTGGCCTCTCATCCTGCTCTTTATTCTGTAAAATGTTTGGTGAGCTTGAGGACATCACAAACTAATAAACACAGTTTTAGTAATCTACATGTCTCGGAGATTTCAGTCTCTGAAGCACATATGCCTTTGGACAGCACTTATAAATCCCAGTTAAGAATGACTGCCACTTCCCACAGGACAGGCGGCATGTTAATAAACCAATGAGTAATAACCCATTAACTGAGCAGTGTTGTAAAACTGCATGGAGCAACACATGATGCCAGGATGAAGTTTCACTGCACTTTGCGATTTTTTGGTTCTAAAATTACCTGTTGTCCATACTGAATAACTGCTTTCCTTTCTCCTCTACTTTGAACTCATCACTTCTAGCTGATAACTAGCTGTATTAATGACTGACAATTGCCTTCAGTAAAGATCCAGATAATTGCCTCTCTGGTATAATATACCACGCATTCCTGCCAATCTGTTGTAAACATATCTCCCCTCACCCCCCAACTAATTTGCTTTCTGAAAAGGCATTAAAATACCTGTAGCACAGAGATTTCTGTTCTAATACAGGTTTATTCTGACACCATGCATCCCTTACCGATCATCGGAGACTCTATAAAACTCCATGAATTAGTCTGAGGGATGTAGGACTGCAAGACCCCCGCAGCTCGGCCGGCTTCGTTCACCCCACCGAAGACATAGATCTTCCCACCGCAAACAGTTGCAGCAGCCGAATGGACGGCCTTTGGCAGAGGAGCGATGGTCTCCCACTGGTTGGTTATCGTATCGTACCTAGGACGACAGCAATCCAAGTGAGCTGAGATGATGCAACACTGGGTGAGCAGTAAAGATGGGACAGACAGGCAGAGAAATCAGGCTGGGATTTAGAAGAAAGGCAGCTTGACAAGCAGAAGAAAAGCAGAGGTGGAAATGTTTTTTTTAACATCCTACAAATTCAGCCACTTGGTAAACAGTGTAATTAATGCTTTTTCTAAGCTTTTAAAACATTGAGTAAAGCCCAGAGAAAGCTGGTTCTATTTTCTATATATGCCTCTCAAATCTCATTATAGTCCAAGCTAAAGCAACTCAGGACATCTTTGTTGAGATGTCTTCCACTAATTAATTTCTTTTAATGAGTATACAATGAGATTATTCTTGCAAATCAGTGCAGTGATATCCAATAGCAACCGCAGGCAGGCAACTGTTAATATACTTCAGTTGTTCAGCTCGTGGAACACATCTCACCTGCAACATAATGCAACACGATAGCTCTTTTTACTCTAGTTAACTGACCAGCTACGCACATTTTGTGCCAGAATAAGTTGCTTGCGTTTAATTTTCATGTGCAAACCAAACTACTATGCTTCATTGCAGGATGCTGCAAACGTTAATGCTGGAATAAGATTTCACCATTGCATCCGTATTTGACATGAAGCAAACAGAAAAGAGTATGTATGAAAGTGGTAAATTAGTTTTAAGGTCATCAGTATCTGATTTAATTAAGCCATTGACCATAAGGGATGTACAGTTAATAATCCATGGATGAAGATTCATTTTAGACAATGTCAGAAGTATAGACGTCAATTTTTTTTAACGATAATGTGGCAGGGATCCAAATAGCTGCTCTAAAATGAGTCTTGGAGACAGTGGAAAATAATGTGATTTTTAGGCTTCTATATTTTCATGTAATGGTACATTCAGTCAAATAGGAGTTTCCTCTGTAGCGATTATTCAGAATTGTTGACTGCAAGAACAGAAGGCCTCATCACCCATTCAGGGCTTTTGCTCTTAATATTAGTGATATGCAATATGCAAATGTGAACTGAATCCATGGCCATGAACCCATCTGTAAAAAATGATCTGGTGACAGGGGAATTCTCCCTTTGTTACATGTCCCTCAAATTCTCACTTTCCAAACCTGGGGAAAATAAAAGGGAGAAATGATATAAATGGTGGAAACAGCACAAAATAATGTGCTTAATGAAACTGCATTAATGAGTTTCCGAGTAATATAACTGAAAGTAATTAACACACTCATAAAACTGAAGCAAAAGCAAGAGGGAGGCAAACTTTAACTAAAAAAAAAATTAGGGAAGTCCCTTGTAATGAGCATAGAGAACTGCCTTGTACAATGCTCTAAATTAGTTACTGAAAAATTTAATTCATCTACAAGTGATCAAAGGGGAGAAATAGAACAAGATTAAACAACATGGTGCTGGGAGCATTGAAGGCGACACACCTATATTGGGCTGATTCTTAACTTTTGGTACCAAACCCGAGCCTGCAGATGCATTTTGACTGCACAAGCAACTCCTCCAGGTAAGGCACCATATGCTGCATCTCCCGCATTTGCCCACAGCACTCGGGGCAGCACTCACGTCCGTCCTAGCAGATATGCAAAGATCTCACATAATATAAACAGGTTCATACACTGCTTTTCGGTTACACTTTGCTAACTCGCCTACTGCAGTAATTTGGGGGTTGGTAATTTAATTCTTGAAGTCTTATTAAAAAGGGGTTAAGAAATTGGTTATAATTGGTTAGAAACTGGGAAAAGCAGTAGAGCTGAGAAGAACTGACCTAATGTTCCTTTCTAGTTCCTTGGCTTCTAAGATATAAATTACACCTGTCACCCGATATGTATTGTCTCACACCATCCACTCTGACTTAGCACGAGGAACATCTGTGGCCAGTTGAAGCGGTCTGAGACGGGCCAGTGAGCAGCCATGCTGCCTTCCCCAGCGCTGGCAGAAGTACCTGGCAGACCACAGTTCCCAAGACAGATACATTCCTGCCAATGACTTTCTGATCGTCCTAACACGTTTTTGGGAAGGAGCGGTTATATCCTTCACATATGCTAGGGGCTGGGTGTGCTTGAGGACCATGTCTATAGGAATACAGGAGAAACGTTCAAACTAAAAAAAAAATCATCCTTTTTCTGGATGAATTTCACTATTGGGACCTCAGGTCCCCTAGGCCCTGTTTTTCACCTACTTTCGCTGCTCTCAGTTTATGCTCTATGGTGACAGAACTGATCTTTCCTTCTCCTACCCTCCTTCATCTGCCACCGGGAAACCAAAAATCACCAGTTTCACTTCACCTGCTGAAAGCCAAAGGCTGCACATCTACTGGATATAGGTGCAAGTGGGGCAGCTTAAAAAAACACTCTTGTTTTGAGGGTTGTTTGGTTTAAAAAATCACTGAACCATAAAGCAGGTGGAAGCAAGTTGTTGTCCACCTAACACAGGCATCTAATGTGGGTTTTACATAAGCTGCTCAGTGAAGCAATCCTCTTAAGTAAGTACCTAACTTACCCCTGGGGCTGAAGAAGAGAAGTTGGTGCCTTCAAGGCTTCCTGATACCTGTCCATCAAGTCCCTCCATCCCCTGGGAATTTATTCCTTCAGTTCATTCCCTCCTTGCAATACTGTAGGCCTGATTTCTAGTCTCTGCTTTGCTTCAGCTCCCACCCACCAGAAAGTAAGTTTTTTCTTCCTGTTGGATTATAAAGCTGACTGCTGTCAAATCTCTCTCTTTCATTTATGGACTTGCAGAAAATAATAAAGTCACCTCTTCATCTTCTATGGGATAAACTAAGTAGTCTAAGCTCCTTAAATCTCTGCAAGGCAGGTTTCCATCATTTTGGTCTATCTCAAGTCAGCTCTTAATGTGTTCACACAAGGATTTGCACCAGATTAACTAAATTGGTTAAAAAAAATGAATAAAGGTGAATATTTGTAACCTTCCAGGACAGAAAATAATGACACCTGCTTTACCCCTCTGCCCTAGGGCCTTTCCATCTGTCGTGTCATCTCCAGGGTTGCCATCACTCCACCGCCACTAGTGCTAGTGGGGCTCCTCAGCTGCCTTTAACACCGGCTCTGCTCAGGGGCCAGCAGGGAGGGAACTGATTTAAAGAATAATCACTTTGATCTCTTTCCATTAGTCAAGCTTTGCATTTGATTCCCCTGTTTGAAGCTGTAGATGGAGACTTAATGGGAGCTGGCTTCAAGCCAAGCAAAGGTTTTTCTTCCCTCTCCTCCACTGTTCCCTCCAGTCCCGGTGTGTCCATGCTTGTCCTTGGCTATGGGCCTACCAAGCCCATCCAATTTGCTGAGCTTGAAACTTCAAGGACATCTCCTTTCACATGACTGAGTCCTGGTTTTGCAGTCCTCGCACACTACTGACTCACATGTGATGCCCTCACACACCTTCCTCTGCCCCCAGAGCAGTGCCTGCAACCCTGCGGTCCATGGTCCTGCCATGCTCAGGACATCAGGCTTTCCACACGTGCAGGACGTGTGTGTCCCTGCCTGTCACTTCATGTGCACTGAGCACCATCGTCTCGTCTGACCCTTGTGCAGTCACTATCCTCTAGTTTATGTATTATTTATATATCCATGATATGGCAAATGATCTGAACCCAGCTGAAAATGCAGCCCAGGCTTGAAGAGAGCACATGCAGAAATAACCTTGCCGGTTTCCACAACTCTCCACTTTTAGGATTTCATCTGTGGGCCTGATCTTCCTCTTGCTTCACTCATTTTGTTCAACGTCTCCTTTTTTGCTCTTTCCCTACCACCTCAGTATTAACAGCAGAAAACCTTTCATTTCAAGCTGTGCTGTTTGCTTCTCTGCCTTCTTGACTTTTGATCTCTTCAGTACCTGAAAACAGTATTTTTTTTCCTCCTCAGTCTCTTTAATTTCTTTCCTTCTAGTTTAAACAGTCATATGAGTATCTTCATTTATTCACATTACAAAATCCTTACATCATGGTCAGTCGCTTACAGACATGCACCCTCCAGTTTCTTATATATTATTTAATTCTGTTTGCAGGAAAGCTGCTATTTAAAATAAAGCTGTACAGTGTCATATTGATCTGCTCTTCAGATGATTCAAATGTTTAACATCACATTAAGTGATTACTATTTTTTGCCTTTTTTATTTTCTTCTGACTGTTTTGAGGGGTTTAGGAAACTATCCTTGGACAAGGTTATATATTTAATTTTCTTAAAACATCATAGAATCATAGAATCGTTTAGGTTGGAAAAGACCTTTAAGATCATTGAGTCCAACCGTTAACTTAGCACTGTCAAGTCCACCACTAAACCATGTCCCTAAGCGCCACATCTACACATCTTTTAAACACCTCCAGGGATGGTGACTCCACCACTTCCCTGGGCAGCCTGTTCCAGTGCTTGACAACCCTTTCAGTGAAGAAAGGTTTCCTAACATCCAATCTAAACCTCCCCTGGTGCAACTTGAGGCCATTTCCTCTCATCCTATCACTTATTACATGGGAGAAGAGACCAACGCCCACTTTCAGGTAGTTGTAGAGAGCGATCAGGTCTCCCCTCAGCCTCCTTTTCTCCAGGCTGAACAACCCCAGTTCCCTCAGCCGCTCCTCATAAGACTTGTGCTCTGGACCCTTCACCAGCTTCGTTGCCCTTCTCTGGACACGCTCCAGCACCTCAAGGTCTTTCCTGTAGCGAGGGGCCCAAAACCGAACACAGTACTCGAGGTGCGGCCTCACCAGTGCCCAGTACAGGGGGACGATCACCTCCCTGCTCCTGCTGGCCACACCATTTCTGATACAGGCCAGGATGCTGTTGGCCTTCTTGGCCACCTGGGCACACTGCTGGCTCATATACCTCTGGCTGTCCACCAACACCACCAGGTCCTTTTCCACTGGGCAGCTTTCCAGCCACTCTTCCCCAAGCCTGTAGCGCTGCATGGGGTTGTTGTGACCCAAGTGCAGGACCCGGCACTTGGCCTTGTTGAACCTCATACAGTTGGCTTTGGCCCATCGATCCAGCCTGTCCAGATCCCTCTGCAGAACCTCCCTACCCTCCAGCAGATCAACACTCCCGCCCAACTTGGTGTCGTCTGTGAACTTACTGAGGGTGCACTCGATGCCCTCATCCAGATCATTGATAAAGATATTAAACAGAACTGGCCCCAGTATCGAGCCCTGGGGAACACCACTTGTGACTGGCTGCCAACTGGATTTCACTCCATTCACCACAACTCTTTGGGCCCGGCCATCCAGCCAGTTGTTTCCCCAGCAAAGAGTACACCCATCCAAGCCATGAGCAGCCAGTTTCTCCAGGAGAATGCTGTGGGAAATGGTGTCAAAGGCTTTACTAAGGTCTAGGTAGACGACATCCACAGCCTTTCCCTCATCCACTAAGTGGGTCACCTTGTCATCGAAGGAGATCAGGAGATAGAAGGAGATCAGGTTAGTCAAGCAGGACCCGCCTTTCATAAACCCATGCTGGCTGGGCCTGATCACCTGGTTGTCCTGTACGTGCCGTGTGATGGCACTCAAGATGATCTGCTCCATGACCTTCCCTGGCACCGAGGTCAGGCTGAGAGGCCTTTAGTTCCCTGAATCCTCCTTCTGGCCCTTCTTGTAGATGGGCATCACATTCGCTAACCTCCGGTCAAATGGGACCTCCCCAGTAAGCCAGGGCTGCTGATAAATGATGGAAAGTGGCTTGGTGAGCACTTCTGCCAGCTCCCTCAGTACCCTTGGGTGGATCCCATCCAGCCCCATAGACTTGTGTGTATCTCAGTGGTGTAGCAGGTTGCTAACCGTTTCCCCTTGGATTATTGGGGCTTCAGTCTGCTCCCCATCCCTGTCTTCCAGCTCAGGGGCTGGGTACCCTGAGAACAACTGGTCTTACTATTAAAGACTGAGGCAAAGTAGCCAATAAGTACCTCAGCCTTTTCCTCATCCTTTGTCACCATATTTCCTCCCACCTGCAATGAAGGATGGCGATTCTCCTTAGTGCTCCTTTTGTTGCTTATGTATTTATAGAAACATTTTTTATTGTCTTTTACAGTAGTAGCCAGATTAAGTTCTTATTGGGCTTTGGCCTTTCTAATTGTCTCCCTGTATAACCTCACGACATCCTTGCAGTCCTCCTGAGCTGCTTGCCCCTTCTTCCTAAGGACATAAACTCTCCTTTTTTTCCTGACTTCCAGCCAAAGCTCTTTGTTCAGCCAGGCCAGTCTTCTTCCCTGCTGGCTTGTCTTTCGGCACATGGGGATGGCCTGCTCCTGCGCCTTTATGATCTCCTGCTTGAAGAATGTCCAGCCTCCCTGGACTCCTTTGCCCTTCAGGACTGCCTCCCAAGGGACTCTGTCAATCAGTGTCCTAAACTGGCCAAAGTCTGCCCTCCAGAAGTCCAAGGTGGCAGGTACTGACCCCCCTCCTCACTTCTCCAAGAACTGAAAACTATCATTTTGTAATCGCTCTGCCCAAGACGGCCTCCAACCATCACATCACCCACAAGTCCTTCTCTGTTCGCAAACAACAGGTCCAGTGGGGCACCTCCCTTAGTTGGCTCCCTCACCAGCTGTGTCAGGAAGTTCTCTCTTCCACACACTCCAGGAACCTCCTAGACTGCTTCCTCTCTGCTGTGTTGTATTTCCAGCAGACATCTGGTAAATTGAAGTCCCTCACAACAACAAGGGCTGGTGATTGTGAGATTTCTCCAAGCTGCTTATAGAATCCTGGTTGGGTGGTCTATAACAGACTCCCACCATGATATCTGCCTTGTTGGCCTTCCCCCTGGTTCTTACCCATGAACACTCAATGCTATCATCACCATCATTAAGCTTTAGACAATCAAAACTCTCCCTAACATTCAGGACTACCCCACCGCCTCTCCTTCCTTGCCTATCCCTTCTGAAGAGTTTATAGCTGTCCATTGCAGCACTCCAGTTGTGCAAGTCATCGCACCAGGTTTCCGTGATGGCAACTATATCATAGTTTTCCCGCTGCATAATGCTTCCAGCTCCTCCTGTTTGTTGCCCATGCTGCATGCAGTGGTGTAGATGCACTTTGGTTGGGCTATTGATCCTGCCACCTTTTTGGGGGAGAAGCCCCAATTCCTACGTGACTATGACTCAATAAAACAATAGGTTTTGAAGCAGTTTCTAAAGCTTATAAAGCTTATTCTTTACACTGAATTTTTTAGACTGTCTGCCAAGTACACACTGCCAACCAAAGTAATCTTCCAATTTTAGACAACCCTATTGTAAAAGTGCTGTCAGGTCAAGGGGATTCATCTTCTTCTGTCCTTCAAACAGATAATAACCACAAAGCACCCACATTTCCACACTTTTAGTCATATATATTGTCTTGTCAGCACACGCAGTCTTCTCGGCTCTCAAATTGCATATATTACAGGGCTCATCCATTATCTAAAAACCTAGTTTGCGGATGTACTTCATTTCACCGCCTCCCAACTCAACTCATATCTCAGAAGAAGACAGAAAGTGTAATACCTTCTCGCCTAACACCTAATGACTTGCTCCCTGTCACATAGAAACTTGCCAGTGGGGCTTGATGGAGAACTGCAGCCGCGCCGTTATTTCCCTAAACACTCATTCCAAAAACATAACTCTCCATGAACATATACCCATGTACAGCCACAAAAATGGACTTATAACTCAGTCCCTCTGGCACATGCATATTGTTTTAAGATGAGTAACGAATGACTCCTACTCGTCTGTTTGTGATAGTCCTGTAATATTATCCATTGAGCCGGAATTTTTACTGCCTCTTTACAGACAAATGGCAGATAAAGGGTAAAAAATCTCATCTCTATTGAAGCTGATGGGAAAACACCCACTGATTTAAGTGGCACCAGAATTTCTGGTTGAGGCTGAACCCTTCAGCATCAATGACACAACTGAAAGCACGGAGAGAGGAGCACGAGAGCTGATGCCATAAATCATTAGGAGTTCGGTGGTCCCTACTTGCCTTAATGCTTTCTAATGGTGCAGCAGATGAATTAGGTGCAGTCAGGCAGCAGCATGTATAGCTAAGATGGTCTGACATTTGTTTTTAAAAAAAAAAAATGCAGTAAAAACATCTTGGTAAGATTTTAAGCAGTTAGGATGAAATATTACAAGAATTCCAGGAAAAACAGGTGGAGAACAAGAAGGAAACTGGGAGAAAATGTTATTTTCTCCATCTTCAAAGACTTGCTGTGGTGAGATGCCCTGTAGTTTCCATGCTCTGGGGCTGCTAACTGGTGAGGTCAGGGTAGGTCACTTTGGGCTGGAGACATGCCCTCCACCACGCCACTGAATACGCATCAAAACCTGGCCAAAGCTGGGCATGGTCACACTTGAGCTAGCTGAGCAAGCAGAAAGCAAAATGTGGTTGGGAAAGATAAGCTGTGTGTGCACGAGCAGAGGTGGTGCCTTTCACACTGGTGGCACAGCCCAGGATCACTTTGTGCGTTAGGCCTGGATAAGCCCCCGTACCTCCATCTGGGGGAATAACAGGGCTATAATCTCAGATGCCTCCTTTGAGGTGAAAAACTAACCAAAACCCAAGAGCGCATGACCCTGAAATTCAGCACTGAGGGGAACAATGTTACCTCAGAGGTAAATGTAATTTTTGGCGTCACCTGACTTGGAGCATATGATCATGTCACCTTATTTTAATATAGTGCTTTTGTAAGACCTGCTGGAATGACAGAAAGGTTCCCCCCTCCTGAGACATGGTATTTCGGTGTCCCATCTAAAGCAACACAATATTTGAAGAGGAATGCACAGCCCACACAGAAATATGGTGGGAGAAGGTCGATCGCTTGTAGCTCTTGGGGGGGGCGGGGAAAGAAAGAGAAGGCAGAGTCAAGAAGTGGGCATTAACTGCACATAAGACAGCAGACAATGGAGCACTTAGTGACTTTACTTTGTATTTTAATTTTTTTTTTTTAAAGTTGCAACCGAAATTCAGAAAGCCTCATTGCTTGCAAAAGGGGGTACAGTGATTTAAATTCCTGAACACTTAGCTGCCTGGTCTAAATGGGAAATGATTTTGTCTGAAAAGGCCCAACTTTGTTCAGCACAGCTACAAGGGTCAGCTTTTTCACACCTGCATTTCTAACAGCAGACCCTGAAACATCCTTTCCAAAACACACAGCTTCAGCCAGGCGATGCTTTGCTTCTGTCATTTCCCACTGTCATTTTAATACAAAGAATAAAAAAGGAAACATCCCAAACCCTCTCTCATTTCTTGGCATAACCCAAAGGAGGCCATGTTGCACTTTTTCCATGGCTTTGTCTCACAAGTCACTTTATAGACAATAGCAGATTAATTATAACCACGGGTTTAGCAAATCCCCATGACAAGACATTCTTATTGTGGTTGAGACAGTGTGTGCTGAAATGATAGGGAGGAAGTCTGCTCCTTTCCCACATGCAAGTCTCTTGGTGGGCTTGTTACAACTGCAAACCAGCACGGCTGCTCTCACTGAGCTGTGCAGGGTACACCGAGGGCCTGTGCATGACCTTGCAGGCTGCAATGTCATTTGTGGCAAGGGCTTGGGTGACTGAGATGAGAAAGAAGGAGAGGGAGTGACTTTCCTTGAATTGGGGTTCATTCAACTGACCAACATTTTGGATGCTTTGTTAAAGAGAGACCATGAGAATCGGAGCAGAGACAGAAATGAGACCCTGAGAAAAATAAAAACAGATCATTAATCAATGACATTTATCAAGACACCTATCTGCAATAGCATTATTTCGATGTTCACCTTTATCGACAGATGGAATGAAACACTGCATCTCTTTCCTGGGCTCTCTCCTTCCCATGTTCACAAAACCACTTCTCCTAGTTAAAAATTTACTGACTCAAATTCCAGGACAAATACCTTCAGAAATCAGAAATAAATCTGCATAGAACAGTGAGATTTCCTTCAAAGCAAGTCCTGAGGGCAGGGCCCACCTTAAGCTCAGGGGTAAGGAGGGAAGCGATGTTCACGTTGCACTCACTGCTATGATTTATCATTCATTCTTCACTGCCTGCATTTCCCTGACTTGCTGAGAACATCATCACCAACATCAGTTCTTCAGCCCATGCCTGGGCTGGGAGGGAAGGCTACCTGCAGACCTTGTCCCACAGCACACGTGCTTTCCAGGGCCTATTTTGTCACATCCCTGTCTCCTAGGCAAAATAGTGCCAAATTTGTGAAGACAGAGGAACACAAAACTAGGGCCATATGTGAATGGTGAACATTCAGCACCAGACAGGATCTCCCTGGCCATGCATACAGACAACTGATCTGTCCCATGCACTGAACTAGGCAGAAGTCCTTTGGGAGAAAAAAAAGTCATCACACAATTAAAGGTTGTACCAAAAAGTAGATCTGCAGAAGGAAACTTTTATTTTTGGCATTTCCTAATTTCCCGTGTGTTTGACTTTGAAACTTTAATAAACTTTTAATACAGGTTTTGGTATTCAGTATTTACGGTATCTACTTAAATGAAAAGATAAACACTCTCTGCATAAATGGAATAGAAATGTGGCAGCACCAAAATCAAGAAATAATAAATTGAAAGCATCTTTAATCCTAACCTTTTGAAAAATGTTCAGGGTTTTTTTTTGTAAATCTTTCTTAATGACCTATCCCTTTTTGGCTTGCCTGTTAAGGCAATGTTTACTGGGAAATGTGTGCTTCAAAATGTTGCTGAAGCATTCAAATTCAGCACTTAAAACTGACAAAAAGAAAAAAGCCTCATATTTTTGGTTGCCAGATTCACTAAGGTAAAACATTTCACAAAAATGTATCATTAATCTATTGTCACAATGCATTTTTAAGTGTTTGGGTAAGGCTAGGGCTGTATTGATCTTTTTGGAATGGAATATTCTTATATACTGCATTTCAAAGCAGTTTCTATTTTTTAATGAAAACATTGATATGCATATAAAATTTATGGTTTTACTGAATGGTATGGTTGATATTAACTGAGTTGGTTTTGGAATTCTACTTTGTGAAATGTTTGTTTTGCGCTGTTGTTCCTGCCTGCCTTCCTTTTTTTTAAGTTCCATATGAGAAAAGGAAAACTTTTATATGTGGAATCTTCTTGAAAAGAGAAATTTCCATCCTCTCCCATCTCTATTCAGCCCCTCTCAGCCAGGAATTCAAACCTGTTTCCATTTATCGGCTCTTTTACTTGGAGCTTGGCAGGTCCCAGCCCCAGGCCAAGACCACCATTCCTTCCAGCCAGGTCAAGGCTGAGGTGCTTTACTAGGAGAGCACATGTGAGAAACTTACTTTATTGTTGCTTTTTTTGGGTTTTAAGAAAAAAAAATAAATTATTGTGGTCTGTAAAGGCTTTCATCAGTACTAAATTCAAAGGAACTTTATTAGTTCACTGTATAATCTGTGTAAAGTGTCCAAAGAAGCTTAATTCCTCTCTTCTCTCCCTTGAGCAAACTGACAAACAAACTGGCAGCTTTCATCTTTGGTTTTGAAACAATGCTTTCCACTGAAGCTTTAAAAAGAAATCTAATCCTACATAGTTTCCTCCTTTCTTAGCTGTTATAAAAGCTTATTTTAACACATACAGCCCATTTGATGTGTCCTTTGAAAGGGAAATGGTCCTTTAGCACAGCATGAAGAAAAAGCTCCAGCAAACAGCATGGTTTTGGGTTTTTTTTTTTACCTTTCCACATGGTCAACGTTGCCTGCCACACCGACCCCTCCAATGGTATAAATTTTCCCATCGTACACCAGACTGTTATGTCGACACCTTGGGACTGTCATGCGGGACACGAGGTTCCAGTTATCGAGCAAGGACATGTAACACCAGACATCAGCGAGCGTGACACCCGACTCCATGCCGCCTGGCACCGACGTGCAGGTGAGGGAAAGAAAAGGGGAGAATTACGTGAGATCCTGGAATGGCAGCAGCTTTGCATACAGCAATCAAAGCCAGTTACAAAGTAAAAACTCTTCAAATGACATTTGACTAATTAAAATAAATCACCCTCAATACTGAGCATCTGTTCTGATGATGCATATCTGTGTCATTTATTCATGTGCCCCAAAGGCTGTTTTTTTTCAATAAGATGACATGAAGAAATCAAGATGTCAGACTACGAGGGACATGTACATAAGGGGATAGACCCTTTCCAGTGTTCATAAATAACTTCCAGTCTATTAAATTACTGCAACACTTGCAAGAAGGTGTCAGGAGGCAGAGCCTATCTTGGCTTGCGAGACACAGGCCAGTCTGAAATCTGAAATGCTTAATACAGTGATGGATTGAAGCAACACATGCATGGGCAGAATGAAGTCGGTGCTTGCACTGTAGGCTTAATGTCTAATTTTCAGGATAAATTTCTTATTTATTTTCATTTGCTGATAAAGGAAGGAACCAGCTGTACCACTCCTGTAAAACAGTGAAATACTTATATTGGTCATTTTTTAACTTCTGATTGAAGCTTCCAAGGTAGCCACTTAGTGGGTATCTTACTATCCCCATTTTGAAGCACAAAGAGGTGAAACCATTTATTTCAGACCACACTAGGAGTCAGTGGTCCAGCCAGGAAAAGAAACTAGACTCAGTTCTGTGGTTTGATGAGAAAACCAGGCTTCCTCCTTAGTATTTTGCTCTCCAAACCTATGCTATACAGTGTGGGGTCCAGTACGTGGAGCTTGCAGGGGTTCATTCCCACCTCTGTTGGTTCCCCTTCCCTTTTTCCTGTGTCTTGTAAGTTTGAGCAAAGCAAAGTATCAGCTGACACTCAGCTAGGTTTCCAGCCATGCGGGACTTTCAGCTCTCCTATTGTAGCCACCGAATACCATTAAGTCACTGATCCAGATTCAAGGGAAAGAGCTGAAATAAGCTTTGAATTTAGGATCCAACAGCTTTTCTTAGCAGGTGTGGCACAGCCTAAAATGGCTCTACATATTGGAAAGTACCTCAGCTAAGAATAACTAAAAGTCAACATCTCACAAAAGCCTCCATAGAAGGCTTTTGCTCCAGCGGCAAAATGAGCATGGGCAAAAAACCGTCAAGAAATAATTTCCAATCAATCCTTAGGGCCTCTATGCAGTATTAATGGAATTGAACACCACAGGCAGCAATTTACTGCGGAAAATGCAGTGAGGGAACTCGGCAAGGGAAAGCCAACAGCTGTAACCCCTTACTGGTACTGCCTGGTGCATCTGCGCTCCCAACTACATCCTCGGATCGCACACATCTGCACCTCCCTGCCCAGGCTCCTCTTTTATCATCAAACCTCCACTCAGCTGCCATCAGAGCATCCTTGCATCGGCTGGTGGGAATTGCTTTTCCCCCTCCAGCCAAGCAGAGGTACCACCAGACTGCAAAAAACCAGACACCGTGATGCTACGGGTGCAGTGTAGACAGCTACTTTGGGAGTTAAAGCCTTTTTAGGAGCGTGGTCTCAGTTTCATTGAAACGAAGAAGATTATAGGGCTAGTGACTATTGTCAAAAGAGAGGTATCAACAACAAGTACAAAACGTGAATGCTCCTGTAAGCAAATACTGTAAGTGTAGGTCACATATTCAGTAGTTCAGCCTGTCTGTCTCAAATTCCATAACCCACCATTTAGATTCAACTACAGCCAGTATTTTAAATTGCTTTTCTATGGCAGTGAAACCTCTTTGCATTCTTGATGGTTGTCAGACTTATTTTCTTCACATTGCAACTGCAAAATATTGCTGTTGACTGCTTTGAGAGAACATTAATGACACAGAGAAATGGAGAATGATAAAAGCAGGGAAATCCCTCTCTCCTAACCTCCCTCCCACTTGTCTTTTTTTTTTTTCCCCAGGAGCAGCTGGGTAAAACTCCGGCATGTCCTTCTTTGTCTGTGCTGCCTGTGTTGTAAGGAGGAAACTTTCCTCTCAGCCCAGTAAATCTGGGGCATGAATGTATTGAGAGCAGCCCTGCGGAAAAGGACTGGGGGATACCAGTGGACGAAAAATTGGAAATGACCTGGCAATATGTGTTCACAGCCCAGAAAGCCAACTGTATCCTGGGCTGCCCCAAAAGAAGCGTGACCAGCAGGTCAAGGGAGGTGATTCTCCCCCTCTACTCCACTCTCATGACACCCTACCTGGAGTACTGTGTTCACCTCTGGTGTCCCCAACACAAGAAAGACATGGACCTGTTAGAGCGGGTCAAGATGAGGGGCATGAAAACAGTCAGATGACTGGAACACCTCTCCTATGAGGACAGGCTCAGAGAGTTGGGGTTGTTCAGCCTGGAGAAGAGAAGGCTCTGGGAAGACCTTATTGCAGCCTTTCAATACTTCAAGGGGGCTTATAAGAAAGATGGAGAGGATTTTTACCAAGGCCTGTAGTGAAAGGACCAGAGGTAACAGTTTTAAACTGAAGGAGGGTAGATTTAGATTGGACGTAAGGAAGAAATTTATCAGAATGAGGGAGGTGAGGCACTGGAACAGCTTGCCCAGAGAAGTTGTGGATGACCCATCATTGGACGTGTTCAAGGTCAGGTTGGATGGGGCTTTGAGTAACCTGGTCTAGTGAAAGATGTCCCTGCGAACGGCAGAAGGGTTGGACTAGATAATCTTTAAAGGTCCTTTCCAACTCAAACCATTCCGTGATTCTATGTTTCTATGAAATCTGCTGCTTACCTGAGAGATAGATGTTGTCCCCAGCGCTGACCACGCTGAAAAACTCTCGATCATAGAAGGGCAGGCTGGCCAACGGGTACCACTTGTTGTTTTGAGGATTTAAGCAAGTGACTGCTGTTAAAGCACGTTGATTCATGCCAATCATCTGACGGCCCCCAACTAAGACTATTACCTCAGCTACACCTAGGATTCAAGTAAGAAAAATAATATTATAAAGAAGTGTCATCCTTCAACCAGGCAGGAGCCTATCAAAAAATGCTCGGCAGTCAGGGTGATTTTAATGTACCGTATATAAATCTGTTTTAGACTGTGCAATCAAACCAAGAAGGGTGAGGAAAAAGGGAGTTTGTGGGGGGGGGGGGGAGCGGTGGGTGAGGAACGACACTATGAACATGCTTGGGAGAACTTGGGAGGGCGCATGCCATCTGGGCAAAACTTGAAGGGGAAAGAAATAAAAAGGCAGTTCCATGGAAAGATGTCTGTTGACTTCAACAGTCTTTCAGTGAGACCTGCATGTAGCAAATTCCTGTTTCACTGAAGAAAATGGGAATTTTGTCAAGGATTGTGATAGCTTTGGAGCTTGGTCATTATCCAGGGAAATTATGTTTGGACTTTAACCTGAAGAAGGTGTTCTCACACTAAAAGCTAATGTCTGGCGGAGATTTAAGCTATGGTTATGGTTCTTCATCCTCATCTTCTCTCTGCATATGCTCTGTTAACATATCATTTTCTGGTGGTTTTGGTTTTTTTTTTTTTTTTTTGTGCTTTCCCCAGAGGAAGCAGGTTTTCCAGACATAGATAACACGTGCTGAAGCCACGGATCAGGGTCTTGGTGTACTAGGTGCTAAGAAACATGACGGAGATAGCCCCTGCCCTAATATAGTTCTTAACTGAGATTTACCTGTGCTCGAGCAGCCTCCCCAAGCCCGTAACACACAGGGTGTACAGCAAGCCACATTCTCTATTCAAGCAAATGGACAAAACTTTTGCAATCAACATCTCAGAGTTTTTACTCACACTTCACAGCCAGAGCTAAATCAAATCTGATCTGAGTGTTACTCCAGACTCATCCCCACAGTGATGGGTCACAGTTTAACTCTGGGATGTTTTCTGGCTCTAACCCCAAGAGTCAAGTGCTGGGGATAGTTTGGATTTAGCATTTAGCAGAAGTGTTAAAAATCTTTCTGCGGCAATTGTAAGCTCCAGTGCAATTTTTTGCCATGAGAGGTAGGCTCAGAAGCAGGACTACCAGGCCATGAGCTGGAAGGAATCGCCATTTCAGGAGCTGTGTTTGCAGCTGGACCCGTTGCTGGGATGTGTTATGGTGCCCAGCCTAGAAACAAGTGTGCACAGGCGGGGGGGGCCAGAAGTGCAGAAGTGAGATTGCTAGCAAGAGACATTAGGAGCTGCAGTGGAGAGAAATGTGTCTTCAGAGTAATGGATTATCGTCATTCTTCATTAGCGTTTTCAAAAAATATATTTGTGTCATTAAAGCAAGGTTACTCTCCTAAAAGTTATTATGTTAAAGTGCTGTACAGTTTTAAATAAATATTTCTCAGTTACAAGAGATCATTATTTTTGTGCCATACCAGAAAATCTAATCACCTGTGCAAGACATAACTTGATTATAATCAATGACCTCAAGAGGGCATGTGACATGCTGCAGCAAGTCCACAAAGGGTGTTTAGAGATCCTTTGTGCCTATGTGAATGCCGTTGATATGCAAAATAACATGATTCTATATAATTAGACTCTGACCTAAAAAACTATAATCACCCTCTCTTACCCTTAGAGAATCACTTTTCCCTCATCAACAAGCTTCTGGAAATGGATCATATTACACCTACAATTTTATATACATAAAATAAGCACTTTTCAAAAATCCCTTCAAACATCACACCATTAGTCGTCTTCAGTGAAAGACATTTTAGGGTAGATTGTTATTGAAAGTCCTCTACACTTCATCCTTCTGAAAGGTGCCTTGATGAGGCAGTCTCTAGAAGCTGCAAATGCCGTGGTTTGATATGCCATCTCTGTGCTGCATTAGCATTAGTGGCAGTGACAGAAAGTTTTGCCTGGCTTTGTGACTGTACTTACGGGAGGCAGAAGTACAGGCAGCATGTTAAAACAATTCACCTGCTTCATCTGACTCCTTCTTGGATGCAGTTTTCCTACATGGTATTTCCACCACTGTCTGCTATTTAGGATATTAGGATTTAGAAATATTTAGGATATTTCTCACATTACCATGATATGGGCTCTGCTGGCAAGTCGGGCACTTGGGGTTTTTTTCATGTATTTTTCCAAAAAGGAAAATGCATGCGTTCCTCAGGTGAGAAACTTCTTGAAGAGACACAGTTCTCCACAGCTGCTGGGTTTTTAAAAGGGAATATATCATGTGTGATCCATTTGTTTTGGAGGCAGCAAACAGCCTGAACTTGTACTGTAAGACTCATCATATGAAAAGAATATATTTACATAGGGCTGTGAAAGTGAAGCTGTTTTATGAATATTAGTCACATCCTCCCCACAAGAGGCTGAATGGCAAAAAGAAGCAAATTTTTCATCTATTTTTGCAGCTAGAGAAACTGAGGCGTGGAGAGCAAGGGGCTCACTTTCAGGACAACGGGGGAATGTCATGGTCTCTGCCAAAGATAATAATTCCTAAAAATTAAGCTCCTTTTAAATCCTGTTTCAGGACCGTACATCTAAACACCCATGTGTGACCATTGGGAGAGGCTCCTAAATGCTTGAGCAAAGTAGAAATGGAAAATTGAGCTCGAAATATCACCAGACTCTGAGAAGGAGCCAAGGGAAGCAGCTGAGGTCTGTGCCCCATCCCAGGGCATGTCCTGGCCATGCCCGGGAACTGCCAGATCAGGGAGCTGGTGTCGTTGAAGGAAGTTTTGCTTTACCTGCAGAGAGCCTGGGCCGGGTCCTCGGCGTCTGCATCTCTTGTCGGGCATGCGGCAGCATGTGATAACGTTTGGCTTCATTCACTAGATCCCGGCAAGCTTCCGAAGACTTTATCAACTCCTCATTGTCAACAACATTTAGCAGATAGCTGGGATGGATGAAGGGGAGGCGCACCACTGCCAGCAACTCTGCAGCGTACTGTGAGGGGGGGAAAAATAGTAACACATTGCAGCCTTCATGCTGGAGTTCAGCCGCTCAGCATCTCTGTCTCCTTCCCTACAAACTGTCCCCTGTCACCCAACCTGGAAAGATGGTTGTCATGGATGCTGCGTACAAGCCCTGCCTAGCGATCGGGTGGGACAGAGACAACGCAGCCCTCAGTGCTCCCTGACCCAGGCTGGTTTTGGTCCCAGGACTGAAAATAATCTTCAAAAGGTGGCAACTCTTGTTATATAGGACTGTGCGGAGGGATTTTTGAAATGAAAGCTTATTCTGAACTCAGGCTGAATATAACACCTTGTGCACTGGAGAGATGGAGTAAGCTTTTGAGTTTTCTGAATTAACCTTGAAATGTGAGCATGGTTGTTGCACTGTAAAAAATCTCCCCCAAAATCTTTTCTGGCACTACAAATGTGAAATAGAAGCCAATAAATAGGGTGGATTTCAACAACTGCTACGGCAGAGACTGATAATATCAGCCAATTTGCTAAAAATCTTTTAATTAATAGGGTTTATTTGCTGGTGAAATAAATCATGTAGTTCTAGTTTTTTGGGAAGTCAGACTCCAGAGGGTGCTATACAAATACTGACAGTAAGTTTCATCTTCTAAATAAATACATTAAACCTTGGAGGGCAAAGGACACCCGAACAAATGAAGCTGTCTGTCACTGAACACAGCTTAAAGAAGAACAAAACCCCAAGAGAGAAAACTGCAATCGAAAAACCAAGACTCCATCCCCAGATTTTTCTTTTTATATATAATTGGTTATATCACAACACAGCACAAGAGTACAGTGAAAAGCAGAGTAATAGGAAAATGTGGTCCTCGAGAAGCAATGCAAACAGGATGCAAACCAAGGGTGCGCAGCAAGAAAAGATAATAATCTGTTGTGATAAATATTCATATAGCAGCAGCATTCAAAGATCCCAACTGGGATTGAGGCCAGGATGCAAATAAATATTCCTGAGGTCCCTGCGACTGGTCCTAAGAAACACGGGGCGCCAGCAGCATCTGCTGGCCTGCAGATGCCTCCGGTCGTCCAGAAGCTACTTGGCTCTCACTTTCTTTTTCAGCGTGCCTGTTCATGCAGTGCATGAGAGCCAAGTCACAGCAGGAGCAGGGATGGGAATGGGGCAGGGGCACAGCGAGGTGGGAGGGCAGGGATGTGGCCTGAGCCAGCTAATGTGCTGGCCAGGCAGGTGAAGATGCAGTGTCACCCGGGACTGCTGCCAGGGCTTCCCCTTTCCCCACCCAAATTGAAGAAGCAGGTTTCATTTAGGAGGAAAACAGAGGATTTCTCCTCCAGATAGCAATTCACACCGCTCTCCTGCTGGGTGAGCTTGGTGCAAGCTCAGTCAAAGCAAGGATGTAACTGCCCACGGGGAGCTGAACCCCACGTGCCTGCAGGGCCACGGCACCAGGGAGATGACCGTGGTCTCGGGCTGACTCCCAGCTCCCTGCTCACCAGCCTTCCTTGACACCACGGCCAGCAATTTTAGGTACAGGTCAAAGAATTTAGGTCTGGCCATCCTGCAGTTGTTTTTGTGGATGAAAAAGAGAAACGATGCAAAGGCACAGAAAAATGACAGCGCTCATCTTCTGGAAAAAATCCCACGTGAGCAGCAAGTCCGTGGCTCCTTGCTATTACATCTGGCACGACACGGAGCTGAGTAGGGCTTGAGACCACTTCATCAGCTTCCAAAACAGAAAAGAAGACACTCCTCTCTTTTCCTTTGCTGAAATCCATTTCTAAGGCGCTTTCTAGGAGGTAAAACAGCTGCTCCCCTTCCCCAGAGTCACAAATGTCAGGCACTTGGCTGCAGATATCTTAATGTCATTAAACTGTACCTTGTAGGAGAGGGAGCAGTGGACATATGGCAGTGGGTGGCAAAGCTCTGATTTCAGGAAGTGCTTTTTTAAAGAAGGTTGGGGGCGTTTAACCTTACATGGGAGCCAAGATGAAACGTGGCATCGGGACATGGGAATAATGCGGATAGCGGGTATACTGGTGATGAGCCAGACAACCCCCATGGGGGAGGTTAATCCCCACTACAGGCTGCTCAGGAAGCAGTACAAGTCGTTAAAGGGCAGTTTAAATAAAGTTGTAAAATATATGCAGTGTGTAGTGGAGCCAGCACCTTCCCTCGGTGTGGTGGGACACACCAGAGCTGCCCCTGGTGCTCCTGAGGCAGGTCTGCACTGGACGCAGCCGTAACATGAAGCAATGCAAAACACAGGTGCAAACTGTGCCACTAAGTTAGGACATGGGGTTCGACAGGCACCACGATGTCCCAAAGTCGAGTGTGAATTAGCATTGGGAAGAGAGCTCCCCTCCGTCAGAGATGAACAATTCCCACGGGCCCAGCGAAGCGACCGCCTCCATCTCCTACCTTTCCCAGAATAAATGGGGCAGCGCCGCTGCCTGAGCACCGCGAGCTCTCCCTCTTGCTCGCCCACCTTGCTTTAATTAGATAAAAGTGAGAAAATGTGATTCTGTTTCTCTCCTGGATTTTTTCCCCCCTCTTTCTCTCCTCCTTTGTCTGAGCTCGTGGCTTATTTTGAAAGGGAATAATAATTAGAACATGTTGCTCCCTTTCATCAGCTTGAAAGTTAATGTCACATATCAAAACCGATGTCACTTTTCAGTCTTACTCTTCCCTTTGCTCAAACAGCTAGAAAAAGCTGTCTCTGTGTATATGTGTGTGTGTTCATGACCATGTGCAGTCACGACTTGGGCTCGTTGCTGATGGCATTAAGGGTACATATAATTGCAGTGTTTTTCACCAAGGGATTTGAAGAGTACGTACCATTGCAGTGCCTCTAGAAGACAGGAGAGGCTTTTATAAACTAACGGCTTTTCGCACCAGCTCTTTTAAGCACTATAGTCAAGGGTGAATTTCATTTAGCTTCACTGATTTAAGAATATTCAAGTGATTTAGGCAATCAGCAGCCTTTTTCTTTTGGATTCTCCCTTACGAAGGCTTCCTAGCTCTGTTAGCTATGATTGTACTAAATATCCTGTTACTATTATCCTTTTCATTTAAGACTGGAATAAGCACTGTAAAGCATTTCAACCTCCTTACCATCTGTTATTTGCTTTCCATTCTCTCTTGTCTTTCCGTTGTTCCTTATACAGCTATGAAATACCTACTGCACCTACTGATGTTACTGGTTTTTATTAAAACAGCAGAATACCTGAGCAGGGCACATTGCCAAATTCAGCAGACAACAACCTCAGGTCCCTGCAGTTGCAGTTTGTGCCTGTAACTCTGAGAATGTTTTCTTCTCGCTACTTGGCTGCAGGCATTGGCTGGACAAGTAGCAATATTTCTCAGGTCTTTGCTGGGAATCACTTATGACTACTCTATAACCTGCATCACATGCCAGGGTGAAGCACAGAATATTAATGCCCCTTCTGGCCTAAAATTAGGAGTTATCAACTCATAAACATGGGAGACCGTGCCTCACCTCCTTGAAAATGGACATCATTATGCAAAAATCTAATGAATTTATTGTTTAAAATGCTAGGGAAGTTTTTGAACACCATCAGGACTGTTTTTTCAGGTGACGTGAACCTCAGCACAGCTCCTGTTGGATGAAGGGAGCTGCTCGGGTTTTGCGCCAGCAGAGGATCTAGTCCATAAACTCCTTGCTGAGTGGTGATGCTGCCGGATACCCCCACGGTGCCGTGCACAACTGGGGTGATTCTGCCAGAGCCAGGGCACCACTACCACGTGAGCAAAGGCTTTGTGGACAGTCACTGGGGACACAGTAGAGTAACAACTTTTGAGAGATGCTGTCTGGCCTGCTTCAAGGCACCTATGTCACCGATACTGATTTCAGTGGCTGAACTGAAAGCAGGGTCTTCAACCAGCCTGCAATCACAAGTGTGTTTCATAAAAAGCAGGGAAGGAAAAATCTTAGGAGCTCTTATCTTTCCTTAATTACCTAAACATTTTGGGGGAGAGGTTCAGCTCTAGATTCAGACACCTAAATAGGTACATACAAGCAAGTATTTACTTATCAGCTAGACATGTGTAAACTCATGCTATAATTAATAGCGACTTAGTCAACACACTTAACACAGTCCCCAGAGCAATCTGATCTGAGAGGATGCATCACGCACCAGGGGAAGCAGAGAATATCAATGTCCCCTTCTGGCCTAAAACTGTGAGCCATCAGCTCCTGGGAAAGGGAGCGTGTTCATCAGACCATGCCTCAGACCATGCCACATTGAGATGTCTACAACCAGATGTCAACCCAAACTGGAGAGTGATTATTTCTCCCCTCTGGTGGGAATTTTCACATCCATTTGCCCTGGGTGCTGTGCTCGGAAGGTCGCGATCATGCTACGACAAAGCCTAAATGTTATCATTGGGTCAGCATTGACTCAGAGGAATATATGATCAACATGATCTGCTATACCTTGAAGTTGACCATTTCAAGCTTTTCCCTAATAATCTGTTCATACATAAGTTACTCCTATCTCCTTAGGCAGGCCAGAGCTTGAGCAAACTAGATTACAAAACAGTTCTTTTTGTTCCTGGCTGGTAGTTTGGACATTTACTTTGCTAAACTTCTTGTGACATTTCTTTTCCTACTAATTATATCGGTATTATGAACACTTGCTTGCAAGTGGGCTTTGTTCTGGTATCTTCTAAGTCTCAGTTACAAAAACCTCTTCAGTATCACATTAAAAATAATCTTTTTATTCTCAAATCTCTAATCCAGTAAAATCCTCACAGGTATTCTCCAAAAGGAGTCTCAGTTTGCTCCTGCATAGACCTGGGCTACAACAGTATATAGTTAGTTTTAAAAGGAAATATGTTTACTGCTACAGAGTCAAATTTCCTGCTCCTTAAACGCTACACTGGAAAGCTCTGAAGATTTTTAACATTTTTGAAGTAATGCCCAGAGAGGTTAAAATAATGTTTCCCTTATGCCTTATAATTCATCTGTCTCTCTAGTTTACTGTTCTCCTACAAAGGACCCTTTGTGCTATCTGCCTAAAGAAACAGGCTTCAGCTAGAAATACAAATACGGAAGTTAGATTACCCACATTACGATAGGGTTTTGCTCCAATAAGCTGCTGTTTCAGCTCTTTATGCATAATTCCAATAGAGTTTTTAAAAACATTATGAAGTAAGAATATATTCGATTCATCTGAGAGCCATGAACGAGATTTATGTTGTCTTACATAAATCCTGGGTTCAGACTCACCCCATGTCTTGCACCAGCCTGATCTGAGAGCTGTAGCAAGGACCTCCTCAAACGGAGGAAGCCATCAGGGACAGATCTGAAGCAGAATCAGTTCCCCACTGCATAATACTCCTCCAAATGGCAAGAGGGCATTCTAATTAAAAAAGACCACCCAAACGCCCTAAACGGGCAGACGCTAGCCTTTGATGCGTACCCTGCAGCCACATAACGTGTTGCCCAGTGGGCTGTGCCAATGGTGACAGCTGGGGATGTGGTGTGGTGGCCACGCAAGAAGGCGCACTGGAGCGGTGACGTGAGCGGTCCCTCCCCGCAACCATCACCAGCCCAGCCCAGGCTTTCCCAGCAGATTACCCAACCTGATATTCAAAATATTGCTGGCTCCAAGTTTCCAAGTGCAAGCTCAGCAGGGAACTGGCTGGTTTGGGAAAGCCAAAGCTGTTGGTGCATTGCTCTGCCGTTCTCAGAAATACGCCTTTTTTTGGCTAGATTTTCACGGTGCTGCCCTGCTACTTGGTAATGAGGGTACTTGCTTTGATACATCTAACCCCTGGGTATTACAAAGACATTCTGTGTTTCCAGTAACCTCCTGCACATTCCTATGCCCAAGGTCACATCCAAGCCCAACCTAAGCTCCCTGGTGTGCTCGGTGTATTTATTAATCACCCGTATTGACTTCTTGGAATTGCAATGCTGCCTTCAGATTAAACCAAAAGGCTTGGAGCATGTCAGCCGACAGCCTCATAATATCATGAGATAAACTTGTGGCAGAAAATCTGGTTTGCAGGTGCTGGGTTCAGCCAGTGGCTCGGTGGCGGGATGCCATGTGCATAAATCTCATGCCTAGCAAGAAGGAAAGAGCAGCCCCTCCATCTTCCTGAAATAAGGTTTCAACGTGACATCTTTATGGCAGCACAGCTGACTAAACACTGTAATGTCATCAGCGCCGTGTAAAGCGAACTGCTGTCCTCTTCTCTGAACTGTTTGCAAAGCAGCTCACGGGTAGGTATTTCTAGCAGTAATAGGATGAGAGTTTTTTAAATATGCAGGAAGATAAATCATTGATCCATCATACTTGATTTATCTAATATTAAGGCTTAAAGAACTTCGCTCTTACCATGCAATCTCTAGCTTGCTGACTGAACTCTATCAAACAAACCCCCTAAGTTCCCCCTAAGGTTACTACAGAGGTGCATGGCATTTCTTTTGTTTACAGGCATTCACCTATTCAAACACTCATATGCACACAGATGCACCACAAAAGCACGCTGCTGACAACAAAATGGCTGAAGCTTCTAAGATGCTTCATAGAACTAAGTAAACTCCTGATACATCTATCCCTACAACATGCTGACACATGAATCCATGTGCAATAATTCTCCAAAATGCTTCTTGCCTATGGTGTAAAATGATTTTGGTTCTGGATGTCAGTCCTGAGTGCTGGGGCCACGTGCAGCACAAGGCAACTCAAGTGAGCACGCGTGAGGAGCTACTTGCGGACATGTGTCTTTATAAGGCTGTTGCTTCAGCAACAGCAGAGAAATATTTTGTAAAAAATAGGAAAATGTGTTGGAAAAGCCACAAATTAAGAGACTGAGAAGACTGGGAGACAAGGGAGCTCCTCAAACCAATTAAAACTTCAGAGAAATAATTCAGTAGATTTTCAGTCAAGGGTATCCCTTTAAAAAAACGTAAAAGTTTAGTAGGGAGGGAATTTAAGGAACTGCTAATGTCACCTGCATCCTCTTTTTTTTAATTTAATGCAGTTTCTTCCTCAATATATAGCTAAGGGCATGTTCCTGCACTGATTCTGTTCCTGTTGCTGCCTTTTCTTCTCCCTTTCTAAGCCTGTACAGGCTCTCAGTGTGTCTGCAAAAGCCTCATTTAAATCTGTGCTCTTTGAGCAGCCTGTCCCTGGGAAATCACAGGGGTTACTGCTCATCCCTTGCGTTTTTCACTTTCAGAGAAATTGGAGCTTCTTGCACTTTCATTATGGCATCTTTTTGAATTTGTCTGCTCTTCCCACAAATGGATTTCAAAGCATCAGGGTAGTCTGGGCTTTTCAAAGAAGCCTAATTGAACAGTAATAGAGTGTTAGTGCCTAATTCACTTAGGCTCCCTTGGAAGCTTCCTTTTCGTACTTACTCCAACACTGCCTTCCTGAAGCTTAATGCCCTTAAGTACATTGGTTGATCAATTAATTTCCCATTAAAATGAACTTCAGTAATTTGTACATGCTGGTATTTGGTATCAGCTTCTGAATATATCATTACCTCCTTGTCACTGCAGAGCAGAGTTGGAATTGTGCTTGTTCCCTGTCAGATTCTCCATTTTCTTGGAGCAAGCCGCTCTTCTGCATAACTTTGGAGACTCTTTAAAATGTGCCTGAAAAATTACACTACCATCTCAACAGCCTAACCGCAGACCAGGGACCTTCCATCTGGTCTCTCATGGTTACCAACCCCTCCTCCTCTGTAGGATCTTGCCTCTGAACTGCCATTATCTGTCACTGCCAAAATATAGCCCCTAGGCATTTGTAGCATTTTTGACATAAATCCTCTTTTCCTTCTCTCCATCACCTTTCCTTACCCTCACTGACAGATACAGGGCTTTTA
The DNA here is from genome assembly GCF_026419915.1 of Harpia harpyja. Lineage (NCBI taxonomy): Eukaryota > Metazoa > Chordata > Aves > Accipitriformes > Accipitridae > Harpia > Harpia harpyja. The sequence continues at coordinate 8,411,709 of NC_068954.1, forward strand.
GGTGGGCTTTGTGTTTGCTTAGACTAATTTGCCAAGTCTCAAATTCATCCCAGTGGTCCTTACTGTTGTTATACCCCTTGCATCCTTCCAGGCAACTCCTCTCCTTGGGGCTTCAAAAACTCATAGACATTTATCCCTCTTTAGCTGTCATTAGGCCAAGTCATGCATATTCACATCTTTTAATCTTTTTTTTCTCACATCAGTTCCTTCAGTCTTTTAATCATTTGTGTTGCTCTTCTCTAAATTACCTCCAATTTGTCTACGCATCTCTGGTTCTCAGGCACCATGAAGATGCTGCTTAGACAAATCTGCCTCTGAGGACGCAAGTTCATAGAAGGCTTGTTAATGCTTTTACAGTGGAGATGTTTCATTTTGCTGCTGGACATCATGATTTTAAACAGGGTTTGAAAAAAGGGCATGCGATTATATCCTTGCGAAGTGCAACAAAAGGTGACTGCCATTCAGCTGAGCCTCTCATGTGTCACTCGTAGCTGCAGTACCCGCCTCTCTTCCAGCATTACTCTGGGCAACTTGTTGAAAAGTTTGTCCTCTCCTCACTTCTTGTCCCTTCTCAGGGTGAGAGGGAAGCTTCATGCAACTGGGAGTCTTGATTTCCCAGGCTTTCTGTTATTAATAAACACGTTACTATGTTTTTTGTGTCAGAGAAAACAGATACAACTTTGGGCTTGGACCAGAAGGTGGGAAAGTTTCCAATGAGCTTTGGTATGTCTGTGCTCTGGGCAGGCAGCAAATTGCTGCACATCCAGCAACTTCCCATCTTCCCCATCCCGCGCTGATGCTGGGCACGACTGCAGCTCTGCGCAGCAATGGCAATCGTTAGTACCGGCAGACAATATGGCTCGTTATCCACCGAATCCTCCCAACAGCCCACGTGGGAGGCATCACTTCCCTCCAGCCTATAGTGTAAGAAATGGGGGTAAAAAGGTGAAACAACCTGCCCAAGGCCACGCAGAGAGCTGGGGGATGAGCTCAGGTGAAGAATACTTGGGGCCTGGCAGAAATCTTAGCTTGTTCAGACGGCTCAGACAGTCCTGGCTTCCAGACAGTAAAGCCTCCATTATACAATATATTTTTTGCATGAGTTCGCCAGAGTTGTAATAAGCTTATCAAGAGGATAACTGTTAGGATAAACCCTACAATCTTGTCCATCAGTCAGGAAGAGAAATAAATAGAAAAAAACAGTAGATTCACATTTCCAGATGTGTCAGTCGGCTGCCTGTTTTCCACTCAGTGACAAGCAATCAAGAGGACTCCTACAACCAGTGCTCTGCGGCCGCTGGTACAGGAATTACCTACCTAGTCCAGACCTCACATCACAGGTTGCTTCTTTTGGTTAGACCGATTTTATGTGACTGCACTACCAGCAGCACTAAAATAGCTCCATAAACTTTACCATATGAGCTGGTGCGGTGCTCCAACGCACTGGATACGGTTATTTACCAAATCCTAGCTTACGACATATGTCATTATCTGAACTGCCTTTCTGTCTTACGTAGATGCATCAGTAACCTTTAAAGCACTGTTATTCCCTCTTTGTAACAAGGCTCAGATGCTGTTTTTTGTAATGCCACAGAGCACTTTTATAAGCACCGTTAAGACTTTGTATGAGCACAATTTGCAAAATTAAAAGTCAGCCAGAGCACAGCTTTTCAACTTGTCTTGCAAGCAAATCATGGTTTCTTCCCTGCCACTGCCCTCCGGCCTGGTGGGGAAAGAATTAACAAAAGCAGAAACAATTAGATACCCGAATAAGAGCTTTTAAAAGGCAGAGAAGAGCAGGAAGACAGCAAACTCAATGTCCTTGCAGGAGAAGGGGAGGGTCCACTGAAAATCTCCTTCCAGAGGCTCTCCGAAAGGGATCCAGGCAGAGGAGGGGGCAGTGATGGCTAAGTTGTCATAAGAGTGCAGCACAAGGAGCTGTGGTGTGGGGATCACAAGTGGTGAGATTTACTGTCCCCCAGTGTGAGCTTGCACTCCAGGGTGACACAAAGCCATTAAAGCTTTTTTGGAGGAGCCCCTGCCAGGCTTTGCCAGGGAAGATGGACACGCAGGTGAGATGAAGAGCACAGACCTTTCCCTGTTTTTGCCAGACACCCACCTTTGGGAGAATCACCAGTTCAGTGCTTGGAAGAAGCTGCCAAAGAGGCATTTTAATCACCTGCCATTGGAGCTATTGAAAATAAAAACGTGATGACAGAGCCTGGCTTGTCAGGCGAAGGGAGATGGGGAGAGGGGAGATACGAAAAGTGCAGGCCCTGGAAATCCAGGCCTTGAAAGATTTAATTGCCAGGACTGCCTTTGGGAAAGAGAAATAAAACCAGACCAGTCACCTGAGGAGTGAGTAGAGCAGGAGTGATGTCTGGGGGCTGTTGCAATTCATGGCTAAAACCTCTCCAGCAACCCTCCCAACTCATCCTACCAGCTGAGCGCAAAAGCAACAATCCTGTTGCTGCACTGGTGTCCTCCACATGCTGGCTCCCCATCACAAAGAGTCTAAAGAGAGCTGAGTGAATCCATCTCACCAAACTGTGAATAAAGTCAAAATATCCATGCGTAGCTCCTGCAGGAAGGTCCACCCCACGTTCGATATTGCCATGGTTGCCCAGTTCTGCAAAGCTCTGAGCAGCCTGTGCATCTCATGGGAGCTTGGGCAGTTCCTGGCATAGTGGGCCTTGCCGCACACCAAGCACAAATTTTCACTCATCATCTTTATCAGAAATGAGATTACTTGGGACTATCTTCCTTCCTATCCACTGTCAGAGCTATTTGTTCCTGGGCTCTGAAAATGCAGAAGTCATTATTGTAAAGATGGTACTTTTCATGGTAAGTATGAGTACCTACTTTTAGAAAATAAGTACCTATTTAACTAAGAGCTTTATAATAGATCAAGCAGTGCACGGAGCACAAAAAAAGTGAGAGCTGCAATTCAAAGAAACTAGTGGTACGATTGGGCATGAAAATAGTTATCTACTTAGTATCTTTAATATTAATTTATTCAAGACCCTCACCTCTGGATAAATTCAAATTAAAAATTAAAAGCCCTTGTAAAGTAATGCATGAAACCAAAGCACCACAGAGAAATTTGGAGAAGCAAATAAAACTGTCATCGTAAACTACAAAGGCACTGCAGAACCAGGACAGAAGGGAAGGAAACTTGGAAATAAAACCCCCCAGAAAACCAACCCAACCGCAACATGAAAGAAAGAGAGGAGGAGATGGCAGTGGCAGCAGTGAGAGGGGAGCAAGAAAAAACACCGCTTAAAAAAATAAATTCATAACATCACCGCAGCAGGGCACCGAAGGAAATATTTAAACCAGCAATTTTGAAAAGGTAACCCAGACCGACTGGTGAGTGACACCTTCTGTTTGCACCAGGCAAACAGGCTCCTGCCGCAGGGCTCCTGTACTGCGCCCCTGGGAATAATCCCTGAAGTTGCATTAGATTCAGAGGTCAGAGCTGCACAGAGCTGACTGCTGTCATCAAACTTTAAGCAAGCAGGGAAATACTCTGTAAAACAATGTGTTTTTCAAGGCCAGCGAGAGCCAAAAAGGGGCCCATTTCAATAAATTGATGATACCGTGTAAATGTTTTAGGCAATAATACTACTGGGCAATGCTAAATGGCATCGCTGGCACATGGTGGAGGTGGTCAGAGTGAGCAGCGGGCCCCCAGCACAGGATTGCCCTGCTGAGCTACGTCACTTGCTCGCACAGGGCAGGAACAGTTTGGAGAAAGGCCCTGGGGGCTGCAGGCTGGAAGCAGCACAGGCAGCAAGGTTTGGCCTGGCATGGAGTACCCCACTGTCCTTAATGCCCTCATCCTCATCCAGCAGCCCAGTGAGGTCAGGAAATGCTATTTCTCCCACTTTCCAAGTGAGGGGCGGAGGTGCAGCTGCTCCAGATCACATCCAATGACACATTTAATATCCCATTGCGCATTTAGGCGCTTGAATTCCCATTTAAATCAAGCAGGTACAGCCTTTCATGATGTGGGATGGCATCAACAATGTGTGGCCAAGTGTTTCCCTAAGTCCCGGTCTGGTCCAAAAGCAACTGGACTGTCCTCCTTAAACTAGTCAAAATTGTGAGTGGGGATCAACAGAAGCAACTTTGACCTCCAAAGGAGGGGAAAGGGGGAAAACAACCTTTCCCTTCTGGGGGCTGTGGGGAGAACTGGCCTCCAAAAGCAGAGATTCGGGGTTCGGACCACCACAATTCACTACTCACAAAAGCCAACTTGCAAGGCTGCACTGAAAGCAAGTGGCGGGTTTTTAAATATCACCAGGGACGACTTCTGGTCCCGAGGACAATCATCAGCCTCCAAACAGTCATTGCTTCTAGCATTTATCTGGAGACAGTGCTAAGCAAAGTAATACACTTAGTTTCTTGAGTCAAGAGCAGACAGCATAGCTCAGATGGTTGAGGAAAGGCTAACTCTAATAAATATATAATACCCAAAGGGTTATCTAAGCAGCCAATAAAGATACAGAATCTTTTTTTTTTTATGTACTGAAGTTACACTCATTCAGTGTGTGGCATCAAAAGAAATACAGATTTTCTGACAGATTTTTATTTCCCACTGTTACTAAAGTGCATCCTCTTCTTAAAGCAGCAGCTCACACAACTAATCCTTCCTGATTTATCTCTGACCGAGCCTGCAGCCAACAACTCGAGGCCCTAGCTTTGTATCATGCTTGCCACAAACAAGATTCTGATTCTAAATGATCAGATATGGGATTCAGATTTTGAAATTACATACATTTTGTGCATAGCCTTCATTCCCTTTCTCTTTTTTTATCTGAACTGTCCATCCCATCTCCTATGCATCCTCATGTTTAAAATTGCACTGGGGTGGTTTCTATTTTAAAAGAGGCATTCACGGGAACGGAGCAGAGTGAGGCTGCTGAGATTATTTTTACCTGAGCTCTGATTGCAGCATCCTTCTTAATCCACTTTATCACTGTTTCATACACCAGCTCCTCTGCTTTGGTGTTCAGGCTGTCATTGGACATGTAGGAAATGAAGTCGTCTTTTGAGATATTAAGGATCTCTTCTTGGTTTGCCACCTCTGGGAAAATCTGCAGGGCGTATGCTTTGGCCATGTTGTATAGTTCAGTGCACTGCATGGCTTCAGCCATGGCTAATATTCCTAAGCAGTTGCTAGCAGTCAGCTGTTTTTCTAAAAGGACAAAAAAAAAAAAAAAAAGCAAGTGAGTATTATTAAAAGCAAGATTCACATTTTTACTGAGATCATGAAAAAAACAAGAGCCACGGACAAACCTCAAACCCTAATTAATTTCAGGGAGTTAATTAGAAGCAGCACCCTGGGTTACTTTAGGATTGGGGTTTAAAGGACAAAAATCAAAGTCTGTCTAACAACTGAGCTGGGGATGGGGAGAGAAATGCACCGAGTTTGCTTTTCGTGTAAGCCTTCACAAGGCACTGGGGAAACCTACTGACATAATAGTATCTGGGGCTTCCCAAGGGACGGGAACCCAGCCAAAAGACTGCTGCTATTTCTACCGCCTACAATGTTGCTTTAAGAAACGGCGAAGATGTAAACGCTAGTGCAGACACTTAAGAATAAATGCAAACAGCACTAAGGACATTTTTGAGGATGCTGCAGTCGCTTTATGATAATTTTTGCCCTGTTCAGCTACTAAGCTACTTCAAATAAAAAAAAAATCCTGCCCCCCCCCCTTTTTTTTTCAAAGGAACTTTGTTCCTGCTGAATGTGATGACATCCCTTATGCAAAACACAGATTATACTAACGCCTTCTGTTAAATGTTGTGTAGTGGGTTTCAAAGAAAATCATGCACAGAGGAGACAGCATTATCTCCTACCCGGCAAACAGAAGTAACAGCACAGTGTGTAGCTTTGCGTTAAAAGTGTGCTACACCATACATTTGACTGTACTGTTTTCCTTTTCAGCTATTCTGAAGAAAAACCCACCAATTTCAGACATTTATAAGAGGAACTCTCAGATTCTTCTCAGCTTTTGGTAACGAAGCCACTACTAATAGGCAGAATATATTCTTTTAAGATATAGCACCAAGAAAAGAAAGAGACAGACTGCAATAGATCACAAAAGCATTGGTACCAGTGGCAGGCTTCTCAGAGGAGAAGTATATCACATTTGGGCAGTGCCATATCCTAGTGCACCCTTTCAAAGCACTGGACAGGAATGTGCGATAGCCCCACATCTCTTCAAACAAAACTCCCATTAGATTGCTTCATTTGGAAATGCTTGGGGATTTTTCCCCACACCCAGCTTCTGCATTCATCAGAGTTAAAACCTGCACACTATCAATACGTGGCTTTTATTAAAATGGGATTATGACCTACTTTTTTTTTTTTTACCTGGCATGAGATTAGGAGTTTTGTGTTTTGTTTTGGTTTTTTTTCTCTTTTTATTTTCTTTTACAGATCCAGCAATCTTGAAACTAGGTTATCTCATTTTGCATCAGTTGATTGTACTGACTGCAAGGAGCCCATTTCCTCAAGCAGACTGGAGCAGCGGCACTTTTTGCTGTCAGTAGATTTTTTCACTCAAAGACTGCCCAGAGACAGGCTGCAAACTGATAGCTATGAAGCACAAAGCTCCCAAAATTTCTTCTTTTCCCAAAAAACCCCTCCAAAACCTCTTCCAGGTTCCTTGGTTCTGTCTGTTGGCACAGTTTCATGTATACATATGGCTGCGGGTAAAATAATCATCTAACAGAGCCCAAAACTCTCATCATCGCTTGGCAAACTCTCAAGTCAGAGACAAATCTGACACTGCTCCACCTTATCCTCACAGGGTTTATAATAAAGGTAATAATGAAGTTTGACTCATTGAGCAGCCGTTTACTAGCACACGATGGAAGACACTTGCAAGAATGAGTCTTTGCCTTCAAGGGACTGGGTCTGCCTCTATCAGGAGAGATTCCCATACCATACCCAGCTAAGCCTGTGGTGTGGGGCAGAAAAAGCACTGGTCATGACTGGTTTCTTCTGATCTGGACAGTTTTTTCTACCTCTAACAATGCTGGCTGACTGATGCAGCCTGGTACACTGGTGTTCAAGCAGTTCCACCTTGTCCCTTTGAGCTTTGCTCCTTCCTCTTCCCCAAGAAACTGCTCAGTGGCAGACCCAAATGATGTTATCCTTGTCTGATTCAGCAAGTATTATAAGGCCATTTAGAGAGGGGTCACAGGAAAAAACACACTGGGGTACATTCGGGAGGTTGGTGACACACTTCTTTGCACTTCATCACTTTTGATGTGATGAGCACCACAGCAAGGTGGGCACAGTGATGTCTTTTTAAGATGAGGGCTGGCATGTAAACTAGAGGGATTCATTGCAGGTGAGCGAGACAGAGGTTGGGGAAACAGCTATAGGACGTACGGAAAATCTCTATCCTGTGAACAGAAAAAATGCACCCTCCATTTTTCACCTCTGACTCAAAATTGGGGGGCAAGATTGATCTCTCTTGACTCCAGCTGTCTATGGTGCAACTGAGCAATCACATTAGTATCCCCGTACACTCATAAACAAGCAATTCCAAGAAGCAATATGGTAATATTTTGGATAACGACTTCAGGATGAGCAGAACGGTGCCCTACCAATGCCTGTTACTCTTCGCTGACTATAAAGGGAGCCTACATGACTACTTAGTTATGGACTTCTGCTATATAATATAGCCTGCCCCAAGTGACTGCAGTGTGGGGGTACTTCTGGCTGCCGACATGACAAAGACAGCTAAGGACCAGTTCTGCTCAATCTGCTCCTGAGCCCTTTTCCTTTGGATGCCGACATGTTTACAATGATTGCTGGTTTTGCCACAGCGACACTGGACTTGTAACAACACATTTTTGGGGAGTTTCACCTCACCTTGTGTCCATTCAGAACATGACTGCTGACTAGTAAGCTACTCCCAATGCTCAAGGACAGTTCATAACAGGCTCATGAGTGGACTTTAAGGATACTGGATGTAATCTAGTAGGCTCTCACTGGTTTGAGACAGTGCTGGATAGCATATTTGTTTCTATGTATGTCACAATATTGCAGATCAGCAGCTGGTATTCTCCACTTGTGTTAGAAGTGATTTTGGAATGAGATCCTGTGCAAAGTCATCATGAGATAATCAGCCAGGCAGACTGCTAAGACTGCACTTCTGGGAGTGGGACATCTTGAGATAAAGTCAGAGATAGATGGTATGTAGGAAGGATTAGTCAGTGAGATTGCGGTAACAGTACGACGGAAGCTCAGTGGTTGATGTAAGCCCCCTCTGTGTGCATTAAGCACTGTATTTTCACTTAGAGATGCTTTCTAGATGATGACTTGGATATCACTAAAATTAGCATAAAACATGCATTTCCTCATCATACTCTGTGTACATTCTGACGGGGATCTTATTCCTCAGGTATTCCTACTAGTGTCAAAAGCATGTGAAGATGGGACATAAGTGGAAGACTTCCAGATGTATTCGTCATCCAAAAGATTTCACTTCCCCTGTGAGACTGTTCCTCATTTCTCTCATCTCCGGATATGGTTGAAGCTTCATTTTCTCCAGTGCTGGACAGTGTGGTTCTCCAGCTGGATGAACAAAATATTACCCATAATACTTTCTCTCAAATTCATAAGGACCATAAAGGTCTCTTCTTTCCTCACCTGCATATGCCTATTCATGCAGGTCTCACCACTGGTCCATTGTTCAGTTTTTCTCATAGCTCCCTCTCATACTCTTTGCAAACTTTGTCTTTGTACCTTTTGCCCAGGAGACTAAGAAAATTCAGAGCTCCTGCTCTTTCCTTTTCTGCTCCGTGAATCTAACAGGTTCCAGCAACTTCTTTAGACTTAAGGAAGAATATTTTTATTTTAGCAGCAGCTGGCTGAAGTACAAGCTCAGAATTTGTTCACTCCTGTGATGGTGGTCCCTGCATCACGGACCCAAACGGTGATACTGATGAATCACCTGAAATCTGACTTGAGACATGACTGTGATGATAGTGTAGTAAAACAAATATGAAAAAAAAAAGAAAAAACCCCTCAAGTCTTCAGCCATATGGATGGAGGAGATACCTGTGATGTCCTGACCAGTTTGCAAACATTTGCCCAGTTATCATATGGCGCCTGCACGAACTTGTCAGCATCATTGCATCAGTCAGCACAGAACTGTTGCAATTTCTCATGGTCTAGACAAAAGCAGAGGAGACAGCATGTGGGGGAGAGAGAGAACATGGCTATAATTAGCCCAGTGAAGCTGGTTAAGAAATCTCCCATTGAAATGAAACAATTTTCCTGACACATTTGCAGCATGTTTCCACCAGAAAGTGCAAGTAGATTTGGGGTGCCTCTCCCCAGTGCTGCTGAGAGGCCCAGGACAGAGACACAAGAGCTGCCTGGACATCAACCAGTTAGGACTCTGCTGGAGCTTCATGGCTAAAAAAGGATGACCTGAATTTCCCCCGAGATGGTGCTGTGATGTGCTGAACAGACCTCTTAATTTGGGGCTTTTACTTCCTTGGGCCTCTTTGGACTTCCCTCCGCTTCTCTCACTATTTAGACATGGCCACTGATGGGAAAGAATCACTGTTTATACTGGTAAATCCTCCAGAAACCCTGGGAAAAAACCTGGTTTTTACCATATTTTTGCTTTGTGGGGAGCAGAGGTGGCTGGGATAAAAGGAAAAAACACAGCCACAGAGAAGAAAAAATGCTTTTCCTTCAACTTTTTAGATGGCAAATGCTCTGCTATCTCTGTAGAGCAATCCAGTCACAGCTATAAATAAAAATAAGCAATTACACCCCATGAATTCTCCAAATGAGAATACAAAATTCCAGCGACTCCCCATATATCACTGAACTTATAACCAACCTACTATTTCATACCATAACATGGTTCACTGCATTCAAATATTAACTATCGGAAAAGAGAAATCTCACATTGATTTAGTGAAATAAATGTATTTTGCTTTTCTGGCTGAATCTTTAGAGATAGCGCAACTTAAACATATCTGTTCCTGGAAAGGTCCTAAGATCTAATCACTTTAAAAGGTGATGAAGGGAAGCTGGGGGAAAGCAATGCCAGAGCCAGAGCCCTCACTCAAGCTGCACAACCAACACAGCAGGATTGCAAAGCATAGACTTCATTTCCCCATTACCCACTTATTTGAGAACAGGCTTTTAAACAAGTGACATATAAAAAGCTGGAAAGAAGAGAAGAATACAATACCACAGATTCTTTACTGATGCCTGCATTGTGCCAGCCTAGTCACACCACTCATCTTGCCAGCAGGTCAGCTTAGCAGTGAAAATTAACACAGCAGTAAACTGGACTCATTTGAGTTTGTTTTTTTGTTTTTTTTTTTAATGACTGCAACATTTTCTAAACTCCCATCTTCCAGGCTCTGTAATTCTAGATGTCAATTTTAAGTGAGAACTGGCCAAGAAGAACCTATAGTTCATGTGGGTTATAGATATATTTGGGGTCCAGAGAGAACGACATCTTTCATAGCAAGTTGAGGGAGCCTGAATAGAAACCAGATGTCCAAAAAAGATATTGGAACTTGAACATGGGAAGTAAGTCATATAAGATCAAGCTCACACTTTTTGTGTTAATAAGTTTGTGTTAATAATTTGTAAATTATTACTGTCTCATTAACTGATATTATAGACATGTTAGTGAAGGAGTGGCATATGATACAGTCAGGAATTTAAACCAACATGTGTTTCATTTGAGCACCAGTTCTGGCTCCTCTTCTGCCATGACAGAAACGGGGCTGGATGGCTCCAGTTCAGACCAGTAAAGCTTAGTTAACTGAGCTGGCCACCTTGGACTGGTTTGAAATAGTCTATGTTGGAAAACATACAGAAAATGCAAGGAGCAGCATGACATGATGCTCTGGACAGGAAGAATGGGCTTTTCATGTGGCCATGAGAGGATGGCCAGAGGCAGTGGTGCTGATGTTGATCCGAACACCCTCGCTGGGGCAAATGCTCCCCATGCACACAGGGCACACCAGTTACCAAGGGAGAGCACAGCAGCCTTTCATTCCCATCCAGCATTTGTGATGACACATATCCATCAGACCATAACCCTGTATGAAAGAACAAACCCTGTGAACATTCAACCTGGAGTAGTTCAACCAGATCTTGTTTACAAGAACACTGGACACGTGAAAGATTTTCTCATGGATGCAAGACAATTGCAGATCCTGACTACTCTGTGGGAGTCCACCTGCAACTCTTTCAGTGCTTGACCAAGCTGGCCTGCTGTAGCACCCAACATTTGCTGTTACAGTTATAAGCAACCTCTGCGTTACAGCCTGGTACCTGTGCAGTGATCAACCTCTGGGAAACAAAATGTCATCATACCAAGTATGAACCAAGATTCAAGAAAAAAGTCTATCCGAGATGTGAAAGCAGTTGCCACTCAAACAACAGGCTACACTTCTTTAGATCATTTTCCACTGACCACTGTGTCAGCACTTTGAATTCAAATCTCAACCCAAATACTTTTTTTTTTTTTTAATTTTATTATATTTTATCTTGGGTTTCCTAATTATCTTTTAAAACTTGTTAGAAGGAAGACTTGCAAACCTTAAAATGAGATCTTAAAACCTCACTAGATGGAGTGATTCTTACCTAGAAATGAAACGCAGACTTTACAGAAAGTATGAAACTGGAACTTGCTGGCAGCTTCCAGTAGGGTTTTTGCATTGGCTGAATCTATGATCAAAGAACCTGTATAAACAAACTCCAGGAGTAATTCCAGGACATCCGCAGTGAGGTTGGACATGGCCAATTCCAGCTTCTCCCCGCTTCTGCTACTGTCTCGTGGTGACCTGGTAACAGCAGACAATTAAATTATGGACATTACACCATCCCCATTTTGTTGGTATTTATTGATTAGTGAGGGCTAGAAAATCGCTTTGCACCTCATTATATTTCTCCATTATTTTTGTTTACGGAACTGAAGAATATGAATTTTAAAATAACTGAACTTAAAAACTTTAACTGGATCTGAAAGAGAAGAGTCTTAAAGCAAGTCTTACCAAAAATCTGTTTATTTCTACTTGCATTTTCATGCAAAAACAGTTGCAAAAGAAAAGGAAAGGAAAGGAAAGAAAGAAAAAGAAAGATGAATGAGCCAACATTAATGAAAATGAGGAACAGGATTAGCTTTCAAAGGGAAACAATACATTTTAACATCTTGGTTAACATCTCATCTTCTGTGCATAATGTAACTGTTAAGGAAAAAACTCTCCAATTTCAAGAGAAAAGGTCATCTACTTTTTCAGGAATCCAGCACTGGAATAATTTTAAATGTCATGTGCATTTAAGGATACATTTAAAGACCTTTTCATAAAAAATAATAATAATAAATATTAATTTGTTTAGCTTGAACTTCTCAGCATGTTATATTAAAGTATAGATATGACAGATATGCTATGCATATACAGACGGTCATATAAAAAATATATATATGCTTATTCTAAAAATCTATTGTTCCCTTTTAGGCACTAAAAAAAGGAAGCCCTTCATGGCAATTGCTTTGAAAACTGAATACAAGACAAGATAGACAGACAAAATGGTTAGAGCAAAGAAGGGAGAGGGGGGAAAACAACAACCAGCTCTGCCACAGGAAGCCAGCAGCCATCCTCTAGGAGTTTCATGACTGTGGCCTACGGTTTTTCCTGCATGAAGTGCTGAACAATTTGGGGATCAAAGTATCTCCTGCATTTGAAGTGTGGATTAGCGCTTGTGAAATTATTGGACAAAAAGAAAATTATACTGAATTAAAGTAAGGGCCCAGTTCTTAATGCATGGTTGGCTGATGTGTCTGCAACACTAAAGACAGGTTACACCTGAAAGACAAAAGTGATGATAAATTTGGTAACATCAAGGAGGGGAGGGGAAATCTGTTGGAGTAAGAAAATAAACTCTTTTAATGGTTAGGACCATCCAGCACCTTCTCAAAGAAACATGAACTTCTCCTAGTCACTGGACAGTCAACGTCTGCTCGCTCCAATTCTGCTAGAGTACTTGCAAAAGCCGTTGCACGATTGACACAAAACCGGCATACGATGCTGCGTGACTTATATGGACTGGCCAAAGCATCACTACTCACAGGCAATGCCAGCTTTAAGCATGAGCAAGAGCACTACCAACCTTTTGGATTCACAAAGCTGCCTAGAAAGGTGATGGTCAGACCTCTACTACCATAATGGAGGAAAAATAAACAACATACGAGGTTCAGTTTTCTTCCCTCATGACACCCCACCCCACCCACCCCAATAACCCCTAAAATCATTTGGGGAAATGCTTAAAACTTGCAGTGGATGCTTTGTCACTGGTCTTCCATTAACTAGCCCTGTTCAAATCAAGGGCACAGCTTTAATTCATACAAGTCTTTGCAGGATCAAAGTTTTGAAGAGGTTTCATTTTTCCAGTAAGTATTTAGATGGTGTCTATTACCACAGTGGAGGAGCAGCTAGCAGTCCTTAATTTCATATGCTTCTCTAAGGTAATGAACAACGGTTACTCCCATTCACAAAAGGAAACAGGCACAAGGAGACAAAATCACTTGCCTATGATCATAGAGAAAGTCAGGGGCAAAGCAAGGAACTAAACCCCATTTTTTAATTCTAAATTTTGGACTATCCCTTTGCATGGGAATACAGATGGGTTACATCCTATTCCACAAGCAGATTGGTAAGAATACATACTGATCACAATACCTGTGGTACCCCTACATGCACAGATGTGTACGCTACCCTGAATCTTTATGCTTTATCACACCACAATATTCTTTCTGAACTCTTGCATACGGATTCAATTTTGCAGTCGAGGCAGAAAACCTCAGATGTCAAAACAGAAGAGCTGCCATTTCCTAGATTCTCAAGAGGATGTCACAAAATGTTATTTTTTTTCTTTCTTGCACTCTCATACCAATAACATGCCTCATATCTGATTTATCTCCAGTTGTGCACACATCCGGTGCTGCACCGTGGGCTATCAAAATGCCTCCTGATACCAATGTAATTCTTGCTGAATTGTTTCCAGAAGCGGTTTGTACCTGACAGTGAGTTCATATTCACGTGGGCTGGTTAATAAGGACATTGCCTAAAATTTAAGTGAGATTTGGAGGTACCCAGCAAGCGACAGAATTGGGTTCTTTGCACTGTGGGAAGCCCCATCGTAAGCAATTATTTATTTAATGCCACTAATTGCACTGTGCTGGCGATGGCTACGGGAATGATTGTGAATGACCCATCGGGAATTGCATGCTCTCACCCAGTGCAGAGACCAGGAGGCACAAAGGAAAGGATGATGTGACACCAATGTCAGCATAGACACATACCCATGTTAGCAACAACTGCAAGCTGCTATTTTTCAGAATAATTAAGTAATAATCTCTTTTACTTTGTAATACACCAAGCAATAAACTGCTGCTGCAATTGATTAAATGCCAAAGAAAAGCTAAGGTGTTTAATCAATCACCAGAGCCACTTACGGCAAGTATAATACAAAGCTACAGAGATTATTGATATTATACAATGAGCCAGAAATGGGAAAGAAAATTATCCCTATTCCTTCCTCTGCGATGCCTTGAATGTGTTGTGCTGCTTTGCTTGCTCTTTCTAAGCAATGAGCACTTCAGCTCCACGTTTAGCTGGACCAAATAGTGAGCGCAGGCTTGGTTCAGCCTGCACAGGGAAATCACAGCTACTGTGGTTTCCATGCTAGGGATCTGGCTTGGTATGGGCTGGAGACTGGACAGGGAATTGGTTGAAGCACGTCCTAACGGATCAAAAATGAGCGTTTGAAGGAAGAGAAGAAAAGAAGGTGGCGAAGCAGACTGATGTGACTGAAGTAGGAAATTCCATAGATTTCTTCTCGGAATGATTTCATTGAATCAGGTTGTGGCATTCCCCTCCAAGCATGACTAAAGCTTTCTGTGTTCCTTGTTTTCACACATATTAGAATATCAATATGCTCTGTGTGGTTATACTTCATCTATTTGCGATGGAGCCTTCTCTCAGCTGCTCTAGAGGAACTGCAATGAAGTGGCTAAAGCTGTATTACAAAAATAGAATTTAGTCCTGTAAATGCATATGCAGTGCATTGGGGAAAATCTGTATGGATGTATACAGCTGTGCCCCAAATATCTCATCCTGTATCACATCAGGAGGAGTTTTGTCAGTGGCATCAGTAGATGCAAACATTTAGAAAAGTCTGCTCTCAGAAAAGCACTGACTTCTTGCCTTAAGAGCTGGGAAAAGACACAGCTCTATCATCTGGTACGTACACTCTTGTCCACCCACTCCTGGCACAAACAGGGGGTATTCTGGGGCTGGAGAGCCTGCCTGCTTCGTGTTTCAGTCTCACTTGAAGCCAGGCAATGTACACTTATCGTCCGTGGACATCATTAAATGTGGCACATTCTGCTATTTGCCCTGCGAACTCTAAAGTTTAAACAGAATGATGTCATTTTATTGGCCTTGTAATCATTGCTCATATTATAAAGGTCACACATTTCACATTGTGGCAGAAAATCAATAGCTCTCCCAACAGCCTCTGGGGGAAAATGTTTTGCTTCTGAAGAATAATATATAATAAACAATTTTAGTCCTTACTTTATCATGGCTGTAATCTTGGAGAATAGCTACAGTAAAAATCTGGCAAAGGCTGATATATAAACTCATTAAAATTGGGAAGTGATTTAGAACAGGACTTTTAAAAAGATTTATCTTGAGCTAAACAGCAAAGAGGTTTGTTTAGGTCTACATTTAAACAAGCTCCAAGAGCTCTTTAACAGCTTAATTTTATGGTTGCTGTTGGGGAATTCTTTCAGATTTACAAATCATGTATTTCTCCAGCAAGGTGATAGACCTGAGCAATGTGCAAGCAGAACTGAACCCACAGATAAGCAGGAAGCACAGATACACTCTGAATGGGTAAGGGGGGAGTTACTGAAAAATATTTTGTATTGTCTGGAATAATTAGGTCTAACAAAATAAAGCCAAGGCCTTTGAACATACTCTGGCTACTTATCCTTCAACTTAATTACTTAAACTAGAGAAGACAAAGGCACAGGGAACCTTTTAAAGCAAAAGATGGCTCGACTACACTCTCAAATAACAAATCAAAATTGGTGTCCCTTTCTGTTAACTAATATACAGAAAAGAGCTAAAACGTTTAAATACTGATAGCAGGAAAAATAACCCTACAACCTCATCTGTAAGACTTAGGAGTGGAACTGACAAAAGGAAAAGTAGAGAACTTTACATTTTTGGTATTAATTTGTCCTTGAAAATAACTTCCATACATATAATACACACAGACAAGAATCAGCACTAGTGTTTTCATGCTTAATAGCGATGCAACTGAGTTTTCTGCATCTTGAGTTATAAATATGTTTATCTATGCATTTTCCTTGCATTATTCGTATCAACACATTCACGTAACAGAATGTAACTGTGATTCAGTTCAAAACATTTAATAGTGAGATGCCTTGATTTGCAAAGCCACATTTAGAGTCTGGCTAAAGTAGCTGTGTAAGTGAAACACCGCTAGCGCATCAATTTGTCAATTTATGGACAGTGCTACCGCCTCTAATTCAGGCTTCCCTTGTGGTTTGGATATGCTGCCTTTAACCGGCTTGCGACATTATTTTGACTGACTAATGGTTTGGCTACAGCCCCACTCAATTTTAGATCAAATACGAAAAGCTACCTATACCCAGTACAGATGCCAGCCAACTCTGTGTTTACAAGCTATAGTCACAAAGTCAAAACAAATTCTGGATGTTCAAAATGGAGCCATCTGCACGGAATAAACATGAAAAATGTGAAACATTTTATGTAAATGTACATTACTGCCTAGGAACAGTTGGTTCAGCTTCCTCCCAGGCTGCCTGGCTGGGAACAGGAGGACTGACAGAGTTTGTGACACCTATTTATATTCGAAGCCATATGACTCACTGTGCCATAGATTCAAAGGTATGATGTATATTTAAGCTTTGTGCTCCAAAAGGGCACTGAAATAAATAATTATCTTTTAAAATAAAGACATATTCAGAATTATCATTTGTGATCTTTCCCTGAACACATGGGACTTATGCATGTCTTTTTCTTTCTGCCCCTCCGAGGTCCATCACTTCTGCTTGTGAACAGAGAGCCTACCACCATTACCTGCTTCTCCCAGCAGGAGACAACGGCAAAGAGCTAGCTCCATAATATAGCCTCAATTTTGTTCATATTACACTCAGAATTTATTTTTAAGAAATAGGAAAACATACCAATTCTGGTAGTGTAATAAAAAAAAATTGCTATCTTTGACTATCTATTGCTCAGGATCTCACACAACTCAGGAATCTGAATATCCTCCACTAAAAGCACATGTTTGAGCTAACAGGAGGCTATGGGACTGCCGGCACACGGGTAGGAGCTCCAGCTCCACCCTGGACTGAAGCATCTGAAGCCCATATTTTGGGGTTGGTCCCTCCCTGCATGGACCAAAGCAACGGCCTGTCCCACTGGCCAGCTGCCTGCTGGCCTTTTCACCTCGCGCCCTCCCAGGATCTGCCCCATCAGCTCAACATGCTGATCTTGCTGGCTTGCTTTCATAATTAGGAACATAAATGTTTACCCTACAGTAATTGTGTTCCCATTCCACTAGAGCAAAATATTTGCCACCAAGATAGATGGGACAAAAAAAAAAATCAAACCAAATTGCTTTGCTCCCTGGACAGTGTTTTGGTCTCCAGAAAACAGGAAATCCAACATTTTTATGTAAGATGAAGCACTTAAATGAAGAGAAACTACGTCTTTTTATCTCTGTCAAATTATTTTGATTACCAAAGAAAGGACTCCAGTCTGGGATAGGCAGCTTCTCATGAAGCTTAAGAGTCTGTTAGCTGTGTCCTCATTAGAAACTCCCGTTCAAGTCTATACAATTTAGACTGAACATCCTGTTTACTGTGGAACATAATCCTTAAAGCATTGAAACTCCAGGCAAAGAAGAGAGTGCAATGTTGCTGCACCTTAACTGTCCACTATTTGACTTCTCATCATCTTCAGAGTTATTAATGGTTCAAAACCCACGTGTCTATTTATCTTGGGAGAAGCAACAAAGAAACTTCATTATATTATAGCCAACCTTCAGCTACGAACAGAACAGACACGGCACTCTACATAGAAAGTCGTATTTTGTACTGAAGACCTTGATTTATCATAATTACATGCTCATGAGGTATAAAAGCATAGATGCCCAAACATACCAACATACATTTCCACGACACACGCACCAAGATGCATGTGCATACTGAGGTAACAGGTTATTTTCTGAGTTATTCAAGTTTATGCAGCTGCAAGGTAATCAGTCATGTAAATGATGACAGGAAGGGACATTTATAGAGCAACATCATTGCAATATGTATGTTATAAGGCACTGAATGTTCTATTAAATAGGATTTAAAAAAAAATAAATTACACCCTAGCATCGCTTTTCCTTTGGAATTATTTTATCAGCTCAAAATGTATTAACTTGCAAATCTCTGCCTTTGTTATACTATCTTGTAGATAAATATTATCTTTGAGCCTCAGCCACTATCCATCTGTCTCATGAGAGAAGAAAACATATACTGTAATGGTGCTATTGTATGATTACAATAAAGAACTAGTAAAATCACAAGATTAAATAAATTACATTGTTTAAACACAGGCTTGCAAATTTGTCATGAAAATTTACCTGACCAACAAATCCATTTGCTCACTTTTTACCAGGATGTTGATACAAATAATGTTCCTTGTTCCAGGCAAACAAAATTTGGCAAGACTAGTGTAACTTATTAGGGTCAAACGCTGCCAGTGTGCACCTGCTCTATCAGAAGAAAATCAGGAAAATTAATGGCTGTGAGCTCGGGCATGCACTAGCAGCTCCTACTAATTCACCATCACAGAAATGATCATTAGAAACCAAGTCGAGCAACGGGATTAACAGCAAATGCTTTTGTTCACGGGCAACACGGCCAGAATAAAATAAAACAAACAAAAGAGCCACGTCTCCTACATACCCTTAATGCTATTCACTGACGGAACACAATCTAATTGCTCGGTCAAGACTATTTCTAAAGGCGCAGGATCAGCGGCAGCCTGTAACGCTATAGTGTCGGAGATCACAGTCGGAGGCACAAATCTGCCTCCCTGCTGAGATTTAAGAAAGAAGATGACGAGTTTGAAGATGCTGGCTTAAACGACTAGCAAGTGAATGAAGAAGTGAATAGTGAGTGCCCTTGGAAGAACAGCATTTCGACCTATACTTTTGCTAGGGACTGAGAATAAGCTGAATCTCACACGGTACTAGTGGAGAAGTTAAAAAAATGGGACAACTTATTAACAGTGCAGGATCTAACTTGTTTGCAAGTATCACTGGCAGCCTAATTCAGCAAATATGTGGCAAAATATCCTGGAGTGAGAGCTACTATTTGCTAAAGGTAAATAAAAGATGCAAGCAAGTTTTGGTGGATTATATGGGAAGGAAGATTAAAAATGAAATGACAGAATAAAAAATTTATTCTCATCAAACTTAAAGCTCAGCCCCTTAACCAACTCCTATCTGATTTGTTTTAATGATATTTATTACACTATCAAAAACCAGCTTAGCAGAGAGCTGGCATTATGCAACTAATAAATCTGATTCTTAGGAATGTGGCAAAATTTATACAAGTAATTATGTAGGTAAGTCTATCCAAGGCTCTTTCTCATCATTGCAATGTCTAGAGGGAAAACAGTAATAAAATAATGATAACCACAATTATTATTTATTACTACTACTATGATTATGGTAGTGTCCAAAGATCCCAATCAGCATTTCAGTAATTAGAATTAATTCTGTCAGGCACTGGTTCTTTCTCACTCAGCTACAGGGTATTAGTGCTTTTCTATGGTATACGTAGAGCCAGCCTGTGCTCTGGACATCAATGAAAGGTAATGTATCGCATCACCTATAGCCACAGTACATGTGGGAAAAGGCAGGTAGCTCTTCTCACCCCATCAATCCCTGCCCACACCACCCCGCAGAACTGCTCGGAGTATTTCTGTCACTGAAGCTTAGCACTATGCAAGGAAAAAGAAGGGATCGTTATCTGATATGATCATAACCTGGTCATATTAATTCAAATTCATTATCCCAATCTGGCAGTGGCTAATCCTTGATGATTTAAATGAAAGGAAGTGAACTGCTGATCCCTGGAGCTACCTGTGAGCATGCTGGAGTCGGAGATTTGATTACCCTCGTTTTAGGGCAAGATTGGCTTTTGGAAGTGGCCCCAAAATGACAGCTTTCAAGAACACAGCTCTGGTTTCTACGCTGTGGAAGTTTTTTTTGTTGTCTTTGATCTATTTAGCTTGAACTGCACCTTGTTAGATAACTGTTCCCTTTCGCCCCTAAATTTCAACACAGCCAAGCCTAGACAGGGCTGTGAGACCTAAGTAAATATAGGTAGGTCACCCGCACCGGCATCTTAGGAGTGGTTGTATGACAGCTGCATGGCTTGCAGAGAGGTCTAGCCGGAGCAAGAGAGGTGATTAGTCTGTCATTCCTTGGATAAGATTTGCAGGATTTGTAGTTGTGTCCAGAAATTATGTGAGCAAGAGGCCCAAACTACAGTAAATTGAGATGCTGTCACTGAGGGAGAGGAGCGAGAGGTTAAGTGATTCTGCTCGGTGCCTCTGCAAGCTGCACCTCGAGGCTTGAAAAGAAGCCTTTCTGTCCTCCTTGCCACAGTTTCTCTTCAGGGCAGGGCACATAGATCTGTCCCTCCTTTCAGAGCAGCTTGCAGCCCAAGCCACTCACCCTCCTAATCCATGGCCACGCTCGCCAGGCTGGAAATAGTCGGGCTGCAATGCCTGCTACAGGTTTGGTGGCAGTTCCTTAGCCTGGCAGCCCAGCAACACCGCTGAATATTTGTAAGCTGCAATTCATTTACGTAGAAGACCATACATTTTTGCATGATGAAAACATGTTTTCCAAGGCCTGGCAGCTGCAAAATTTGAAACCCAGCAGGCAGCTCCGACAGGCGGGCGGGAGTGCGGCTGCTTGGCCAGGCAGAGCAAGTGAAGCGCGCTCATGGAAAGGGGCCACCGAAAGCAGAAAGCTGCTTCCCGTGCCAAGATTTTGCGCCCAACACACAGCAATTATCAGTCCCTCATTTAAGAGAAAAATGTCATCCATAGCATAATTTACACCTGCACCCTGGCAGTAAAGGGTGAAGAATATTTTATACTCCCGTGAACCTTCCGTTCTCATAGATTCCTTTAAATGGTTTAACAGAAACCACTGGTGCTGTCTGTCTAGGCACAATATATCCCTCCTGGCACCTGAAACAAACATCATATTTTTAACTCCCTATTTCTCTGTTTTCAAAGAAATGTTATAATTTGTTTCCACATTCATTCTGTTCTACAATGGAGCTGAAGCATGCAGATGTAGAAATGCTGCCTGCTCCTCTCCCGGAGTTAAAAGCAAGGTTCTTAATAAGTAGGAAAACACGAACGGGTCACCAAGAGTAGATTTTTCTTTCATCTGCTATTTCTCATTTTGGGCTTTTTACAACGTAAACACAAACCAGACAGTCTGTTTTCCAGACACCTAAATGCTTCTGCAGTTTTGTCAGACTGTTTCAGATGGATAGCGGCAGGTTTCTCTGTCTTGCATCCAAATGCTGGCTTTCCACACAATGGTGTAAAATGCAGAATGACATCTCTGTCTTCAGTGTAGGTGTAAAGCAAAAGGAATTTGGTCCTCTCACCCTAAATGCTTTACTTCTCCTGCCTTCCTGCCCCGCCTTCAAGCCCTAGGAGAGTATATACAACGCTATTTTAGAAAAAAATAAAAAATAAAAAGTCTAAACGCTTGCAAAAAGAGGCAAGGTATCGTGGAAAAGCCATTTGGCCATGAAGTCACTGGCTCTGCTCCTTAGGAAAAGAAGGATGAACATAGCATTGCCAGATTACACTGCATCAAAAATACTTGCTTCTTGTCACCGAATCTGTGTATGTGACTTACTGCTCTGTTCTAGTGGAATTAGGCAGACAGGGTGACTTCAAAATTAGAAATTATCATTAAAATAAAATCTTGAAAAGATAAAGCTTATAGTGTATATCTTTACCACTTATAGTGTGTATCTTTACCACTAACTGACCACAGAAAAATAAAACTGTAACTGACCACAGAGAAATAAAACTAAAGTCTGCCCATTTGGCCAGACTTTTGGCAAGAGACTTTTATATCAAGTGCTTCCTATTATTTATGTCATATTTGGTAGAGATTCCAGCACTTTGGGTTGGATTAAGAAGAAGAAAGCAGCAAATTAAAATGTTCCGGTAGAACTCTCTTTGTTATGGAAATATCAGACATTCCATCTATCCAGCAGCTGTATTTGTCTATCCCAAATGCAGCTGGAAAAAATGATGCCTCTTCATGGGATTTTCCATTCCGTCCTTCCTTCCTTCCAGAACACACACATCTTCTACCATTTCTTCTAGGGCAGATGATAGAAAGACACAGAGCTCGTTTCTCTCCTTCCCCAAACCAAGGAGCTGTAGCTACAAGACTGGATTAAATAAGAAAATCTGTGCTCTGAGAGAGGGGTATTTTAGATACGGTTTTCTTGATGGATTGTGATCTACTTCATTCTTTCTGTGTACATATATAAGCACATGTATGTGACATTCAGACAAACACTGGGTTCTGGAAGGAATCATTCACGTACTTTTAGCCAACTACAATTCAGGTGTCTCATCAGAGCTGGGTGACTGGCCTTTCTCCATGGGCAAAGAAATATGAGCACTTCCACAAGGCAATTCACGTTATTTATCTTAAGGTGGGATGAATTGCCCTACAGACATTCCTGTCTTTCCTCACAACAGCAGAAGAAGCTTAGATAACCAGATTAGGCTGGACCCCTGAAGGAAGCAATGTAACAGCCATCGTAAGTTTAGAGTCTAAGCAAATCACCTCAGCTCTCTCTTTATTAATAGTAAAGAGGGATGGCCTCCTCCTCATCTTGTATCTTAGACACCTATTTTATGGTGAGAGAACTTGCCTCCTGGAGAGGTATGTCTCCCTCTCTGTAGACTATAGCAGTAGTCTAGAAAGTGAGGTTAGACTATATCTGCCTTAGATGCCAACCTTGAGCCTAAATATTGGTTGCCTAACAGCAAGAGACAAGCACCTCTCATTGCTCCAGAGGGAATCTCCCACCTGCCTGCACATAGGTGCCTGAATTAGGAGAAAAAGCTCCTTTGGAAGCCTTCAAGGTGCTTCTCTTCATCGCCTCTACCATAAATTAGGCCCCTGCTTTGGGAAGGCTTTCTTAAGTACCTAAAATATAGGTGCAAATTAGAGGCCAAAGTCAGGCAGACTGGAAGCAACTGTAGTTGGTGGTGCACTCAAAATATGTAAGATGGTATTTAGAGGACAGATCCCTATTCCAGCTGCTATTTATCATCCATTTTCTCTTGAAGTCCTATACAGCAGTAATCTTGTATGGGTCACAGTTTGAAGAAGCTGACTAACCACATGATTTCCCCAAGCGCAGATAAAGTACATCAACTCCTCTATATGCTCTATGCCTGAAGGAGCAAGCAGTAAGGCCAAGTACTAAACCCCATACCTGTCATAAAGTAGGCTTGAATATTCACCACAGAAAAGAATGTACTTTAAAGGGGATTTTATGAAGAGGACTTAAGCAAACCTAGCACTCCCCAAATATGTTCAATATTGTATAAAATTGCTCCCGAGGTTGTTAGCGACAGCCTCAGAGCCCCTGAGGTTGTTGCAATATGTCCTACTGTGGGACCAGCCTTGGGCATGCACCCGTCTTCACACATCACCATCCCTCCCCTGCACCTCAATTTCCTCCCTTCGTGGGCACAGTGAAGTGGAACAGACGTCAGGAACATTTCACACCTGCTGTTCCCAATACACTTAATCCTTTTCAGATTTCAGTCCTTTTCACTGAAAAGGACTAAGAGTGGTTTTTATGGTCAGCTGCTGTTGGGAGGGAGATGAATGTTGAGTCCTGGCTTAGGCTCGAGTGCTGTGCAGCTCCTAACAGGGACTGGTTAACCTGCTCCAAGAGCACGGCGCTTGGTATGGCGCTGAGCTTAGGCTCAGGACTGGGCTAAACCAACCTCAAAAGGGCCATGCTCATATATTTAGAAGATAAATCACATGGAACGAGAATTTTCTGGATGAGGACCAGAATGCTCAGCACGTTGTAGGATTAACCATTTTCTGAGAAACTAAGGGTTTCTCAAAGTGCCCTCTCATTACCAAATTTGTTTCATAAATAGTAAATAAGTTTAGAATTGTTTTGGTCAATCAAACCTGTTTACCATCTTTTCACTACAGTGCAATAAAACCAACATATTTTTTTCCCTGCTATGACTAATTCTCATCAAATAGCTTTCCTCAAAAGGGGCAATAACTCTAGTTCTATTATGCTTTTTGTCTATATTGGTGTTTTGGGGTTTTTTTTTGAGGAGAGGATAATCAAACATTTTCTTTTATTTGGCTTTGAACATTTCACTTTTATTCTTTTGAGACACTACTTGCTATTCTACCATCAGATACCAACTCCAACACACAGTGGAATCAATGGCAGAACATGAGGTTAACAACAACTAGCCTGTGGCAAAGAACAGCTGAAGTAAATACTCTGAAAGATATTCTTTTTCTGCATATCTATATGGATGCACATAGCACCTTCATGAATAGATCATCTCATTGATGTTTCTGGTGACCTATTAGTGCCTTCGGTTGGAATTGCATTAGAGTTTAACCCTGGCATGCACTGACTGAATTGGCCTTTATATCATACTTAACATAAAGAGATGTCCTTTATTCTTCAAGAAAAACTGCCATTTCTTGTTTTAATTTCTATAATAATACAAAGATAAAAATCACATAAAGCTTAAAGTACCATCTCAAAGGAGGTGCTAACAGGAGAGGATTCTAGACATGTTGTATTTATAAACATACTGACTCTGTGAACTATAATGATTTTGTATTATTAAGGGCATGAACCTACAAAATACTGAGTACCTCTTGCAACTTGAGTCCTTGACTTTCATTGACTTCATGGGGCTTCTAAACCGGCTACTCTTTCTACTGTAAGTATCCTCTAAAAAGCAAGTCTTTAGAAATTCCACCCCATAGCCCTGAGTTTATTGTCTCGCAAAGACACATTTGCTCAGTTTACAGGTGAATATTTATTTTTCTCACCCGACAGTTTTGCAAACTCAACTAGACATCAAGCTGGATTTTTCCTTATTCAAGCATCATCATCAGTAATAAAGGTATTTTTGCCTTGGATACACCTGTGCAACTCCATTAGCCTTCATCAAGGTTACATGTGTGCCACTGAGGTTATATATGGAAGACAACTGGGATGGAGAGACCTGACTGTGGACACAAATTGACCTCTGGAATATTTATTGCTGATGATGATGTGAAAGAAGGCAAAAAGTGGTGAGGTTGGCAAATGGGCTAAACCTTTCACTGTTTTTTTCTTGTAACGCATGTGAGCAGCTGAAAGACAATAAATGCTGAAATCTAAGGTTTTGCTATCATAGTCTCTTTTCAGAGCATTTTAAAAGGTTGGGGTTTTTTTGTTTGTTTGTTTTAAATGAGTTCATATCAGAGCAGTGTTCAGTCTAAAGTGTATCTCTATTTGATAACTAAATAATAAAGCAGCAACATTCCTCAGTGTGCTTCTCGAAATAGATGCTGCCTGGTGACTTCTGCACAGAAGCAGATGTCTTTGCAGCAAAATCCAAACGACAGTCTTTGGCCAGTCAGTTACTGGATTTCTGTAAGTTGATTCTAAGATTTTCTTTCCCTATAGACTTTACTCCTTATCACCCTAAAAAGCATATACTGTAGCCTTAACAATTAAATGATAATGAGCAGACAGAAGAGAAAGGACAGGAGAGATCTGGCATAGCTACAGCTAGCAATCATTAGATTTACAGAGGGGAAAAGACATGCTTCCTAGGCCAACATATTTTTTATGAATAATTGATAAGGCAGTCAGCACAGTTATATCATAGAAATGTAATATATATCCATAATTATAAAACCAGTTTTGTGCAAAAGGACACAATACACTGAAAGCAGATACCAGCCAATATGCCATCCTGAAATAAAATACAGTCACTATTGTGTTAGTTGGCAAAATTTAAATACAGGATTTGAAGCAAGCAAAATGTTCTTTAATCCCATTTTTTAGCACAGTCCAGGCTCAGTCTGCTCAGGAAAATACTGCAAGGCAAAATCAGCAGCTGCATTAATTTGCTGATGATTGAGAGAAAAATGAAAGTTATCCTCATGGTTTTTTTCTCCCTACTTGCTACTCTAACTTACTAATAATACGAGAGCACCAATTTATTCCTATGCGAGTATATGAAGCATACAAATTGAAAAATCAATGTAATGGAAAAAAAAGATTATCATGCACTGTTTAGAATCAATCAGCTAGAAACAGAGGGGGGAAAATGCGAAGGCGGAGACATGATGTTTAGAAAATGTACATATTGTACCTACCCTAAGCTAGAGTGTTTGTAGGAGTAATCTACCCTTAGTCTAACATGCAGACTGAGCTATATTTTGACCAGAAAATCATCTTATTGCCAATCTTTTCTAGAGAAATTAATCAGTTGACTTTTCTTCTTTTGAAAGTCCCCACATAATAAAAATATCAATCCCTTTGCCCATAAAAGCCACACAAAAGCATGTAACAAAGATTTCAGGGTGAAGGGATTATGATACTCGAAATGCTTTATTAGCACGATGTCTCAGCATCGCTCACCAGAACGCTGATGGCTTATTGTAGCCCGAAGGACAGACTTTTGTCGCATGTGACAGAGTCCCTTGAAAACATCGACAGCAATAGTTTTTAGTTGTGGTCTGAATCACCATTAGCAGTTGAGTTTAAATCTTAGATCTCTCAGTGGTGGAACACTTTCTTCGGCCAAAACTGGCCTCTACTCATCAGAAATAATTACACTGTACGAGTCAGATGTGTAACAAATGGGTCTGAGTCTCAGTTTGGAAATACATTCAGAGGAGGTGGAAAGAATGGCTACTGGCTCTGTGACAGGAGATTCAATCTTCATAAACCTGCAAGAGAGGGGAGGAAAAAAAAGCGACACAAATGCTCCCTACAAAAGAACAGAGCAGATCACAGCTGGAAGGAAGGCAAACCTTTTAATCAGGTCCTTGAAATACAAGCTGCAGGAAGCTAGAACATTTTGGTGGACTTCAAACTCTTTGCCTTCAACAATAATTTTCAGGTCTGTAAACTCTTTCGCTCTGCGTTGCTGGTTCAACTCCTTCAACATTTCTGCAGAACAGAGAAGACAGACAGTGCCAGGGTTCCCATTAAGAGTTTTTTATTTTTACTTTTTACTTTTCATTTTTTTTTTGTAAAGAAGTAGAGAAACAGGAAACAACTGATATTTTTGTTGGTAAGATTGGCTCAACACAGACAGTCAGAAGTTACGAACATAACATATTAAAAAAAGAAAAAGAAAAAAGCAGGAACCAGTAGGTCTAAACAACTGAAATATATATACAGAAAAAAAGCAA
The DNA here is from genome assembly GCF_026419915.1 of Harpia harpyja. Classification (NCBI taxonomy): domain Eukaryota; kingdom Metazoa; phylum Chordata; class Aves; order Accipitriformes; family Accipitridae; genus Harpia; species Harpia harpyja. The sequence continues at coordinate 8,439,373 of NC_068954.1, forward strand.
AAACAATCCTAAATTTGGAAGGGTTAAAAATGAAAACAAAATATTTCAGCATCAGCAAATCAGAAACACATTATCACAGAAAAGTTAAAATAATTTGTTATAATAAAAATCAAGAGCTAATGAATTTCTATCCAAATGCAAATAAGTTTTGAACATACTAGAATAATATTAGTAAAAATATGGTATTATGATGCAATATGAACTGGATATGGGTCAAAATAATAAAACCACAAGACCTGCAAAAATAACTTATCCTTAACATAGTAAAAATGTGTTAAGCCTCTCAGTTAACATAATAAAATAGTACTTCTAAATAATATATAAATTACAGGGCACAAAAAATTAGCCAAATTATCAATGCATCTTGAAATATACCTCATCTATATAGACTACAATTGTATATGTTTCAGAATTAGCTTAAAAGCATCCTTATGATAAAAAATAATCTCACGCAGAGAAAAAATTACTGCCTTTTATAGCAATTCCCATTTTTGCACTCCAAGGATTTTTACCGTCACAGCATTTTTATTTTTTAGCCTTCAATGGCTTCATTTACAGCAACAATCAACTTTCACACATCATGAAAGAATCGTAATGATTAAAATAACCTATGAAAGTGTTTCCATCCTGCAATAAAGCACCTACCTTGCGTGATGTCTCCTTTTATAAAGCCTATTGGTACTAACAGAATGAAATAATAGCATGCCATGTCTTCATGTGTGGATGTGAACTACTAAGCAACCTACATGTTTTATATGCTGGCTGGACTTTTAAGGGTAAGACTTCCCTCCAACTTTGCAGACCAAAGTGGCTATCAAGATGAATAATATACTTTTCACCTGGGCAATAGCCTGGCAGTTCAGAAGCCAGTGATCAAGATGATAAAAGAGCTGATTTTAAATACTAAAGGATTTTGGTTTTATTTTATGTTTGCAATAGGTCAAGGTTCTCATTTTCTCAGTATAACACCCTGAACACATTCCTCTTCAGACAGATCTGTAAATCAAGAACAGTTCTTTACATGAAGTCCTTCCTTACACGAAGTAAAAGGGACCCAAAGAGTGTGTAACTATAACTGTGTTTAATGCCACTGTCAGGCTCGGGCACTGGGCTGCCAAAGCATCACCAAAGGGCCTTACGGTGAAATGAAGACCCAAATAATCTTTGTGTTCTGCTGCTTCCCCAAAGAAACTCAACAGGAATTGTTTCAGTGAAGCCCTAGTGGTTAAACAACATGAAAGCATGCAAATACACAACCGTGGCATGAAAAGAAACTGAAGTTCTCCCAAGCCCCAACATCTGTGGTGCACATTTTTCAGGCCTAAGTAAATAAATGTCACCTTGCACATTTATGTCTATTTAATGGAAACACAGTAGTGTCTGAAAGGCTAATTATTCTGTGCTGAAATGGGTCAGTGCTCTCCAGAGAGCAAGCAGATCATTAGAGAGGGCACAGAAATAACAGCAGGCTTGTGTCAGATCTATAACAGGGGAAAATAAACCACTCTGTCCTGTGGGTGCTATAGCAGGGGCTATTTTTAACAAATTCAACTGAGCTAAAGTACAATGATACATTTTGAGCAAAACTTAAAATGGGGACCGAACGCTCACTCTTCTGCAGGAAAGTTTCAGGCTTTTGCTGGAGGCGCGGTGCCTAAAGTCTGACTTGACCATGAATGCTTCAGGTCTCAGTTAAAGACCAAGGATGCTTTGGACACAAGGGGTGTTCCACTTGATTTAGGGTCAGAGTGACTAAGGTCTCTGGTTTCACAGGAACAGCACCAGGTGCTTCTTAGCTGCATACTTTTGGAGGCGATTGTGGAGGAAGCATTTTTTTGTCCCTTTTCACATATGAATGACTTTTTTTTCTGTCTCAGTCCATTTTCCCACTTTCACTTACAGCAACTACATTTTCCTCCCAACCAATTTTCTATCATTTCATTTCTTAAAGACAGTTACTTTTCCCTCTAAACTTTCTGATATTCTCCTATCCCCTACTTAATTTCACTTTTGTTTTCTGTCATTCCCCTTTTCAAATTTGCCCAACTACTGTCCTCCATCCCCATTTGCACTTTTCCTAAGTTCCTATTCAAGAACCTTTTCTCTAGTACCTGTGGCAGCCCTTTACAGTCTTCCTTGCAGAACCTTTCAAGACAAGGGCTCCAAGACTAAGTGATACAAGTTTAAGATTACACTTACATAAGGGGTCAATCTCCATCTCACCTCATTCCATTTCCTCCTTTTAAAGCTCATGATCAATTATTGTTAGTGTTCAAAAAGCACAACTGTATGAATAGCAACTGCTTAGATGGATCCTGCGCTCCAGGAGAGAAGAGGCAACAGAGTTTAGTTGCACTCTGAATGGGCTGGGGGTTTTCGGAGGTGAGCTCAGGATAAGCGGGACAGTAGAGACCATCCTTGAACTCATGAATGTGGCCAAGATTGCCGAATAACAATACACAGAGTTCAGCCACTGCACCTATAGATGTTGTGCTCTCTGTGCTATCTCCAGTATTGTGAGAGCTGGTTTGAGCATCTAAGTCCCCAAACGGTTCTCCCAGGTAATGGGCTGATTACTTGGACTTTACCGAGCACTCTGTAATTACATCCAGTCCTGCAGTTCCGGGGCACAGTTTCTAGCTATGCTCTTTACACACTTCAGTGTGCTTTATACTGCATGCATTCATTAAGGGATGCAAACCAGAAAAGACTGGTCTGGAGCAGTGGTGCAATTTGGCTCATAAAGAACCAGAAATCAGAACAAACCCTAATCAGAAACTGAAGCTCCTCTTTTTCCTATAGACATTCAGAGGCCATAATTCTCTCCTAGTCCCCCTGACTTGTTATAGTGCTCTCCACAGAGGGATGACTATGAACAGTCCTGTATTTTTTGTGGCTCGGTTTCTGAACTAGAAAGAGAAGAGGCAGGTGGAGAGGAGAAGGAAGTCAGGAGACTGCATTGATTCATTGATCTTCCTTGCTGAGGCTCCTTTGTATTACTAAATAACTAGCAGGCATTAGTATTGGACACAAGGTTATATCAGAACGGGCCCTCATTCTCAGAGTATTTGTAATGCTCACACTGTGCTTAGCCAGGCATTAATGATTTATGAGGACTCAGGATGAGTTGCAAAACAAATTTTTTCACCAGGTAATAATGCCTGCCGATGAGTTGTAAAAGGAGAGACAACACAGTGCAGTCCTGGCAGTGAAAAATTATCTCAGCTATCTCCTGCTAGTTCCTCTTCTGGGCTCCTCCCAATATTCAGCATTTCCTCCAACAAATGGAATTTCCTGAAACCTTCAGAAAAGGATGTGCTGGGAATTCCCTAGTGGTTATTTATTCCTCTGGTTTCTTTGTTCTTACAAAGGGTTTTTTCTTTGCTTTTCTTCCTCATTTCATTTCTTTTTTTTTTTTTTTTTTTTAAGCAATCCAGGTAAAAATAAAGTGCAAGGACAGTTAAGCTGCAAGGTTTCAGCAGGGTGGGCACTGATGTTCCCTCTCCACAGTGAATCACAGCAAATGCCCTCACATCCATAGTGCAAGGAATTTTCCTTCCTGCTCTAGGTGCACAGACATGTTGGGACTGCAGAAACCAAGCCAGTCCTTTGCCTTCTTCATCATTACTGATGCTAAATCATTCTCAGTCAAAGACTGGTTGAATGTTTTCTTCACAAAGAAATACACAATAGACACGCCCATGTTCTTCCATAATTACTTAAGCCACGTAGTGGTAGAACCTGAAGGGGACTTGACCTGAAACCTGCAACTGAACATCTCTGCGGAGCTTGTGAAAGGAAGCACTTTCTATCTTGCCATTATCAGCTTTCATATCATTGCTTGGGGGCATTTAAACATAATTATATTGAGAATCCCAGAGACAATATGGGCCAGAAGGTGTAAGTGACTTTCCTCAGGTCAGGAACAAAGCCAGGAAGAACTCAGAAGCTTTGATTCCTGGTCCCCAGCTCCACCCAGCACACTACATTTTCTCTTTCTTAATTAATGGACAAATTACAAATTAAACCGAAGAGCCCACAAGCCTTGGATCAAATGTAGGACCAAGAACAACTGTGTAATTTTGTAGATCAAGTAAAGGGAACAGAAATTATATAGTGAATCTTTTTTTAAATTACTTATGATCAGAAATAAAAATGAACAAGGAACTTATTCCCCAAGTTTATTTATTCTGTATTTCAAGCACAGTGGAGACTGGATACCCAGTCAAAGATCCTCTCTAATGCACACTCCTGTGGCACAATGGAAGCTCTCAGGTTTATTTTCACTTCTAATGAAGAACTCTTTACTTAAATATGAGTAGATAAGGCTTTAAAAGGGGGCAGCAAGAGCTACAATATAATGAGCTGTGAAATACGGAAGAACACTTTTTACAAACAGTATTTTTTAAAACTTGCTTGGAAAAACTAACTTATAAAACTGCAAAGGGTAATTGATGAAACATCACTAATTATTCTTGTGAAGAACATGCAAGAGACCAGTGCTTGCCCAGACAGCCCCATGCTTTCATGATTGGGACAGAAAATGTGGGAAAGCCAAGAAAAGCTACCAGAAGGAAAATCCAATTACTTTCTTGCCTTAATAAGTAAGGAGATTAATTCCCAAGGTTATGCTCTCGTTATGTAAAACAAGCATTTTAACCATTAAGTGGCAGCACTGCATACAGTTGCTTATTTTGATAGACAGTGGTAGAGTGTGTGTAGCTACAAGAAATTAAATTATGAAGCAAAAGACCTAGCAGTCGAATAGGAGTTACGAGTGATGGGAAAGCGTGTACCATGGTGAACCTGTCCTATTGAACCACACAAGAATTCATGATTTTTTCCCAGTGTTGACAAGTCTCTCTTTCTCCTCACTGCTACTCCCGCAGACACACAGAGAACCCCAAAGCCTGGAGAGTGCCACAATAAACTGCTCCATCTACCCTCATGCTGTTGATAACTAGCTTGAAGGAGCTGCATAGAGAGATTAACAACTAAATGCCTAGTTGCCTCATTACGCACACACACTTAGCATTGCAGTGGCTAAGGCTGTTCTCCACTCCCCTGGGACATCTTGACACTGCAGATCAACTACCACTGAACATCATCCCTTAGGGTATCCCATGATTATTGGGCAGGGGGTTAGTTATTTCCCAGTTGACAAATACACCATCAGCTATGGCAGCTCCCATGTGGTGTGAAGACAAGTACACACCTCTGGAGAACAGCTTCCTACTCGGGATCAAGGACAAGAAATAGGTCCCTTATTCTCTTTTGGCCTGAAACGAAATAGTAATAGAGAAAAAGAGGAATGAGCGAAGTCTTGTGGGAATCATTAACAGATGAGGATGACTCAGATATTATCTTGTGATCTTCAGTATCCTTCCTGGACTCTAAAAATTAAACGTCTAGTTATCTGGACTGTCTCTGTAGTCAAATAGAGACAGAAACACGTCTCACATACAATCTAGCCCCTTCTGTGCACTCAGCGAGGTAGGACACACTACCATGGGTGTCTCTCCCCAGGGATTACCAAGGGAGATTAGAATTAGCTGAGACCGGACACTCTTTTTTTTTTTTTTGCACAGAAGGTGAGAATTATCTCTTGCAGATAAATACTGTCGCTTTTTCCTTTTGGATCTCAATTCTAGTTGAACTTCTTCAAGAGCAGAAGGAGAAGGGGGCATAACAAAGCTGGGACTCGCCTATACGACGATCCTTTATCAGTGAGATGGGGGAGGCAGACAAATAGTGAAAACACTCTCGCTCTGTACTGTGAAGTGCCAAGGCTGCTAATGGCTTGAGATGGAGGTGCAAAATACTGCTGTATGACAGTGGTGTGTCCAGCCCTCCTCCCCCAATCTGTATTGATTATGTAGTTTCCACATGATGCCATCCTGCTCGAAAGGCATCTGAAAATGCTCGACTGCTTGTGGCCGTCTCCTGAACGTTTTGCTGTCATAAGTCCTTAAGCCAGATAAAATGAACTGAGAAAAGCTCAATACTGACTACAGGAGCACTAGAGCCCCAAAGCACAGGCTCAGCCCTACAGAGTTTCTGCTAGCCAGCTACACTCCCTAGTGAAGATGGAGCATATGTTGATGGAGAGGTATCACTGCTGGCACAGCTACACCAACCTCTGAGCAAAAGGCAACGAGACTCATCTTCTGCTGGGTTTTGTCAGCACAGCAATGTGAAATGCAAGGTGTGAAGCTGTCATACTCTGAGCTGATACAGCTATGGCAGTAGTGCAGACCAACCTGTCTAGATCTTAGTCTTGTTGACACTGTTATACACCTGTGGTGCTGAAGAAAACAGTAACAGATGCTGGAGAATGCGGAAATATTTTTAAATCCCATACTGAACACCACATATGTGGCTGTATATGATAATTCTGCTCAAAGGATTGTTGGTCGTGAGATGCCCCATTGCGCTAAATAATTTTTCATTGTTCACATAGACAAATTCTTCTCACCTTGTAATGATGAGAAAGGGTCAACAAAGTCAGCTGTGGTGATTACACACTTGAGGAAGACAATTACAAGTCTATGTGTAAATGGAACCTTTCTAAATACATTAAAAACTGAGGGAAGTCATCATATCATGTTTTGAAACTGATTTTCAGGCTATTATCATCACTAGAACTGACATTAGGAGATACCTCAAGGATGCCTTCACACATTATAGAGTTGCTATTTCCCTATATTAGGCTGCAGAACTATTTCAACATATTTTCTGACTATATTCAGAGATGAACGACACCCTTAATTTCTAGAAAATCTACTTAAAATGCAACTTCGGAGAGATTTTGGTATCACAGTTATGCATAAAAATAATAAAAACAGGAGTGTTGGGGCTAGAATAGCTTTGCTGCTTTGACTTATAAGGTAATGTCTTCTATGGTATCCATGCCTGCTAATTTATAATCATACAGGGTTACAAATGCACAGCGAGCGTATGTGACTGGCTTTGAAAATGAATTGCATTTACATTACATATATGGATGCACAGAAAGAATGAGAAAAAATAGAAAGAGAATCTGATCTCTTTAGTTTTCCAACATAGGCTGTAACCCACGCAAGGGGAAAGAGCAAGACCAAAGTATCCAGCATAAAAATACCCACTGAGATGTTGAGATAAAGATGCAGCTTCCTACATCAGGATCTGCTGGTTTTTTTTTTCAGGATTCACCGCTGATTAAATATAAAGTTGGCTGCGGCCTGTTCTATATTGGCCAAGGCAAACAAACCCCAGGGGATCCCAGCAAATTGCCACGCTGGCCCCCTGTTCCATATATAACATGCCACTATATCAGTTAGCACTGTAACGTGATTTCCAGGCAGACAATAATTTTCTCTGGAGACAAAATGAGAGAGAGAGACAGGCAGAAAGAGAAGGGAAAAAAAACCCCTGTAAGCGCTGGAAATGCAGAAAAGCCCAAATTCAAAGAGAAATTTAGTTCTGATTGTTTTATTTACCAGCAGGCAGCCCTGAATATCAATACACACTTAAGGGAAGGCTAAAATATTTATTACTATGTGATCTGGGATGGACTCAGTATCATCCTAATTGCTTGTAGCAGAAGACTAGCAGAGAGCTTTTAGACCTTTTTGATCTCTTTATGTAGTGCAAGGCATTAGCTAAACGTTTCCTAGTTTTGAAGGCTTTGAACAAGAAGCACCCATCTGTGAAACCAGTAGTGTAATCAACAGGCTCCCTGACATGTCAGCTATAGTCAAACGCTGACCAGTTTTGGTGGTGTAAGAAAAAAAGCTGCGAATTGTGTATTAACAGTGATCAGCCACACACATGTGCATACGTACAGCTGGCAAACAAAACGCTTGTTTTCCAAAATAAGAAAATAAGAAAAGACAGGTTTCTGAAAATAAATCAGTTATGCATCCAGGACCAATTACACACATTAGAGTAAAGAAAAATAAAAAACTGTAGAGGTGTAATACCTGACAATCAAAGACTTCAAAGCACTTAACATACATTAATTAGCAGGGTGGGGGCGGTTCCTCTGCCCATTGTAAACGAAGGCAGTGCTGCCCAGTTTCAACAGGGGCAGGACTTACTTTTTTCTTAAAATGTACTTAAGTGTAATCAACACAATTCTTTGAAATAAATCCATCTTTGCTGACCAGTGGTAACGCACCTATTTTCTAGCATTCATATACTGCAGTATATGATGCCTAATGAAAGAAAATAAAGCCAACTCAAATCTTTGGCATTGAAATCTCACCATTTCAGAAGATATTATACATCATCTATAAATAATATAGTACTAAATCTAAGTATTTAGGCCTATATACTCAGTGGATGGCTTAGTACTGGGTGTAAGTTACACACCGGGTTAAATGCATGTGACAGCATCTCTTGGTCCAGCAGACATCTCATATGATAAAGAACTGTTCTTTTGGTACAGACTGTGTCTCCACAACGAGACCCAGTGATTCATTACACTATCAGAACAGACAAGTATAATCAAATATTGCAAAATAAAAAAAATGAAAACACTGTCAGTCAACTCCAGGCCCTCCCTCGGGGTGGTCTGCAACCCAACAACTCTGCTTCAACAACTGGTTCCCTGCTCTATAGCTTCAGCATGTCTTGGTGGCTGCACTCATGTCCACTCATGATTACAGAAGTAATTATAATAGTTAAATACAAGGCTGTTAACTTCCCTAAGAAAAAATGATAAATAAGCTATTTTTTGTGCCCCATGAGCTTTAGGAACATGGTATCCTATGTTAAAAAAGCCATAATTTGTGTCAGATTTCCCTTGAACATCTCCCCACTTATAACATTTTCAAATCTCTAGATTCTACCTGTCCTAAAGATGTGAAAGACTTTATAATCGATTTTTTTCTTCTTTTATAAGCACTGTAAAGTTTTCAAGTCTAACAGGGTTGTAGCTGTTTAGGAAATGTTTTGTAAAATGTCCTCCTCACTCCTGCCTAACTCATGTTTTCCTTTGATAGGGTAAACCTTGATTTTTAAATCTTTATTTTTAAACAAACTTTTTGAAAGGTATTGTTGTTAACATTAAGTATTTTTGTATAAATCCTAGCAAAGTCACTTCCTAGTATCTGTGTTGCCTGAATAGTGAGTTTGTACAGTATGGCAAGAGAATATGCTGTGACTGGCTGATAATGTAAGAAACCATTTAACTGCAAATGTTGTTTATATTCATAGAGGAACAAGTTATCAGGAAGTGTTTAAGTAGCTGCCTTACCAAACTCAGAATAAAAAAAAAAAAGACATATTTCAGAAGTCTGTTGAGATTAAAGGACAAAGATTTATTTAATGAGTATTAAAATTTATGGGCTCTCTAAGAATTAAGCAAGCTTATAAAGACTATTTTGAGAGCTGAATGGCTTTCACATAATGAAGATGGTTGATAAGACTTGGCTAAAACATTTCAAATACAAACGAAAACAAAGGGACACCTCAGAAAACATGGTCATTAAGTCAAAATTTCAACTGTGAAAGCAATATACAAATTTCACAATCATTTCATAATCAAAAAATGCTACTAAGACCAACCCGCAAAGGTGCTGAACCTATGAAAGGATGACAACAGGCAATTTTGAATCTAGACAAGCATGAAAGAAGCATGTTTTTCTCCTTCTGTGTAGTTATGGAAACAGAGAGATATAAAGCCCCTCCTAACCGAACAAGGGCTTTTTTCCTTTCTCTGCTCCCATCCGCAACTTTACAGCTGTCACCACAAGTCATCCTGCTCGCTCCTGCAAGCCAGCAGGCAGCAAGTAGGCATCTAAGGCAAGGAGAGAACAAAAGAGGCTGCAATACAGCTTCAGTTCAAATGACAGCCTCACCAGGGCTCCAGCTTGCACTAGGAAGACAAAGTTGTAAAATTTTATGAAAGAATTGAAGTAAATTTCTTTTCTAGAGGTCTTAGCGGGAAACCAGAGATCTATTATAATTTAAGATACTAGCAGTTTCTCTTGCTAATGACCAAAATATCTAGACCAATAGCTCCCCAACAGTAGTTTGCAGGATGACAGGGGTCCATAAAGCCACTTGTGCTGTTCTGAAAAGCCATATACAGAGTAAAACATTAACTGCTTCCAGTTTTGAATCTGAGTGTTAGAGATAGTGAAATGCAAGAAACATTGAGGGCTGACAGGTATCTTTGAAAGATGGTGTTGAAACCGTGCAGATCTGCAGAGGGGACATGCTACAGCTTTAGGTAAACTGAAAATAACGGGACCTAACTTAGATAGAAGATTCTTGATGGGAATTGATTTGTCTGTCTCACGATGAAAATCAGAAATGCGCTGACGTAGATGATGTACACATGTTCTTTGGTATACTGGACTTGGTGAAATTCACATTAGTATGCCCATTGATTCATTTCTTGGTCTTAAACTAGACTATAATCTAGTTATTTAAAACGGAAAGACATGTCCAACCAGAAGCTATTTTACTGATCTGTGACACACTAAAACAGGGCTTACCACTAATTTGGAGAAGGGGGCTGCCTTTGAGGTCCTCTCAAAGGGCAGATGCTTTCTTGCAGCCTTAAATTCAGTGACGAGATCTCCCAAAAGGAACATACAGAACTGGAAATGAAACAACCACCGTTTATTGTCTGTGGTCTTTTTAATTTTTATTTTGCACTCTTCAGGAACAAAACAGTTGGTGATTATTTACTTTGTCTTCAATGATATATTGCCCTATGACACAGAGTAGAACCTGGTGTCTCTAACTAGTGTGGGCTGTGTGTCTGAACTGGTTTCAGGAGAGATAATTATTATAATTTCATTTAGTATTTCTCATTTCTCTAGACCATTAATTTTCATATATCATATACATATTTATGAAAATTGCGGGACTTTTAATTAACTATATAGTATTAGCAGTTTATATGTACAAATGAACAACCCTGGGAACAAACTCATTAAAAATCTATGGCTAAACTTCAAAGGCTTCAGGATTTCACCTCTCGTGTACTTGCCCTCTCCCTGCTCCAGCAGCAGAAGACTAACACGTATTTTAAAAGAACAAATATCTACCTGTGCAAAAGCTGCCCTTTACATTTCACAGGAAATGTCAATATTTCAAAAGTTGGTTTTGTCTTCCCAAGTATCTGTGACCCTTTCTGTGGACTGAACATTTCATATACGGGGTTTTAAAAATGAAAATTGTTCTTAATTTTATTTTTTTCATTTGTATGTACATTTTTACATTGCTTAATAAAATGTCATTAATAGTGGCAGTATGACACAACTGTCATGTCTCACTGCGCTGACGTCTTTAGGTTAGTTTGGAAGCATTTTTCTAGGTCATTATTTTTAATTAATACAATGAATTAGTATATTTTTATTCAAAATGTCAAACTGTTTTAATCGTAACACAAATATGAAACATTGACCTAGAAAATAGGAAGTTTCTCTGGTACTAAAGAGCAACAACATAATTAAAAGCATGACATTCTAAAATGAAAATAGAGTATTTGACCATTTTACATGTTAATGAACTATCATATCTACTTGCTATTTAAATTTTATTAAACCGGGTAGCAAATATAAAATACATTTTGAAACATCATCTTGTAATAAATTCTGGAAATATGTACCTTGTTAATGATGGTTAAATGACTTTTCTAATTAGTGTGATTTGAAAAAAAACTGATTGAAATGGTGTCTTACAGCAAAAAATAGTTTCAAGGACAATTTAGTTCAGTGAAGATACTGTCAATACTACAACAGGCGGTAGATATTTACCTATAATCAGAGCTTGCTTTAATTCAGTTATGGCTGTGCAGTAACTAGTAGAGTTAAACTGACACAAAGCCCTTTTAAATGACACTAAGTGTCTACCAGTTCTAACCAACACACTGGTTTAACTGAGAACAGAATTTGGTTCCCACTACTGTACTGTAAAATAAATACAGTTATACAGACACATGCTTGCAATACCATCAAAGGATTGTTTCCTGATTTCCTGACACTTTTCAATGTTAATTTTCTAGTCAGCTTAACTTATGTTTTGGGTTGTGTTTAGTTTTCCTTTTTTCCTTTAACCATTACATCTTTATTCTTCAACTCCCTCTTGTACACTTGCGATTTTCTCCTAGCAGTATTTTTTAAAGGTAGTAATATATCATTGAAGAATGTGATTAAGATAATTCGGTGCATTCCTAAGGACATTAAATTGCTAGACTGAAGTGTAATTTGGGTAGGCTGCAACGCTTTTTAAAAAATACGTACTGCTGTAAGTGCAAAATAAAACTGAAGATGAACCAGCAGTTCTGGGGTCCTTATCTGCAAGAACTCTAAGAAATGAAAAAAAACCACAAACAAACCAAACCCAGAAGATTTAAAATTTTAAATTCTTCAAAATGCCCAAGTAACTTTTGAGCCTGGGACTTAACAGCTCTTGAAAATTTAACCTATTTGTAATTTCTTATAAAGAAAAACAATGATTTCTCCTGAAATAATAGAGTCAAACTGCTTTTGACTAATCTAAGTAATGTCAAAGGTTAAAAAGATAAAGCTGCAAGGAAAGTACCTACTCTGTAAAACAGCCATTCATCGGAGCCTTAAATCTCTGCTTGTTCTGCAGGAAATAGTCTGCAATGACAACTCGACATAAAAGTAAGACATCCCCTTTTGTAGGGGACTATACAATTCTTGCCTTAATCACGCAAATTTTACATCATTTTAAAACCAATCATTAATACCGGTTTAAGTAAAAGAAGTCAGAGTTCAGAACTGGAAGTGCAAACTCTAGCTATTCTTATGTTTTTTCCACTGTAGTTGATGGACCCAAAAAGTAGCCCAAACCAGTTCTTTTGTGGTCTTTAGTATTCAATCTATAAGTGAGAAAAAATGAATATAACTCTTTAAAAACAACTGTCGAGTATCAAATAGAGCTTCTAGAAGGGAAAAAGACATTCAATAAATGACTCTGACTCTACTTGAAGAATAATCTTTTTCAAGTCCTTTTTGAAAGCAAAAAGAGAATATGGTTGCTGTACACTCACATATTTGGTGGGGCACTGAAACAATGTCTTCCCTATGCCAAAAATTAGAAAGCTACAAAGATTTCGAGTATGTTGAACTTAAAAAAAAAGTCTTTTTTTTTTTTTTTAAATACGTAACAAGCCAGCTGCTCTAGTTTTGTATGGAATCTACTGACAAACAAGGCTGCTGATTACATTTTTGGTTTCTTTTTTTTTTTTTTTCTTGGAAGAAGAGGGCCAGGTAGACTTATAGGCAAAATTCAGGGGAGGGAAGCTAGGAGTAAACCTAGTGAAAAGACATCTTGGAGCAGGATAACCATAAATAAGGTAAGATTGTAAAGCAAGAAAACACACACACACACACAAAAAAAAAAAAAAAAAAAGAAAAAGAAAGGACCTGGAGTTTCAAGGGACTGTGCCAAGCCATAGAAAATGGAAGGCATGTTCTTAAGTGCCAAAGGTAGAGGTCAAGACCATAATGAAAATCTGATATTATTAACTGTGCAAAAAGCAGGGTTGTTTCAGGACTGTGCCAGTGGCAGAAATCAGCCTGCATATGATCGAAGAGGTTGTTTTATGTCATGAAAAACATGTACTACCTCACATACACATACTAAAAGTGATCCAGGAACATTAATAGTTGTTATGCTGGAGTTAAATCCTCATAGACCAGGCTAATTCTAAAATAATGCAAGCATAAAATATTCTAAAAAGTTACACAACTTCCTAAGTGACAGGTATGAAGACAGAAACCCTCTGCTACGTTGGACCTTCCTCAAAGAGACTTTTTTCCTCCCATGAAAACAGAATTATAACTATGCAGCTGTGGCAGATGTTAGTACATGAATATTTATATATCCAGAGGATATTTTGGTCTACTTCACCAGGCATGTTAATATTTGAATAGATTAATCAAAGCACTGAGTTCATGAAGCAAACTGCCCCCTCACCACCACATAGATGGACGTGGTTCATATTCTGAATGATGTGATGCTCCTGATGTACTCAGCCCCAAAGCTCATACCTACATCACCTCGTCGAGTACCTCCGGACCACAAAAGGGAATGCAGGATAGCAGCGCTGGGTTTTGAAAGGACCCAGGGCATGACAGAAAAACAGCACAACACAGTGTGGTGATGTGTGGGCATCGCTAGCTCAGGACTGAACGCAGGCTGGTCTGATGGTGCTGTGCTTAAACTTAGAGCTCATTCCTCTAGGAAGGACTTCCAGCTGTCCCAGTGGCTCACAGGTATAACTAGCCTGCACTTGGACCTGTGACAACAAAAGCCTCCTGGCACAGTACAGCATGGTTTGCCCCATCAGCTTAAGTCTCCTTTAACTCAAACTGCTCTATATCACCCTTCTGGTATCTAAAGCAAAGCACCACACATGTCCTGAAGCATTGGCCGTGATGGGTTGGTGGAAACTTCAGCAATAAACTTTAAATGCATTTTTTTCCCGGAGCTATAGAAAATTTAGAGTTTGCATGAATAGTGGTAACACAACAAAACTTTTTTAACCAGAACTGAACTAAGTTTCTTTTTTAGAAATATGTTATGTAGATGCTCACACACACACGAAAGGCACTGACATTACTGTGGGAGGAATCTAAATGGCAGTAAAGCAAGACTACACTTCAAATTGCTTTTCATGCCTTAAAAAACAGCAAAGGAGAACAATGTACTGTACATGCCTATTCATTTCTACTAGACTGGAAAGTAACACAACTCTTGCCCTTTCATCAATTTCAAGTTGAAGTATTTGTTTGGTATACCCATTTTCAAGTTTATAACTTCACATATACGATATACATGTACTAGCAATATATATTGTTAACTCAGTCTTATTTCCCAGTATTAATGGTATCCTATGTGGATCAATGTTTTTAATAAGAATCACAGCTGTTCTTGAGTGACGGAAAAATAACTGAGCTATCTTTAACAATTTTGTTTTTGTTTTTTTTTTTAAATGAGAAGTGGGGCAGTCTTGGAAAATGTACAAAATATTTAAGGAAAACATCTGAGTGGGTTGCTTTTTCTCAAGGCTGGGAAATGTTAGAAAGCTCTTTGATGTGTCAGCTTTGACAGTTGTTTCGGTCCACCTCAGTTAGCATTGCAGCAGACAGCTGAGGATGCAATTGCTTTCCTTGCACTCACCGGTCCCTCAGGTAGAGGACAAGAGAGCACTCCTCAGAATACTGCTTATTAAAGTTGAATTCTGATAAACAAACACACTTGCATACTTTTACACAGGGTACATATTTTGGGCTGAAATTAATCAAATCTACGTTTAGCTGTATAAAAGGCATTTAGCCTTAACTTTGCCATCCAGGCTCCTTCCGCAGACAGACACAGGCACCTTCAGAGGGGGAGTCTTCTTGCTTCCTTGGACATCTGTTTCAGCACAGCTGGGTTTCCCCCAGGATTGTCCATCTCTCTCTATTAAGTACAAAGGAACGCTAGCTGATTAGCTTTGATTAGCCATCCACATTTTTCAACTCCTTTGATCCAGCTGGGTTGACTCTCATACACTGAAAGGCAGAGATTGTTGAGAGCTGCCCGCATCGCTCCCAGTGGATGGGGAGCACCCGGCACTGGAGCCACTGGCATGAAGGACACCATGCATATGCTGGCAGCAAAAAGAGGTCTCCTGGTCTGGGGAAAATCAGCACATGACTTTTTTCACTATTTAGGAAGTCACCGTGAGGAATTGAAGAGGCTTCTGAAGCCATAAAAGCTCTGCAAGCTCTGAAAGAACAAGCATGTGACCTGAATGCAAAGAGGGAAAGGGGAATTCAAACAGTTTAGGGTTTACTTTTGACAACCAAGCTGTTGGTCTGGGCATAACTGAGGTGGAAAACTGTTACAAGCTAAAGACCGGATGACTGCTTTTGAATAGTAGATACATAAAAGCAAACCTTAATTGGTACTGTTTTGTTCCTGGCCTATTCTAGTGCAACTTTCATTACAAAATTGTCATTGAGAGCCTAGGAATATTTGCCATCCAAAACTATGTTGAAGAAATAGAGTAACAATTTGTATATCCATAGAGACTGAGGAACCACAGGAGCGTATCAGAGAGAGGAGAAAGAGAGCTAGATATGCATAGGAGGCAATTTATTTATTTAAAAGCATTCAGGAAAGGTTGTCTTTAATCCAAACTCCTTCTGCCAAAAAATAGTAATTTGAATGAGCACTGAATGAAGGGCAACTTAAGACTTTGATCTCTTTATGTGTTTATGCCACCCCACTGCTTGATGGCTTCACCATCCCCTGCCACACGCCGCTAGCTGATTTTCTTAAGAGCTGCTACTCTTTCCCGGTTGCATCCTCTGCCGCGGTTGGGTTGTGATCCTCAATGCCCTGCTATCCCAGAGCCCCCGCCCCTGCTGGCACAACAGCCCTTCCCGCGGCATTTCGAGGACAGGCACAGGGCAACCTCTGCCGTCTCATTTGATGGTGAAGTTGACAAACGACGTGTTCACTCTGGCTCTGGAAGTCCAAATGCGCCCTCCGCGATTTTGATCAGAGAAGCAGCGTGGCTCCGTTTGCCTTAGAAACCATGCATACATCATTTGAAACATTAAGAGCCACAGCCAGGCTGGGACTTAGCACTCCAGATTTACCCTGCAACCCGAATCTCCCGGCTGACAATGAAATGCTTCGTTGCTGCTCTGCCAGGACGTAATTTTCTTTCCACCCAGCAACAGGCATGAAGGCATTTGAAATCACACTGTAACCCTGACAGGCGCTTCGAAGCCTTTCAAGGCCAGCAGAAAGAAAAGACAGAGAGGGGGTGAAAGACAGACAGAAAGAGTATGCAAGGATGGGGAAACTACACTGAATTAGAGTTAATTAAACCCAAGCTTTGACAATGTTTAAATAACAGGATTCTACACCTAGCCCTGGAATGCCTGTACAAGCTGTCATTTAATTTAAAAGAGCACAATAGCTAAATGTCAGTCTCCAGGCAGATCTTCTGCATCTTTCTGATACTGTGTTAAAAAGTCATTATAAAGCAGAAGTTCAGATTTTTTTACAGAGTTTGATAATAGCCTTCTCAAACTTCACATTGCAAACACTCGATATGGCACTTGTGAAACCAGGAGGAGAGTTATCCTGGATAGCGCTAGGAAACCAAAAAACCAAAATCTTGAAATCTCCTAAGCTAAGTCTCAGCCTAATCTGAAGATGAAAAAGGGAGAGTTTTTTCCTAGCAAGACAAATCATCTAATAGCAAAATGCCCCTATAATAAAACCAGTTTATAAAAAAAATCAGACACCCCCCCATTTGTAAAACATTTGATCAAAACTTAGTGAATATTGTATTGCATGTTTTTAAAGTATAGTGCCAATACTTGGCAGCGCTATGTTCAGCTTTTCATTTTCAACATGCTTTAAGAAGGATCTCATTAATTCTCCCATATCCTATCCAGTGATTGTTGTGGATCTCTTTTCAACAGCAAGTTTTCAAAAATGTTTTCTCAGCCTGAATTTATTTGAATTAGCATTTCTAATCAAAATCAAAACAATCAGAAATTAAGTATCATATTTTAATATAAATGTTGGTAAAGAAATCTTTCATATTTTAAGCTACTTTCCTGAAAATAGTGTATCTTCAATGAAATTTAGCTACTCTTTCTTCAGCTATTCAACATTTAAAACTTTGATATATTCATATTTGGTTTTGTTATTTAATCTCATATTACTCACAAGACACTCAAAAGCAGAAACATGCAAAATGACCAAAACTGTCAAATCAGTGCACAGGAGTTATATGGAAGAAAAATACAGCAAGCTAATATTTAGTCTCTCAATAATGATCTTGATGCCCTGTAGTATATTAAGAATAGTATTATGGGCTCCTGATGACAAACTTGACACATCCATTTGAATATATTTTTGACACAATTATTAAAATAAAGTAAGGTCACAGAGGTAATACATGGCAGAGGCAGCAATTTAGAAGAGATGCTAATTTAGAAGCTCCTTGCTCTCAAAAAGCAGAAAACAACCTTATTTTGCACTACTCAGCTGGAAATACCACACTGGTAGGTGCCTCTCCAGATATGAAATCAGAGGATGGCAGCTGAGCTTCAAGTGATCTTGGTGTAGATAACAGAAATAGGATACTTGAGTTCAGCCAAATGTATGAGCAGAAAGGTAATCACCAAGGACAAGATTCAAGTTGCCCGAGGACTCAGGTGGACACAAGCTTTAGGGTAACCTAGAAAGCGTGTGCATCAGTGCTGTCTGGCAGTGGAGCACCCAAAAACTCACTGGTTATCTTGCTTGTGAGGCTGCCGCTCCCTGGACATCAACCCTCCAGCTCTCTGTCCCAAGTCCCAGCCCACACCAAACTCCACTGTAGTCCAGAGTATGGCATCAACCCTGTTCTGGGTCCAGAGAAGCAAAGTCTGGGGGATGCCTTTGCTAAAGGCAGTGAATAATTGATTTGTGGCTGAATGCTGGAGCCTGAAAGCTACATTCAAAGGTAGGGCAGGCTGAAAGTAGGACTTCTGTAAGAGTTGTTTTTGAAATTGTTTAAATACTAGCAGAAATCAGCCAAATGAGGTGGATGTGTAGACTGCCTGACTGTAACACAGACTGAATCTCACCTTTCCAGAATGCATTTAAGTGCACAGATAACCCTCCCTTCCTTTTGGAGGCTGTCAAATGTTAAATAAATGATTCACCGAAATACAGAGTGCTCTTTGTGGAAGAATGCAACATCGAACTCTTTTAGCAGTTCTCCCTCTCATGCGTACCTGAAAGAATTTCAGCGTCGTACTACAATATGATGGGGTCGCTGAGACACAACATTACCCACACTGTGAACCACGGAGCCGAGCAAAAGGTGCCAGGAAATCAAATACTGTGATACAGGACAAATGACATTTCTAAAGACAACAAATAACTCTTTATTTCAATCTGGTCGAAGCAAAAGCAGAAAGAGACAACACACTGTGAAAAGTACAGGAAATGAGAAAAGCCTCGGCTATTAATAGTTTCGGTACAAATTAAAACAGCACAGAGAGAAATACTTTTTTTTTCCCCTCTGTTGGGCTCTACTGCCCTACTAAAAATCTCTCTTTAAGCACTAACCTTCATGGATCCTAACACGGGTCTAGATTTGCTTGCGTGCCTCTCTCTTGCTGAGAAATCTGTCCTTCCTAATTACTTCTAGAGCAGTGACAAAAACCTTGTTGATCCGACCAGACAAATTCTGGCAAGTAAAACATTCAGAACTGTAACTATGAACATGCCAACTGCTGAGAGACAGCGATGATAATAGCACTGTTGATAACAATAAAAGGGACATAGGGAAGGATGAGAACTTAATTTTTGGCCATGTTCCATTTAAAGCAACTACAAAAGACATCTAAAAGAGATGTCAGAGGCAGAGACTCTGACAAGACATCTAATAGAAGATGTCAAAGAGGCAAGGGGCTGCTTACAGAGATTTCACTACCCGCCTGAAGTGATACAATCTTCCTCTGGACTGTGTCCCTAAAGACTGAACACAGGTATAATGATAAGTAATTTCTTTTTTTTTGTTTTAATTGAGAAGGCAAGACAATCTTAAAGGATCTTGATATGCAATATATTTTTGTTGCAAAACCTCGCGTTAGGAAGTGTGTTGCCATCAGAAGCAAGCACTCTCTCCCCTTTCTTGGGAAAACATGCAGCGGTTCTGTGGTTTACAGTGGGCAGATACACTAGTGGAAATGTTTTGGTGCTTTACTATTTATGCTTTAATAAGAAAGATAAATGTTCTATCTCTTTACATCTTTGAACAGCGGGTCACTAGTGATTGGTCTATTCTCTGCAGTCTGTTGTAGCATTGTATGATACATGCTCAAATATAGGTCCTTCTCTAATAGCCCTGAAGATTTCCTTCCTTCCTTCTTCTTTCCTATTCAGAGGCATCATGGCTATTGTCACTTGAATATTGTGACATCATCAGCGTTTTAGATGACTCATCATTCTAATTGATCAATATCATGTCCCTTCTATTTAAAAACAAATGCATGAATACCACCACCCTGTTTGAATGGACTTGCTGCTGTTCCAGGTCATCGTATGGCTATCCATTTTTGAGTTTCTCCCCTGCTCTCTTATCAGTCATGACCAGTCTGCGATAATTCTGAAAAGATCTTGATCTTTATTGACAAGGAGAGTGAGACCAGGGCATGGACATGAGGGAAAAGCATTAGAGAGGACGTTTGTGAACCTCACTGTATTGCAAGAAGCCCTCATCAGCAAGAGACTCAGGAAGGGCTTGACTGTAATGGAGACTGAGTCACAGGACTATCAGCAGTTTCTGGTTTTGCTCCTCAAAGTTAGATACTTTGTAGTGACTGGTGCCTTTCTGCATATTTGACTAATACTTGTTTGGAAGATTTTGAATATTTCTTTCCTCCATTTGTTCTGGAGTCAGGTTTGTCGGTTCCCAGGATGAAGCTGATGCCTTCAAAAAACGCAGGTTAAGCACTTTCTGCACAAGAGATGCCAGTATAACCTCACATCAGCATCTGTGTGCAGACGAGACTGATAAGCATCAGTATCAGAAATGGTGCCAATGACAAGGGAAGCAAGTTAGTGAAATAGAGCTATTTCTTCTACATGGCTATATTTAGGGGAACCTCCCTTGCAATACAGAGCCTTTGTGTGTCCTTCATATACCTAAGGCAGGAACTTATTCTTTCCCTACCTCTGAAAGGGTCTTTCTGTATAATTTCAGTTTCAGCTTGTCCTATAGAGTTTCTACTGTCTTGGTCCTTCACCGAGGTCCTTCCAGGCAAAATGTTGATGCCTGCTGGACTCTTCTGCAATGATAGTTTTGCCAGGAAGAACAAGTTTCTTAGAAAAGCCAAGGAAAGCACTCCTACTCTCTGTTCTCCAATCGCTAGAGGTCTGCCAGATAAGGAAAACCTGTGATTCCCATTCAACTCACTCTAACAGAGTTTTCCATATAGTATGCATGTACGATGTACAGCACACAATTTTTTTATCAGAAAACTGCCTTTATTTTCAAATGCCATCTAGTTAAAAATATGCACTCATATAGCAGAGATTCTGTTATTACCCATACGTATGTGCAGAACATTGGGGAGCATCACATCACAAAGAACATTTTTTGTGTTTTTTCTTTTCAATAACTCTCCAATTGCAACACAGAAGTCAGTATTTCAGAAAATGCAAATGCTGCTGAATTAGTGGTTCTGTGGCACTTAAACCCCCCTGAGTAGCATAACTGAGAGACCCCCCACTGGATTTTCAGTGACTATGTTTTACAGTAAATGAGTGATAAAAGATGCACTGCTTGGATTCTTGTCTTTGCTAATAATTTCCAATATATATGAAGAGAATGAAACGTTTAAACTCAGGGATGGGGGATTAAAGGATATCCATGATGAATGAGCTGTAGAGCTGAAGAGAATTTGTTGTACATCCTGACCAATATAGCAGTGAAAGTAATCAATCCATTACCTCTCTACTGAGAGAAATGGCAGAGAGATAAGAGGATAATGAATGCCAGGCACAATACTGATAAGGAAGACACTTAAAATGACCAGCCAGAATATATTCCATAGTTAATAGTGCTGACAAAAACAGTGACAAAGTAATAATTTATTCATGGAATAAGAGCCATTCCTGTGAAAATCAAGGTAGCATTTTAAATTAAGGCAACTATTGAAATCAGAGTAGCCTTATTAACCAGTAGCCATTAATGAAGTATTGTAGAAAAGAATACTTTTAAGGGCTCATTTTGCCATTAACATACGGGCTAAATTGCAAAATCCTGTTACTTACAAACGCAGACTTTTTTTTTTCTCTGCCAAACCCTTCTGGTTTTTTCCTTAACCCTTTTCTTTAACGCAATAAAAATTCATATGAAGCTCTGCATATTCACATGCAGCCTGAATGGAATAATGCTTTTGCCCAGTGCTGACATGCTCCCTATCCCACAACCTTTTAAGAGGCTGACCTAGATTTTGAGTCCAATAATAACACTGAGTACTGCCAAGACTGAAATTTAAATATATTTGATGATTCAAAATGCAACACTTAATTAAGAAACCACACCTATCTAAAAACTGTTAGTTTTTCTCTCTCTGTGCCTGAAGATTGTGCTGTATGAACATACTGTGCAACATGAAATGCTGGAGATATATAAGGAACAGCAGCGCCTGTGTTGAATGAAATAAAATCTGCATTTGCTCCAAATGGCTAAGGTTATGACTAAAAACCAGGCTGCTCCATCCTGATTTTCTTTTCAGATGTCATTATACCATTTCTTAAATGTTTATACTATATCTAAGAATGTTTGGGGTCATTATCTGCTTGGAAACTGAACCTCTGGTCAAGTATACTGGTTTCCCTGGTACACAAACAAGCTATCTAACCACATAACCTTCTGACCTAAAAGTCTATTATTAAAACTTTTAAAATTTTATTTTCAACAAAAATATCTTCCAATTATTCAAAGAAACTCTCATATTTCAGTCCTGGTGCCAGACAGAGATGGGTGTAGAGTGCTTATCAATTCCCACATACAATAATTTTCTCCCTGTATATCCGTGACAGATACAGAGCTGTACTGTCAGATTTGTTGTCTCATCTTAGACAAAATTAAAACATAACTTTCAGGGACTTAACAATATTTTGAGAATTCTGTTTTTATAGAAAAGCAATTTTATGTATCCATTATAGTTAGGAAATTATGTATGCTAATAAATGTGCCCACAACAAACCCTAACTGGACAATTACATCTTTCCTCCTTCTTTCTAATAAGGATGGTGAATGTTTTTCGTAAGCTTAAAAGTATTAGTTAGTTAAGTCTTCGACTAGAAAGTGTCTAAGGGAGAAAACAGTCACTAAATAAGGTAAAAGTTTCTTTAGTGGGCAGCACAGAAATGCTTAGGGGACAGGTAAAATAGGTATTTAATGTACATATACAATATCTTCTATTGCCATTGAGCTCACAGAGCAGACTGCTGCAAGACGGAGAAAACAGGCTTCAGATCCCCCAGCTGCCTGTATTAACCCACAGTCACTGAAAGCAAAAAGAGGGCTCGCTCGGTACTCTGAGCACAAACCAGACTTTTATTCAATTCCATCTGAGCTCATGCAGAGATAGTGACAGTTTTCTCAAAAGGGAACACAACTCGCCTTCTCAGCTCCTAAGCGTCAGTAACGAGCCGCTCTAATCGCCTTAGAGTGGCTCAAAACAACTGGGCAAAGGAAATAATGCTAAAAAAATTGCTGAAGTAACCCCTGTTTTACGCTGAAACTATGCTGTTTTGTCACGGTCTCCTGGGTTTTCCAGGTGCAATTCTGCCGCATTCCTGTAGGTAGATAGAGAGTTTTGAGAGACCTGATAATTCTCTTAGGCTCCCAATACCCTGACTGATCACTGGTCCCTATGGCTACAGAGCCTTCAAAAACCTGAATATTTGGTCCATGTTCACCCTCAATACTGGGGACTGAGAAAGCAGATGATATATCCCCCCCACCCCTTCTTCTCTCCCTCTCTCCACTGAACTTCTTTCCCTCCTGCCTGCCTTTTCGTATTTTTTCAAGAATCTGCATCACTTTTGGAGGTCTTGTCCTTTCTTTCAATGACTGGAGTTAGCAGTAGTGGATTTTGTGGATTCGCAGGGGAACTCTGTCAGGTTCCTCTGCATTGTGGGAACACTCCCCATTGGTTCTAAAGAAGCTGCAACCCAGCACCATGATGACCGCTGTAAGGAGATTGGCAGGACCCCACGGCGACTGTCCTCCTAATATAGAGACTTGGACTAAATCATCTCTTTGAGTATTATTTCAATTCATGAGAAATGAAATCACTTCTCTAAGTGAATGTGCTCTTTTCTCGTTTACTTTGAACATAAGGTTTGGTATGATTGGGAAGAATGATGTTTAAAACACTCACTGCTCATCAACACCGATCCAACGGACAATGGTTTCCAGCTTATAAAGCAAGATGAGGAATATGAGGAATAAATTAAATGAATAAAATTAAAATGTCAGCAGAGAAAGTAACTAATCTGCATCAAGTCTCTTATGTAATCCAGACCCTTTTGCTGCTGTTATTATTCAAAACCCTTAGGGAACCAAGGATCTAGGTCATCTGCAGGATAAAGAGTGTACTATCCAGGAATCAATATTCACAGTAGTAAATTAAATTATAGTCCTCTCCATGCAAAGAGTTTCATTATTACAAGGAGTGTTGACAATTTAAACTCAATGGGAAAAACTAAATCTAAGCTATCAGATAACTTTTTCACTATGGCACCTCCCTATATACCACGCTGTCACTTAAACTGTCACTAATTCTTAACTTTCTGTGAAATAAGATACTGCACTTTCCCAGTAAGCATATGGCTACTATAATGATAAGCTTAGATAAGCCACTGCATCTGTTGGAAGGGCCATTTCAATTAATACTGACAAAGTTATATTGCCATTAACACTAGAGAAACATCAGCACTGCCGAAGAGGCATTTGAGACATCCTACAACACGCAATTGCCATTTGCAACGGGATTTTTAACCAGAGCGGTGTGATAACAGAATTTCTAATGCCTAAAATATGATAGAGAAGTTGATTTACAGGAATGCTGGTAAACTAGCAGCTTTGAGTTGCCATTAGCTGCAATGTCTCGGTGTAGTCTCCTACTGTTACTTCCACTGTTTTGGTGGTCAGATTGTATTTACCTATGACCAACACCCCAATTTAAGACACTGCCCAGATGCAAAAGTCAAATCTTATGATAGTTTTCAACCTAATTGAAGTTGATAGCATATGATTGGGAACTGAAGGCAATTGTATAGCGTTTATCTAAGCAGTCACATTTCTGTTTTTAAACCTCCACAGAAAAGCTTCTCATTTCATGGTACATTATGAATCTCATTCATTGCATTAACTGATGAGGAAGGCAGACTGGTTTGATTGATTGCTGAAACTGGCAGAGCTCAACTCAACTGCACACTCTAGGGCATTCTTGTGCTGCTCTGTGCACCGCGCCGGGTGCTGGCACAACCCCTGCAGCCTCCCTTGATCCAAAGCAAAGGGAAGCGGCCCAAGTAGAAGATACAGAGCTTCCACTTTCCATCTCTAACAACAAGCTGTTCCCTTGTCTCGCACTGGCCATGACTTTTTTGACTCAATTTCTCTTTGTAAGCTGGTGTAAAAAAATGAAACGTGTAGATCAAGGAGAAATGTTGCTAAAGAAATGCAGCACTATTCATGTAGGAGAATCAGCTGATTCCTTTTCTCAGACATATATAATCCCACACAAAAGACTCTATAAAGCCACATAACAGTGCTACTTTGGGAAACTTCAGAAACCTGAAATTCAGAAAACTGTGCAAGTAAAGTGTTAAGATCAGAATTAAGGAATGAGACAAAGAATTGCTTCATTTTTAGCTCAACAGTCATGCAAGGTTCAAATATATCCAAACGCCGAAGTCACAGTTTGCTACTTTATTACAGAACACCGGAGGCTCAGCTTGCACAGAAAATTAGGAAGGTTTTCCCTAATTGTTTCCCGAGTGTACAGATGACAACACATAACTACAATTAATGTATTCTTCTGCTTAACTTGGGAGGTGGAAGGCATTACTATGAACCAGTGCTTCTCTTGCCAAATGAACCAGCAGATGCAGCAGGCCCCAGAGATGCTGAACCTTCTGATCCCAAAGACAGCCAAGTTGTCATGATGCTTCAGCAGCATCAGATGCCTTTGAGGAACATGAAAGCACCAGACACTGCATACCGACACGGGAAACGGGTTTTCACGTGCCACTCCAGCTGAAAGCGTTTGGGAAAAAAACACGCGCCTGTCCTTCCAGGTGTGCGTGACGTCTAGGTGAGGGGAAAGGACCTCCTGAGATTATCATCTCGCTCTTGTTTCTGTAGTGCTCCTCTGCCGTTCACAGCCAGAGGAGTGCTGAAATCGCAGGACCCACCACGCCTGTCAGAACAAAGAGCTTCTGTCAAGTGCCTCTGCTGATCATAATTAAAGTGGCACGAAAAAAAATATTTAGAAAAATGGAGAAAGGAGGGAGCAGATGGATGGAAGTAGGAGCTGGTGGTTCACTTCTGGCTGCTTCTCCTCAGAAGTCAGATTGCAGCAATAACAATGGGCTTGCTTTCCTGATCCTATCCTAGCCAGATGATTAAATACCCCTTTTTGTTACTGCAGTTTCCTGGTGACTGAGATCTGCTCTGGTTATAGATGAACTCTTCCTCAATCATAGTGAAAAAAATCACCAAAGCTGCTGCATTCTGTAGCACTGTGCATTCACCTATTTGCTGAGAGCAATGCAAAAAAATAGTAAAAATAAAAAGCTATTGCCCATTAACCTACCTGGCCCAGGAAACACAAGTTTAGAAGACCATTATAAAGGACTGTTATTATGTTTGAGCACACAGCACAATGTATTGCCAGAAGACAACTGATGGACAAAGCTGAAGAGCAGCCAGATTTGACCAGAATCCAAATCCTACCCCTGTTTTATCCTCTTTATCAAGCCCAAATCACACTCCCTCCAGCTCCTCTCCCTCCCTGTCTCTACACACACTGAGTTAACAAAAAATTTCTTGTAGCTGTTAATGAAAGCTTATAGCCTGCAATATACTGTTGAGCTGCCCTGATTCTATCTAATACACATTTTATTATTTCAGGATTAATAACAAGAACAACCGACAACACTACAATATACTTACACGGCACCTTAATTTGAAGATTGCAAAGGATATTACAAAAGACTGAATAAGTATTAATATGTCTTTGTCCCCAGCTAGCAGAAAACACTGATACACAAACAAAATTCATTTGGGATCTGAACAAAGAATCCTCAACTCTGAGTGAGGAGGGTGTCCATAAGCCTAGTTGTATGCAAAACTTTAATTAGATATTAAAATACACCGCTGCCCCATGACTGAGGTCAGTATGCCATGCAGAAGCTTAGCAAGCTTAAAGGCAGCCTTGGATGGCTACAGTGGATTGTGTCTCACAGCAACCTGCACAGTGCAATACTGTGTCGTACAGTACCATGAGCTACTGTCAGGATCACATTTACTGCGGTCACTCTGGTTTACATGTTTTTTGTATATTTTATGGATTACACGGTTGAAACCAATGCTGTATTATGGTTTTACAGTTAAGAGTTAACCGCATGGCATTCATTTATTCTTCTGTGCTTTAGATTTTATCAGAAAGGTCTGATTACTTATCAGTGGTGATGCCATATGAATTACATCAAGATGAAGAATTTACATGAAAATAAGTCATCAGCACTTCGTGCTGAGTTCCATATGACTTCAGAGAAAATCATAACCTTTCTATATAATTTAAAATTCCTCCTTTAAAATCTCTTTACAGTATTCTATAGGAGGGATGAAAACCTTCCCCCTTTCTCCTCCTGCTCCCCCACCACAAAAATTGAGAAAAGGATGTTATTATCTATTAAACTAGGTATCCAGATTAGTTTACAAAAGCATATATACTTTAAAAATAATCTTATAATTCTTATAATCCAATTGGACTACCATATTTTATAATTTTATAGGCCTTATCTATATGATCATATGCATAATTTCAAATGCACAAATACTTGCAAGCTAAAATGACCATTTTGAGTATACAGATTGCAATATATTAGTATATGCTTAGATCATAATATGGCTGAACTGCAGTTTCGTTCACTGTGTGTAAAAGAGAAATGTAACTTATGTTCAGAATTTGAGTGCAATGTTGAAATGATCCAATACCAAATTGTGCACATGCATACAAATAAACAGCTTCATTATTTTTACATTGAATTTCTTCAGCTCTAACAGCATCTATACGAGGTTTAAGCCCAGGTAATTTCTGAATATTTGGAAACAGTTTCCCAGTATTATGAGACTCAAACGTGTTTAATTGTGTGCTTTGCAGCCCACTTTAAGTGAGCACTTAAAGTTACTGTTAATTGTGGCTACTCTTTGCTAAAGCTTCCCATCAACAGATCTCTCTCCAGTTTCCAAAGGAAGGCAGTACCATAAAGCACAGACTTCAGGCCCATTGGCTGCTCTACAGGACACGTTAAATACATGCATAAATCACTGCAGGAGTAAGGTCCAAGTCAGTTTGGAGTTACTGACTGAAAGCTTTCCCTTCTGCAATAAACTAACACTCAGCTCATCAAAAATGAACCCCAAACCAGACAAACGACATTCGGAAAAAAATTCAGCTGTTGTAAACCAGTTGTACCACAGTATGATAATCCTAAAATGGCCATAGAGAACATGGCCAATTTGAAAATGCACCACTGCAAAGAAAGCAAGCACCAGCTCTTCCAGTCCAAAACCCCGAGGGGAAGTATTTTTTTTCCTGAAACAATTATAAATAACTAAAAAAAAAAGGATTTGGTATGAAAATGCCTCCCACACAGTCATCTCCACAGCACTGCTAATGTGTTGCTGTAACGCTTTCTGCGAGTGATTATGTATTTCAGCTTTTGCATACCCGCTGAGTTCAGTCATTTACTTCGATTAATTTAAACATAGTTACAAATAAACATTTGAAAAATATAGGTAAAATGTGGTTTTATTTTTCAGTTTTGTGCTTTAAGTTTGCCTTTAGTCATGTCTTCCTGCTCTTCCCCCAGAGAGACACATCTCCCTTTCCTCAATTTTCAAAGATGAGCCTTGTCACTCTATTACTCTTAGTCTGAACCTGGGAGATAATAGGGCAAATTTGACAAAACCTGTGCAGGAAATGAACACTTATTCATTTATTAGTGAGTCTCCCTGGCACTATTAAACTTGTAATAAAAAAGTTATCGAAAGGAAGAGAACAAACCTACTGAATTAGAAACCTAGATGTTGGTGATGTCTTCAGCTTTTTCACTAATTCCCAACAGGTTGTTAATGGACAGCATTGCTCCCAGCTACAGGGAATTAAGGAGTTAAGATTTAAGGCTGACAGGGAGAACAAATTATGATCCCACTGTACAATATTCCTTGCTCAGTATTGCCGCCAAGGGCAGCAAAGGTTGGGGACCAGTGCACTAATCTTATTGCATAATTATAATATTACCTTTCAACCCATGTCTGGGAAATCCTGAAGCTCTGCACAAAGTGTAGGTGACTACAGCAATCTGGAGATAAGCAACGCTGACTTTGGGAGTCTCATTTCCCTCGCCTAGAAGTGATTACACAAGATAATTGGAGATGGTTAGTGGAGTTGTATGTATCTCTGGTAAACTGACGGACCTTGACAGGCTTAAGAGGTGAGCCTGCGCAAACCTCATGAAGTTCAACAAGGCCAAGTGCAAGGTCCTGCACATGGGTCAGGGCAATCCCAAGCACAAATACAGGCTGGGTGATGAGTGGATTGAGAGCAGCCCCGAGGAGAAGGACTTGGGGTGGATGAAAAACTGCATATGAGCCAGCAATGTGCGCTTGCAGCCCAGAAAGCCAATTGCATCCTGGGCTGCATCAAAAGAAATGTGGCTAGCAGGTCAAGAGAGGTGATTCTTCCCTTCTACTCAACTCTCGTGAGACCCCACTTGAAGTACTGCCTTCAGCTCTGGGGGCCCCAGTGTAAGAAAGACATGGACCTGTTGGAGCGGGTCCAGAGGAGGGCCACAAAGATGATCAGAGGGCTGGAGTACCACTCCTATGAGGACAGGCTGAGAGAGTTGGGGTTTTTCAGCCTGGAGAAGAGAAGGCTCCGGGGAGAACTTACAGCAGCCTTCCAGTACCTGAAGGGGGCCGACAAGAAAGCTGGAGAGGGACTTTTTACAAGGGCGTGTAGTGATAGGACAAGGGGTAATGGCTTGAAACTGAAAGAGGATAGATTAGATTAAATGTAAGGAAGAAGTTCTTCACTGTGAGGGAGGTGAGGCACTGGAACAGGTTGCCCAGAGAAGTTGTGGCTGCCCCATCCCTGGCAGTGTTCAAGGCCAGGTTGGATGGGGCTTTGAGCAACCTGGTCTAGTGGAAGGTGTCCCTGCCCATGGCAGGGGGGTTGGAACTAGACAATCTTTTGGGTCCCTTTCAAACCAAACCATTCTATGAGTCTATGAATTCTTGATATGGTACTTTGTATCCTGCATTTTCAGTTTATAGGATAAGTATGTGAAATACTGAGACTGGGTATCTTGGAAGATTTTATGAATATAAATAAACAAAATATACTTTGGAAAGCAAGTTTGAGAATAGTTTTCATATCCAGTAATAAATTACTTTTCAAATGTTCATGCATTTTATGATTAATGCTATTAGTTGTTAATTAGTTAAATAAATATGATTAACTGTGTGAATTTCTCAACCTTCCTATCTGTTGCTTAGACAAACAGTTACATAGTGAATGCTTTATTACATACATAAAAATGTCTCATGTTATAATGCATAAGTACATATTGATGTTACATTTCCTTGCTGTGATATATGCATTAAGTCCCAGGCCACTCTGAAAAGAAACTACAGATCTTAATAATTTATGTTCCAAGTTTTAGCCAGGATTATCAATGGTAGCTTTTGAGCTTTTTCTTTTAGTAACATAATATATCATAGTAAAAATGCACAGACAAGCGATGTGTCAGTTTGATTTTTTCCACCTGATTCAGCAACCCAAAATTCAGACACAGCAGTTTAAGCAGAGTTGCACGCTGAAGAATTTAAGTCTAAGCATTTAATCTGTTCTTTCCATAAATTTCTGCTGCTTGTGCTATTATAATGATGTTACCAGAGGAAGTTTATTTATATCACAGATTTTCAGCATCAGCACATTCAGAATACAACAGCAATCATTCATTCAATAGCTAACAGCAATGTAATAATATCATCACTAACACTCTAAATATCAAAAGAACATTTAGAGAAAAAACAACGGAAAATAAAGTCACTTGAACAATCACTAACACAGAATTCACTAAACCCAAAATGTATCTTTTAAATACACGTACACACAAGCCAGCACAGAAATAAATAGCAATTATGCACAGCTATTTTGCAGCAACAGGTTGCATATAATTAAACAATAATAAATAAGGGGATCTTTATGGGCCCATTAATAGGAACATACACTCTAGAGAGCAGCATTTTAAGATCTTAAGCCTTGTGCATCCCAAAACACCTAAAGAGATTTTGTTCAAGAGCAAACTATAGCCAGCATGACTGTAAAGCAGCGGGGCAAACCTGACACTGCTCTGTCTAGACTATGCACAACAGGATTGCCGTATGCAAACATGAAATGCCAAGACCGATGGTGACAGATAGGAACCAGCCCCCTTTTTTTGAGACTATGCACCATAACTTCTTTTTTAACAGGCTCAGATCTACTATGAAAGCTGTTCTCCCTGCTGTTCCTAATGTATATTGTAAAGAGCTACCGAGAACAGCACTTTACGGAGTCACTTGTCGTTCTCTCTTCCCTCCCCTGCCTGCTTCCCCAGTATTTAGATAATAACGGATCTGGTTAAAATCATAAACTCCAAGAACACACTGCAGAAGGTTAAAAAGGCTAGACCTGTAAAAGCACAGATAAAGACTTCTGTTGAAAATGATGTTAACAAAGCAATACTCTCAAAAGGTGAAGAAGTGGTCAATCCTGTGTGTACCCAAGTTTTGAAAGAAAAAGTAAATTATTTCTCCTTATTTTTGCAGTGTGTGTGGGTATGAGTGTGTGGTGGCGGGGAGAAGTGCAGCTTCAGAAAATGAACGGGTGAGCACTGGGAAGGGGAAAGGCAATACAAGTCAGAATAAAGTTTGTTCAAGCAACAGGAAACGTGAACACTGAGCTTGTAATAGGTTCCTACAGGGCTTCAGTCAAAATGGAAGTGTAGATGAGGACCACTGCATACGGCCAAAATGCTGCCTGGCTCAAGGGGAGAAATCATGATGATGCTACTCTTCCAATTGGACAGGCAGCTCAAACGTACCAATGTGTGCGTTAGCCATGGACATGGAGGTGTCCCAATGGTGAGGCAGCTTGTGTCTAAGTACAGATCTCCTGGAGCTACCTGTGAGCCCATGCTAAACACGAGGAGGAGAGTTTTCCAGACTGACTGGAAGGAGAACTATGTGGTGCTTTATAGAGGTGTTTATAGGCATACTTCCCCAGTGTAAGGAGCAGCATGGGAAAAGAAAGTGCTGCGTTGAGAAGGAAAGAGATGGTCTCCTGTGCAGATACGATGTCTCAGGTAAAATGTCTGAGCACAGCGGCTTCTTCAGTAGTTAAAAGCAGTGACTAAAAATTGGTAGGCAGGAAAGGCATAGACTTTTAAGGACCTTTAATGTGAATACAGGTAACATATTTGATGAAGCAGAATAAATGAGGGCAATAGAGACATTAATAAAGTTGGGCAACCTGAAGACAGTCTACAGTCTTTCCAGTAGCTTCCTTGAAAGCTCTGAAAGGAACAGGCCTGGTCGTGTCAAAGCCAAAGAAAATGAAGCTCTAGTGGCTGAGGTATGAGATGAAAAGAGATGGGAAAAGAGCTTAGGCTATGAGAATGACCTGGAAAGCCTGTATCATGGAAAGGCAGAAAAAGCTGCAAGACTTGTGCATTCAATCTGGCTGTGAGGAAGGAGTCATACATGTCGAACACAATACCTGGAGAGGGCAGGTGAGATGATATTGTTGCTCACACCAACTGAGTAAAGAAGGTAGTAAATAACTGGGTTTGAGTAAAAGGATCTTGAGCTGATGGTAAGACATCTGCAGAGTTACAGGCTGAGATTTTAGTAGGACATAAGGGCTGGGATCCATCCGACTTGGTGTAAACATCTCTATCTATCTGGGCCAGTCATGGCTTTCTCAACAAACAGTGGAGATGTAGTCAACAGAGCCAATGGAATCACATGCACAATTCACATTTTGAGGATCAGACTAATTGCCCCAGTCTCCCTTAATGCTCTTGTCTAGATCTCCACTGACTGGAAAAAGAGCCCATGACAACTACCTCAAAAGTCAACATCTGCCCTGTAGACTGCCTGGAGTAAGGTGAGATGAATCTTACCCCAGTAAACAGGTCTGGAGCCCAGAGGAGATGCGAAAATCATTAGACTAGATAAGTCTCTCAACATAGTTTTTCAATCTTGCTGCAAAGCGTAAGTCTCTTCTTGGGCATCTGGGGAGCAAGTGGATAGTTATACATGGGTTCAATATTGTAGAGGGAAAAGATGGTAATATATAATGTTAGAATGTGTGGTTCAATACAATAATATGAATAAATCAGCCTGGCCTAG
Source organism: Harpia harpyja (assembly GCF_026419915.1). Classification (NCBI taxonomy): domain Eukaryota; kingdom Metazoa; phylum Chordata; class Aves; order Accipitriformes; family Accipitridae; genus Harpia; species Harpia harpyja. Next base: position 8,472,617 of record NC_068954.1, read on the forward strand.
CCTTGGTATTTAAAACTATAGAACAAAATAAATAAATATAATTGTGGACAGAGAAAGCAAACTGCCTGGAAGGTACAGGCACAGTCACATTGAAAAATGCCACCTCATAAAGGCAGTAATCTCTCTCAGACAGATCTTCATTATAGCTAATCACTATTTTGCCAAAGGCACTTATGGCAACATATTTCTAGGGGAAGGAACAGGAAGGCAGTGGGGAAAAGGAAGAAATTTCTCAAGCCCCTGCCCTCTCACCCCAAAACTGCAGCCCAATGCGAAAGTCAAATATTTCACTTCAGCTGGAAAATTCTTAGAAAGAGTTCAAATGGAATATTGTAGCAGGTGAAATTGAAAACGGGGCAGATAAGTGGTTGCAAGGCATATACTCCCCTCTGGCACTTTTTAATCAGGAATACAGGACTCTTAGGTGGAGGCAATATCACATACTTACACTGGATTATATGGTCCAAGTAATAACCTTGCATTGGTAATAAATTAATTTTTTTCCTATAAAAGTTGGTTTCATTTTAACACAGATATCTCCGCTGAGGGGTATGGTTGGATATTTCCACATCAGCACACACGCTTAATGCAAAATGAACAACTGTGCTCTCCCCCTCCCTCCTGATGAAGCAAAGATAGTCCAAGACAAAGCCTGGTTAATAAACCAGTTGTAAACAATCAGAGAAGACAGGCAATGCACTGAGCTGTGAATTGCCTTCATACAAACCAGGGGATTGCAAGGTAGATATGGTGTGAAAGCCATCTTAGAACCAAGATAAAAGAGACAATAAAAAGAAAAAGATAGAGGATAGCAGACAGACAGAAAGCAGCAGGAATATAATTTCCTTTAAAAATAATTGCATTCAATTTATGCTCTTACCTTACACTCCCAGTACTAAGTAATCTAATCAGATGCATATGGTTTTATTCTCCAAGGTACACATGAAACATGCAATAAAACCCCATAAAACATGACCTGTGGTGACTCACTGCAGATTTAAGAGGCTATATCTATTTTTTTCTCCGCTTGCTCCACTTAGCAAAGGTCTTTTGCAACCTTGTGGTCCCCTTCGACACCCCACCTCCCATGTAAATCTCTCCCCTTGGTTTTAAATATATTTTTGCTTACTTGCTCCTGACATCTTTTTGGTTTAGGGGCACTGGAGGTGAATCTTTCTCTTTTCTTTAGGTAAGAAGGTCTAGCTAGAGGACCTTCGTTCACTGCTGTGAAATAGCCATCCTTTTTGAATCTTAATTTTGCACAGCTTCCTATGACTGCTATTTATGACACTGAATATTCCCTTTGATTCTCCCCTAATTCAGCCTTAATGTGGGAGAACACACAGACATTCATAAGGGTCTAGCAGCACCTGTAAAACTTTCTTCCTGTCTGGTTTCAGCTGGGATAGAGTTAACTGTCTTCCTAGTAGCTGGTACAGTGCTATGTTTTGAGTTCAGTATGCGAAGAATGTTGATAACACTGATGTTTTCAGTTGTTGCTCAGTAGTGTTTAGACTAAAGTCAAGGATTTTTCAGCTTCTCATGCCCAGCCAGCGAGAAAGCTGGAGGGGCACAAGAAGTTGGCACAGGACACAGCCAGGGCACCTGACCCAAAGTGGCCAACGGTGTATTCCATACCATGGGACGTCCCATCTAGTATAGGAACAGGGAAGGGGGGGCGGGGAATCGCCGCTCAGGGACTAGCTGGGTGTCGGTCGGCGGGTGGTGAGCAATTGCACTACACAGCGTTTGTACATTCCAATCCTTTCATTATTACTGTTGTCATTTTATTAGTGTTATCATTATCATTACTAGTTTCTTCTTTTCTGTTATATTAAACCGTTCTTATCTCAACCCACGGGTTTTGTTTCTTTTCCCGATTTTCTCCCCCATCCCACTGGGTGGGGGGGGGGTGAGTGAGTGGCTGCGTGGTGTTTAGTTGCTGGCTGGGGTTAAACCACGACACTTCCTCTTTGCTTTGCCAGTGTGAGCAGGACAGTTTCTTCAGTAGCAACAATAAAATCCCAAGAAAGCTGGAAGATATTTCATCCATTTGATTTAGAAACAGAGCTTGAAAGTAGCCAGGGCAAGACTGATACTCTGTGGAAGAAAGGCAATGATATTGTGGATTTACTCATTTATGTATCTAGGTTCTGTATTATATATCATTAACAGATTTTGAGCCTTAAACTATAAAAGACCATTTAGCAGAAAGTATGCAGATCAGGCTGTATTTCACAAATTGCTCTATAGTTGTTCTCTGATTGCCGTGCAGTTGTTCAACAAGCTTTGTACCAGACCCATTTTAACAGCTAGGACCTGAAATCAGCCCAAGTGAAACCCCATCACGCAGGGACGTGACATTTTGATCTCATTTCCAGCTGATATATTCCAGAAGGCAATGGTTGAGGCAACCTCCAATATGCCAGTTTTTTACCTCCGAAATCTTCACCAGAGATGTTTCCCCTAATTTCAGCTGTTATGCCCACACATAAAAGAAAGGTCTCCTTTAGACCTGCAGATCACAAATCACGTAGGGCATCACAGATCAGTATGAATGTCTTAACTCACCCCTACGACCAAATGGAAAGCCAGGGCATTTTTCACGGAATTCATAAAATCTGATTCTTCCAACTGCATGTCCAGAAATCTGCAGCCCCTTCCTCGTGTTGCTTTGCAGTTCTCTTTATGAGTAGCCCCATGTGTTTGTTTTATTTATTAATTCGGGTTATTTATTAACTTATACAAGACTCCAGACACCCTAACATTGTTAATTATATAGACATATCTCACGTTACATTAATTATACAATATATATAATCAAAGTAAATCTTGGCAGCCTCAAAATTGTCAGTCCTACAGGATCTCAGCCAGTCACCTAGGAGCCTATTTCATCTTCAAGGAATGATAACCTTAGCCTTTCCATCAAATCTTTCTTGAACACATACTGAGAGTATCACCAAGAAGTTCAGATAAAAGAGCAGGAGAGTGATTTCCAGACTCCTCGCAGATTGTCCTGTCAGCCTGATTTATGACAAGGGGACTTAACTAGATGCACATCCAGCACACAGCATAGCATGAACCGGGGGGTCAGATCATTAGTGAGGTTAAAAAGTGAAATGGCACCACAGTCACAACCATTAATGGTAACCAGCAGAATCAGGATGTCTGGATGTACACCCAAGCATTGCTAGGTCCCTAGATGGTCAGTGGAAAGGCCCATCGGCTGGAGTGACTGCTGCTTCCCCACAGCCAGATACTGTCCCACATCTCTGAATTTCCTGCCTTCTTGTCTCACTGCTCCAGAAGACCCCTTGTGATCCGCAGTTAAACCAAGCCCTGTGCTTTCTGCCTTTGCTGTCGGCTGTGCAACCTTCCCATTTGCTTTTCTTGTGAGGGATGTCCTCAGGCTACAGCTTTCTTATAACATCTGTTTTCTACAAAACAGGTATTTAGTGTCCAAAAGCTCCAAAGAGGGCATCAAAGCAAGTGCACATTGCCAGGTCATGTTGAGCTTCTCATCAACCAACACCCCTAAGTCCTTCTCATCAAGGCAGCTCTCAATCCATTCTCCGCCCAGCCTGTATTTGTGCTTGGGATTGCCCCGACCCATGTGGAGGACCTTGCACTTGGCCTTGCTGAACTTCATGAGGTTTGCATGGGCCCACCTCTCAAGCCTGTCAAGGTCCCTCTGGATGGCATCCCTTCCCTCCAGCATGTCAATCACACCACACAACTTGGTGTTGTTGGCAAACTTGCTGAGGGTGCACTCAATCCCACTGTCCATGTTGCCAACAAAGATGTTAAACGGCGCTGGTCCCAATACCAACCCCTGAGGAACGCCACTCGTCACTGGTCTCCACTTTGACATCGAGTCATTGACTGCAACCCTTTGAGTGCGCCTATCCAGCCAATTCCTTATCCACCAAGTGGTCCATCCGTCAAATCCAATTTAGAGACAAGGATGTCATGCGGGACAGTGTCAAATGCTTTGCACAAGTCGAGGCAGAGGACATCAGTTGTTCTCCCCTTATCCACCAACGCTGTAACCCCGTCGTAGAAATGATGGAGTTTGAGGGTGTGAATCCAAGTTCCCAAAAGGAAGCCAGGTCTTCAAAAGAGGTGAGATTTTAGATGTACCGATTTTTTTGTTCTTTCCCGTTACCTGTCCTATGTGTGATGCCCTGCTGTGCCAGCTGCCCTTGCGATCTCTGTTCTTAAAGCCCAGCTCAGAACTGCTAACTTCAGCCCAGAGCCCAGAGCCTAGAGCCTGACTCTGGCGCATTGGCATGCTAGTGCCTAAGCCCCTCTGGGGACAGGGCTGCCAGACAATGGTCAGGGTAAAAGAAAATAAAAGCAAGTGGAGTGGACTGCAGTGTCAGGGCTGGAGGGCAGCAATGAGACAGACTGAGGCTGGTAGGAAGCCATAGCAGCTCAAAGAGATTGCAGAATTATCATGGTGAAAGCGGGGGGAAGGCTCTAGGGATTCAGGGAGCAAAGGAATGGGCAGAAGGGTTTGCTTCAATATCTAGACCATGCAGAGGTACTATAATCTCTTTTTTTGCTGCTGTATACTCAGTGGCTTTGTTAAGTTGTGTATTTGCATTCCAGGCTGCCTGATAAAGACTGTTTCAGAGGTGAAGATTTTTTTTCCTTTGACCAAAATGCACTTATTGGAAAACAACCCCATTCACATTCCCTTGCAGGGATTTTAATCCCTTTTCTGTAATGAGAAAATTTGGGGAAATACAGTGCATTACTATTATTATTTAAATTTAATAAGTTAATTTTGGTTTTAATATGTAAAATTTCCAAGCTTTTTCTTCTACACTGTTTTAGCCATATACGTGATTAAATCCACTGCGCTCTCAACAACAGCAACGGCAAAAAAGTTAGAGGAACCAGAGAAAAGCGTTTGCATAATGAAAGCGTGGACACAACTCTGTATATCTGCAAGTGTGCTGGAAAATACAGAATGGCAAATGTCTCATTTCTAGCTCTGTTCCGGGGGGTGAGAGAAAGGCAATCAATGAATACCTAAAAGAGAGCTTTCCGCAAAGCAGACTGCGGTCATGGGTCTGGAATTCCTGAGCAGTTCATAATTCAGTTCTTACGTTAAACAAAAGGAGACAGCCAAGAGATAACAAAAGGAAAACCCCACGGGGGGAGCAGACATGCCATGGACATGACTGGCCACTTTGTACTCCTGTTGCCCTCCAGTAAGAGAAAGCTGAATGCATTGTTTGAAATTTCTGAGTAAATATTGGTACTTGTAGAGGTTAAACAAGATGCTGTACTAGAACCTGCCAAGTCTTTATTTATACCTAGCCAGGGGACAGGGTAGGCAGTTACAGGATGAGCATACACTGACAACCTCTTTTAATCGAATCACAGAGAAACCACCACAGGAATGGAAAGTAATTTAGCAGGCAGGCTTGTCCGACTTGTCCTCATTCTCTACACTGCAGATTTTTTATTTATTGTGGTTTTAGGATAAGAATATAAACACACAATAACAACATAATACACTAGCATCACAGACCAGCAGAAACTGTGGTATCAAACCTCAGAGAAAACAATTTCAGAGTCAGGATAACAAGAACTCATTCCACATTCAAGACCACTCAAACTAGTGCAACCTCCAGACAAATGCAGTATGGTGCCGATGGGTAATTTGCAAAGGCAGCTTGAATCATTCGGTCAGTGAAATCATGAAGTGCCACCTACTTCAAGTCCCTAATCCTCCATAAACATACATCCCCTGCAGAACTCCCACATGTCAAGTTGAACACATGCAGAGCTATTCAGGGTTTGATGCAGGACTGTGCTGGTGCATGACTCTGTCCTATATGTGGGAAAAAAAGAGCATGTGTGGGAATAACAGGCAGGAGAAATTGAAACCCTGTTGGTAGATCAACATTAGGGACTGGGATCTAAATGAGTATGTGTGTTAGCATGTGTTACTCTCATTTCAGAAGAGAGGAGCAGATTGCCGAGACCAAGTGCTGTGATTCAAAGCTGTGTGACAGATATGCTCTGTGAACCTTAGCAAGTCACCACAACTTTGTGTCTTGGCCTCCTTGTCTAAAGGGTGGGGGAATGAGTGGGAAGGGACCTGTTCCAGCCAGCGAGCGTGTTGGGGCCATGCACAGGGTCAGCCCTGTCATACCGTTTGCCACCTAAGAATCTGACAGCCCGTACAATGGTAAAATATTTCCTCTGCAGATACTTAAGTAGCTGCATTGCTCTAAGAAGCTTCCTTAGCTGAGATTTCTCTGAAGCCTGCAATTAATTGTATTTTTTATGCTTATTAGTCAACAAGCCAAAGGCTTCACTCAGTTATATCAACATAATGCAGGGGGGAGCAACATTTGGCCACCTGACACTCATCCAAGAAAACCAAGTAAGTCTGTGAGCATGCAAGGATGGTTTCCTAGGGCAGGAGTCTTGTGGTTGCATTTTCTGGTTTTCAGGAAGACTGAGCTCTGACAGAAAAAGTGAGGCCTTCCTAATGCTCCTGAGATGTTCCACATTTCTTCAGTTGAGGCAATGTAGAAGTCTCTCTTCTCTACTCATTAGGTATTTAATGAAATTGGGAGAAAAATTACAGTCTTTGAGAACAGGAACCCTTTGCAAAATTTGGCTTATATGGGCTAATCAAATTAAAAAATAGTGGAACAATGGCGAGACCCACTGATACCAAAATACTGCGACCATATAAGCTTCAGACCCCTTACAGAAGTCTTGGAAATCTCTTTCAGTTCTCAATACAAACTGAACTGATTTTGGATGAAAGTGAACATGCTGAAGTGACAATAACATAGAAAACCTTTGTGAAACATCAACCAAATCCTCCCTACTCCCACAGAAACTCTACTTACCTTTCCAGCTACCTTGCATAAAAGGTAAACAAAGAGAAAACCCTGTTATTCTCATCCTTCTGCCATATGGATTTCTTTCTACTTTGAAATTATGAAATATTAACAGAACAAGATTTCAAATGAAAACAATGAGCTATATAAGCTTAGGAGAGGTCCTACAAGTGCCTCCTGCAGAATTTCTTCCACTTTTTTCTAAAAATCAGATCTAACTACTGTATAAGACATGATGGCAAGGCAGGCAGCTCAGAGCACTGTTTCATTTTAGCTATTTTTAGTCTCCTTTACATTTTTATGTTTAAAACAGGTTGATGAAAAAGAATGTTTGTTTAAAGAGATGGGAGAAAAACCCTACAGTATCCTCTAAGGATCTGAATTCCACAGGGGTGAGAGTTAATCTGGTCACATCAGAGTGTGAAAACTGGGTCCAAAGAATCAGTGGATAATTTTGCATATGCAAGTGACCCCTTAGGTCTCTAGTCATCTGTCACATGCATTACTATCAAGTTTACATACATAATTGCTCTAAATCATGCATACATTTTTGCGCACATCTGTTTCTGAGACTCATACCCATGCACACCTTGCTTCCTTCAGAAAGAAAAACATTTGAGTCTGTAGTTTTTCTCTCCACCCCTTATAGTCATAAATGGCATCACCTGCACAGTTAGGTAGGACTTTAATAGTTCTAAGCCTTATGACGTAATTTATCCATTAAAACATTCCCTTTGTTTCACTAACCATAAATAATTTGGCAGAGAGACAGTATATTTATTCACTCAGCTGAATGTCCAGTGTTATGCGTTCCTATCACTTCTTTGTGATCTGCTTATATCCCCCTGGCATTCCTGAGCCTCTGGTATCCTGACAGACTGGGGCCCTCCAGAAACCTGCCCCCATTAGTCTATTTCTGGTGACTTTTATTGCAACCTTTGATGAACACTGACATGGAAACTGTAATCTGAGAGCTATGTCTTCCAAATCTCTTTGTAGGAGGCAGCATGATGGGTTCTACCAAAGTAAGACTGATGGTACAGAAGGAGAGGGAGAAGAAGGAGAAGGAGAAGGAGAAGGAGAAGGAGAAGGAGAAGGAGAAGGAGGAGGAGCAGTCCACTGTTAGAACCCTCCAAATTAATTCAGGAAATATCCTGGTACTCCTCTGCTGCTGTGCTTCAGGAATCTTCTTCAGGTTGGGGAAATTTTCTTATCCTAGGCCCTACAGCAGGCATCCAAGACCGGTAACATTTGAGAAATCTGCCTATAGAAGCTATTTATCCACAGTAATCAGGCAAACTAAGGCAGCAGCAGAACAGTCTCTCCATGACAGTATATTTGGATTTCTAAGAATATGATGGGCTAAAACGGATGACAGATGTATCACATTTCACCATTTATCTGTACTTGTCCAGTCACTGCATTACTATAATAAATGCTAATACCACTGCTGGTACACATTCATTTTCTCTTAAGTCCTTAGCATGTTGACCCATGAGAGTAAACCTCTCTGTGTTTTAAATGCTTTAAGGTTTGCCTTCTCATACTGGAGCATCCTCAGATGGCTCAGCCTTCTCAAAAGTTCTTTGTGACTTTCCCACTTGGAAATGGCTGTTTATTTTAGACTAATGGCTGTCTTGAAAGCTTAGTGGATAGGGAAAGAAAGTTGTCTGGGTATATGCACAGATTACAATTAGTTATTCACAGAATATATCTTAATTGCAGAACATTTTATACTTTATGTTCACTAAAGAAGAAGCTTTGCTTATGTTTTTCCCATGTACCCATAGACAAATCCATAAAAAATGAAGTTATTTTCTAATAATATCTAATTGCTACAGAAGTACCAATGGATTTGCTTCTAAAAGAAACTGCTTTGTTCCTTGTTAATATTAAGAACATTCTGCAGCTATGGAACAAGGAAAAATTGTTATGAAACCTTTCATTTCTCTGATATGAGGTGGAAGACTATCACACTGACACTAAAGAAAACTGAAGATGCTCTTCAGGGAAATTTTTAGAATTGAGATAAAGTAATGATAAGAATTATTTTTTGGTTCAAGTGAAAATTCAAGTTAACCATAGGAAGGGAAATAGCAGGAGCTGTCAGAAACTGCTAATATTCTGAAGTTTAGGGATAATTCTCTAATGACCCTTGTAAGTATAAAGGTAACAAAAAAAGAAACTTTAATACAAAACAAAAATGAGAGTTAACCCAGAGATTCAAAGGAACACTCACTAAAGGGGTTCTGAATCTATACTGAGAAACTCCAAGAGATGCCGGATCTTCCTTTCAGATGTAGAAAGATCTAAAGGTCTTTAAGGCTGTATGATAAAACCTCTTTGTGAAGATGAAAGAAGTGTACTTTATATTACATTTTGGTTTGTACGTGCATCATCATGGGCCTTGCTGTGAAGCTGAGAGCCCTCTGAAACCCCACCACACTTTCAAATGACTGCTTCAAGTTTTAATGAACTGGGTGGACTTTCAAAATTTGTTTATTATCCATTTGCCTCAAATAACTTGGGACTAACAAATCACAACCCAAGCTTGCAGACTTTTTATCTATCACCAGCACTAGCCCAGGGGAAGCAAGAGAATGTCTTTGAACAAGGATTGATAAGATGTCTATTGACTGAGGATAAAGCCGAGCCATGCTGAGAAAGCAAAGCAGTTCATGGTGATTTCGTACAGCTAATGCCTGATTGGTGAAAAGGCGCTTCTGAAACATTCTAAAATTAAATCTGTCTCAGTGGCATAGATGGATGCAAAGTACCATTAGACACAAGATCCAGGCAAAGCAATGTACCCCCATAATGGTTTCTATAAAAGAAAGCACAGAGTAAATACACGAACGCTTCATCTTAGGTCAAAATTATTCTCCCTCCAAGCCCTGGATTTTGATGATAAGTAATGTAACAAGATTGGACTGGGATCACCAAGTTGTTTTCACTCAACATTTTTGCTCTTGAGTACTCGTGTACTCTACTTCTACTAAGCTCTGGCAACTTGAGTATTTACTTTATTGAATATACAAGTTTCCAGACACATAGTGTTGCCATCTACATACTTAAAATTTTATTTTCACTGGTGCCGGCAAACAGAAACAGTCCAAGTTGTTATTTTTGCTTTTGGGATATGATAGGCAGTAGAAGACAAAAGATAAATTGAAAAAACTTGGCATTCGGGACATGCTCTGCAGCTAGAACACATATAACTTCCTGACTTCAGGCTGTCAGTAACCCGTTAACTAAGAAAAAACTGAGTCTGACACAGACGTGAGACAGACTTAACTTCAGAGACTGTCACATTTAAAATTGTAACTTATTTAATTTCTGGGAACAAAGAAAGCCCAAAGGAACAAAGCCCTGAGAGTGGTCACCAATGTACTCATGCTGAAAATAGGTGTGGAGGACTAAAAGAGGCATTTTAACATCTTTCCAAAGATAAAATAATGCATTAAAGACTTTTAAAAAAGTCTAATAAAGTATGCTGGAAAAATCAAATGAGATGTTAAGACGCATGCATATTTTCTTGTAGAAAACTCCTCCAAATGTATTTTCTCTAATGACTTTGTCCCACTTCCTCAGGGTTGGTGTCACAGTACTATCAGCAACCCTAGCGATGGGAAAGGGGGGAAGACTAAGCACAGGCTGTGCCTGCTTTTTTCCTGATGTGGGCACTGAAGAACATGCTGCACTGGGCAAGGCTACCTGCAACTCCGGTCCCCTCAACCCCTTGGGCAATTCTTGCTGTGTACTTGACACCGATTCCCATGTCCAGCTCGGGTTTCATTAAAGGGATGCTGAGAAGGAGAATGAAAAACAGCTTCAGCCATTTGCCAGTTTTAAAAATAAAAAAATAAAACAAATGAGATAGGTAGGAGTAAGCAAGCCAAGTCAGTCCCCATTCTGGCCTTTTATTGCTATGTTTATTGCCTTGGTATTTCATGAAATGCTTTTGAAAGTGATGTACTTTAAAGTATAGCAAAATAAAAATGCTAATCAATAGTCTCTCTATAGGAGCAACTACCTTATGCCAATTAAAGTGCCTTAGAGAAAAAGAGACTTCTAAAAACCAATTTTACATCTTACAGTGGGTTTCGAGGTGGGAGAGGGGCTGAAATCCAATTTCCCCTAAGGGAAGATTAGCCAAACACGATTTAACAGCAAGGTCTGCATGTAAAAGGATGCGGCTAATATGCCTGTCTAGCTGCCATGTTGTAAGCCAAGCTAACGGCATTATAGAATCTATTAGGGCGTCACACACAAATGTTACGGTTTGATCAATTCCCACTGCTGGCAGTGGTTTTTTAGTTTTGAAAGCAGAAAAAAAAAATTCTTACATGAAATAACATGCCATTGCAATGTTTGACTGCCTGCTTCTGTTGCACTTAAAACTACCGAGGAGGAACGTTTGGAGAATTCTGGCTACTAAAATGAGCTACAAAATCCACTATTTCATACCATGTGAAAATGCAATATATTTTGCAAGCACAGTGACAGTTTACTAGATGCCTCATAAAAACAAAGCCATGAGACAGCGTCTGTGATGAACAGCCCATAACCAATACCCCGATAAGGATGCAACAAGTGAGGGTTTTATGAAAACTGGCTTTAGTTTATGGAAAGGAGAAGGACTAGAAAAACTGGATGTGTAAAGTATATAAAATTGTGTACAGTACAAAGTCTGTAAAAATAAAATAAGCTAAGTCTGCCATGCCTCCCTCTAGCGGTTAATTCACAGAAATGATGGCGGTCAGTCTACACTCATTTATTTAATTTGGGCAAAGAGCCAGGATTTGAAGTTAAAGGTTCAGCTTCTCTACTGGCAGATGATATTACAGAGGATGTTGTCCATCTGACGCTGTCCATATGTGGGCTGAAGGAACAGCATGCTGTCATTCTTAGCCCTAATGAATCAGGAAGATTTGATGGAAAGCATCATAGAGACTCTAAAAAGTAAGGGGTAATAAGCAGAATTTGCAATAGAACAAAAAATAAACCATTTTAAGAGTGAGTATGGGAGAAAAGCAAAAAAAAAACCCGCAAACGACCCAATGAAACAACCCACAAAAGCATGCACTGAGAGGAAGGAAGATCGCATTTACTTGGAACTCAAGAATAGGAGTTTGTAAGCATGGGCTCCCTGAGGATACATCTGTACGAGTAATTTCAACATTGCCAGGGAATACTCTTCTGCACTAGAACTCAGTTGTCTCTGCCACTCACGTGGTTTTGGTCTGGGCCAAATAACATTCTCCCAACAGGACAGGGACCATTCCCAACAGACTATTTACACACAGGCACCCTCTCTTGATGAGTACATGAGTTTAACAAGGATGCTGGCTGTTCTGTGCCAGCTGGATCTCTGTACAGGGGACTCATCTCATATGTACTTAGTTTATTAGTGTAGATGTGGTCTGAGGGTCTTAATTCACCCAACATATGACTTCAGCATCAAACATACCAGCTTCTCATATGGGAACATATAGGATGTCTAATGGGCTTGCACATGAGAAGAGAGTGTCTATTAGATTTGTGTTCTGGGCAGAAAACCCAGGAAAAAAATATTCCCAACATTTTTTTCATCTCTCTAAGAACCTGATTTGCCAACAGAGAGCAAACGGGTCCTGGAGGGCAAACTGTGCACAATTCAGACAGCAGCCAAAGGGAAATTTTCAAAGAAGAGATTTAAAGTAGCTCTGTGACTAGTTGAAAGTTATGCTTTCCCCTACCTAATTTTAATTTTAAGGAACTGTTCAAAAATTTAGACTCATAGAACCACAGAATAATTTAGGTTGGGAGGGACCTCTGAACTGTTCAGATAACTTCTAACAGAAATACAGAAGCCCAAGCCTTGCATTTTGGAAGAAGAACGTGAAATCCGAAATAACCATAAACCACCTCTTCCCCTTAACTATCGATAAGATGAATGAGGAAACTAAGACCTGCAAGGCAGTCTGCAAGAAGTACCAGGCTTATAGCTCAGCATCCAAATGCCACACCCCTATCCCAAGCCAGTTGCTAAAATCTACTCTACAATCAACAGAAAAGATGGCCAGCCCTCTAGCAATGCCTCTTTCTCCACTGACGACAGGCGAAGACCAGTTGGTGAGCTATTCAAGAGCTAACAGTATATGTGGAAAAGCTACAACCAGCACTTAGAAACAGATTCAAGGACCTAATCATAATTTTCCCTGCTGTAGCTGAAGTAGTTGAAGTCTCACTTAACAGTGTGGGGCCTGGCTCTGCAAATGCTTTTGACCAGGTATGGCAATTTAGGAAGGATATAGTCCCACCAGCTTTAGTGAAAAGCAGTATTCCTGGCTGCAAGACAAGGGAGGCACTCATAAATCACAGACTGCTTGGTGCAGCGACCTTTTACTTTTTCTTTTCTTATTCTAAATGTTATCTGTAAAGTATTTGTATGTAAATAAAAACAATGTAACAACAGTGTAACAGAGCAGCTGTACAAAATAAACCAAGATAATTTGCAGGCAAGGTGTAAAAGTTGGTAGAGGCTGCAATTTTGATGGCCCTGCTAGGGATTATTACACTGAAGTTTGTCTGAGTGGCTTCATAAAGAAGCTCCTAAAATACTCTGATTTACTAAAGTCCTTGTTCCTTTCCTTATACCTGGTTCAATATATAAAGCTGTAATTTAACTCTTTATGATGTTGCTCCCAGGGTCTCTGAGATGATTATGCTGGAGAAAATGGAAAATATTACAAATATGAGAGTTAAAAGCCAGCTCTTTCACAATTATGCAGGCCAGCATCCAAGGTATCAAAAGATTAAAAACTATGTATCTTTAAGAAGTCTTCTCTAAGGCAAACTTGGGAGAAAGATAACAAATAGCCATTCTGACCAACTGGGAAATATTTTACACATTCTGGAAATTGAGCTGATGAATCAAGCTTGCAAAAGCAAACAAACCTCAACTGGGTTTATTTAAGCTTCCAAGCAGACAGACACATGCAGGCACATCCGACTTTGGAGGAACAACAAACCAGAGATTACTACTATTTACATATGGCAGTGCCTCGAGGTTCAGTCAAGGATCAGATGCCCACTGTGGGAACTGCTGTCAGGACACACGGTAGGAAGGTGGTCCATTCCTCCCAACATTTGTGATTTATTGGCCCAAACTTGCAGCAGATGCGGAGGTTGTGAACGGAGAGCATGATGCCTGCTCAGCACTGCCCGTTCCTGGGCCTGGGTTACACTCAACAGAAAGGTCAAGACATAGGGAATGAGGCAAAGGTAAAGTGAGATGGTTGCTGTACAGTAAGCGGAGTAATCTTTACTTCCATCCAAGTGTTGTCCTTGAAATGGAAAGGAACACCCTCCTCTTGAGCTCTGGATGCTATCTTGATTGTATGGCCAAGAGGCGGTTAGTGAAACCCTGTATGGATAGTTGGAGACAGAAGAGATCTGTGCAGTGTTGTGATGCTGCTGTCACCTGCAGATCCTCTGTGTTAAAGCGAACCTTAAGCCACCTTTAGGACCATGCCCACTATTCCCTCTCCTTGCATGCTGTTTCACACCTGGTCTGTTTTTCTCTCTTTCCCAGCTTCCTTTTTTGTCTCCTGTCTAATTGATTCCAAGCTTGACCAGCTTTGGAATTAATTTAACTGCATGATATCACCTCCACGACAGGCTCAGCCAGCTTGAGCTGCCGCAGCCCAGTGTGAAGGAGAAAGGGTGGGAGGAGAAGAGAGTGTGCTGGCCAGATGTCCTCCCAGAACGGAGAGGTAAGCCAGGGCCAGAGGCTGTGGCATACCTGTGTGCCATGAGCCTCTCTCTTGCAGACGTGTGCAGCATGCGAATAAAGCAAAACAGGAGTTTCTCTCTTCCTCCCCGTTCTTTCCTCTTGCCTTCCTTTGTTGTGTTTGTCTGAAGAATAGGAATAATCTTCCAATCTGTAGCTGAGCCTCCTCAACTTCGCATTGTTCCCTTTCTCTACGAGGATGTCTGGCACCACCTGAAAGGTGGCTAAGCAAAGGGTTTTGCTTTTTTGTTCCTTTTTAACAGTCCTCCAGCTAAAGCAAAAGGAACACTCAGACTCTTCAATAAAGGAGCCCTGTAAATGCCTGGGTGAAATTAAAGTACTGCAGATTATCAGAATGAAAAATATTATCTTTCGGGTTGTCCTTCCTTTTGCTTTACTTGCTGATCTCAGTAGAAG